>NC_047140.1:1170120-1920120 GCF_009829125.3 Periophthalmus magnuspinnatus | reverse complement strand
AGGGAACTTTCAGGGAATGTTCAGGGAACGTTTAGGGAACATAAGCCTGTGGTTCTCTAAAGGTTAGTTTGTAACTAACTAAAAACGAATGCTCCCTAAATGTTCTTTAAAGGTTAGGTTATAACCTAAAGTTTCCAGAACATTTAACCAAAACTCAAATGTTCCCCAGAGGTTTACATCCAAATCTTCAAAGAACACGAGCCTGTGGTTCTCTTGTAAAAAATAATGTTCCCAGAACGTTTAGAGAACCAAAAAGTCCCTCCACAGTTACACAGCTTCAGTCTGCAGTGCTGACATCACTTGGATCTAAGAAGACCCAAGTTACCTGTGTAAGTAACTTGGGTCTTCATCTAAACCTAGTAAGTGTGTGTGCTTTTGTTGTGTTGGAATCTGCTTTCAATGTTGCTATCAACTAATGTGCTGAAACAAAAAACAATAAACCTAAAATTTCTTGCTCGCTTTGCCTAATGTTAAAGAATCAAAGACGCAAGATACCCATAAAACTAGCCAAGTCACACAAAAAAAGACATGGAAAATAAATTAATGGTCACTATTAACCACACAGACAAGTTATTTGTCTATTTATTGTTCATTGTACTTCGCACAAATGTAGTTGTAACTGAAGTTTGTGCTTTAATGGTTCTCTCATTCTTATCACATCTCTGTCTCATTTTGTGTTCAACAAAACAACATCAAACTTTGACCGGATTATCTTTACAACTACTGTAACATCATGCAGCTGTTGCAGAAAATGTTTGTCAATTTGTTAATATTATTTGTAATTTAATTTAAGAAAATGTAATGAATATTTTTACTACTCGCTGCTGACCTCCAGTGGTGGAGTCGGATGCCGCATGTACATGCATCGAGCACGTTCAAGATAACAACACAGGAGAAATACAACAGCTCCGGAATATATGGGTATTTTTCTGATAAAAAAAAATGATGCATTTTATTTTCATTTGTCACAGTGATTGTTAGAGTTCAGTAATAAGAAGAGATGCTGATTGCTTTGTCAAATAAACAGGCTAGGACTTAACAAGCATGGCTTTAGCTGATCCGAAAGAGAAAAAAAAAACTATATCAAAGGCCAATAGCTGATATACTAAAAAGTCAAAATATCAGCCAATCAAAATATCAGTATCTCTATTTTAAAATGTTAGTTTAAAAAATATATATATATGCAAATGTTCATATAACATAAAGGGACAATGTACACACGTTAGGCAAACATTCAGGAAAGCTTTAAAGAATGTTCTGTAAAGGTTTCCTGAAGGATAGAACGTATATAGGTTAAGGGAATGTTTAGGGAACATTCTTTAAAGGGATCCTGAAGGTTAGAATGTACATAGGTTAGGAGAAAGTTTAAGGAACACTTAGAGAACATTCCAAAAAGGTTTCCTGAAGGTTAAATTTTGCTGTTAGGGGACCGTTCAAGGAATGTTCTGAGTGTTTCCTGAAGGTTACAACTTAAGTTAGGTTGGAGGAACGTTCAGAGAACCTTAAGGGAACATTAGGAGTAACCAAAAAATAACATGCACAACCTCCTCATAAAACCTTCCAAATTATCCATAAAAAAGTGACCTTCATAGAACGTTCTACTAACCTAACAATAACCTTCCCAGAACATTCTGGGAACCAAAAAATGTTAGCTGGGTAGTTGCCATGAAGATATAATTCCCTGAAGATATTATTATTATAGATAAAGTAATGAAATCTCAATGGAAATGAGCAGGTAGTGTACCCTCCACTGGAAAAGTTACACAGGGCACCTTTAAGTTAGCCTGTTAGTAAGAAGTTGACAAATTTATTTTATGTGTACTTCATGCCTTTCACTTTTTCCAATTAAAAAAACAACAATTTGAGGTGCACTAGTGAAGAAATTATAATAGCTGATAGCCACAGTCTTACCTGGTGTTTTCCAAAGAGTTTGACTCCTTGGAATTTTGTGAATTTAGAATCTTCTCAATCTTCTCTACTGATCTCACCACCTGAATAAGTCTTAAAACACACACCTAAGAGAAAAGGATAAAACACATGTTCATAAAGGCTTTAACAACTATAAAACGCAGCAAAATTTTTGTAACCTTTTTATTTTGAAGATCTTCTCGTTTGGACAACTGGTTATCAATAGCCTGGATTACTTCACTCACACAAGATCTCAAGCTCTGCAAAACAATGCATAACAATAACATAAGAAAGTGTGTATTAATTTACATAAAATCTCAACACCTCAACAATACTTACCATCACTTCCTCACGTAACTGACCTAAAGGAACAGACAGTTGGTTGAGGGCCTTGTCCATCCCAACCTAATATGGAAAAGAGAATCAAGTCAAGTAACTATTCATCAGCTCAGGATTTCAATATCCATAGCAAAATATAACACAGAACTTTACTGAATGCAATCTGATTAGTGGGTATGGTTAGTGCAAGAATGACAACTGACCAGATTGGTGGATAGGTTGACAAAGTCTGCATAGTCTTTGTTTATGAGCTCGACCATTGCAGTTTTAAGTAACTTGTAGTAGAGCTCCAAGTCCTCTCGCATCTCCTCCAGTTGCACCTGCTTCCTGCATTCTGACACAAACTGGTCAACGTCAAAATCATCCTGCAAATACAAAGACAGACAAAAATATCACCGACTAACATATGTAAGTACACACACTACACAGATACAACACATTACTCAAGACCAACAAAGAGCACGACAATAATATTGACAGTATATAAAGTTATGACCTTAGTCTGTCTAGTTTATCACGTTATTTTGTATTATGTGTGTATAACATTTGTTCTTATTTTCGTCAATTGAGTGCTTAATTGGGATGAACGGCAAAACGTCAAGTGACATTTATGTAGCTAGCTACCTGGTATTTTTCCAATATATAAGCTTTAAGATCTGAAAAATATCATACCTTCATAAAAACATCTTTATCGAAGCATAAGGAGTCTGGTGCTTTTGGGAGATTCATTTTAATGACCACAAATTAAAATTAATGAGAAAATATCGCATTTGCTTTTTGCAGCTTAAGCTAAATGATTTACTTCCGCAAACATGGCACGACCAGCCCACGAAGAAGAAGTAGGACGCGTCACCCTGAAGAACACAGCGCCCCCTGTGTAGAGCCGCAGAAGTGAAGTTCTCGTTTTTGAGAGTTCAATGTTCAGCTGATTCATCTCTTAAGTCTGGTCCAGACAAAATTGTAATTTTTTTGCCAATCAGTGTTTTGTAAATGGTCTATTTCTTTTTTTAAATGATTATCTAATGTATTTTCTTTATCAATATTTTAACAAATTCACTGTAAAGAAAGTCACATCAAAATCTCTAACTCTAATTTGTTACTGACTGACTTTTATTGTGTGTATAAGTCTTTGCCATAGGATACACGTTGGACCCTTCAGACTCACAGCAGTTTGCATGTGTTAAACAGGTACAATATTTTTGATCTATTACAATAGATAGAACAATAATTATCAACTTTCCCTGTAACATGAATTTTGAATACATGAAAGCTGTGCAACCATCTCTGAGAGGTTTTATGTCACTGGTGTCATTACTGACCAGTTTTTGTACGATTAAAAATATGTGAGCAAATATTACTCAGATCACAAATAACCAAGTAAGAAGACTCTTTCTGTGAAACATATTTGTGAGTGCCTTTGATTAGTTGATTTTGATTTTGATTAGAGCCTAAAAATAACTTTAAAACATAACATTTTACCATGGTTCAGTTTGGAACGTCTCTTTTGCAGCAGTATAAAGCATTTTTCTTAAAAATTATTACAGTTGGTACAGTCCCCTATTAAACAAATAGAAGCTTTCTGGTGTTATGTGATGCCATTTTAATTTTTACAAACTGTAATACCAATGATATGTATGTATGTATGTATGTATGTATGTATGTATGTATGTATGTATGTATGTGAGTATGTATGTATGTATGTATGTATGTGAGTATGTATGTATGTATGTATGTATGTATGTATGTATGTATGTATGTATGTATGTGAGTATGTATGTATGTATGTATGTATGTATGTATGTGAGTATGTATGTATGTATGTATGTATGTGAGTATGTATGTATGTATGTATGTGAGTATGTATATGTGTGTGTATGTATATATACACTCACCTAAAGGATTATTAGGAACACCTTTTCATTTTCTCCTTAATGCAATTATCTAATCAATCACATGGCAGTTGCTTCAATGCATTTAGGGGTGTGGTCCTGGTCAAGACAATCTCCTGAACTCCAAACTGAATGTCAGAATGGGACAGAAAGGTGATTTAAGCAATTTTGAGCGTGGCATGGTTGTTAGTGCCAGACTGAGTATAGGTCTGAGTATTTCACAATCTGCTCAGTTACTGGGATTTTCACGCCGAACCATTTCTAGGGTTTACAAAGAATGGTGTGAAAAGGGAAAAACATCCAGTATGCGGCAGTCCTATGGGCGAAAATGCCTTGTTGATGCTAGAGGTCAGAGGAGAATCGGCCGAGTGATTCAAGCTGATAGAAGAGCAACGTTGACTGAAATAACCACTCGTTACAACCGAGGAATGCAGCAAAGCATTTGTGAACCCATCACAAGCACCACTTTCAGGCGTATGGGCTACAACAGCAGAAGACACCACCGGGTACCACTCATCTCCACTACAAATAGGAAGAAGAGGCTACAATTTGCATGAGCTCACCAAAATTGGACAGTTGAAGACTGGAAAAATGTTGCCTGGTCTGATGAGTCTTGATTTCTGTTGAGACATTCAAATGGTAGAGACAGAATTTGGCGTAAACAGAATGAGAACATGGATCCATCATGCCTTGTTACCACTGTGCAGGCTGGTGGTGGTGGTGTAATGGTGTGGGGGATGTTTTCTTGGCACATTTTAGGTCCCTTAGTGCCAATTGGGCATCGTTTAAATGCCATGTGCTACCTGAACATTGTTTCTGACCATGTCCATCTTTTCATGACCAACATGTACCCATCCTCTGATGGCTACTTCTACTATATATATATATATATATATATATATATATATATATATATATATATAGAGAGAGAGAGAGAGAGAGAGAGAGAGAGAGAGAGAGAGAGAGAGAGAGAGAGAGAGAGAGAGAGAGAGAGAGAGAGAGAGAGAGAGAGAGAGAGAGAGAGAGAGAGAGAGAGAGAGAGAGAGAGTATTGAATGTATCTATATGAGCTGTCCCTCAGACACACATTCTGTACTGTTTGTATTTGTTAATCTGAGTAAATCTTCTGAACCTGGACTGAGCCTCTGTTGTCTACACCATCCACAACAAAACACAACACAACTCAGAGGTATCCTCCATCCATAGGGCTGGACCGGTACACGAGTGAGAAATATAGTGAAAACACGATATTTGATGTGGACCTACAAAGTATGTCATAAACAGATGGCTACAATTAGGCATATGGTGTTGACGAAATGTATTTCAATTTGTATTTATTTCATGATTTCTTTTTACAGCAGTACGTTCCCAGCACATGTGCGCGTCCTGCAGCCACATCCTCTCCTCTGTGGAGCTTATTGGACAGCGGGGCAGGACCACAGAGTCAGGTGATGCTGGCGCAGCCACTACACTCTCTCTGTTTCCCCTCTCTACTTGTGTAAGAGGAAAATCTCTCTGCTCCTGAGAAACCGATGCTACTACAACCACCATATGGCCCAGTGTGCAGCACATAGGTAGAGAGAAAGACTCAGTCCCCTTGGACAGGACAGCTCTCAGGTTTAGACCGATGTGCTTTGAACCTAGAGGTTTGGGGAACCACCATTTTTGTCCCACCAGTGTCTTGTCGTTTCTGCTTTACAAAGCAAGGAAAGAGGTGTTGTAAAAGCGAGCCGTGAGCACTACAGGGATAAGCAGAGCATCAGTGGAGAGAGATGGCGGAGTGCGCGCGGAAGGCGCTGTCTCTCCTGGAAGCGGCCCGCTCCCGTTACGAGAGCCTGCAGATATCTGACGACGTTTTTGGCGAGTCCGGGGACGACAGCAGCGACAACCTCTTCTACAGCACATCGGGCGAATCGGACTCAGACCACTACATCGCGGAGGCAGGAGAGGAGGAGCAGAACCAGCAGAACCAGCCGCACCAGCATCCGCAGAGACGGGCTGAGAAAGAGAGTGGACACAGCGGTCCCCCAGGCTCACTGTCCCACAGTCAGGCTGAGGAGGAGGGCTGGACCGAAACGTTGCAGGATGTGACCGTGCCGCCGTACAAAGACACATATGGTGAGACACTATGATGAATAAGGTCACTGTGCCTTTAGCAGTGGGCTCTGTGTGTGGAAAACAGACAGAAATAGAGCAGTTCGTTTATGTTCTAGGACAGCTTAACCATCCCAGCAAATGTAAGATCGTTATACCACTGTAATATAACATTGCATTTGAGTTTCCGCGCGTGTCCGGGCTGTGCGCGCCAGTGAGTGACAGAGGCATGACACTGCAACGTTAACTGATGTATTATGGTTATGCTTTGATATTCAGCGCTTGGTGCAGTGCCTGGCCCCTGGGTGACTGCGCTAATAGATGTGTGCACTGGGCACGTTTCACTGTAGGAGAACAGCGTGATGCCTCTTTCATGTCTGTTTATTTTTACTCACAGGCACATAACAGGCTGCTGAATATTGTCCTCCTGCAGGTCAATTAACGGGAACTATAAGAGACCAAAAATGGAAGCATTTGGGTTATTGAGAGGCACACAAACACTTGTCTGTGATGCACGTGAGCTCAATGTGAGCCCATTCCCTGACACACTGGTGTGTCTGAACACTTTGTATGGTGCTATATGCAGACTGCAGCCATCAGTGGTCAGAGCAGGCTGTGAGTGCAGCTCCTTCTGTCAGAGCTCATTTGGATTAGGTTTCCTTTCGTCCTGTGGTACTGCCATCCAGCTTCCACTGTGCCATGTTTCACCATCACAGGGAGACCAATATGTTCACAACAGAAATGGACACCAGTCATATACCGTTCTGACAATTTGTGCATATCAATTGTATTACAATACAGTTAACCATTTTGGTTAACATTTTTGTGCACCACTCAAATTCAACCTGCAAATATTATTTCAGTACAGTGCTAGATATAAATGCTTACTTGTAGCTAACACAATCTGACAGAAATAAAGGGGAGATTTTGTGATCTTGGGAAAAGTGTTCTGATCAATAGGACAGGTATTATCTTCCCTGTGTATCTTTTTTCGGTTTACTGTATGTGCATGGCTAGAAATGAATGCATATTGGCAGGTGTGTTTGCGATTTACAGTTTGCGCGAGTGGAACTGAATATTCTCCCTACTGTACCTCACAATGCCAGAAAAGTTTGCTCAAACAAACTTGTTTGAAGGGAACTGGCAGGTTCGAGGGTGTCTGCATACAGGATGTTACCATTCTAGAAATACACTGCTTATAATTAGTCCAGATATGATTATGTAGCCATTCGATAGAGTCATGAGGTGTTGAATTGATGGTGTAGAATTACAAAGACTGTAGCTGAAACGCTTTATCTTTGTCCATATTGAATGTAGGCTTCCTCTTTTTACCCAGCACAATTATCAAACCAATTCTCTCACTCCCACTTTATGCTTCAGCAGAGATGGGTGGCAATTTATTTTATCCAGAACTGAAATGAGCATTGAAGCTTTAAGGGTATCATTATCACTTTTGCACTTATATACAGGAACATGACAAGATCTGTGTGATAGAAAAGATTGTTTATTCAGCTTTTAGAGCTTTGTGTATTTAACAGGTAAACACAGGTGTGGTCCTTGCTTTGGTTCACAGGGTTTATGGTGTTTGCTCAGGAGAACCAACTCTTATGTCTACTTTCAGAGGTGAGATAGTTCAAACCTGTTGCACATTTAGGGCTGTCATGATAACACGTTTTGAGGCGCGATATATTGCTGAAGTAAATAAACGATTATTTTGAAACCAAAACAAAAAGCACAAATATCCCCAAAAAGTATGCTAAATGTACAATATTGTTAAAAATATGAGCTGCAATAAATAAATGAATAACAAATTGCAACACAAAGTAAGTTTGTCTCTGTAATGAGTCTTAAATGTTCATAATTCAACCTTCTACAGCTCAAACCTCATCGTAGTACAGAAAAATAACAAAATATTTCTTTACACTAGTACAAGAATTACCCACAATAAATATTGACCCTAAAAATGATTGTCCCATCTGTCATGTACTGAACAATAAGTCGATATAGTGATTATAGTGACAGGCCTATGCACATTAATGCTAGGTTTGGTAAGCACTACCTTAGTTGGAGGATTTGACCATAGTTTGCATGGATTGGGTTGATGAGGGAAACCACGGTGCCCAGAGGAAACCCACCCAGACATAAGGAAAACATGCAAACACTGCACATAAAGGCCCGATGTCGCCCAACCTTCGAACCCCAGACCCTTTTGGCAAAACATAATGCCAGTTTCTATAGCACATAAAACCAACATCCTTAAATCAACTTCTGGATCCTATGTGCAACTGGAGCATCCTTCGACTCATACAGACTATTTCATCGTCCATCTTGGCTCTTCTCTGTCTGGTCGTTGTCCCTGTCAGCTCTGATGTGATGGCTGCACTCCTCTGAGATATTGCACCCTGTACATAAATCATCAGCCTCAGTCACTTTGCATCAAATCAAACAAACAAACTCGAACAGAACTAGCACTGCAGCTTGTGTTGCCAGGCTATCAATGTTTTTTTTTTTTCCACTTAACCTTGAGAATTCTACAATGCCCTATAATTCTGGCACAATATTTGTAACTTTGTGCTGTAGTGTGTCTAGTGTGTTACCAATACACAAATCTATATTATTCATTTATTTTCATATTTTAAATACACAGAGACCATCATCCTTATAGTAAACTCAGGATACAAGTGCTTAGTTTGGCATACTGACAGAAGAAAAGAAAGCATCCCATTGCTGTCATCAGAGTTAAAAGCTAAGGCGGGGATCACATTGAGGATTATGGGACAGATCCACATCACAGATTATGTAACTATCACAATGTTGTCTGGATTTACTGCACCATATCCAGATTACCCAGAGTACCCAGATAGATTAATACTAGGATCTGTTAGATTTATTCATCTGGACATTTATTTTTACAAAATCCTTTGACATACTAACATTTCTCAGAGGCCAAAAAATATATGGCACAACTCTTCTGCTAATTCTGTGTCGATTGCATTGTTAAGTGTGGTCAACAGATACAACTTTAAACGTCTTATTATCTAAGTGTTCTAGCTTTCAAAGTGTTGTAGTAACTAAGTTGTAGACTAAGACAGATTATTATTTAAAATTTAAAGTCAATATTCATGGACATAAGCACAAATTTGCTTAAAATTCACCACAGTTCATCAGTGCATATGCTTCTAAATGTAAATTAACATAAACTATATGGAGGATTATGAATAATATGGTGAGCCTATAGCCTGAGCTCCTATTTGGGCTTAGCTGACTCATTTCACCTTAGACATTCATGTTTTATCTCAGAGTAGTCTCCTTTGAGGAAGTCACACTGGATTTTACACAGCGTTTTAAATGTAATGGAATGCAAATGAGTGCTGGAGTTGACTCTAACTTTGTGGGTACATTTTACTGCCATCTTGTGCTCCGTCTTGGCTTGCCTCATCCTTCTCTGCTCTTCAGTGCAATTAATTATAATATAAATCTTGGACTTATATAATACGCTTGGATACACTTGTCATAAATTGTTGATAGGACTTGATTGGTTGCGTTGCAGTTGGACAAAAGTCAAGAAAATATTCTGGAGTACAAAGTATGTTCTGTGAATAATGACTAACTGTTTAATTTGAAGAGGTTCTACTTAAGTCTTGCTTATCACTTGTCATCATTCACATTTCTATTGCTTCTTTACAATAATGTCAGTAAAGTAACATAAAGAATTGTCTGTATATTTTTCAGAGTCAATACAAATTACCTTAATGTAGCTTTACTCTCAAACATATTATTTCCATGTAGGATTAGGCATTGTATAGATAGATCTACTTACAAATACTGCTGACTGTCATGCACTCTACTTTTTTGCCTTACCAAATGCTATAAATTGAATGTGACAGGAGAGTGAAGTGGATTTAAATTCCTGCCATGTCAGTGAGGTGACAATGTGTTAGCTGTCACTCTGTGTAAACACTGTAATGACACTAGTTCTGAATGCTGCTGTTACAATATGTGCATGGAATCAAACTGGACATTAAGTATTGTCAAAAGGAAAAATGTCTTCTAAATCACAATGCTGTAGTGTAGGGATGGGCAATTCATCGAATTTGGATTAAGATCAAGATTCTAATTGTCTATGATATGCTTGGGTCTATTGAATCGAGATCTAGAAGTCTATGTTCTTTGTCAGTAAAAACATATGCACAGTTTGGACTTTGGAATAGTAAATGGGGCTTATTACTTATTAAGTCTGTTTTGTGTCGATATGAAATGAATAGCAACATTCACTTCTTTTTTTGCCATATCATCCAGTCCGCACATCAGTATCTTTCATATTCATATATTTAATCTACAAAATCTTCCAAATGCATAAGTACTCTGATTACACTGTATTTTATACGGTGCAATGTGTAGTTTGTGCGTGCGTACATCCTCAGTGTGGCTACTGATTGAATTAGACCTATCTATACTTTGTTGAGTGATTTTGTGATGAAGCTATTTAAGTTTATCATCAAAAGTCTGTATACAGCCCACACAGCCTCGACAATGACAGCTTAACAAACTCTAGTTTGTTACTGTCACCAACTTTTTTAGAACCTGTCAAGTTGAAGGCGTGGGCTCTATTATGATTTAGAGACACTTCCCTCACAATATATCCTTTGTCTCTCTATCTATTTCGTTTCTAACAGGCCCTGCTCAGAAAATGCCAGACAGTGCTTCTGCTTTGGACTTCTTCCAGCTTTTTGTACCAGACAACTGCATTCAGAACATGGTCACCCAGACAAATATGTACGCCAAGAAGTTCCAGGAGCGGTTTGGCTCAGACGAGGGCTGGTGTCCCGTAACTGCCCAAGAGATGAAGGCATTTCTGGGCTTTGTCATCTCCACCAGTGTGCACAGGTGCGAGTCCGTGCTGAGCATCTGGAGCTCGGGCTTCTTCAGCAATCGCAGCATTGCACTAAAGATGAGCCAGTCACGCTTTGAGAAAATCCTAAAATATTTTCACATCGTGGCTTTCCGCCCATCTCAGGGGAGTAACCAGGGACTGTACAAGATTCAGCCCTTCTTGGACTCACTGCAGCAGTCATTCAGCTGCACCTTCAGGCCCTCACAGACACAGGTATGGCACAAATCAGGTACATACAAGGCAGATACATAGAAGAAGAAAACTCAGATGCCTTTTCAGCTTGCAATTTTGTATCTAGGACAGCAATGCAACTCTATTTTTGGGTGAGCAACTGAAGCTGAGGTCTTTAATAAGGAAGTGCTCTGTATCCCATTATCACATCTTGAGGTTTACGCTTAGGATTAAATGAAAAGAATTAAAAATATACGCATATTATGGTCATCTTAATGTTTTAAATCATTAGCTGTGAAATTTGCATGAGGGTCATGCTCACACTCGCCACAACTGAAATGGCTACATACATTTGTAATGTGTTAGTGGTTCACAGCTGTCTCTCTATTTGACTTTTAATTATGTATTGTTTTTTTTTATTATGGAGGACTAAATTTGAAGCAAGCAGGGGTGAATACATAAGAATGTCTCACAGAGGAGACTTCAGAGAGGTAGAAATATTTGAAATGCAAATATTTGTGGCTTATTGCATAAATATCCATTCCAGACATATAAACCATCACATTTGTAAATGTGTCCAGGGGCCGATCTAATTCTCATGAGATGATCCTCGGCAAATTTTTATTATGATTATTTCACTTCTGAGCTGTTTATTGTAACCTGACTTATAGATCCTGGGATTGAATGTAAAAAACTTAACATGATGTGCCAAATGTCCAAGGTCTTAAGACTAGAACATGAGAGTGTAGCCAAACCATCAAACTTAAAATCCAATATTCAAGAAGAAATAGCTTTTCTGCTCTCAACAAACGTCTGGCAGATAACACAGTGTTTCCAACTTGCACAAGTGTTGATTGTCTGTTCCCGTCGCCTTGATGTTACATCATACTTGTACTTGCTGGGAGTTCATTGTTTTCTTTGTTGGCTGATTTTTGCAGGTTCTCCATGAGCCTTTGATAGACGAGGACCCAGTATTCATCACCACCTGCACAGAGCGTGAGCTGAGGAAGAGGAAGAAGAGGAAGTTCAGCCTATGGGTTAGACAGTGCACCTCCACGGGCTTCATTTGTCAGGTACTAACTCACCTGCAAGACATAAAAAATACACTTTACACTTGAACAAATTAAGGATTGCACCATCACTTTACACTTTCTTTATTTGCCAGTGAGAAAATAGGTTAAAAGATCAGAAAGAATGTTATGCAAAGCCTCTACCAGTATTATGACAAAAATACTACTTTTTAGCCTTCAGTTGAAAACATTTATATAGAGCTTGTCAGAACAGTCAGTTCCTTCTACATTCTGTTCAAATCCATAGGGGCTTGGAACCTGACCATAGAGCGGGAAAAACCTCTTAACTTAAATGGTCCGACCGCAGCCGCTCATTTGTAGCACTTGTATCTCAAATGCTTGAAGACATGTCCGCTCGAAAATTCTCATATCACTCAGGACAAAATATATAACGTCTTCTACCTGAGATAAATAAAGTTTGGTGCTTCGATTGTTGACTCTGCAGAAATCCGTGCTGCTTCTCGTTTGAGTGTGTTTTTGCCATTTTTTATGTGTAAGCCTCCATGTTTGTTTTGATATGAACGGATCATGCATCTCTCTGATTGGTTAATCCACCTGCCAATCATGCCTTCAGAAACGGGGGAGACAGGATAAGGTTTCAGACGCACTTGTGGTTGTTAAGTTTTGCCAGAGAGTGTGGTTCTGGCTGACCAAAATATAGTAAATATAGGTCTGTATAGTTAATCAAATTTGAATCAGGATCAATATTTAGTCATTTCTAATTGTCAATGATTATCTTGGTTTCTGTTTAAATGGAGAGGTCTACACCTAATACTTGATTGTCAGTTATTAAAACTTTTGTTAAAAATATTGTTTATGTTAAGGAAATTTATATTGAAAGCAATTTTTATTAGTTTTTAATAAAATCAAACATTGTAATACAGCAATATGAAGAAAGAAAATTGTGATGACTTTGCTTGGCCCTACATTTATTCCACAGAGACTCTCACTAACAACTTTGCCCTTAAAATAACCCTGCTCTTACGCCATTTACTTACATAACACACCCATTTAACTTAAGGCTAGTGCTGCAGGACTGCCAGACCTGTCCAGCATGCACCATTACAGAGGTCATTAGTGAGAGAGACACAGCAGTCCATAACTCACTAGACCACGTTCACTGCACTTCTTATTTCATAGGCTGCACCAATGACATGCCCTTGAGGCTACAATCTAACTAGAGGTATGGCCAAAGCAAAAAGTGTTCCTGTGAGCAGATTTCTTCAACACGTTAAAGACAAAAATATGTAAAAATGTATTGCCAAAGGAGAGAGAAATTTGTGCAGGTCTTTCATCGAACCGCCTACACACATGCTGCATCAAAGCACTGAAAACACTTTACTCTTCCCCATGCTGTGGTAGAGTTCTATGCCAGCAACAACTTAGGCTAAAAGATTGTTCAATAGTTTTAGAATTGTTGTTGATCTATATGAGAACTAGTGTATATTTTCTTGAAATTGTATTATGTTTTTTTATTATCATTGTGGTATTGAAATTATTATTGAGTATCAAACCTTTTTCTTCATTACTGAGTTTGAAATTTTCGACACTACAGCCACCGGACTTTAACTGGTTGAACACAACAGTATTATCCCTGCAACACATATTTACATAAGCACATGAGCAGTCTAGACAAAAGTTTAAGGCCAGCATTCAAACCGGGAATCTTGTAGTTCGGGGTTAAAAGCTTCCATTTAAGCATTACCCTTCCTACCCACTGTGTCATTTGACAACCACTCTCTCTTTTTACTAGTCTGTGTGTCTCTGCTCTCCCATCTTATCACTACAAATGAATTGTGTCAAGGGAGAGAAAGAAAAAATACAAGAAATAAGGCGAGTTAATGGAGTGAATCAATGGGATTCCATTAGGCAATGCAGTCTCACAGACACACACACATATGCCCATGCAGGGACTAACCTTTTAGTGTAATAGCCACTAGCCTGACGTAGAGCCAGGCTAATCAGCCTAATACCATTCAGGTTATTGGAGAGTCACCAGGGACATACACTCACCGATAGTGTTTGCACATTTCTAATGGTTATGGGCCTGTAGTGTAGTCAATTAATGGGGAGTGAGCGCAATAGTAAACAAAAGGATTTTCATTTTCTCCTATTGCCTGGAAATAAAAGTGCTTAACAATTCAATTTCAAACTTTAAATGCTAAATTAATTAACAAGTATTACTCAATTGGCTGTTATTAATTATTATGTATTTAATATATCTTGCATTAATATCAATAAAGAAAGAAAGTCTTGATTTCATGTTTAGTTATTTCCTAAAAGCAAGAAAGCCAAGCATTTATTTTTAAAGGTGCACTATGTACATTTTGTGGAGAAGGTTAGGTAACATGATTATGTTAATGCCCTGTACAATATAAATGTATTGCATTTCATTTATTCAATTACAAGGTATTTTTAGTGCCAGAGAATACTTGCGTGGGGTCACCTGCTTGTTTAGAGATTGATAGGTTTTATGCCATTTTGTGGAATATTCCAGGCAAAGCAAGATCTCCACAGAGAAAAGAATGGTTTGGCTCCTCCACCTATGAATGTATATAGTGCCCCTTTAAATGGGAGACCACAGCAAAATTGCATTAGGGCCCCAGAAATGCTAACTAAAAAGTCAATAGCATGCAATTATAATTATATTTATACCTGAAAATTGCACTGATTATATTATATAAACTTAATGACACCTCAGCATTGAACTCTTATATATATAATATTTCCTTTTTATTGTGTGCTACAGATCTCTGTGCACTTGAAGGAGGGACAGGGCATAGACGCTTTGTCTGCTCTGAAAAACAAGCCTCAGCTCCACAGCCTGGTGGCCAAGCAGCTCTGCCAAAACATCTCTGGGAAGAACACCATCATCTTCACTGGACCTTCTATCACCAACCTCAGCCTCTTCACTGAATTCAGCAAACAAGGTAGACCGCAAACAAGAATGAAACTCAAGCTAAGAAATTCAATAGGAAGTAACTACATTTATATGAAGTCTCTTTTTACATTAAGAAGCCATATTATGTTTTTTATATGTTTTATATTGAACTATAACCTAGACTAAAGTAGATTATTGTTTTATATTTTGTTCATTGTAAAACATAATATTGATCTCAGCAGCTTACAGCTTAGTAATAGAAATGGGCCCATTGACTTCTTGTTCAAAACTGCAGAACCACCTTTTCATATTGGCATTTCGCTGTAGCAAGCAGATTTTCATTTCCGCATGTTTATTGTTATATGTGGCTACATGACATTTTAGGACTCGAGAGTCTTTAAATAATTAAATAATCACAACTAAGTACAGCAACACTACATACAAACATGAATGACCCAATCAAAAATAATGATAAAACACATTTATATCAAGGTTAAAACCTCATAAAAGTTGATTTTGCACAATATTTCTACTTCTACTAGAAATTCCTAATTTATCGTTACATAATAGTCTCCGGTGGAAATGGCCTAAAGCACTGTAAATATGAATATTTAGCCTTGAAAAGACAACATGCACTGTGCAGAGAAAGTTTGAAGACAGAGTTCATATTTAATTTCTTGTCAATGCCTTGAGGCATGCAGATAAATACAGCTTCTGAAGACAATGCTTTGTTTCAGATTTGTCATTCAGATTAATTATGAAAGTTAATTGCCCTGCACTGCACTCACAATGAAAATCTGCCTGGCGTATTGAGAGAAATCGCTCCCATAAATGAGACTCAGTCAACAGGATTGTTTTACCTCCAGTCAGCAAAGAACAGAATAAAAGGAGATTGTGCAAGTAATTGTTCAGTAGTCATGCTCAGTACTTTTCACGTATAATGGCACATAAATTTAGCTCAGAAGAAGATTTAAAAAAATCTTTTTGTTTTCACATTTTTACCTCTTATAGTAGGTTGTCATGAAGATTTCAGTTGCCAAAAAGTCTCTATGAATCACAATAAAATGGCATCCAGTAGTCTTCAATACATGATGCAGTCTAAAATCGAGGTGGAAGGTATGGCATGTCAGAATTGCGTGGTAAAATTTGTAGTTTGAATGAAAATTTCATGGTCAATATCTCATGAAACATCAAAAAATATTTTTAAAATGGTAAAACATTTCATGTATTGTCAGCAGGGATTGACTTACTGTGTGTGATAATTCTTTTACTATTGAGGCAAAAAAAAATCCTGGCATTATTAAATCAGAAAAGCATCATTAGGCGTCAGATTAATATGGCAATTCTCTGACATAAGGTTCAATACATTTTCTTTTTGGCTATTTATATAGTGAATTATCCGTAGAGTGGTCAATGCACAACAACAGAACATATTTACCTCCCTTAACCACACATTACAACAGAATATACAGGATGACACTGCATGTTTTCAGATTGTTTTCTCTTCTTTGTAGATATCTTTTGCTGTGGCCTTCTGAGCACCAGAAAGAGCGATTGCACAGGCCTCCCCCAGAGCATGCTGGTGTGCACCTCTACCAGTGCCCAGCGCGGACAGTCCCGGGTCATGATGAAAGGCGGCATGTCTCTGATCAGCTGGTACAACAAAGGACACTTCAGATTCCTCACCAACGCCTACTCACCCACTAAACAAGGTATACAGCTTTATGTAGCCAGTAGAAAGCCTTGACACAACCATTTATCCACAGTAACACTGCTTGTCTCCATGGAGATGCTAGTACATACACTCACTATTAAGTAAGACCAATTAACCGTACTGTACTGGTTTAACTACTTAATAACTTAAACCAAATACAGTTTGCAACGGATTGTTCAGATAGATTGGTCAGACCTTGACTACGTATCCGCTGCACTGGGATTTATATAGCTAGTTTCAAGAGACAAATCATTGAACTGCTTTGTCTGAAAAATCAAAGGAAGTTGTTGATCTGTGAAAGCCTGTTCTCCAGAGGGTTTTGCATTCCTGTCTCAGCATTAATCCATTCCACATTGTGTTAGGTTTATCCTGCAGTGTGTGTTTGAAGCCAGGAGAGGACCAGATCAGTACAGACATCATTATCTCTCATTGATTTTCTGTCGTCTTTATGAGTCTTGAAGAGAGCTGATCTGTCTTCCTTAACAAGAGGATTAAAATATTTGTCAATCTCAATATCAGACCTATATGAATGTCTCAGTGTGTGTAATAATATGACTCTATATTGTTCTTGAAAATCTGATTCGCTGTCAGATCTATGGGGAATGGAAAATATGGCGGCGCTAACCTTTAGAATGAACTAAAATGGTGGCTTGAAATTGTTGTAATTATGGTATTTTCTTAATCTTAGATATTTGTCTGATTCTGTCTGGTCTTTCATAGTAAATCACAGAAAAATTACTTGATTTCAAAACCGAGGAATAGAATCAATACTTAATGCAGATTCTGATGCCACAACTATAATACCATAATAAAAACACTCTTTTATTTAGACAATAGAATGTAATTTTTAACATTAAATCGTAGTACTTTCTTTTATATTCCCATGCGTCTTAAACTTGTTCTGACACAGCTCAAGATCATTCTAAAGCTACTCAGGAAAGGTTCATTTCTGTCCTGTGAATGTGACTTTTTTACTATCAAAGTTCAAAAAGACTATTTATCTCCATGAGGAAATTCAGATTGTATGTCTCTTCAGTTCTTCATCTGCCATAAACAACTTATTGTACAGTCTTATGGCAGTTGGGAATAAGGAGTTATTGTGACGTTCTGTGCTGCAGCTCGCAGAGTGTCCGTTGCTCCACTACCTCTGATTCTCTAAACTACTTCCTATAGTTGAATAAGCTTTGTTTATTTAGTTTAGTTTTTCTAGTCTCCTAAGATCTCTTTTTCTCAGACTACTACCCGATAAAACATATGCAACAGTATATTGTTTGCATTAAAAGTCCTTAGCTTTCTTAGAAAATGTAGCTGGGCTTTCCTATAAAGTACATCTGTATTTGTGAACCACTCCAGCTTGTTGTCCAGATGCACCCCCAGGTATTTATAGGTAGACACTATTTCAATATCTTCCCCACTGATGGTCACAGTTTGAATTGGGGGTGTGTCACACTTAAGTCAATGACCATCTCTTTTGTTTTGGAGGTGTTTATTTACTGTTTGCATTGATAACCGCTCCGATGAGTATCTAGTTTCAGTACTACTTAGTATTGATTGGTATCTGATTTTCAATACTTTTTACTACCATAATGCTTTCCAAAGCAATTAGGAGTGTGTGTTTCTACCATTGTGTGTGACAGGAATGATCATCAAGAGGAAAAGTGGGGAAATCCCGTGTCCGCTCGCCGTTGAGGCATTTGCGGCTCACCTCAGCTACATCTGCAAATATGATGACAAGTACAGCAAGTATGTACACCAACACATTTTTATATTTTAAATAATGACGTATCAAAACCCAAAGCCCTCACAAATAAAGGAAGATTTCCATTTTTATGTGGTATCTGCAGGCTAAATATCTGTGCACGTTTTACACCTGTCCAGGAAATTATAGTAACCATGTTGGAAAAGTTTGTTGTTAAAAATGAGAACACTTTATAAAGTCTATCCCTTCACCTGACTTTACCCTTGATAAAGCATGAACAAAGACTTAATTTATAATGAACAAATAGTTTATTAAAAATGATAGTAAGTAAGGGGTTAGGATATTAATTACCGGTAAGTAGTTATTAAATGCAAATCATTCTTAATAAACTATTTATTCATTATGAAGAAAGTCCTTGTTCATGTTTTATTAAGGCTATTCAAATTGTATATATTATTATAAAGTGTGACTAAATTCTGTTATTCCTGATGTATTTCATTTAACAAAGTCTGAAGCACCTTTCCATGTGAAAAACTAATAGATTTTCTCCCCTCAGATACTTTATCTTCCATAAGCCTAATAAAACATGGCAGCAGGTGTTCTGGCTCAGCATCAGCATCGCCATCAATAACGCGTACATCCTGTACAAGATGTCCGACGCCTACTCCGCCAAACGCTACAGTCGAGCGCAGTTTGGAGAGAGACTGGTCCGAGAGCTGCTGGATTTAGACGACTGCTCCCCCACACAGTGAATCAAATAAAACAACAGACATTTTTGCTCTTATATATTCTCAAAATTCACAAGCAAAAACACAATTTTCTGTAGAGGGATTATCACAGCGGGATTGGCAGTGACTGAATGTAAGTCATTCAGCATTGTAAGCATTTGGCTGATTTTAGTTGTAAAAATGTAAAAGTGTTAAAAATATAGCAAAATACCATTACTACTTATTGCATAAATTGTGACTTCTGACAAATAAATAAGTAGCTACATTTTCTTCCTGTTCAGTTATTGCATAACAAGTTCTAACATAAAACATTATTGCCAAGGACCAAATTTTGACTTTGTTGGTGAGCCAAATAATGTGAGATTGTAGAACTAGTGAACATAGTCCTTCTTTATGCCAGACCAGACTCACTCTGCTGTCTGTAGCTTCAGTGAGGGCCTTGAGGTTTGCTTTGCCTAACATTTAGCTGTATACACTGTATTCTATGTCTATGGAAGGTGTGCTGTGTGATTGCATGGTCATTGTGTGGTTTGATATGGCAGGACCCATGCACTTTCTCTTTGTCTTGCACTTTGTGGAGATATTTTGGTTTCACTAGGTATAGAAATTATTGAAATGAGATTTGAATTACATTTGATGAAAATACAAAGTTTTTGTGGGAATATAAGTGTCATTGGTTGGACATTTACTTCTGACTGAAGATTGTGATTTGAACATGTTTACACTTATCCAAAGCAGAGTTCTGTTTGTGTGAAGTAGGCTGTTGAATGTGTGTGTCCCTTTATAGCACTGTTTGTCCCACTGTCTGTTCTGTCTTTGTCCATTTGACATATGTCACCTAACCTTTTGACTTTGTCATTTTCTACACTGTAGTATAACAATCAATGTTTTATATATATATATATACATACAAAAATCCACCATTATATGAAAAAATAGTCACATCTGCACATAAGATATAATATATAAAATAATTTTACAATGAAAACTGCTAACACATTTGTGCATTTTTAAAATGATATATAATCAAACAGAATAACCACTAGATATTCTCCAAAAGGTTCAAAGGTCCAATAACAACCGACAAACAATTCTATTTTTGTTGTGCTTTTGGAAAAATAAGATGTAACTTAGACAGTGAGAGGCTTATAAGCCAGACATGATCCAGTTTGATGGAGTGTAAGACCCATCGCTTTCAGAGAAAATGGACTATAGGTCTTATGGACCATGACAAGAGAATAGTTTCACCACTTAGAGCATTACTGCACTGAAGACCTTTCACTTCAACTGATTTACTTGAGTAAAACCACATGATGATGTAGTACTCATATCTTACACATGATGAAATACTGGGAGTGAAGACACTTTTATCCATAAAATGAGAGGAGGGAGAGTGAGACCTAGTTTGAGGAATTATGGCGCATGTTACATTATATTTTAATAATTTAAAGTGTGATTTTCTGAAATAATAATGTTGGCCACACTTTATTTAACAGTACCTATGTACAATATTATACCATGTAATTACACAGTAGTATGTGCTAGGCATTAGTGTGGTCAGATTACTTGTTATAACATATTTTAATGTAGTGTCTTTTTCTGTTCCAGCTAAGTTAAGTTAAGTGATCTTTGATTATTGCTGCCATTTTTACAATGGCTGTAATGATTTAGAAATTCAACCAAGTTTTGAGGCAATGTGACTGATTAAGTGTTTACAAAAGGCTATACAAAACAAAACAAGTTATAATAAAGAAGTGAAAAAGAGAATATATATGACATACTTAAAAGAGTTACCCAGACATGACTTTGTGAAGCCCCTCCACTCTTGTGTGCTGTGAGAATGTACTGGTGTGATGTGCTGTTTGTCATGTGTATGCCACTGTGCCATTTTTTCACAAAACACTGACTCATTCAGTCACACTTAAATACAAGACTGATTTCAAATGTAATAAATAACTACTGACAGACCTCAGGGTATACCGGACCTTATAGGTGCTATAACAATGGAATAGGCCTAAATAACAATCAAAATATGGAGTAAAGGAAGATTCCCAAGAACATGATTAAATAAAGAAATTACATGAAATATCACATGGTCTTATTGTCTGCCCTATGGAACATTTTTGGTATGCAATGTCTCAACAATGTGGTGCATGTAAACAGAACATTCATTTGACTAATCTGTGCAATGTGCTGGACCAAACTTTGAATCTGTGCAAATTGGTTATTGTGGTCCTCAGTTTGTTTTATATCTAGACATGCTACAACATCATAAATGAAAAGACATAAAAGTTGAAAGATTTAATGTATTGTAAAAACTTAAAGGAAATTGTAAATAAAAAAGTTTCTATGTGCACTAATAATTGATTGTCTCCTGGCTGGTTCCAATTTTCTAAAAAGTCTGGATCCTCACTTCCAGCTCCAATCATCCGGTATGAGAAATTAGCAAAGTTTTTAAATATCAGACACCAGACAACAAGCTATGGATGGATAATCACAGACAGCATGATAAGACCTTAGTGTGCAATGTAAAAAATTCACCAGTGGAAACGTCTGTGTTTATAAAAGTAGCCACTGAATATACAATACATGCATAGATACACTAGTACACTGAAATACTGCATTCAGTATGTAGGCAGGTAGAAAGATACGTTTTACTTCATATTTCAAGAGACATTGAAATATATTTTAAAATGTACTAATAATATTAATAATGTAATACTGGCTACATTTTAGCCAAGTCTGTTTGTCATCGTTCTATTTCTATTATTCTTAGTAGTATTCTTTAGTATTTTCAAACATTCACAGAGTGTAGAGAGATCATGCTCTTCCAAACCAGATGAAATAGTCCTCTCCTTGGGCCTGGGCAACCAGTCCTGACTTGTGCTGGTGGTTGTGGGGAAACCTCCTGTTGCTGGTGGGCTCATGAACCTGCTTCTCCACGTAATCGCCCTTAAAGATACTCATGTTCTCTACTGGTTTGGTCTCTGCGCCCTCATGGCACAGGCAGAAATGGGACTTGTGCTGGTTGTCCTGAAAATGCTTCCAGTGGATGCCACCAGAAATCTTATTTTAATACAAGCATATTTTATAACCCTGGATTTGATAATATTTCTGTAATCTGTAACATTTGTTGGAAAATAACAATTATTTTGACATTTGGTATGCTGGTTTTATTAATTTGCATATACATATTTTGAAATGTAAACAAATTGTGATGTGATTGTGAATAGTGACATCATGGCACAGTCGCCATGGCCCTGACTTACATCTTGATGATGTCACCATGGCCCTGAATTCCAAGTTCTCTAGAAGTGCACAAACAGATCAGGTCATTTGAACAAAGCCTTTGACAGAGACAGTCCACTTTCACACGAGCTCGTGCAACCACTGACTTTTGCAATGTCTGCATCACTTTCCTCACCCGTCACCTGCCCTCCATCAGAGGAGGCCCGCCCCGAGCTGGGAAACTACACCATTCTGCAGTTTCTTGGGGAAGGAGCATATGGAAAAGTGTTCAAATGCTTCAACTCCACCACCAAAGAGGTGGTGGCAGTGAAAGCATTTGAAGATGATTATAAGATACAAGTGGAGTTGGACAACATCCAGCATCTGAGTAACATTGACCCAGATGAGGTGAATATCATCAAATACATCGAGCACTTCACTTTTGAGAAGTACCACTGCATAGTTTATGAAATACTGGACTGCAGCCTCCTGGATCTGAACCGCCCTGGAACTCTTTCACCGAGTGAGATTAGGCCTGTCGCCCAACAGCTCCTTGTAGCTTTTAAAGCACTGAAGGAAGCTCAAATTGTTCATGGTGACTTAAAACCTGACAATATTATGTTGGTCAACCACCAAGAGCAGCCATTTAAAGTGAAGCTGATCGACTTTGGCTGTGGGGGCTTCATCTCAGACCTGGAACAGGGCATGGATATGATGTGTGACGGATATCGTGCTCCTGAGGTAACCCTGGGTGCTCCCCTGTCCAAGGCCCTGGAGATGTGGAGCCTGGGCTGCTGCCTTGGAGAAGACTTCTTAGGCTGCCAGCTGTTCTCCGACGTGTCCTCCTATGACCACCTGAGGACCATCATCCACCTCCTTGGACAACCCAGTGATGAGATGCTGCAGAGAAGTGTCTACACTGATAAATACTTCCTCCAGACAAACATCCAGTGGAGATTCAAGAGCCCCATCGAATACCAGGCCACAAACTGGAAAAAGCCTGAGGTCTCTGAGTGTGAATTGGACCAGTTTTCAAATTTAGAGGAAGCCATAATGCTACGGGCTGATGGCATGGACAAAGATGCCGTGTTGGACTTGGAGGTTTTCCTTGATTTTCTTAAAAATATTCTCCATGTTGACCCTGGAGATGTGAGCTCTCCTCCTGAGGACCTTCATATGTCATCTGAACCTGAGGAATCTGACTGGTCCTACAGCCCTGTGACTGAGACTGACATAGACTCTTTCATGGGAAATGATGATGTTTCCTTCATCATTCAGCCTGTGGAGGAGAATAACCTGTGCATGGACACAAACATCACTGACCCTGATCTGCCCTGGGACAAAGGACCCGTCCTGTTCTGGTTTGAGATGGACCAGAGTGATGAAGTCAGCTCCTGTTTGAACGAGGAGCATACGGCTGAACCTGAACAGGCTGAGATCGCTGTTGGTGACTCTTCAGAAGAGGCAGATGCTGCAAACAATTGTGTTTGCACAAGAGCACCTCCGTCTGGTCAGGCATCAAGAAAACGTTTGGAGATGTCATGGGGCATTTACGCCGATCCATGGCCCCTGTGCGTCGTTGCTTCACCTCCAGAAGGCGTTAAAAGGCGCCATTGCAAACTTATTTAAATAAAAAATGTTCATTAGCATTCAAATGAGTTCATCTATTTATTGGTCAAATGGTTTCCTCGACAAACTTTTTGAAAATACCACTTTATAATTTAAAAATAAATAGACAAATACTCACTACTAATACTTGAAATGTATTTAGCATTAAATTGAATTAATATAAATAAAATAAATAAATATAATACTGGAATTAGTTTTGTGAACATAGAACACACTGAATACTAGGGCCTGGATCATAAAGATGATTCAGATGTGAGGTCATATGCCAAGTACTTATTACATAGCCTATACTTGAAATGTAGGTCTAATTAGTATGAAGTAATTGGCATGTTGAATCCTTCAGGCCTATAAGCTCCAAGAGCAGTCTGTTGGTGGTATTAAGGTAACAATGATGGCAGTGATTAGGTAAGACTGTCTTTAATGCATGAAAGACAAATGTAGCACAATTTCATTTGGCTGAAACTTGCTTATTTGGCAGTGTATATCATGTGAATCCTTAAATGCTGATGCTCAACAATGAGAAATACATGAGTCAAATTTAAGATAAGAATGTCAATAGCTGACTACAGCATAAGTCTGGTGCAGATAGCAGCATTTTAGCTACAAAAATGTCACAACTCCAGGCATCTGGAGGCGCTTAGAGGCAGAGAGGGACAAGGTACCTAAATAGTCTATTTAGTAGCCAATCCCTACATCTCTGACAGAAATCCACCGTTCTGCTCCAAATGTGGGCCTGCTGCAGGTAGGTAGCTCACATGTGGGCTTATGATCTATATGCTCTAACAAAATTACTTTACACATGGGCCATGGATTAACTGTATGTAACCTTTAATATCCCACAAACTGCACAAACAGCAGAACATTATTAATTGGCTCCAGGTTCATTATGAGATTTACAGAGAAAAGATGCACACGTACAGCCACAGTTTATGTAGAACAAGGCAAAGGTATTTTTCTGACATTGGAAGTTGCAGTAACAACTCTCATGTCCTGTTTGCAACGGTAAACAGATTAACAAACCCCCCAGCTCCACTGCTGTTAGAACTAATTTCCACATCTAAGTGCAATGAGTTTGCAGTATTCTTTAATGACAAGGTTCAGGGCATTAAAAATGCCATAAATTCCACAACACAAATAACACCTCAGCACCCACCTACACACTTAGAGCTGACTTACTTTGCACGTGTAACTGACAAAACTGTCCAAGAGATTGTCACCAGTCTGAGTTCATCTACATGCTGCCTTGATGTGTTACCCAATAAATTTCTAAAGTCTGTGCTCAGCAGTTTGCTGTCACCACTCACTCTCATAGTTAATATGTCACTTCAATCTGGAACATTCCCAAGCGCTTTGAAAACTGCGGTTATCAAGCCTCTCTTAAAGAAGAGCAGTCTTGATGCCACAATATTGAACAATTACCGACCAATCTCAAATCTGCCGTTTTTAGGCAAAGTCCTCGAAAAAGTTGTTTACCAACAGCTTATTAACTTCCTCGAAATTAACATCTTCTTTGATGTCATCCAATCAGGTTTTAGACCCCACCACAGCACTGAGACTGCTCTTATCAAGGTGACAAATGACATCCGCCTGAACACTGATGCAGGCAAAGTCTCAGTCTTGATCCTGTTAGATCTGAGTGCTGCCTTTGACACTGTGGATCATGGGATCCTCTTACAGAGACTAGGGGACTGGGTGGGCATCTTTGGTACGGCACTAAACTGGTTCAAGTCCTATTTAGAAAACAGGGAGTACTTTGTAGAAATTGGAAAATGTATATCAGCTAAAATGTCTCTGACCTTTGGGGTGCCCCAGGGTTCAATCCTGGGACCCCTGCTGTTCAATCTCTACATGCTGCCGTTAGGCCAGTTAATAGGCAGCAATAATGTGTCTTACCACAACTCTGCAGATGACACTCAGATCTATGTCTCACTGCAGCAGGTGAATATGGACCAGTGGATTCACTCTGCCACTGCATCCAACAGATCAGTGTGTGGATGCAAAACAACTTTCTTCTGCTAAACTCAGACAAGACTGAAGTCATCATCTTTGGCCCACAGAAACATAGAGAAAGTGTCAGCAGTCACCTCCAGTCTCTCTCTCTAAAACCTTCAACTCAGGCTAGAAATCTAGAGGTAATAATGGACTCAGACTTGAACTTTAACAGCCACATCAAATCAATAACATCTGCAGCTTTTTACCATCTAAAGAACATTGCAAAAACCAAAGGTATACTGTCAAAGCCAGATTTAGAGAGACTTATCCGTGCATTTGTCTCCAGTAGGTTAGACTACTGTAACAGCCTGCTCACTGGCCTCTCCAAACGAGCCTTAACACAGCTGCAGTACATCCAGAACACTGCTGCTCGGGTCCTGACTAGAACCAGGAAGTACGAGCACATGCGTCCTGTGCTCAGGTCTCTGCACTGGCTTCCTGTAGCTCAAAGAATAGACTTAAAGCAGCTCTACTTGTGTATAAGTCTCTCCATGACCTAGGTCCAAAGTACATCTCTGACATGTTAGTGCCATATAAACCATCTCGCACACTGAGGACTTCAGGGACCGGCCTTCTGCTGGTGCCCAGAGTCAGGACTAAACATGGGGAATCAGCATTTAAGTTTTATGCAGCTAAAACCTGGAACAGTCTTCCTGAAGATGTGAGACAGGCCTCTACTTTGACAATGTTTAAATCCAGGCTCAAAACGGTTCTGTTCAGCTGTGCATACGACTGAAAGGTTTTTATTCTGCACTCTTCTCTTTTAATGGTAAATTTATGATGATTATTTGTGATTATTTATGTTTTGATTTGTGTGATTTTAATGTCTTTCTTATTCTGTAAAGCACTTTGAATTACCTTGTGTACGAATTGTGCTATACAAATAAACTTGCCTTGCCTTGTCTTGCCTAATTAGGTAATTAAATGAATCCTTAGACGATTCATCTAATCTGACCACATGTGCAATGGCAGACTAGTTTTTGACATTATCAGTCAAAATTCAGGTCAACAATGAAATCACTAAAGTCAAAAATTACTGACAAATAACAACAGAATATACAGACATTAATAGTTAAGTGGCCTTAACTATTTAGTGCTATAGAGTGAATTTGCATTGGGCTTATCCATTGAGAAACAGCAAAGGAATGCTGAGAAATGCAAGGCTTAAAACAGCCACCAGAGGTCAGTCTATTACAGCTCTGCATTAATCAGACAAACTGGGTCTCAGCTGTTGTGCTGAGGAGCATAAATGGATTATAATCGGACAGTACAGGAACGAGACTGTATGATTTAATTACATTTGCACCATATCGACTAAATTCAAATAGCAAACATACGCTATATGACGTCATCTATTCCTGTATAGAAATAACTGGTCAACTTAAGGATAATAGCTTTTTTCCATTGGCTACAGAAGTTTGTTGTAAAAATATTATGTCAACCTCCATGTGGGACAGATGAAAAAAAAGAATAAAGAAAGACAGACAAACATTTTCCTCTTATGCTCGAAGGTAAAAACACAAAACATTTTCTCTACCAAACACGCCTGTGGAGAAGTTCAACAACGGGAGCGGACGGAGGGGAGATCAGAAGCTCTTTTTGGGGTTCACAAGACCACCAACAGCTCCCAGAGGTGCACA
The DNA here is from genome assembly GCF_009829125.3 of Periophthalmus magnuspinnatus. Classification (NCBI taxonomy): domain Eukaryota; kingdom Metazoa; phylum Chordata; class Actinopteri; order Gobiiformes; family Gobiidae; genus Periophthalmus; species Periophthalmus magnuspinnatus. The sequence goes on along the minus strand of NC_047140.1, from coordinate 1,892,245 downwards.
AACATGCATGGAGGGATCACATGAGGGGATCACATGGCAGGCTCTGGTCAGGTCTGATGAGGCTGGTCCTGTGAGGTACACCTGCTGCCTAAACGCGGTAAGAAACTACTATGTCCCGCTATTAGAGCACATATTAGAGCACATGTTCCACTGTGCTGTGAAACACTGATGGACTGCTGCAGAAACACTGCTGCCACGGCTCATTTAAGACAGGGATTCTCTGGCTGTACTCCATCACTGCTACAGTATTTGATGTTCACTAAGACCATGAACATGTTTAAAAGAACCACACAAAAGTTGGGCAATAAATAATTTAAGTACGTTTCAAGGCAAGAACACATCAGTGTGCAAAGGGAAACTGTCAAAATCAAATAGGCCTTAACAGAACAGAATGATTTACCCTTTGGTTAGGGTTAAAGGTGTCATATGTAACCTTTCAGGTGCATACTCGCTTGTCTCCATGAAGATGTGCTTTGTCTGGCATTATTTATAGCATTATTTGTTGGATTTATTCTATTACAAGTGCCTTTTTTAAGTGCCTTTAAAAAAATCTGCTAATCACGTAATGCCATACCGTTGAACATTCCAGACAAAGCTGTAATATTTTCATTATATTCATGGTGGCAGATCCGCCTTCAGAAAAGTTACATAGTGCACCTTTAAGATGCATATTCAATTGTTTCCAACCTGGCATGGCAATCTAACCAGCGACTTGCTTTCTTTGAGGTGAGAGTGCTGGAAAAACATAGTCAATTAAAGCGTTAGAGTGTTTGTCCACTTTTGTCCCCCAGTGTCTGTGTACACTGGTGTATGAATGTGTGTGTGAATGTGAGTGTGAATGTGTGTGTGAATGGGTGAGCGTTTCCTTGATGTAAAGCCTTTTGAGTGACTTGAAGGCGGAAGTGCCACAGAAATATGTGACCAAAGCTAATTTATAATAAAATAAACAGGGACATAATTTGCATTTGTAAAGCTTGATTTTAAAAGTGGATCAGAAGTTGTTTGGCAAGTCATTCCAAGAAATGCTTCATGAGACTATTTTAATTACACAGTACAATACTTCTAAAGTGTATTATTGGAAGATGAATGTGTATGTAATAATCTCCACCCTGTCCCCTGTAACCTGTAGTACAAATGGTATTACAGTACTGGTATTGTACACTGTAAGTTGCCTTCTCACTCCAGGAGACATTTCAGACGGATATGGTCAAACATTAGTCATGTGAAATATAAAAGAACAGTTAGTGAGGTGTTTGATGAGAAAGTTTATAACCCCTGACTCCACTTTGTCTGGTGTCTCCACCCATCAATGTGTGCGCAAGCCCGCTTCACCTGTACACTCACGCACACACTTTCCTAACCACAATAATTACCACCATTTCATTCCACTGTTAATCGCATAAGTAATTAGATACAGTTTTGTCATTTGGAAAAAACAGAGTATGCGTGGGTTTGTTGTTTTCTGTTTGGGTGGTTATATATTTATTTTAAGCGATATGCACTGATTTAAGATGATGTACAATGATTAACCATGCGCTGTTGCGACATAGTTACACGTGCCTTAAGATGGATTTGTTTGGAAATGTCAAGCACTCTTTTAGACATGAAATATGGTTTGATACACAGAGTTATGGTAGATAACAGTGTATGACCTTCGACACTGCACTGACAAGCCAGACTTAATTTAGCAGGCTGGTATATTAATGAGGGTTCTTCACACAGAGGTGCAGAGAAACAGCTATTTGTGGTCCTTTCCAGTCATGTGCAGTGTGTGCATGTGTGTGTGTGTGTGTCTGTGTCGGTGTGTGTTTGTGTGTGTGTGCATGTGCGTGTGAGAGAGAGAGACAAGGAGAGGGGATTTAACAGTTCCCTGATAGATTTCTTGCTAGTTGCTCATCAGTGACTCACAATCATTTCTCTGCAATAAATAAGTATTATCCCATGTTTTGTGGCCAGAGCTACAAGATATGGGATACTAGGGTCACATGAAGAAAGAACAACAATACAATACAAGATAATACCTAAGCTATTGTTTGAAGAGAAATAGAAAATTGAATATCTCATCCATAATGACAAAACTGCAAAAGGAGCTGTTTAAAAATAAAAGATCAGAAAGTAGCAATGTAATCTTCCAGACAATGGTATATTTATGCACAGTTAGCACAAGGTTTTTGAGATTCAACTTTTTTATTTTTGTTACTTTATTGTTGCAATATTTACTAATGCTCCGCCCATGTTACAGATTCACATTTCATAGAGTCTAAAATAAATATATGATTAAAAAGTATATGAATAATTATAAATGGATAAATGTATTCATGTATTTTTCATTTTAACTACACTGTCATTAGATCTTGTCAAGTCATTAGAGGGTGAGGGCATAATCCATGCATGTAAAGGAGAATTCAACTGTCAGTTACTGGAACAAGGAATGACTTGCCAACAACGATTACTAAAATCTACAGTCAGTCAACCATCATCATTAGGTCTTTCATCATCCTCACTAGATAAATGAGTGCACAAGCCACCACGATGACTATATTGTCTTGGAGGAGTTGTAATGAAATTGTAGTTGCTAATATGTTTCATGAGAAATGCTAACCTTTACCGACTATGCTCTGTCACAGTTTCAAGTTCAAAGTACAAAGCTGATGGATGAAATACTAGAAACTGGTTTGTGGTTTATGTCTGCTTATATATGGCCACATTCCAAAGATAATTCAAAGTAGATAGTTTAACAGTGAAAGTAACCAGTGAATTTTTCATAGTTGATGCAGATATCGATGAAAAAAATAAATCAGCTTCACATATTTTTTATAAACTCATTTAATAAAATTTCTAAACTATCCAAGTATTTATTACATTGCTCCACATTAGAAAAGCAGGAGAGATAATAGTTTGATCTGTGTAATCACATCAGTGTGGTCAAAAGTACAGTGCCCCCTTATTTTGCATAGAAGTTAATGCAAGAGTTCAAGCAGAACCTCATGCACCCAAGTCAGACGACTGGCCTGAATATCTATCAGTCAATACATTAGTGAATAAGTGTGGAAAGTAAATTTCAACACTTTTTTTGGAAGACATTGTCATAGCTAATTCTAGATAAATAGGATTATTGGAGTCATACTCACTGTTGAACATTTTCTATTATTAAAACATGCACTGACGTGTATATATATATATATATATATATATATATATATATATATATATATATATATATATATATATATATATATATATATATATATATATATATATATATATATATATATATATATATATTTATTTATTTATTTATTTATTTATATTTATATAAGTTTAAGCACAAGTCCCTGAGCATTCATACAAACAGATAGATAATGAGTACTGCTGTCTGAATGATTCCCAGCTGCAGCATGTATTTGGTGCATGTGTGTTAGCCATTTTTGCTCCCACTCAGGTCATCTCTAAACAACGGGACAGGGTCACGACCATACAGGCCGCCTTATTACCATTATGATGTTAGATGGACCCAAGGGGAACAGTTATGAATACACGTTTTTATAGAACACAGTTAAAATGATGCACAGCTGCCGGAGAAGAAAGAGAGAAAGGGGGAAAGTGGGACCAAACCATGTGCTGGGTGAGTGTGTAGGTGTTAGGGGATATTTTGGCTGTAGCAAGGGAATTCAAGCATGAGAGGCCTTGGATGTAAAATAGGATAGCGGAAGAAATGGAGATTATTTTTACAAAGAAGATCTGGCATCGGTGTGCACCCACGCAACTTTTAACAGCCCGTTTGTCTTGTGTTTAAGTACACACGCATATTTAAAATCTGCAACTGGTTTGACAAGTTCCAACAGGCAAAGGGAACTTCTTTTCATTACGAGACATCTATTCATGAAGAGAATTATGTGCTTAACCTTACAAGAAACTGCCTGTCTGTATATACAGTACACATGGTCACAAAAAGATGTTTTATGAGAGGTAGTAGCACATAAAATATATTTAAACATGTTAAGTGTATCGTTTTACTGATCGTTTGACTTCATGACTGGATTTATTGTATTTTATAATATAAACTTAAATTGATGTTTGATATAGCACAAGACAACTGTTGATCTGTCATCTGCTTATTTGTTGTATACACTAAACTGGGACCTTGCTGTGAATGGATTATGATTACTTGCTTAATAGACCGTGTTAATACAGTTGAGCACTCTTAACAACAGATCATTGCAAGTAAGTAGATCAAGAGATGCTGTGAGTGGGCTATATATAAAGCAACTGATAGGCATAAATGAGTCCTTAGCTAGGGTGATAACATACTAATAATTGGTCTTGGCATGTAACAATCTTCTTTAAACATGTGTAAGTTTAATGAGTGCAACTAATGGGCTGTCTGTATGGTGGGATAGTCATGTTTTTGAACTGCAGGTGAACCACATGAGAGGACTTGCAGCATGGGTTTGTTTGTGATGAGGCATTATGTCATGTTAGCACTGGTACAGTCTATGATCTATGCAGTTTAAGTTTGGCACCGAGCCACAGCCTACAGCATAATGGTATATGCGAATGTCAGCTTGAGAAACCAAATAGAGTCATTAAGGAAGACTTGCGCAAGGACAAATGAAACAAAAACCCTGGCTTTACATAGGTGCAATGGTATATACTGACAGACACTATGTTTTTTCTGCTTTATAAAAGAGGTCTCAGGAGTTGGATATTTCTAACTGAAAACTACAGCTCCCAAGCAATCAACATGCCTTTATTCCCTGAGATGACATTCATATAATAGACAATAGTGAATAAAAACTGATTTATGTCCAAAGTGCAGAAACACACCAGATTGTTGGATAATAGGGTTCAACAAGACTTACAACTTGGGAAGTAGTTTCAACAATCTATTAAAAAGTTAACAATAATTTCCTTGTGCCACTGGCAGAAAGGGAGGGCTGATATCATATTTTTTTCAATCATATTGGTCAATCATGACTTTCGATTCAGTTCTATTTATTTTAGTCAAACAAAATGGTTTTCAATACAATTTCCTAAACATAGACAATACAGATTCTCGATTTGAATTAGATTGAGTGCACAGCCCTATTGGCAGATAGCGGATCTTTTGTTAAGGCAGTTACAATTCTAGTAAAAATCTATGTAATCCCTCAGTTGTCCAGGTCTGATTATTTCATCTTTTGCAATTCTAGTAAAGCAGAACAAATACATTTTGAAAGCATAGCACAGGTGGATGAAAAACATATTAAGTTACATAGGTCCTGAAACTACAAACTTGCTTTTTCAAATGATTGCCAGTGCAAAATATGAGTTTCTATGACAGCAGCATGACTAATGGCATTTCACTCCAATCTAGCTGAACATAAAACATGTGAAACATGAGGGAAAAAAATTGTGTTTGGTGAGGGAGGTGTCCATAACAATTCAAGACTATAGTACAGTCGCAGTTAAGATCAAGTGTACATATAGACCACTGTAGACTGTTTCCTGTACGCGATAAGCAGCAGTTCTTTTCTGGTCTCCTCTGTGTTGGGGTGTTAGCCAATGATAGCAGGTGTGAAGTTGTGTGTCTGATTTGAAGTGTAGGCTGTAATGCTTTTAACATATTTACCATGCAGTGAGAACCCCACCCTCTATAGCGGCTAATCGTTTTCTGCACCAGCTGGGTTAAATATGATCATAGGAGAGAACTGTGTTCTCATATCAAAAGTTTTGTGTTAGGAGGATGTCTCATTGGTTTTAGATTACTCACTGTTTTCTCTGGGAAAACTCTGGAAGATAATTGTACAGATTTGAACTTCAACAGCCACATCAAATCAATAATATCTGCAGCTTTTTACTATCTAAAAACATTGCAAAAATAAAAGGTATACTGTCAAAACTTATTCCATGCATTTGTCTCCAGTAGGTTAGACTACTGTAACGGCCTGCTCACTGGCCTCTCCAAACGAGCCTCAAGACAGCTGCAGTACATCCAGAACACTTCTGCTCGGGTCCTGACTAGAACCAGGAAGTACTTGACACATGTGTCCTGTGCTCAGGTCTCTGCACTGGCTTCTGTGGCTCAGAGAATAGACTTAAAAGCAGCTCTGCTTTTGAACAAGTCTCTCTATGGAACAGCACCAAAGTACATCTCCCACATGTTAGTGCCACATGAACCGTCTTGCACTCTGAGGACTTCAGGGACGGGCCTCCTGCTGTAGTCCTGGTCTAGTCCTGGTTTAGTACCGGCCTCATGCTGGTCCCAGAGTCAGGACTAAACATGGGGAATCAGTGTTTCAGTTTTTTGCAGCTAAAACCTGGAACAGTCTTCCTGAAGATGTGAGACAGGCCTCTACTTTCACAATGTTTAAATCCAGGCTCAAACTGTTCTGTTTAGCTGTGCATATGACTGAATGTTATGATGATTATTTATGTTTTCTTATTCTGTAAAGCACTTTGAATTACTTGTGTATTTTTTGTGTACAAATTGTGCTATACAAATAACCGTACCTTGCCTCGTACATTGCATTAGTTTGATCTGATGGTCAATAACATGCCTGTGCAAATCAACCATCCATAAATAAATAAATACATAAATAAATACGTGATAAAAGGTCTTCTATGCAACCTTTCTGTTTGGGAGTGTGCCACCTGTTTGTTTGCAATATACCTGGAATGTTCCACAGTATGGCATTACACTTCTATATCTGAATTTATGAATTTAGAGAGATGCTTTTATTGATAAAATTATACCTTGAAACTGACCAATAACGTTGCTTAATGTCGCCATCTGCTTGTCATCAAGATGGAAATTGTAATCACAGTTTGGACCACCAGAAAAAGTTACACAGTGAACCTTTAACTCAGTTTAATTAAGTTGTCAAAGGCCACTTGAGAGTAAAATGTCAACACCATCATTAAAACATGGCAGTTGAGTTTTGATCCATATTTATACATATAAAGTTTACATCTTTCTGGACAAAAATGGACAAGAAACTGCAGTAAACTAAACAGTATTGCACTAGACAGATGATGGTATAAATTCTCTTGTCAGAGTTCACAGTGTGACTTGGTTCTTTACATTCACTAGTCAGGTTGTTTTTTGTTTTTTTTATCCTGCAGCTCACACTATTTCATATGTCACTTTCTTTTATTTCATAAGATGTAAAAGTATTTGTAGATCTGTCATAGATAATCCCATAGTTGTCTGAATTAGTTTTACGAACTGCATTTTTTTTTTTTTTTTGCAGTTGACTCAAAATAAACTTCCAGTGACAGAGGGCAACTTTCTTATAATTAGCCTAAATGCAATTCACCAAAGTACTGTGTAAAAAAGAATTAGTGCAAAATCATTGTCCACCAGATGCCCCGCCAACACAGTGAGTAATGGTCACAGTCAGACACCTCTTCACAAATCAACCATTTATACCTGTCCTCCAATGAGGCAGCAGCATCTCTTAATTTGCTCTGTTTGGGAAAGTCAAGACCTAAAAGTAAAGCGTAGCCTAAATCAACCATTAATCAGTGATGCAGACACAATAACTGTCAGTGTTTCTGGCTCAGGTCCAGGTTTAAGGTTCATTCTGAACTGATTGAATGACAATAGGAGACAGCTGCACTTAAAGTGACGAATGTGACTGCTCAGACATTTATATTGTGCTCAGGATGTTTGCATGTGATGAAGGTCTTATAGATACTTATAAGCTTTGCATAATGTCAGATATGAAAAGGAGTCATTCAGCTCGATTCAGCTGAGAGACTATACACTGCAAAAACAACATAGAAAAAATATTGTTAAATATCCCAATATTTATAGTGTGTTATGTAACTTGCCACCTGCTTAGATTAGATTAGATGTTTTTTTTTGTTTTTTTTTATTTGATCCCTAAGGGGCTGCACCAGAATTGTCCCAGCACCAGAAATGCTTGTCTCCATGGAGATGTCATTACTTTGCCTGGATCGTTGTGTGGACAGTATGACATTAGTAAGCACTGTGGAGAGGCAACCCAGATCACAATAAGAATACAAGTTTTTCATGGTATTGTTGAGCAATTAAAACTAGAAATGATCCATAGTGCACCTTTTAATATTAATCCGAGTAGTTTTGACAAATATATTTACTTGATGGACCTGGTTTATTTTATTTGTATATAAGTTCCAGGCAAGGCATAGGTTTGCACTTACATTTTCTGAAAACCAGTCAAAACTTTTAGGACAAAGTTAAATATACAAGCATCTTTTTAAAATACAACCCTGTCAACAATACTCAAATTAATATTAACATATTGAAATGAGGTAATTTTAACCCCGTGCAGTGCATCTCTTCAAACTGCACATCCAAACACACCACTTGTCTGGACAAAGTCTTGTACTTTTGATACGCTCTTATTGTCGGTCATTGTGCTATCTGTCAGATCTTTGATAACAACATGTTCTATTCTGAGAAGACAGAGGAGATCAGGTTGACTTTGGAAGCCGGACTTGGACATGAGTGTGTGTATGTGTCTATCCAGGCTCCCCGCGGCCCCTCTATTGGTCTTCCTAGTGGGTGGTCTTTTCCGAGAGTGCAGATCTGGAAACTTTATACACCTACACACATACATATACACGACAGAAAAGAAAGAGAAAGAGAGACAAAGGGAGGACTGGGAATCACACCAACGCAGCAATGCACAGGGTTAAGCAGGCAGCAGCAGCAGTCTCCTTCCAGATGTGTGGCATTACATTAGTCGATCCCAAACATGAACCAGTAGCTCCCACTCACTCAATGCAGCTCGGAGCACAGCAGACCTATTACACACAAAAGATCCTTTCCAAGAAGCCAGTATGTTTGGATAGAGATAAGGAAGCGAAAAAAGAGAGACACTAAAAGATAAAATGTGGGGTAGGAAGTTTCACTATTGTTCCATATATTCTATAATGTATTTGTTTTTGTTGGTGGCAAAACAAGTATAAAAAAAACTGCACTCACTTGAATATGCCAAAGAATGTGTATAGGAAATACATTTTGATTTGGTAACAAATTATGTAGCCGTTCGTTAAAGTACGTCAGATAAGTCAATTAATTTTGTTTTGCTGTGGTTTTGTAACAGCCTATTACAACATCTGTAAGACTGTGAACATGCAGCCTTACATAAGACTTACTGCTCTGACCAAAAGAAATCTGATAATACTTTCTACGTAGGTACTAACATTCAACACAATTTCTTAGTTGGTATAATTTCTCATTCCTTTATTTTGTGGTGACTGATTTTGAGTGTTACAGACATTGGTGGAAGAAGTACTCAGTTCTGTTACTTAAGTAAAAGTACTAGATACTGGAGCAAAGAAATAAACAAATTAAAATAAAAACAACAAAACACAAAACACAAATAAAAGTATCACATGAAAAAATCTAAGTAAGGCTTCAAATGTATTGATTTACATAAAGATGTGTGTTGTACTTTGTTCACGAGAAACAATTGAATCAGTTTTCTAGCTGTTTTTATCTGTATATTTTTGTTTCTTGATAAAAATAAAAACCTGAGCCTTTTCAGCAGGTCTCAAAACTGTTCTAAAAGATACTTCTGCTTTTCAGTCAGCTTAAAAAAATGTGGTGGAGCAGAAAGTACATAGATTTCTTCTCTTAAATGTAATGAAGTAAAAATAAAAAGTTTCCACTTTATAATTTACTGAAGTAAAGTTCAGATACCTCAAATGTATGTTTAAGTACAGTACTTTACTAGTTTTACTTTGTTATGTTCCACCATTAATAGGCACTAACGTATGATTTTAGTTTTGTAATCTTGTTTTTTATCACATACATGTTGTAGATCTGATCATACAGTTTTCTGTCCTCAAACGCATGATTATTATATATCCAATGTGCTTTTTGCATTATAGGAAGTATAGCGAATTTTGGAAAGTATTTCTCAGTATTATGTATACGAGTAGAATATTAAGCAGTTATTTGACAGAATTAAAGATGCACTATGTAACTTTTCTGTCTTCATGGGGATGATATTGGTTTCCCTGAAATGTTTCATAGTAGGGCATTAAGCCTGTCTATCTCTTCAGAGAGAACCAAGTAAGATCAGACCAAGTTACAGGTTATTTTCTGTGGAGAATGTATGTTTCCAATGTGTTTTGGAGCAATGAAAACATATGCACGTGAAAAAATGGTTTAGACAGTGTAGTGCCAGAATTTGGAACAATAAAGCCAAAAAAATAACATCTTCATGGAAACAACCAGGTGACATACCCTCCAGAAACGTTACATAGAGTGCCTTTAAATTGTTTGGTATTATGTCTACCTTGGTTCGCAAGACCAAGGCTTTATAAGTGAAGAACTGGATGAAAGAAAAAGACAAGAAAATTGGAGCTTCGGACAGGTTATGAGAACAGGCTCCACTCTGACCTTTAGAGCAGAGCGCCCCTGGACATCCATACAATCCACTCCAATGGGGAAGAAGAAAAAAAGGGGGATACGGTCCACAGAAAGGCAAAGGAGAAAGTAAAATTAAATCAGAAAAGTGGAGGAGGACAACACGGGGAGAGTCGTAGGAGGGCGGAAGTGGTTGATTAAGGCTCTCTGGAGATTCTCTTGTTTAGATTGTTCTGCATTTCACTCTCTGCCTCCTTCTGGTCCTGACATCTGAGGTAGATTACAGCAGAGAGCAGGGGTCACAGTTATGACTTAAACCAGGACCATATGGTGAATGTGAGTGCGTCCGAATGTCCACTGCACTGCTCTGGGATTCCCCGCTGGTCCCACTGTGACGGTCAGATTTATTTTCTTGTTCATTGTCTCTCACTGACATATCAAAGGAACATTGTTTGTGGAACAGCGAGGGAGCTTCAGGTTATTTGCTGGTCCCGGATGGAAGCTCTTAGCCCCCAGCACCTCTCTCCTTCTCCAGCTCTGCAGCCCTCAATACTGATTCATCCTCCTTATCTAGAAGAAATAAGATCTAACCACAAAAATGTCATGTGAACCGTGTTGAGATTGGTCTCTCTTGTGAGATGCAAAATAGTTATGAAACTTTTAATTAATTGCGTACGAATATTGCATTATGAGTGAAAGTGAGTTCAAGTAGAACCACAGGTCGTGTTGAATAGGATGTTAAATGTGCACTATGCAACTTTTCTGATGGGATGTTTGCAGCGTGTGTAAATCTCCATGGGAATTGTAATACTTTTCCACAATATGGGATCAAACTTATCTATCTTGCATGTATTCAGTCTCTGGAGTTTTATGGCTTGAAAGACCTTGAGAACATGCATTATTAGTGAGTGGGTCATCCCTCCACATATCTGACCTGTAACTTGACCTGGTGGTGTCGCCTGCTTGTCTCTGTGAATAGCTTAATGCCATACTGTGGAACATTCCAGGCAAAGCAATAACATAGATACAGTCTGAAATGTTTTGTACCCTTTTATACTTTCATGCAAGAAAATGTTAAGAATTCAGTATTCAACTAGAATTGCTTTAACTTTCTTTTACTTAACAGTTTAATGAGATTGCCCAAATGGTTCTACTGTTTCCAGCTGTTTCCAGTGCTGATACCTTCACTCAACATTACCTGCCATCTGGAATTAATGTGAACCAGGACTTGAACTTGGCCAGGCACTCGCAGGTGAATAAACTTGTTGAACAGTGCTACGGATCTTCAGATTCTTGGTAAATCTCAATGGTCACATTTTTGTATAACGCTTTTCCACCTTCAAGTCACTCCAAGTGGTTTACATCACATTCACACACCAGTGTACATAGACACTGGGGGCAAGGTGGGTTAAGTGTCTTGCCCGAGGACACAATGCCAACATCTGCCAACCATTCATCTGTGGGAGCAGGAATTGCACAGAGATTGGAACCGCCAACCTTCGGCTCAGTGGACAAAGACTCTACCAACTGAGCTACTGTCACCCATCTTTCTACTTTGAATTATACGAGTTGTATTTCTTGCAGCTCCTCTTCATGTACAGATAAGAATTTAAATGTTTAATATCCATGTATAATGTATAATATAAAAATAACATATGGTTGATCAATATAATATGGCAACTGCTGCAGACAAAGACGGCATACAAATGAAAACAATGACGGAGATAGTTTTACAGTGCACAGGTAGTTTTACAGTGGTTAAAATGTCTACTGTTGTTCCACATTTGAAATTGAAATTTGAGTAGAAAATATGTGACACACATGTAAAAAGTGTCAGTTGACTTTATTAGGATCAGATTCACTCAGTTGATGAAAAACAACTTTTGTCTTTGGAACGTTTACCATGGAAGAAGAGAATCTACAAAATAAATTGCTTTAAGGACAATATAAAACAATGGCATCAAAATATTTTAGACAAGAAAAAGACAAAATAGGGCTCAAATTTTTGGATGCAGGGCAGTTTTAACTTTTGCCCTTTTGTTTAGAAAATCATATGACAAAAGAGCTTAAACAAAATCAATAGTATTTACAGTGCATATATTTACATTAAGGCATTTTGCTAGGGAGAAAGACAGTGGATCTGATGCACCCCCACTTCTACACTATCAAATAAATAATCAGATTTATTAATAAACATTACAGTGCGATATTGTCTTTATACTACCTGCAGTGAAGAAACATGTACAGTTTAATGGGGACCCAAACTACACAATTAGCTGTCCATTTCAGATTGGCCCACAAAAACCCAATACAAGTTAGTAGACAGTCATTTTTATCTACTCATTAGAAATGCAATGAACATTTAACAAATTGCACCAAGTTCGTACCAGGATGAACGAATAACCTATAGCCACTACTTTACAGCACCACGTTTTTTTTAATCCTCTCAAATCTGCTACCACTCCACAGAAACACGGGAGGCACTTAAAAGTTCTTGATGCATGAGATGATACTTTGGTTTAAAACAAAAAGAAAACTAAAAAAAAAAAAAAAAAACTACAGTAAACGCTATTTTCTTTAAAATAGTCCCTTCTTTTGTTAATAATCTCCATACATCAACAGGAGATAGGAGAGGCTTTCACATTGCATAACGTGATCATTGCCATCTTGCAACATTAAATACTTCCAACAATTCAATTAACAGCGATAATGTATAGCTCCTAATCTACAGTACTCCTATTGCACAGACATGCAATAGTACGAGCTGGATTACATTTGATTTGAGACTGTAGAACGTATCTGAATGATTTTGGGATCTCAATTATATCAGTGGTTTGAAGACTGTATGTCTAAGGTTTCTGTTGACATTTTCCCAGTGTTCCCATCTATTGAAAGACAAACTAAATAATTAATCGCTAATTGCTGCTCTTAACCATCTCGCTCTCCCTCTTGCTTCTCAATCATCCTCATATCCATCTAAAATCAAAAATCTTTCCCACTCTGAGCTCTCCCCTTCCGAACTCCCTTCCCTGTCTCTCATTCTCTCCTGAGTATCAAAGCCTTCAATTTTTAATATCAGAACAACAGTGATTTACATCTGCTGTGGGGTGATTTGAGTGCTCTCGTGAAATTCAGTCCAGTAGTGATAATGATCATTCACTGGTGAAGGAGGAACTTGAGTATCAACAAGGCCTATGTAATTACAGATTTTAGTGCAAACCAAAGGAAAATATAGATATTTGAATTTTCCAGTTATTTAAACAAACTGACAAACCTGAAGGTAAACAAAGATTTGGTTTGGCTAGTCTGATAATTTTTTTTTTCTTTTTTTAATATAAAAAAATAAAAAAGCCTGATCAAAATTAAAATATACAAAATATGCAAGTGCTTTCATTCCAGTCATAAAAACAGTCTATGGAGACATATGGTGATACGATTTGCTTTGACCGGTAGTATTGCAAAAGCAAACGTATCTACAAATTAAGAGCCTAGAAGTCAATCTGGCAATTTTTATTGTTCCTAAACTTCCATTTTGGATTAAGATCAACAGTTCTAGTATTATGATAGCAGCACCGGGGACGGTGATGTCAGCAACACTAGTTCTGGTGCCTCTTCATGTGCAGGGCGAGGTGGTCCGAGCGGGAGAAGGAGCGCGAGCACACAGCACATTGAAAAGGTTTGGCTCCTGTGTGTTTCCTGTAATGTCGTGTGAGTTCGTCAGAGCGAGCAAAGCGCCAGTCACAGCTGTCCCATGTGCACCTGTATGGCTTCTCACCTGCAGAAGAAGAAACAACAATGAGACTGTTGTCCTAAAATAACAGTTTGAGTTACAGTGGCATTGGTCTAATGACAGGAGGAATGATAAGAGAAATGCTTCTGTTGCCAATGAGCTGCAGACTATTATTAAAGCATTCAAACTCCTTAAGTTAACAATGATTCATGCATTAGGGTGGAGGGACTGGAAAAACAGGCTTATCTGAAAGATCCAGTCTTTTGACAAGAGTCATAAGGCAGTCACAGGCATTCAAACTGTGCACATGCAGCAGCACTGCACAGGTTCCCACGAACAACTCGTCAATCATGTCTGTCTTGTTTCAGCAATCTGCAGCTCCAGCTAAAGGGGCTTCAACTTATGACACTGCTCATGTGCAAGCTCTACTACACAACCTTCAAACAGACTCTGAGAAACTGTTAATTAGCTTTGACTTCACCAGTTTTTAGCTTATTAAACAAAGTGAAGCATAATGTAGTTTGTAGCTTGTAACCTGTAGCTTTACAATAAAAAATATATTACTATGAACAATGAGCCATTTATTTGTTTTGCCCAATTTACCCAAGATTGTGTGATGTCATTTGATGATGGCTCTATGCAAGCATGCCAAAGCAAAGTCTATAAAATAAGCACATTTATCAGAATTTGAAATTAAATCTTTGAAAAACAAATTAAGTTGTAACAAATTCTTTATATTAAGAAGAAAAACCAACCAACACAGACGAGGGAAGAGTAAGAAATGAGAGGGAGGAGCACCTGTTTTTTACAACACAAAGTGGCGCAGGCACACGCTCGCCACACACAAATAATCAGGGTAATGGATGTTGATGGAGATTACAGTGGGAACTCCCACCGGGCGCAAATGCATTAGGAATCATCTCACACAGATTACTGACAGGTGTGTGTGTGTGGATGTGTGTGTGCATCGGAGCGGTGAGGAAAGAGATAAAGGAGCAGACAAAGATAGAAAGAGTGGACTGGGGTGCGACTCAAGGTGGGGGGCACACAACACAAAGAAAGGAAGACAACAATGTTAAAGAAAACAGTGATAGATTGATGCCCGTGGCGCGCACATCTCTTTACATGTCGTGTTCTTGTCTTGTGGGCTGTAATAACTGCAATAACCACATTCAGCCTGCAGCATGAATGACGCCAGTTGTAATTGGCATGTCATGTTTTCAATAGATGCTAAGCACGCACACCCACAGCGCTGTCCTCGGCACACTTCGAAACATAAGTTCTGTACCAATAAGAAAGGCAAGTTAGGAGAGGAATGTGGAGATATCAGCTTCATTTTGTTGTGTTAGCTGCTCTTGGCTAGGATCAATCACTCTTAGAGACAAATTGTTCACTTGCAATTTTCACTTGGAGAAACTCTAAAAGACCTGGATCATATTTGTAAGTGTGAGTGCAACACAATGGTGTAAAATAGAAAAAAAAAAAAAGAATTTCAACATTAATGTGGAACAGGTTAACTTGTATCCCAAGAGAGATGGCACCACACGTCTCACACTGAGCACATACCCAGAGAGTCATCCCTCTGGCAGAAGTGTGTTACTTCCACCTGTTTTAATGGAATAGTATATTGGGCAGAGGATGGGAATGAGGTAGGATACATTTACACACACATGCCAAGAACACAACACTCTGCCTAGCAACACTGTGCCAGTACAGATATGGAAATACAAGTCTTGTGGGCAGCGGACTTTTCTTGACAAGTCCATTTTAAAAAGTGACATTAATTGAAGGAATATCTTGCTTACCCGTGTGCGTTCTGAGGTGGGCTTTCAGATGCGATGACTTGGTGTAAACCTTCTTGCAGCCTGATGACACAGATAAACACAAACACATTCTTACTGTGAGTAATTCACAATCTATTTGCAAGATATGAAATAATCAAGACACTGAGCTGTGGAATGAGAGAAATGTGAGCTAATGTAGAACAGAGGTTGTTTTGCATTTCTGGGGAGAAGTCTTCTGAATATACTAGATATGGAGATAATTGTCATTAAAAAAAAGGGTAGATGATACAATCAATATATAGTCAATGTTTACACTGTAAATCTTTGATGATTTGCCAACACAAAAGAGCTGAAGGTCAGAATGCAACTAATAAATGTATGTTTGAGAAATATACTAAGATCTGATGATTAGTCTCCGCTTTAGATACGCTTTAGATAAATATTAAATTTGGAAATACATCCTAAGGTTTACAAGTGCAGACATGAAGGAAGAAGTTCCACTAAATCCCATCTTACACACTGCTGCAGGCTAGTTGACATTACATATCCTACAAGTAGCTGCACATCGTATAGCTAAATAGTAGATTTAGTCGTAGCTTTTGAGTAAGCTTTGCCAAATAAACCCTTTAATTTGCTTTAGAGCATGCAAATTCAGAGGAGCCCGTTTGCAAAAGTGTGTGGGAAAAATTGCTCAGATGACTCAAGGCAGAAAGTGTCTGTGATACCAGTCAGTCACAATCAGGTTAAATGCATCTAATAAGTATTTAAGCTTGGGCTGACATACAGAACTATCCAATTAACACATCCACCCACACACTAACACAAGCAATGCCTATAAAGCTTCTGCAATCACTCTACCAAAAGTATTGGTGGAATATATCACTGTAGTTCTGCAAGCAGATATTTAATTATAAGGCAGTGACAGCATTTCCCATTGCCAAACAAGTTAAATCTGCCATATACCACCTTCAGTCATACCTCTGGCACACAATCACAATATGACTCAGAGTTTGGAGGAAAAGAACTTGAACTTTGAAAAACATAAGTGGAGTCAGCCAAGTAACAATATCAAACCCGATATTCAAACTATAAGACACACAGGTGCCAGAACCCTTTATCAAATTTATACTGTGGTATTTCTAGTTTCTAGGTTAAACAATTCCTCCCCACAAACTCATGGGTGATGTATTTAACATGAGCTGTATAACTAGTGGTTAAGTTAGAATGTGACTGGGTACTTTGAACTGCACCAACAACAGTTTAATTAGAGCATACCTGGGTAATCACAATGGTGAATCCTTCTTTTCTCAAGATCAGGGTTGTTCCGCCGGTTATATCTTACTGGCATGGTAGTCTGAGAGGGAGCTGGAGTGCTTTGTGGTGCTTGGGGAGCTCCTGATGAAGCGGGCCCAGGGACAGGAGAGTGATGGGGCAGGGGTAAGTTAGCACCAGGGCTGTGGCCCAGGCCAGGGCTGCTCCCTGCAAGCTTGGAGGCGATGGAGGCAGCGTATGATGGAGGGGGAGACAATGTGTGGAGCAGCTCTTTTTGTCTGTCAGGACTGCCAGGCTCGGAGCTGGGTGGGGAGGGGGGCAGGTAAGCTGGTTGCTGAAGGAAACGGGGATGAGTGTGGGCACCAGGACGTGTGTATGACCCGTTGTTAAGGCCACAATAAGCAGGCTTCGTAGTCTGCTCTTCGTGGTAAGGTGTGTGAATAGGTGAGGGTCCTGTGGGCATTTGAGAATGATGATGTTCCATAATGTTTCCATGGTGATGTTCCAGGCCGGAGTTCAGAAGCTGAAACAGAGAGCTGCCATTGTCGTGGAGAGTGTGTTCAAACTGAGGGGGCATTTCTTGTTTAATAAACACCTCGGAGCCTGAACCGCTGCAAACATTTCGAGAGTTGTTAAAAACACTAAAGTCTGGTAAACCTGTCATGTCCATAGACATCCCACTGGCAGCATGTCCGGGGCTGCAGTTACTGGTGCTGCTTGGACATTGAGGGGGGAGGTGAGCTGAGAAGCACTGGGCAGTGGGCTCTGTTTTGATTTGGGGCACAGTGGAGTGGTTTTGGTCCTGAGGCAGCCGTACCTGCTGACACAAGCCCATTCTCAAATAGGCCACGTCCTGGAGATACAGGTTCATGTTGAGAGTGTAGGGGGCACCAGTCTGATCGTCACTGAAGAACTGGTCCATCACAGACACGGGCTCTCGGGTGGGTTTTTGCTGGCCGTCTCCTGACGGCTGAAGAAAGGAGAGATACCTGTCCAGCTCACACTTTGTCTGTGGATAAAAAAGTAAACTGTGTTAACGCCACAGGAAGGCAAATAGCTAAGACCTCAATTTAAGGGAGACAGGTTTGATAACACAGTCACTGCGCAAGCATTTATCAAGTAGTCATCAATAAGTCCTTGTCACATTCCCTTTCTGACTGCGAGGTCATCTCAAACCCAGCAAAAGCACATAAGAACATGAAGCACATTCGAAAACAGAGTTAATATGTACTCTACAGGATTATAGCTCCATGCAAATGCAAATAATGTGACATTCACAATATTGTTTTTAACATTAACCTGGAGTGAATGAGCAGGGATGTGACAGACACTTGACGCCTGCAGTAGCCAGCCTGGCAGTGCAACATGAAAGGCAATGGGGGAAACACCCATGCCTCCTGCCTGCAGCAGCAGCAGCAGGACTGAGGCATGGCTGCTATTTCTAGCCTCCTGATCCGAACAGCTGTTTAGACCTCCCTCCTCTCAGGCTTGACAAGTTTTCTGCCTGGACTACTGAACTAGGAAGGAGCTTTGAATTGGGGGCTGCGGAGTCAGTTGCTGTCAGCATGGTATGATAGTCAGATCGGACGCCAAAAAGAGCCCAACAACTGCTGGACCAACTGGCACAGGGCGAAACACGCGGGGAAAAATGCGCCTACAGGCTGCGCGCCAGCCTGCCTCTGACAACATCCATGTCTCTGCATTTGTCCCCATACAATCAAACACAAAGTAGTCCATCACGCATCTAAAATGAATTATTGAGGCGAAACGAAACAAGCACGTCTGCCACGCCCATTCAATGAAATACACGGTGTTCCCTCGCCCGTGCTGACTATTTCATGTAGACATACCTGCGAGTAGTCGTTTTGGCTGCTCTTGTCCGTGTCCGCGATCTTGGAGTCCAAGCCGAACAGCGCGGAGTCCTCCAGAGGAAAAGCCGCCGGTAGAGCAGACTTTTGGAGCGTGTAGAAGGGCTCCTCCTGCCCCCCGCCGCCGTTCATCGTCAATGTTGCGGCCATGAAGCTCCGACGCAGCACAAATGAGCCCGGGGGAGACGGGCAAAGTGATGATGCTACAGAGGTGTAAGCTCAAAGAGGAGTCGTGCGTCTGCGGCTGTCTGCTACATCTCCTTCCTCTGTTTCATCCCTCCACTGGCTCCTTGCAGTTTTCTATGTCATGTTGCAGGGCGGGGCTGTCCAGAGTAAATACAGCGCACGCACCGCCTCCTGAATCTTTAAAAAACCTTTGATCATTCATGCACCGGCCACCGCCCTGCGCGCCATCTAAATACATTATCTGTGCCGTAAAGTGCGCGCAAAGCACGCAAACCGCAGTGCACGCAGGGGCAGAGGAGGTTAAAACAACTAATCCACGTTAAAAGACACGCCAATTTATGCACTAATACACTTTTCTATTTTGAAGGATAATTGTGATTTTCTGTGTGAAAAAGGGAATCATTTGAGCACTAAAAGTCGTATACATATTTGTATTTACCATAATTTAAGAATTATAAACAGTAGCCTAATGGTCACATATTTGCCCCATGTGTTGTCAAAAACGGGAAAAGGGAAAAGAATGGACACCAAAAAAATAAAATTGAGTCATTTCACTGTGAAGTCTGCGGTGTTTCACAGCAGGATTCCTTTTTATTACCATAGAGTTGAAAAAGGACATGGCCAAGCCAATACACATTCAAATGATATACGAATACCATAATTACATACATACATACATACATACACTATACCGTCTTACAAACAATTTCGTTTTTTTTTAATTTGTTGCATGAAATAGAATGACTTATGGATTTATGCAGTGAATCAATGAGATAAAGAAAAAACGCAGAAAGAAACTAACCCTCTCAAACTCATTCCGTTCATTAAATGACACTAATAATACTAAGGTGCAAAATGCAGACATTTATATATGCCTGCGATTTCTATTCAGAGCAGGGATTTGACTTGTGCAAACTAAAGTCTGTGATGCTTGCACGCATTTGTCCGTAGGCACAAGCGTACTTGCAAATCTGGAAAAGATGAGGTTCTAATGATAGACAGACCTAATAAAAGAGTGGACTGCCAAGAATCAGGAATTCTTGGGCAGTTGAAGACTGTGTACCTTGTGAAAAGTACTGTGACCAATTAATCACAACATTATCACTTAATATAAACATATCACTTAACAACTAAAATAATGTTTTCTATTATGTAATCCTAAAATGAAGTTAATAACAATAAAGTCAAAGTAAAAGTACAATTATAAAATTAATCTCAATGCAACATTACACAATGCAGTGGTCATTTAGGTTTTTGCTTTGTTTTAGTGTAATATCCGGGAGCTTCTTTCTTGGTCTGGAATAAAAAAGTAAAAAAAAAAAGTAAAAAAGAATGATTATTTTCAAAAAAGGTCATAGACATGTCATGGTTAACTCTTCCTTGTGCTTTGTTTCACATGTTAGCTGCAATAGAAACTAATATGATGCAAACTAATAAAGTGAACAATAAAAAGCAATTTATTAAACTGCATTGAATGTCCTGCCAAGTACTGTTTGTCTAAACTTGGTGAAGGCGGGTTCAAGTACAGTGACTCATGTGAGGGTGTTGTCGAGACAGACACTTACAAACACTGTAGGTTTGGGTTTGTGGGGCGACGCTTCCTCGGTCCTACTTAAGCCTCTACCTCTGATGCCAGCTTTGTCTGCTCTCAGCATGGTTAACTCATCTTTCTGCCCAGACTGCATGCTAATCAGGACCTGCTTCATTACAGCTAACTCCTGAAGAAAAACATTCAAGAAAAATCAAATCATGAACTTGACTGCTGAATATTGCCGTACTGGATCACACACTTGGAAAGCAAATTAATACGAAAGCCAGAAAACCGACAAAGCTAAAGCCCTACAGTTCAGCACAAGAAATCCCAGATGAGCTTGACAAGCTCAGGGGTGTGTTGGGGTGGCAGCAGGGCAGAGGACTCTGGTTCTATTTATCAGCCCTGAGGACATGAGCCCCGGCATGTCGCGCACACACACACACATACATACACACACACACACCCCAGGCATCTCAACCAGCCAGGCTGAGCAACAGCTGTCTGTGACAGGGCACATACTTCAGGCAGCAAACGGCTGGCCCAGGGACTTGCGCACAGGCAAAATCTTCAGGGAAACACTGCAACACATGTGCAATAACCCAATGTGGGTTTTCAAACATGGTATGAAAGACTAGAGGTAAGTGGTCCAAAAGCAAAAGTTGTGAATATATGCTGCAACATGTTGGTTTTGCCAATTAATCTTTTAATCTTCTAGGCAGGTTCTGCTGGATGTACCAGTTTCTCACCATTTAAACAGTCCAACAGCCAGTCAGGGTATTAATAACAGAAACTATAATACTACACAATGCAACAGAAACTAAAGACATCATTAGTCTGCCAACACAAGCTCATGTGTACCTCTCGATGGTTGAGGAGTCTCTCCAGATCAGCAGCCATGTTGTTTTTCACCTGTTGTAATGTTGACTTTTCTCTCCTTAGAGAACTAAAGGAAGAGAATAGCACAAACACATTTAAAATTATTAACTTAGGTCACTGGTTTGTTTTAATCACATGGCATGTTTTGCTTATTTCTCAAACTTTTGCTATGAATGAGAAATTGCTCCCAGCAGTACTTCAGCACTTATGTCTTCATAGGTTTAGTTATCTATGTTTATAATCAGATCCACTGGTAAACTCAAAAGTACAGATGGTTTATGTAACTTTAAAATAAAAACAATTATTATGCCTTTCAAAATGTCTACCTATCAGATTAGTAACTCCTTCCTTCCACTGTTCTTAGCAAGGGTGGCTAGAGGACAAGCAGGAGCGTGTAGTGAGGTTCTTAAAAGCAAATCATCTTGCAAATCTTAAAATAACAGCTGTGTAGTCATCTAAGATTTAACTGAGCACTCAAAAAAAGGCTATAAACCCACAGGTCTTGTAACCTTAGACACAGGTGCTCATTGTGATTCTGTAAATATTGCATCAGAGCTTTAAAAGTTTAATGCTAGCAACCTACTCTTATTTACTGTATATATAAATACCTGTTATGACTCTGCGGTGCAATTACCTATTTAGGAAATATAATGTAAATATTTTGTGCAGAATTGGATAAAAAGAAACTTTGAAGTACCTGCATTGTAAATCATGAGTGTATTTTATAGCTAGTGGAAGAGTCGGATGGCAAGTTTGAAAAATATGACATTTTAAAAGCTGCCTTAGGTAAGTGGAGAGTAGCAAGAGAAAACCTGCCAAGTGTCAGTTCAAATATTTCTCAGATAAAGTTGGAGTGGGAATCAGAGGGATTTAGGTCAGTACTAAACAGAAGTGATGCCTACAAGATATTTTATGCATTAAAAACTACAACTGACCACCCGTGTGCTTCTGCTATTGAGCTAGTTTGCCATTTTTATTAGTCATTTTCAATCTTTTTATTCAGTTTGTCTCAGAAATATATTTAGCACAAGGAAGAGTTAACCATGCCTTCATCTTTTTTCTCAAATAGCTAACTCAATGGTAACTACTTACAAAACACTGGAACTTCTTAAATATGCCAAACACTCACTTTGGTCACCACTATATTAGATAAGGCAAATGCCAAGATGCCTCAGGGTGTTCTCCTTGATGATGGATTTGCTGAATTACATTAGTCATTTTGCTACGCGTGACAGGATGCCACTCAAAAAGCACCACACTGTCATTTAAGTTCAGTGTTTGCCTATAACCGTTTTTTTCCTACAGTGTTCGTACTTGACATCGTCCTCAAGTAACGCCACGCGCTCCTTCAAAGTGCTGATTTGAGCCTCGCGCTGTTTCACCGTCTCGATCAGGTAGCTGTAGGGCTGCTGCGTCTGCTGTAATAGCTGGTTGGCTGCCAAAAGCTGAAATACAAATGTACACAGTACATAAATAATTAAACCAATAGTTATTATATCTCAACTACTAAAACCATGAGCACTCATTACACAGGTTAATGTCAGCTCAGAATAAGACACACTGTTCCCATCTCTCGAGCTGAAGATGAGGTGTGCTCTTTTCAAGGTGAACTGGGAAGTTGTCACTGATTTGGGGTATTAAAAGTAAACTGTCAAAATCCAAATCAACTTTATTTATGCAACAGATATGATAAACATATCTGCAAAACAGTCCAACCTGCTGCACAGAGTCTAAATTGGATGAGGTTTGAGACATAGTGTAAGGCCAGCCCATTTCAAGCTTTAAATAAAAATGAAACCTTAAAAAAAAAAAAAAAAAAGAACTCTAAAACAAACATGCTACAATCAAAGTAATGTGTTCTTGTTTTTTGCTGTTTGGACCAACTGTAAACTTGTTCAAATTTATTAAAATATGAAAAAGGTTTGAGATGAAGCCGCAAATGTATAGAGAAACCCCTAAAGAAACATACAAAACATACATTTTTTTTGCAACTGATTCTATACTAAAAGAATATAAGACCTTTATGGCAAAGTTAACAAGTGATGCATTAAAATGTCATGTTAAAGGTTATATTTGGTCACATCATAATGTAATTGGACTGTAGAATAAAAAGTACACAGTAATTGCAGGTCTACACATTATAGTTATAAATAAATTATTACTGAAGTGTTTACAACAGCAATTTATGTCTGCATTTCTGTTCATGTCTGTTCACTATTGCAAAGGTCTCGACATGATCTGACTTTGGTTGGGTAGACCATAACATTAAAATAAGATTGTACATAGTATAGTACTTAATTAAGGTAGGTAGGCAGGTAATGTGATAGATCTAAAAAAAGAAAAATAAGCGAATATAAACTAATGGCACGTTACTGGCTTAATCAAATTATTAAGCACAAAAAATGAAAAATTTTCTCTTAATATTCAATATAGAGAATGCTTTTTACATACCGGTATATGGATTTTGCTCCATAGTATGCTCATTTAATTAAAAAAATTATATTGATGCCCGTATAGTTGCACAATATCATGTTTTAGAATCAATGAACAAAATATAAAAAGAGCATGTTACACATTAATCCCATTTTACAGCTATAAAGCAGTGTGCAGTGCTGGGTGGGAGCTGCAGGACAATAGTTAGTCAGAATATCTGTGTGGGTGGTGAAGTGGTTAACACCCATGCCCTGAATGGGACATATGATTTTTCACTCCTTTTCTTTTCATACTCTGTGAATCATGAGGAATTCAGACAAATGCCAGTCAATCACAGCTGACAGATGAATACCCGGCTTATACGGTCTTAAATCTGACTAGCTTTTCCTATTCTAGTCTTGCACAATCAATGTTGCACTGTAGTAGTAGCACAGCCAAGCAAACACAGTGGCTACTTGAACTGCCAGTCATCTAACCTGAAACCTTACTGGCAGATTTTCACACGAGTACTGTACATGTGACTATGGAGAAGAAAAAAAAACAACAACTCACTGCTAATATTAAAGTCAGTGCACATGGTATGCTAACAAAAGGCTCAGTGATTGGTGTAAGCAAGCAGTTAGATGATTGAAGAGAGTATGGTCGTCACGGTTTCTGGCACTGTTTCTCCTGTGTCAACAAGTGTGGCATGCATTGAG
Organism: Periophthalmus magnuspinnatus; assembly: GCF_009829125.3. Classification (NCBI taxonomy): domain Eukaryota; kingdom Metazoa; phylum Chordata; class Actinopteri; order Gobiiformes; family Gobiidae; genus Periophthalmus; species Periophthalmus magnuspinnatus. The sequence continues at coordinate 1,867,519 of NC_047140.1, read as the reverse complement.
AAGGCAACCTGTCTTCTATCTCATGTAAAGCACTCGCTGTCTGCAGGCTTCTCCTGACACACTGTCAATTCTGTGAAAAACTCTTGCCAGGATTATTATATAAAGCACCCATGACTGGTGATTCCTGTACCAATCATTCTTCAAGCATCTCTAATGGAGTGTTCACAAACTGTAAAAACACTAAATTATGTAACAAAAAAAAAGCTCTATGGGGCACAATAGATGGTTGAACCAGCCCCAGATGTTGTGTGAGAAGGTGGGTGGCTCGTGATGAAGGAACACTAGGTCTGTTACGATGATTTGGAAGCATGATATATTGCTACAGAAGAATATTGCGATAAATGATACTACTGAAACTACTTTATGCCATTTACACAAAGCAAGATAATCCCATTAAACCAAGTTTTAAATAGACAGTATCATTAAAAGGCCTGAGCAGCAAGAAATAATGAGAATGAACTAATAATTAGCCAGTGATTTATTCAACCCTCTACAGCTCAGATCGTATTGTGTTACATAAAAATGGCTCAAAAAGAAATTGTCCACTTCATACAAATTGAGCCCAAAAATGTATTGTTCCAGGTTTCATATACTGAACATTTAAGTCAATATTTTAAGTATTGTGACAGGCCTGAAGAACGCCATGACTCTATGATAATTATGTTTTTTGTGTCTGCTGAAATAAATCATTATAGCTTTAATAAAGGCTGAGAAATAACTGTAATCAGTGTTTCTAAAATTGTAGGTAAACACTGAAGTTCAAAAAAGTCATGCAATATTTTATCTTAGCCTTATTGACTCGTGTGAGCTTTATGCCATGTTCCTTTTACCTTTAGCTCAGTAGAGACTGGCAATTCTAGGGCTGAAATCATCTAAATGAAACTAAACAAAACTCCAGGTATTTGATGAGGAAACATTATAACATATCAGAAATAGAGTAATATGGGCCCTTTAAGGAGTTACCAGCCAGTGTACTTGTGCCATTTCCAAACCTGGATAAATGGCACAAATGTCATCTGGCAGAAAGCCAATGGCAGAATATTGAAATAAGAATGAGTATCATTTACTATGGCAAGGAAAGACTTAAAGCAGGATGATACACACAATATGTTTGTCTGTTGGAGAAAGCACAGAATTCAAATTTGATATTTATTTTTTATCTTCCACCATTTTTGATATTAGCATGTAAACACCATGTAAACAATACATTTCCCACTTTCCTTTGTGTGTGTGTACCTCTTGAGACACTTGACCCGCCTGTGCCCCCTTTGCATCCAGCTCTCTCCTCAGTGCTGTGTTCTGCCTCTCAAGCTGCAGCACCCTGCGGGCTAAGTGAACGCTGCATGACAGCCACACAAATAAAAAGAAAACAGCCATGAAATTTCCAAAACACCATAACATCAACAAGTGCACACTAGTTAATTCTTCACTCTTGTTTAATGTGCCGAGGAAACGCTTTGCCATTTTGGCACCACACACGAACGTATACTCATCTACAAGATGGGTTCATGTTCATGGAGAAAACACTATTCAACATAAATTCTATAGAAAACTTTCATATTTTTATGTGCTTATTTGGAAATGCCAAGGGCCATCTGGTCATATGGGTGTCATGCCTAGGGACATTAAGCTTGGTTTAAATTAATACTATAAATTCATGTTTATACAAACAGATTATTTTAGCATCCTCCAATGGTATCGTTAAATTAAAAATGTACCTTTGTTTTAGCCTTCTTTTTGCTGTTGTGGGAACATTGGCACCATAGCCATAGGAAAACAGCACTCTCTCAGCCTCTTCTTCATTCTCAACTAGAAACACAAATAGCATCCATACAATTAAATAGTTCTTTTTTGTAATGTCATTACCTTTTCACTTTGTAATTTTCCTGTAATATGGGTAATGTGTGATGTGTGTAATGAAACAGTGAGTGCTTACTCTCAGCTGCCTGCATGGTGACCTGGTCCAGCTCCTGCTCCAGTCTCTCGTAGGTCTGCAGCCGTGCGGCCTGCTCTGCTGTCTGCGCCTGCAGCTCGGTCACCCGTTTCTCTGAGCATGTCTGCAGCCGGTAAAACTCCTGAGTCAGGACCTGCCCAGTGAGTGATGCACAATTACAATGGCAAAAAATGTTTGGATACATTCATTCATTTAGATTATTAAGATAATAGGGTGCCTTGAAATTGAAGTTGGTAATTATCATTTCTCTGTAATACAGTTTATACTGTCAAGTACAACAGTGGCAATCGATGCCTACTTAATAAGCAGATATTAAGGATCTATAATGACCTTAATGATCGCAATTACTGAGGTACAGTATGTGGTACCTCCAGTTTCTTCTGCAGTTTCTCACACTCCACCTGGCACTGGGCCAAGGCCTTGGCCGTCTCCTCTTTGACCATCTCGGCACGCTCAGCCTCGAAGGCATGAAGTTTGGACTGATTGGACAGCTCTGCCACTCGGTTGTCAGTTCCCAACTGCAACTGTCTGAATCTGGACAGATCATAACAAAGCCACAGCTCAATAAATATTAAGCAGATACTGATTATGTTAAACCTCCCAGGGCCTGTGACGGTTATGCATGATTTTATCTCTTGAGAAACCCTGGTCTTCAACTTTACAAAACCTAAACTCAGCTCAAGGCCTGGGTTAAGCTCAGGCTTGTTCAGCGGTTTCAAATAAATGCTGCAATGTTTTCTTTCAAACACATGAAATTAGATTTTGTGGTTAATAGCATGCCAAAAAAAATAGGAAGTGATAATCGGGTGTAGATTGTGCAATGAACAATTTATGAGTTTGATGTATTTAGTGACACCTAACAGCTTGAGGAGTCCATAGAGTCACAGAGCAAGAAAGCCAAGTCTTAAATCTTTTTAAATGGTGCTCATAGCAATGTTTGTTCATGCGCAACGTCAGATCATCCCATTTGGCAGTTAGAGACCCATGTTCATCCTCAGGAATTAAGTAATTAAAGATAAAAAGACCACGTCAGAATACAGATGCAAACACATAAAGGGAACCTTCTCAGGAAAAAGGAATGTGAGCTCCTCATACAAAAACAGACCTGAATAGCATTAGCATTTTAGCATAAGTGACACCAGTTACTCTACACAAAGTACAACACAACCTGCATATGCAGATATAATGTCACTTGTCACAATGAAAGGTTTTACAATCACACAACATAAAAAACACTATGAAAAACACATGCACCATTAAAGCCATGTCACGGTGTATGTTTGACACATATGACATATAGTGCTAGACCTGTCATGCTAACAAATTTTTAACCATGATATATCGCTAGATATTGCAATAAACTAGTTTAATCCCCAAAGACACAAACAGTAATGCAAGATAATACAGTATTATTCAAAAGCATGAGCTGCAACAAATAAATGGCAGAATGAAGCAATAATTAGCCACAAGTCATTTATTCTACCGACTGCTGCTCAAATCTCGCCTAAAATTATTTTTGCAAAGAAACTGTACACACAATAAACACTGAGTGCCAAAATATATTGTTCCAGCTTTAATATATTGATATAGTAATTATCATGACAAGCCTATATAGCATCTTGTTTGAATTCAGGGCAACATACTAGAAATCTGTGATTCTTTATACTCACATTAAAGTGAGTCTATCAATAATTGAAGCATTTCTGAAATTAACAAGCCAAATAATTCATGATCTCCTGGTCGTCCTCAGGCAGTTCTCAGACATGCGAACAAACAGACACACTCAGTGGAGCTGATTCTTGGCTGGATAATATTAATAACTCGATTACAGCTGACCTGATAGGATTTCATCATCCATAGAGCGCAGTCCTAAGCTGTGTGCTCACGGTGATAGACATGTGCACATGGGCCACACTTCAGACCCTCTGTTATTAACGGGGGCTTCAGTCCTCAAAAAACTATCAAGTTAACACTTCGACTCAAACGTCATTAGTTCCAGATAGAAAATGAGGGACAATATTAGTGGAGAGTCCTGTAGGTATTTCTTATAGCCCCTTATTCTTTACTGTCCAGCAAAAAAAAAAAATCTCCGTGAAATTGTTTGAAATCTTAAATTTACAGTTCGAATTCAGGACTTCTCAACAAAGTCCTGAATTTACTCTGGTTTTTATTTGGTGGAATAATCTGACGCCATTTCAGGCTTGTCCACTTCATTCTTTGCCCCAAAAATAGGGAGCTACATGGGGTTAGGGGTTAAGGGCTTGTGGCTAGCATCTGTCGTTGCTGGCTTGTGATGCGACACAGAGCGGGAATGTGATCGCAGCAGAGAGAGTGCAAGGGAGAGTGTGTCAGCCTGGAAAGACCAACAGCTGGTGGTTTGGATCTAGAGAAATGACCGGCATGTCAAGTGAGTAGTAGTAACTCAGAACAGCAACATACTACTGCTGACTGCGGGGTCACACACTAAACATTATTGAAAATACTATAGAATTTTCATATAAAATTGCTACATTATAGAATATATATATATACAATTTAACTATAATTATTTATGTATTATTTATATATATATATATTATTTAAAAATATATATATATATTTATAAAAACAAAAGTAAAAAAAGATCAACAAGGTAAAAAGGAAACTAAATTGGGTGTATCTAGAGAAAGTTTAGCTTATAGCATTTCTGCTGCAATTTTTATGCAAGAGGTGAAACTTGTTTCAATACAGTGACCCAGAGGCACATTTTCGGGCAGTGTTCAGTTCGGACAATGAGCCTGGAGCATGGACAAGAAACTCTGACAGCTCTAAACTTTCACATTATGACTGTCTCAATCTATGTCAAATTATCATGTTTTTTCTATTGGGATTATTTCTTTACACAGAGCCAGTGGGGTCATTGACACGAGCAGGTTGCAAACAAACCTTTAACCCCTCCCTTAACCTCTGACCTCTTAGCAATCCTCTGTCCAATTCATTCCAACAGAGTAAAGGGAGCAAAACCACAGTTACTATAATTTATTTCTAAACTGCACCTGGCTGCAAAAAAAAAAAAGCAGACATTCTAGGATGAATTAAATGAACCATCCAGTTGGAATGGAAGAGACGGGTTAATTAATGACAGTGAAAGTGAAGCGCCTATTACTTTCAGTGATAACTATGTTAACTGTACCAGGATTTGGTTCTTTTAAAAAGGTAGAAAAAGAATGAAGAGGTGATCTAAATACCCAAGAGTGAGAGTGTTTAGGCCACTGTAAACGACCAGTTCCTGTGGCTGGGTGTCCTTTTTCAAAATTTTGGTCTTCACACATCAAAGCAAAGTATGCAGTGAATACCGGTTAAACAGGAAAGCGCTCCTGGGGCTGTTTGCCATTAGCTTGATAATCATTACAGACGTATATTAGCTCAATATCAGATGGAAACCTTGTGCTGTTCATTTTTATATGAACTAAAAAGGTACAAGAAGTCCTATTGGAGCTATGCTTATGTGTTGACAAGTGTTTGATTCTATATTTATTCTGTTATGACTGTTATGTGGAATATGGCAGAAATTTGCTTCAGTAGACACTTAAGGGGAGCTCTAACTATGAATTACTCCAGGCAAGTTAAAATCGGTTTTGTTAAAAATTCAAAAGCAGAATTATCACATTTGAACACATGAGATTTTACAAGCATTTACCACCATAACACCATGTGTTACATATAATTTGTCCTCATAACATAATAACATTGCTTCTCCCTTCTCTTGGTTTAAGGTGTCAAAATGAATAACTTCACAATTAAGCTTTCTTTATTTTTAAATTTCAGTCTTATTTCCAAACATATGTCATTGTGGCATGTAAACTAAATTAAGAAGACTTATGTGGCATTTTATTGTAATAAACAAAACTCACTGTTCCAGCAGCTGGTCGTATCTAGACTGGGTGTCCCTCTCAGCTGCCATTGCTCTGTCTCTCTCTAGCACTGCAATATCCCTGGCCTCACGTAGGTTCCTATATAAAACACAGAACAAAAAATATAACAAAAAGAATGATGAAACAGTAAATATTTAGCTGTGTTACCTGTTCTCGCGTTCATACATCTCCCTGGAGGCTCTCTGTAGACTGTCTATTTCCTGTCCAGTTTTGAGCCTGATGTTCTCCAGCTCTTCTCTCAACTTGGCCTCATATTCAGACTTGTAATGGTCTCTAAAAACACATAAATACACACATTAGGTTAGTAAACACAATGTGATATCATAATAAACACTTCTTAATAAAAATGCCCATTCCAGTAGATCTGAAACCAGCTACAGCAAGTTGAGATTTAAGAATGATTCATTTTTTTTGAAAGGGTGACATTTTTGTTAGGTTTAAAATATTTTAGTTTCAATCCCCCCAAAAAAAAAAAAAAAAAAAAAATCTTTTTATTTTTGTGATGTGAATGCCGTTAGAGAGTTTGAAGTCAAACCTGGATGTCACATATTTCTCGTAGGTCTCCTCTCTGGCCTTTTTGGAGTCTTCCAGTTGTACCTACAGTTTACAGTTTACATGTTGGAATATGTTATATAGTCACTTTGTGTAATTGTTTGTGTTGCATTTGTGCATGATAAAAACCTGCAGCCTCTCTAGGCGGTCCTCCTCATGTGCACACCGGACACTCAGCTCCATGTTCTGTCGGTGTAAGTACTCCTTGTCCTTCTGTAGCAGGGTCATTGACTGCTGCAATGTTGCCACCTGCAGGAAAACAAAAGTAAGACACAAAATAAGGTCATAATAAGGATCATAATAAACCACATTAATGAGTACTACCTCTTTGCTGAGTGTGTCTCTCTCTCGGTTAAGAGCAGTATGTGTTAAATCAAGGCTCTCATACTTCCTCTTCAACTCTTTCAACTCTATGTCCAAGTGATCACGCTCACTAAAATGGTGCGTAAATAAAATATATTTAAAAATTATTATACAAAACAGTGTATTATGAAGATTCAGATACCGTCTGATGGTGGGGTAGTTCTCCTTGCGGTAATCTCCTTCCTGAATTAGCTGTTTTGTGTCAGCCAAATCAAGGGTCAGTTTTTGGCACCTGATCTCCAACTCCGCTCGAAGATGTCGTTCCTCCTCATAGCTCTAAGTGCACCAACAAACAACCCAAGAATGACTGTGGGCAATGCACAGGTTTTCAGTCCGTTCATATGGAGTAATTACATAAAGTTTGTTACCTCCATCAATGACTTCATCTGGGTTCGATGTATATCAAGCTCTTCACTTAAACAGCCATTTTTTAAAGTGAGCTCTGTCACTTGAGTCCGCAGAGGATTCACCATGTCATAGAAAAGCACCTAAATCATAATGAGGTTATATTGGCAGGAGTTTTAAAAGGTTGATGCTATGTGGCTGGATATTGATCTTACAGAAACATATTCCTGTATGGTCTGTTTGTCTTCAGGTATATCCTTTAGTTCCTCGTATCTGGCCTGGGAGATATCCAGATTTCTTAGAGAGCGGCGCAGCTCTCCAGCTTTGTCACACAGCTGTCTGTTGGTCTCCTCCAGCTGCTTCTGCCTCAGCATGATGGTGTCCATCTCCTGCTTACGCAGCGCCTGCTGCTTCCTGAGCAACAATGTCTCACAATGACTCTACGTCTAGTGTCACTCTTTTTTGCAATGAAATATCATACTACGTTCTTAACAGTTTAATCTTAAAATTACTTGTTTTCCTCTTGAGCAAGTTTCAGCTGACTGTCCAGCCTAAGGGCCAACACCTGTTTCTGATGTAGAGCATCGTTGAGTCTCTCCTCTAATTCTTCAACCTGAAAAAACAAAACAAATTCCACAGAATTGGTGCTAAGGGACAAACATAAGGGAAACATAACAAAGGGCATTTGTCATGTCTACGCACTTTAGTCATGTGATCAGCCTTCATGTTGTCCAGCAGCAGGTTCTTCTGGGACATCTCTATCTTGAGCAGCTGGATGCTGTGCTGCATCTCCTTCCTCTCCAGCAGCTGACGGGTCACCCTCTGAGAGCCGTCTCGGAGCTCGTCAGAGGAGGACACCTCCTCCGCGGTGGGGACGGTGGTCTCCAGGCTAATGTCCTCTGACTCCAGGTCGAGCGAGCTGGAAACATTTGCTCCTTTTGTCTTTAGGTGATGCTTCTTCGGCGGCATCTTGAACCTTTTATCCTCAAGTCTGCTACTTTACACAACTTGATGTAGTTTCATTCAGATTCTGCACGAATCAATAAAATAACATTTGCCCGTTAGCTTTGGACCCGAACAGTCAGAAAGCGGAGAAATTATGTATATTCAAACCGCTCCAACCTCAACTAACTGATAAACACAGGACGTTGGCAGGTTTTTGAGGGTCCCGCTTCCAGTGTCCGCAGCCCGCCGCTGTCGAGTCCACAACGGGCGGTGGCGGAGTGAACGTTTTACTTAGAGTGCCCCTGTTGAACTGGCCCGGTACTGCACATAGTCCCCGCTCCCTGTCAGCCTCTCATCATCAGATACAATTACACAGTGGTGTAGTTCGAACTCCACGTCGCAAGGTGGCAGCGCAAAACAAACACTATCCTCTTCAACGTGTTTAACCCTACAGGAAAACATGGCCAACCATAAAGTATCCTGTCGTGACTGAACGTTTGTTTAGGACTATTTTCCTTCACATATATGCTATTTTATAATACAATGAACATATAATTAGTTATTAAAACGGATGTATGTTTATCCAAAGTATATGTTGGCTGTAATTGTGTCGATGCACTTTGATCAGAAGCTTTTTTAACTCCGGTGAAGTGTTTGGTCGGCCCACACAGCACGTCTACAGTTTACACACGGACCCCGTTTACACTGGCTTTTACCGGGCACATGTAACGGAAGAAACACTGAGTACTTCATTTTTTACGGTTTGTATGTAAACATGCTGAAGTCTAAAACGTTCGTAAAGAAGACGCGGTCGGGCGGGGTGGTGAAAATAGTGCGTGAACATTATTTGAGAGACGATATTTGGTGTGGTAGTGAGATCTGTTCTGAGTGCAAACCGGAGACTACAGCCCTGCAGAGGGATGCTCGCATTGAGAGCAGTCTGTGCACATACCCACACTATTTGATTCCTGACACCAATGTGGTACTGCATCAGGTAAGGGCATGTAAATATAACATGGAAAAAGGGAAGAAAGACCATCTGTTCCATTTTATGTTGCAGATTGATGTGTTGGAGGATCCTATTATCCGTAATGTCATCATACTACAGACTGTTCTCCAAGAGGTCCGTCACCGCAGCGCACCCATCTATAAACGAGTTAAAGACATGTTACATGAGAAAGATAAACATTTCTACACTTTTACTAATGAACATCACAGGTAAAGACAACTGACATCAAGCGTTTACATGGGCCACAATTAACTTAACATATACTTCTTGCATGCAAGACTAAACTCCTTAAAATATTTCTATTCCCCAGGGAGACATTCATTGAGCGTGAACCAGGAGAGAGTGCAAACGACCGCAATGATCGGGCAATTCGTGTTGCTGCAAAATGGTACAGTGAACATCTGAAAACCTTCAAGTCTATTTCAGATGGACTGGAGGTGGTACTCCTCACAAATGACCAGGGGAACAAACAAAAGGCCAAAGAAATTGGACTGCAAGTTTTTAAATGTAAATTCTTTTGTAAAAATTTATTTATTTAAAATCTGTGTATGCATATATCTATATCATATAATTACTGATTTATTATGCAGGTGATGAGTACATTAAGAGTCTTATAGCAAATCCTGAGCTTCTAGATCGCTTGGCATTGACTAATGATGAAAAGGTAAACAATTCTTTAGCCAATTTAGTCACAACATGACAAACGTCTGTGTATGATTCTCTGGTATTTTGCAATTAATTATGCACTTATTTGTCTTTCAAGAATGAGATCTCAAGGAAAGTGTTATTCCCAGAGCATCTTCCACTGTCCAAGATCCAAGTAGGCATCAAGGCTGGTACTTTCCTCCAGGGAACCTATCGGGCCAGTAGGGACAACTACCTGGAAGGAACAGTCTTTGTCCATGGAGAGGGGGAAGAAAGTACTGAGGTATGATCATGAAAACCATACTGTCATTTATCAATATGATCGTTTAAATCTGCTTGAATATTACATTTGCTCACAGGTTCTTATCCAAGGCCTTACAAATCTTAACAGAGCAGTGCACCAAGATGTGGTTGCTGTGCAGCTATTGCCACAGGACAAGTGGGTGGCTCCTTCTTCAATTGTGCTTCAAGATGAAGGCACAGCAAAGGATGATGCTGGTGACGAGGAGGATGAAGATAAAGCAGTATGTTTTCTAGCTGATTAAAAGAGTCTGTGATTAAATGTTACTGAATTTCAAAGTATGTTTCTGAACAGTTGAAAACATCAGCAGCTGAAGCAGCAAAAAAGCCAACTGGAAAAGTGGTGGGGATCATCAAGAGAAGTTGGAGACCTTTCTGTGGGATGCTTAATGTTTCTCAGATAAAAGAGGTAAAAAAAAACAAATTTAAACTACAATCTTACATACTATGTGGACAACATTCTTTGTTTTTATTATAGTCAACAAGGCATCTTTTCACTCCTGCTGACAGACGTATTCCACGTATTCGTATTGAAACACGTCAGGCATCCACTCTGGCTGGGCAGAGAATCATGGTTGCCATTGATGGCTGGCCCAAAGACTCCAGATATCCAAATGTAAACTATTTTTCTTTTAAAATACAAATGGGTGTGCCAATCATTGAGGCTTATAAATGTTTTGGTGCTAGGGTCACTTTGTGCGCAGCCTGGGTGGTGCAGGTGAAAAGGAAACTGAGGAAGAAGTGCTACTGCTGGAACATGATGTACCGCACCAGGCCTTTTCCCAAAGTGTGCTCAGTTTTCTTCCCAAGATGCCATGGTCCATCACACCAGAGGTACACACAAAGTTCCACCAACAATCTAGTTGTGTTCATTCCTAGGCTGGTAATTGTTTACTATACAAATTTATATGGCAGGATGTGGCAAAGAGAGAAGACCTAAGACACCTGACTGTGTGCAGTGTGGATCCCCCTGGATGTACTGATATTGATGATGCTCTTCACTGCAGAGAACTGGAAAATGGGAACTTGGAGGTGCTAACACAAACATGCTTTTGTTCTGATTTTGCATGGATAAAATAATTGTTATTCATAGGACTTCTTCTCAATTATTATTGCATTTAGGTTGGTGTTCATATTGCTGATGTCAGCCACTTCATCAGACCTGGCAATGCTCTTGATCAAGAAGCAGCCAACAGAGGAACGACTGTCTACCTGTGTGGAAAGGTAGGAGCATCATAGTGCTTTATGTAAAATAAGACTATTGAACTATATTTCTGCTCTTTTTTCCAACAGAGAATTGATATGGTTCCTGAGTTACTGAGCTCAAATCTGTGTTCTTTGCGCTCAAATGTTGAGAGGTAGGGCATTGACCAAATCTTCCAGTCTATCTGTCTCAAAATGAAACTTTTTCATTCATATGATTCTAGGTTGGCATTTTCTTGCATATGGGAAATGAACCATAATGCTGAAATAGTGAAGACCCGCTTTACAAAAAGTATCATTAACTCCAAGGTAAAGTGAGCAAAACACTGTTGTGAAAATGATGTAAGCAAAACAAAAGTTTTTTTTCTTTCAATCCCAGGCATCTTTGACCTATGCAGAGGCTCAGATGAGGATCGATGATACAACTATGAATGATGACATAACTAAGAGTCTGCGGGGTCTCAACAAACTTGCCAAAATTTTGAAAAGACAAAGAATAGAGAATGGGTAAAAATGTATCACATAATCATGTAATAAAAATCATCACAGCCTTTTAATTGTATTTATTTTGTTTTCTTTTTAAGGGCACTTACTCTGTCATCCTTGGAAGTTCGTTTCCACATCGACAGTGAAACACATGACCCTATTGATCTCCAGACTAAAGAACTAATGTTAGTGTATTTTTACTATAATTGTTTATTCAGTCATTTGTTGCATACAGTTAAGCTGTATTTAACCAGTATGTAACAATATGTCTTCTTTTATATGTTCATGTTCTCATTAGGGAAACCAACTCAATGGTAGAGGAATTTATGTTGTTGGCTAATATTTCAGTTGCCCAAAAGATCTATGATGAGTTTCCAGAGTGTGCCTTGCTGAGGAAACATCCAGCACCCCCACCTTCAAACTATGACATTCTCATAAAGGCTGCCAGGTCAAACGTAAGCTAGCCTTGTTTGTCCTGGAGCACAGGAGCAGACTAATTCATTTTTTAAAATGTCCTTCCACAGAATGTAGAGATCCACACAGATTCAGCAAAAGCATTAGCTGACTCCCTCGATGTAGCCCGAGTAGACAACTTTCCATACTTCAACACACTGTTGCGAATCTTGGCTACCCGATGCATGATGCAGGCAGTCTACTTTTGCTCTGGCATGGACAGTGATTTCCACCACTACGGTCTTGCTTCACCAATCTACACACACTTTACATCCCCTATTAGAAGGTAACACATACACTCTAAAATGTAGTATGTGATAATTCTTTGTTAACCATTCTCATTCTCCACAAATAAAGGTACTCTGATATTATAGTGCACCGCCTTCTTGCTGTGGCTATTGGTGCAGACAGCACCTATTCAGATCTAATGGATAAGCACAAACAGTCAGCTCTTTGCAACAACCTCAACTACAGGCACAAAATGGCTCAATATGCACAGAGGGCCTCAGTGGCTTTCCACACACAGGTAGCAATGATCTTTGACCTCAATATAATCATACATATATAGTCATGGACAATTTACACCAATGTCTTTTTTTTTTATTGCATCCATTTATTTTTCAGCTGTTCTTCAAAAGTCGAGGTGTATTAAATGAGGAAGGCTTTGTTTTATTTGTGAGAAAGAATGCAATCATTGTACTCATCCCCAAGTTTGGATTAGAGGGAACCGTTTTCTTTGAGAATAAAGACAAGACTGGGCCAAACCTTGTTTATGATGAAGAGGTAAGAACAGTCAATTTATCCTTTCATACGTAATGATTAGGAGGAATAATGTAGGACCTCTTTTTAGGGTCCGACTCTGACAGTGCTGCAGCGTACATTTCACATTTTTGATAAGGTGAAAGTCACAATCAGTCTTGATGCATCCAATATCCAGCACCAGAAGATTCGAATGGCGCTGCTAGAGCCTATGGTATGTTGAAATGATTTACATAAATGTTAAGTACTTAAACTAGTTATAATTATCTACTTTCTTTAGATTCCTGGTGTGAGTGTTCCAGCTGAAGACCTTGAGCCACTCTCCAAGAAATCCAAAATTGATCGCTAGATAAAAAAAAAAAAAAAGTGATGCATTTGGAGATGTTTTTATGGAACTTCTTTTAAAGATTTACTATAGTGCTATGTTCTCCGACTTCATTTTTTGAACATGGTACAGGTACATCTGCATTTACTCACAAGGTTCAGCCTTTAAATTCCAACAATAAGATTTAAGTCACTTTAATTCTGACAATTATTCAGCCCACAGTAAACAGTGTGTAACAATGGCTCAATCAGCATTTGAATCAAGAGGAATCATTAACTTGTCATACTGGAATAAATAGTTATCAAAAAAGTTAATATCTGAATGTTAGCAATTCTTAAACAATTTAATAGTATGAGGAAATTTTATAAAACCATGATAAAATGTGTAAATATACATTATGATTTAGATTATTAACTCAAAATTTATGCCACAGCAAAATACATATTCAAGTCTGCTTTAAACCTATTACAGTAGAACTATTTTTTCATTCATCACATTTTACAAAATGGAAAAAGACAAGATTTGTTTGGCCAAAAAAAGTAAACTTGTGATGCAAAAAAATGCAATCTTGTGCTTCCATTGGAGTCAGCTCAGACAATTATGTCAGTAAAAATTTCAATGATAAGGGTAAAACATCTGTAGAAACAGTAAATTGTCAATTGACAGAAAATGACAAATGCTGAAAACCAACCAAGCTGAACTTACCTTTGGTTTAGTGTGTCTTGTAACTTGAATGGCATCTATTGACACGTTAGAGGTGAAAGACTCTTTGCCATTGCACTCTGAACCGAGTCCATCTATTAGACTGCCAGTGGTGGTGGTGGTCGTGTAACCGCTGTCCACCTAGAATAGAAACATGAATTTTACCCCTGCACATGTTTCCCCGCCAACCTTTTACAAAGTGGTTGGCAAAGCCAGACTATCTACCAAACCAACCAAAACTTTATAACTAACCTGCATGCTTGTTTCATAGCGTATGCTGCTTCCCTCCGTCAAAAGGGACATAAACATTTGAGAGCCCTCTCCTGCAGACACATTTCCCATTCTAGAGCTGGTTAGTCGCACTCCTTGCACTTCAGATTCCTGTTCCTCGTCCTCTAATCTCCCCCCAATGTCTTTTCTTTCAACCTCTTCCATTGTCAAAGGCTTTAAGTTTTCCTCTTTGATTGCCTCAGTGTCTTTAAAACCAAGAGTCTGCAGAGACACTGGATCCAAATCCATTGAGGGGAGTGGTTGGAGGTCCTCAAGCTCCTGGCCGTCCTGGAGCCTTGGATTGAGGATAGGAGAAATCGGAGGAGGTGAGGTCCAAAATCCAACTCTATTCCTTAGTTTTGATCTGGAATAGTTTTTGAGCTCATGGTAGTTAAGGTGATGTGGGGAGCAACTACGAATAGGGGAACATCCCTCAACAAATGGGCTCACAATGCATGAAGTGACGTCACCATCCAGAGGAACATTTAGTGGAGTCAAACTTGATGGTAGTTTGTTTTCTACAACAAGAAATATGAAAAAACATTACATGTTTCTATACAATCTTTGCAAGATGTTCAAAAGTATTAATTACTTGTAGCTATGGGTGTGCAAGAAGCTTGTGCAAAAATAGGGGAAATGATGGGTGACGCAAGGCGAGCTGGAGAAGATCTGTCAGGTAAAACAGGACTATTCATGCTACCAAGACTGCAGTCCCGGAAACGGCCATTCTGAATTGGGCTAGATGAAAATTGACCCTACAAAAAGCAAGTACACAACTTTTAGAAGCAGAACCTACAAAAAACATGGGTTGAATCTCATTGTAGCTTTCTACCGTAGAGGGAGTTGCAGTTGGAATGCCACAAGACAAGGGGGAAGAGAAAATAGAAGAAACAGTTTCTCTTTCTGGGATATGTAAGTTTTCCGTAGCACTGTCTATTCCCTCTGCCTGTAGTCTGGATTGCTCTGAAAGGCCTCTTACAGGGCTTGGAGGTGTGGAGCTATCTGAGCCACTGCCTTGGCCATCAAGAAAAAGTTTTCGTCTCAAAGATGAGGAACTAAGGCTCTCCTGTACAGTATCACATGTTTCTTCATATCGGTAGTATTCCCCTGTGGTATAAAAAAAAGCAAAAAAAAACAAAACATGTAAAGACTTAAATTTTAAAAACCATGTCCCCCAATTCAGATTTTTTTTCCTAATTACCCAAAGCACTGGATGATTGCCAAATTCTTTATAGTACAATTTGGTGTTTTGGTTCTCAAGGCCAATCAGAAAGCAAAAGGAGTCTCACACGAGTCTCTCGTTTGGGTTGCCAGTTTCAGTGCTGAAATCCACATGTTTTTGCTGATCTGAATCCTCACTACCCAGTATCTGCAGCCAATCATTAACCTGTGCTCACCTAGGGACATGGGCCTAGAGAATGAGAAAAACTTGTATGTGTCTTCTATATGCAGGTTAGAGTTAAGGTTGCACTGGCAAACCAGGTGTGACTTGTTTTTTAAACTAGTCTGATAGTCTACATACAGTAGCCTCAAAGCATTTGTCAAGTAACTCACCGAGTATTTTTTCCAAATCAAAGGCCAATGGCAATGAGAGCGTAGTCTGACAACCAACTAGAAAAAGCAAGTTATATAATACAAGTTATATAACAGAAGACTGTAAGCAAAGAAGAATTTAAAAATTCCAGACAAATCCTGATGTATACAAACCTGATATCTTCCCCAGGTTTTCAGCTATCAATGGAGACACTGAAGTACCTTCAAGCATAATCAGTGGAATGAAGACTTATTCTATCAGCCTATAGTAGGTGGTGTAGAATATTGAAATAAGCTTACTTTTCTTACAGAAGGGACCGACTTTACGGGATTCTGGTGCAGCCCAGGGTGATGGTACAATGGATCCTTTGGTGAAAAACTTAAGTAGAAAGGGAAGAAAAATGTATAAAAACACACAGTATATGCAAACAAGATCTTTAAACTAATGATAAAGTGCAACTATAAACATACATGGTCAATGGCATTTTGACACTTTTGCTCAATGTCTGAATCTGTCCTAGAAGAGGAATTATGAAAAAACATTAAAAAAAAATAGTTTATAACAACTTTAATTGCCAGTGTCTTGACATAATTTTTAGCATTGGCATACCTTGTTTGGCTGAGATAAAAAGACTGCCGTTGAATTTCCTCCTGGTCTATATGCACAGGAAAAAGACTAGCCATTTCTTCAATAGACCAGGTAAACTTCGGAGGCGTCTAGAAAGGAAGAAGACATTACTACCATTATCATTATCATATAGTCTAGAGCGTGTTCATACTTACTGCTTTACAGGTTTTAGATTTAAACACAGATGGACTGGGAACAAGAGGTTCTCGAAGATGGTGGTAATCATTAGGACTTTCAAAAGGATTTCTTATTGAAGGTCTTCCCGGGGTTTCTGGTGTGATATGCACCTCTACATCGTCCCCCATCTTAGCTAATGAGAAAAAACGTTTAATGTGGAAAAATAAAAGCTACACAAACAGCAGCTTTATCCTAATAAACAGATGTTTGGCTTCCTTGTTTGTATGGAGGCTTGACTTGACGACGCACCGCGAGTCGGGCAGTGGATTCAAATTTACGTTATGCCAAATACTTTCAGCCAGTCCACTATGCAAACTGTACAGTATGACAATAGCAATTTAAGTTGCTGTAAGTAGGGTAGCTTATACTTACACTGAGTTGGTGTGTGGCTAAAAACTCTGGTCGTAGAAAGAGCCTGAGCAGCAAACGTTCAATTCAATTTGGCCCACAGCGTAGATCAACCAATGAAATGAACGCAAGAAACGTGCGTCAGCCAATCAAAACTGACGCAACATTTTTGACGCCACATCCGCCTGGACGTGGTTTGTGTTTAGTAGCTAAAACGTTTGCTGCCAACATAACAGATTGTACATGTAGCACTATTATCTTTAAAATGACGTTTAGCAATATTACAGACATATAATAAAGCTACTGAGACAAATAGACTCAACGTGGCTTATGGTTCCTCCCCATTTCTAAGTCAGACATCTTTAGATAAAGCTAACATAAGCTAACAGCTTCAGCAATGGCCAGTGCAGCCAATGCCAACCTGAACGCAGTGCGAGAGACCATGGACGGTAAGCAATTTACAGTATCGTCTACCTTTGTACATTGGTGCACATTTCAAGAGGTATCAGGAAAACGTTCTGATTTTGTCATAATGTCAACATAAAGTCATGTTACCTCTACACCAGAGAGGAAAGAATTACCAAATATTTTACTCAAGTATACGTTTTGTTGCTTGTAGGTATGTACAGTGTAGGACCCGTTATAGCACAATCATTTCAAAATGTTTTTTTTTTTAAAGAAAAGTAACAAAATAAGTAACGGATGTATAATTCAATGCTACCTACCGATACTTAAAATATGGTAAAATATGGCCTCTTTACATGTAATGTTTATATTTCTGCCACAACGAATATCAATAATGCACTCTTATTCCTTACAGTGCTACTGGAGATCTCCAGGCTACTAAACACAGGTCTGGATATGGAGTCTCTCTCCATCTGTGTTCGTCTATGTGAGCAGGGTATTAACCCAGAAGCACTGTCCTCAGTGATCAAAGAACTGCGGAAAGCTTCAGAGTCCCTAAAGGTGAATGAACACTGCATAAAATATAATGGTATGGTATGCTTTTATTTGGACAGGGACAGTCCACAACAATACACTGACCTTGAAAAGACAGGAAAGATGTGTGGTGCCAGGTTATAGCAAAAACACTAATTTCCACCTGTGGTCCTTAGACAGGCTGATGTTAAGGAGAGAATAACAGTTTGGTGTAAGTGGATGAAAGACGTGCAAAAATATGGTACATACATCTAATACAACACATCTCGCCCCTGAAATATGCCATTTCTAAAAAGCATTTAGTTCACACACATAGATTGATAGAAATGCACATTGTGTTGTGTGCCAAAGTTAAATTGGTCAACTGGACAAAAAAATTTCGCTGCTCATCCAAGCATCATCTTCAGTTTAGAACAGAACTGGCAACTCCAGAAATACATTTTTATGATTAGAATGTTTAGATTCTTGGTGTGTATGTAAATGTAGCCAGTGGCAGTGCAATTGCCCTATAGGTTGGGTGCTTGTCCAGTATGCCCACTATAAAAATGTATCTCATTTGTCAATGGTTATACTACTGGCATTAACTATTATGATTTTATGTTATAGACGTCAGAAAATGGCACAAGCTGAAGAAAGGAAGAGAATACTTTTGGACCTGAAAGGAATTTTTAAAGACTTCAGCCAATCATGCTTGTTTATTGGCCTTTGAGTAAAAGCCTTCATCTACTCTTACAGGATTTGCTTAGGACAGATTTTATTGATGTTGCATTACATTCTGCCTCTGACTTTTCATGTTAAGTTATACATTTTCTATTTTCATTTGACTGTAAACATGTTGAATATTACTTGTTGTTTTATTGTCATATTAAAAACATAACAGTGAATGCCCACAGGATGGTGCTGTTTCATTCTTTCTGCAACTGAACTGTCTGTAAACAATCTGCCTGTTATGATGTACTTTTTAAATAGTACATCATAACATAATAAGTATACTTATTATGGGTTTTTATTCAACTCTGATCAATAAGATAGTACCTAATGTAATGGAAAGGAAAAATATTGTCATTTACTAGCAATTTTATTGCCCATGTTGACAACTAGTGTTTGAATGTGTGCTTTTACAACACAGGATCCATAGCCCCAACACTTTACTCTCCCAGCATGGACTTTATCCCCTTTATTTTATAGAACACAATTTGCCATTTTTTATTATATTGCAAACTTGCCAAAAATGTATGCTTTTGATCAACCAGAAATGGAGACCGTTCATCACAAATCCAACCACACAGAACATTGTTTTGTTTCTCCACTGTCTGTAAAATGGCTCTATTCATCTTGTAGACGAGGCAAAATGCTGAGAGCACAGAACATTCCTCTACAGGCTTCTGCCTGGGCCTGGAACGACCTCTCATCTTGTACCATGGACTGTCAGTGTTTGTGTGTCTGCTCCCCACTGAATGTAGGTTTAAACCAGTGGAGATGTCTGCAAATGAGTAGCCCCTAAGCCCTTTAACAACACGTCTCCCTCAGAGGCACAGAGAGAAAGCCCAAAGTGAGCAGCAGGGTATGTGTGTGTAAGCACTTCTGTCTTCCTCTGCTTTGTCTCGACATCTTGACTGACAGACTCTCAGTCGAAATCTCTGTACTGCTCCTTTGATCTCCTCACACACTATCTTTCTGTTCCTCAATACCAGCATCATGTTCTCTAACTATGAAAGGCATACAGACACACTGCAGCAGTGGCCCTTCTTGATAGCCTGTAAAGCACAGTGATGGAAAGAGCACTGAAAATGAGCTGTCAAATATGTACTTAAGTAAAACTATAAAGTAGGCTATGCATAAAATAACACTACTCAAATTACAAGTTGCTTTTTGTGCAGTTTACATACATTTTTATACAAAACATGAAAAAAATTGTAACATTTTAAAGCTGAATCAAGTTGTTTTTTTTTGCAATACAATGCAGTACTGTTTTTATACTGTAATTACAATTACATGGCTAGAATTATACTCAATTACTAGTAAAATCATATTTTAATTTTTTTAATTTAAATTTAAATTAGGCTATCCAAAAATTCTACTCAGTTCCAGTAGCATGAGTATTTGTAACTTTCCATCCCTGGAACAAACCACTGAAACTGTTCCCCCTGTGTGGGGGGCGATCTGACACGATGATGGAGAGAGACCCACATGGAGAATCTTTTTCTGTTACAAAGAAAACAGAGTTATGCATGGCTTGATTGGCTACTGTGGGCGTGGGACGCATTGCTCTCTGTTTGATGTGTTTGAAGGGTTTCTCCTGATCTTAGCCTGTTACTTTGATCTCTGTTAAACAAAATATTCCCAAATCCCATAGTCCTGACTGTGAGATTAGCGTCCACATATGCATAAACATCTAAGAGTGCTCAACTAGGGCACTGGTCAGGTCACATGACCGAATCAACTCAAGGAGTACATCCTCACATCAAACTTCTAAAGGTGTTTGTGTTTGTATGTCTGATAATTATCCGGCCTCTGGACTATTTTTCTGATAAATGAGGGCATTCTCATTTAAAAGTGAAAGGATCTTGTTTTGCAGGTGTAAGGAATGCATTTTACTAAAATAATTACACTGATTAGTGGACACCAGTGTATTCTAAGATGGTAACCCAATTATGGGCACAGCTGTATATAACCATGTACCTCAACCAAGTACACTCTTGCTTTCATATTCCTAACTCAGGTTATCTGAGCCTCATCAACAGCATCAATGTAAGGCTCCACTGGCTCTATTTGCCCTGAGAGGAGTTCCATGACCTTGTTGGAGTTTACAGCAATATTGCACCCTTGATTAAATACAGACCACACTTCTACACTGTAAGATTATACTATTTAGGTACCAATTAAATTCATAGCAAGGAAATTGGATCGTAAACTCTTTAAAGGATCGTTAACAATCATTAGACAGATAATGGTGTGGCAATCAAAAAAAAAAGTCTTCAAAGTCTTAGTGACTTTGTTGGTTTTGGACATTTTCCAAACTGATTAATGTAGAATTGATTGATTTACAGTTGTAATTAGCAATCTTCTGCATGCATAATAATGATATATATGGAAAGTATTAATTGGTTTCATTAACAAAAGCAGTTAATTGAATAACAATTAACAAAGTTGTTGATGGCATCGACCAAGCCTGTGCCTACTCCCTTGTGTTTTCTCCTGGATGATAATGAAAGTACCTTTTATCAGATTGAAATTTTGTGTGTTGGACTATGTAATGACTAATATGATATTGTGCTTATTAGTTTATTTGAGTAGCTCACTGAGGCGTTAAGTTGCTGTTGAGCATGTTGTGTTTAACAGGTACAGACCATATGCTGCCTTAATCAGACACTGAAATCGAATTTGGTTGTTAAATTGTCTTCTAATAAAAGCAGGTAGTAAAACAACTTGCACTAATTCAATCTCAAATGGGTTTGTGTAAAGTGAACATCTGTTCGTTTAGTTGAGTTCTTTTAACATTGCCTTTCTTGTTCTCCCTTTAAACTGCAATAGCCTGTTTGTTACTCAACTTTTCTTAAAGAAGAAAATAGAGATAGAGGGTGGACTAGCTGTCCACTCTCCTTAAAAGAAGACAATGCCAGGCATATTGCGGTGACAGCTTGTATTGTGTGTGTGTATGTAAGAGAAAAAGAGAGAGACAGGAAAAAGAGCATGTGTGTATATGCTGTAAAAACAGAAAATATGGAGTGTGTGTGTGTGTGTGTGTGTGTGTGTGTGTGCATGTGTGTTCACTGACAGCTTGTATTCTCAGTGATTAATGATGTGCTGTGTGACTTGATAAGTGCTTCGGAGGACCAACGCTTGTTTCAATTAGACCTTGTGAAGGTCGCGACGCCGCGCCGGCCTCTCATTATCATATCCATAATCAATCCACATTATCATAGGGGAATGTGCAGTGGATGTGTGATATCTTGGTCATACATCCATAGACACCTAATCACAAACCAAAATACAATGACATCCTCTCTCACTCAGCACAGCACACACTTCACTCTGAGTTGATTTGAATCATAACAGTGGCTGTCGGAATGGATTGTCTGTTCAGATTAACTGTGTGTATCTGGGAATTAAGCAGCAATGATGGTGGTGGCATTTCAGATCCCATCCACAGGCACAAATGCCAAAACATCATCCTGTCACCCCCTCTCTCCCTCACACAGACGTGTACACATGCAAATACACACAAGGACAATCCACTAAGGCCCTGGGGCATTTTTAATAGAGGCGAAGTGATTCGTACGTTTTTACTCCTCTAATGAGAACAGATTGAGTGGTATTTACACTTCATCGGCTGATCTCGCCACCTACACATTCCCCTCATGCTTCTGCTGCTCTGTGGCCAAAAGAGACATGTGGAAAGGACCAAGATCTTGGCTTTCAAACAACAACACAACATGCGTATTATCTTTGTCTCATTGACTCATAAGAGCTAATATGGAATACAAGCTTTTAAATTTGGAAGATTGCACCAGAAATGTTGCTACTCCAAATACGCCAATCTGGCTTTTTGGTACAATCAATCGGAGGGATTCAAAATTCTTGTAGAAAGATTCAGCTTCAGAATATTCAACAAAATAGCTTTTACGAGAAAGACGTGCACGGTCCACCACAACTTTATGAAAATCACTTCTGGCAGAAGCTTTTGGCTTCCTGAGATATTAACATGAGACAAATATTGGAGGTTAAAACTGAGGAATTACAGTGTTCTGAGGCAATTAGAAGAATCAAAAGTGATATAAAATATTAATTAGCAGGGCAATGTTGAGCAAAAGCAGACTGCCAGCATTTGAGCGGACTATTATGTCGTGAAATGACACTGTTGAATTGGTTTCCTCTCTCCTAGTGCATGTATATGTTTTAATAATAATAGAGGGGAGCTCATTGTTTCATTCAGTAGAGTAAAGGTACAATGGCTGCAGTATGAATTAAACCAGTGACCTTCCTGTTGTGAGACAAAGTCACTTCCCACCAGGGTATCCTGCTACACTTCTAACCTGGCTCCTGTGCACTTTCATACTTACCCCATCTATTAGATCAAACACTAAACATTTTACATTCACTAAACACTTAACGGTGCCCTGACAACAATAGATTTTAGTCAACACTGATGGCTTTATTGGGGTGTTTTCCACAGATGTACAAAGAGAGTCGTGACATTTCTTTTTGGCACGGAAAAGGCCATACTCAGCAGGAGTTATCAAAGGCAAAAAGTAAAAAGTTCGAGTTAGCTATCTCTCTCCCCCTCTCTCTCTTCCCCTGGAGATACTCATGTTAAGCATAATTAAGCAGATTTGATTAGCATCAAGCCTGGCTTCCTCTCTTGACTTTTAATGAATGTAAATCTACCATCTACATCCTAAAGATTAATTTCTGCCAATTAAAAAACACAAGAGGGCTTATTGGGGCGAGGGGGTGGGGTGGCAGGGAGTGTTAAAGTCCTTTGAGTTGAAGTACAGTCTGAGTTTTATCCTCTTCCCCCTTGTCTTATGGTGAGATGGTCTCTGGAGATCTGTGTCTCTCTCTCCCTCACGACCAAGATCATTATCAGCACAATGTTCCGTGAAAGCCACTTTGAAAGGACTGCAAGCTCCATATGTAAATGACAGTGGCAGTGTGAGTGTCTGTGTGGACTGCAGAAGGGCTACAGAGAACAGGTAAAGGGGTCAATTTGTAAAAGCAAGGTTATTGCCCCCAGTGCCTTTAATAGTCCATGCCCCATATGAAGGATGGCAATGCAGTGACTTTGTTGTCATTCTGAGTCTTACTGAGTACGGCCAATGATTAGGTCTAGATGCATTATGTGTTGTGAGCATCTCAATGGTCTCATAGTGTTAATAACTTTCATATATATACATATCATACTTCCACCCTCAGTTAAACTTCCTAATAAAATAACTAACCTATTTCACATTTGTAATAAAGAAGCAAATCTGCTACAATAAATATTTGATTGGGTCTATGCAAAAGTTGTAGGATTTTAAGGGCCTAATTATTAAGAGTGTTATATAGAAGGCATGATTACCCCCACACACATGAATATTTGGCTGTGTTCGTTAGGCGTTCATAAATAGGCTTATCCAAACTTTATATAGGCTAATCTGAACTCTCTCCCTCCTCTCCCTCCAAGAACATGGAAGGCTCCTCCTCTTTATGATAATGTGACAGTAGCATCTCCAGCGCGGAGACAAGCCTCTCTCTCATTCACATTCAACTATGTGATCTGTTTTTCACGCACACACCGCGCGTAAACCTTGTCTTTTCCTTGTCTTCTTTCACCTTCTCCTAATGCGCGCTTCACTTCTGCCCAGCACCAACACTTGTTAGAAAAACTTACTTTAGACACTGTTGAATCTAAAGTTGAGTTTTTTTGAAGCTTACTCTTCAGCATGAGCACCATGGCATCTCCTGCTGCCCCGGCTCTGCTCCCGGCTGCGCCTCTCGGTCATCACCCGACACCGAGTTCAGTGTCTCCGGCCACCAACTCTCCGCCACCTGCCGCCACCTCTGCTGCCTCATCCCCGGCTCCTCCCGTCCCTCACCCGGCTCTTCTTCACTCCTTCAGAGCAGACCTTTTACTCCCGAACGGGACTCCGCTGAAGACGGCGGGGATGTCCGGTTTGTCCCTGTCCAGCGGTGGTAAACCGGTGTACGCGACCCCCTCTCCGGTGGAGAGCACGCCGCAGAACAACGAGTGCAAACTGGTGGAGGTGAAGGGGGTCAAGATAGCCTCTTTTACGGTGAAAGACACGGAGCTCATTTGTCTGCCACAGGCTTTTGACGTGTTTCTCAAGCACCTCGTCGGCGGGCTCCACACCGTGTACACCAAGCTCAAGAGACTGGACATCACCCCGGTGGTGTGCAACGTGGAGCAGGTGCGGGTGCTTCGAGGACTCGGGGCGATCCAACCCGGGGTGAACCGCTGCAAACTCATCTCCAGACAAGACTTTGAGACACTCTACAACGACTGCACCAATGCCAGGTGAGTGCAAGAGGCGCGTGACAGAGGCGCAGGCGGAAAGTTGCTCTAGCTACAGAAAAGTGCGCTGTAGTGTGCGGTCTGCAGCTGGGACCTGCGGGTCGCTCGCACCAAATGTTTATCGGCGTGTGTGGACTTGGCAGGCTCTAACTAACTTGTAACATAAGTCGCTGCCATAGCAAGGAAGTATACAAAACTTTTTGTTAAGTTACAGCTGACTTTGCCCACCATAGACCAGGCTTACCTGGGCTTTATGGAATCATTATTTAGGGACTATGATATCGCTACGTTCAATATCTTTTAGTTTATGACAACTTGTTTGCATTTTTGAAAGTGACTTGGGTAGACTTGGGTCATGATCAGCTTTTTGTCAATATAGTCAATACTAATTAATTGCCAATTAATACCATGCCTAAAGTTTCATATTGTGGACAAATGCAAACCAGAAATGCCCGAAGAATACAATAACTTATATTTTTAAAAGATAAGTGCCTTCCTTTGAATGATTTAACGCCTTCATATTTTCTACTTTTATCATCTGGTCTGGTAATTACCATGTAATCAGATGGTGATTATTGGATTGCTATGGACGATGTTGATGATAATGAATTTTAGTAATCTCAATAAAAAGCTCTTTTCAAAGTTAGTCATGTTATCATAGGCTCTAATATCTCTCTCTTAGCACTCTCTGTAGATGTCACACACACATACACTCTTGTGCACACATTGAATCTGACACTGTCATTCTGAGAAATTGATTCTTCACAGAAATTAATTAATTTTCATTTGGCCCCAAGCGGCAGCTTAAATCAGGACAAGCTCACTCACTCACTCACTGATCCTTGCACTCTCTTCTCTCTCTCCTTCCTTAATAACTCGCTGTCTTATCATATCAACACTCTTTAGCCCTGAGCATCAGAACAGAGAAGATGATTAAATGAATTCTCGGTATTTATGATGCGATTATGTAAATGAGCTGTTTTGCAGAACTCTGATGGTGACCAACTACATGGGTCATCAATCCAATGCGCCTGAGATGTTTGGATAAAGGAGCTAAATTGGCGGAGATGTGGTTTCCTGGTGCTTCAGACGAATGATGTGCAGGCCACATGCTCGTAACAGCATGGGTTTTAATACACAACAAGTGTGGATTAGCCTCACCAGTTTGGGGAGTTTATATTGTTTGATAGTTAATCCCTGCTCCTCAGAGCATGAATAATCCAATTTACACCTGTCATTTAACGCAGATAGAGGATGTGTCAAGATGTCTACCCAAAAACTTGAGACAAAAAACATTATAGAAACTTTTCTTTAAAGACATTTTCATACATTTATAGCATGCAACATTAAATCTGTGGTTTGGCTTTACTAAGATGCTTTTAAACCTAAAAGTGGTTGTAATGTGTTTTAACCTGTCACAAGATAAGTTGCTGTATAGAGAAAGATACTATTGTTAGAAGCAAGTTGTTGTTGAACGGATTAACACCTGCACTCAAGCACTTGAGAGCCTCTAACCAAGACAAAATCCAGATGCATCTTCTGGCAGCTTGGGGGATTTCTTGTGATCAGGTGTTAATGGGAATGTTGTAATACAACTAGAGAAAATACACAGCCTCTGTCGCCTCTAATTATCCACACTACACACAAACAGCTTTAGTTAATGAGATCTGAAAACATCACTTTATGGGTAGCTCAGGCTCGGTTTTAGTCTGAACACCTCCAGTTCATTGCAGTCGTCTCAATTGTCATCAGCAATCTTTAAAAGTCGGTGGTTTCAAAAACTCACTTATACATGGGTGGGAAAACCCAGGACTGCAAGATGGCAGTGGTTAAATTTGGAACAGTGGCCAACAAAAGCTATAAAAGTTTCAAGAACATCTCCAGAATATGATGTTACAGCTCTCTGACAGCACCAAGGCTCACTCAGGGTTTTGTTACTGATTAAGACAGCCATCACTTATTATTTTCCAGCCCAGTACAGTCAGACAGGACAGAGGAGAAATAACAGCCTTGTCAACTATTTTAACATGACCAACATGACGCTTTACAAGTTGCTCATTATTTTCTATTGTACATCAAATTTTGTTAGAACCTTCTTTATAACGGGCTTTGTTTAAAATCTTTTCTTTTGTCTTACTCCTTAGTCCTTCAAATACACACAGATCACTGACTCATCAAACCATGAAGAAGGTCCCCACCCTTCGCCAAACCTAGTTTTAACTCATGCATATAGGTGGTACATGCATACACATAGTACACACTGTCACACACGCGCATAGACAACTGGGCTGAAAGACTCCCTGGTCACGCCTGTGTGTTTGCTGCCTTTGCTTCAAAATGACATTAGTTCCACAAAGAGAACATGACGTGTAGGAGGCAACCTGATACGCTGTCCTTTTCTCTCTCCCTCACAAAGGAACAGTTTCATTTTATGTTGCTTACACACATCAAATACCCTGGGTCAAACGCTGTACGTGCATGCGCATACATCTCCATTATACACACTATTTATTTATTTGTGTCAAGTTCAGAAATGCCAACCCTGGTGTTACGCAAAACCTGTGTAATGTAGCATAGCGGCAACATCTCTCATTACCTTACAACAAAGCGTGTCTGCATTTGTGAATAGCGTTTGCATTGACCGCACTGAAAAGTAGCACACTGCTTGTTTTAATGGACAAATGCGTATTGTGTTTTAACATTATCAATTGCAATGGTCCAAACCCTGCAATAAAGGAGGAGATTTCTTTACATGTGAATTTCAGGTGCAAAGTTTCTTTCTCAGAACAGTGACCCGGTTACATTGAATGAACTATTGAAAGGAACATTTTGATAATACAAGATTCACTCTATTCTTGGAAAATGGCATGGGAACCAGTAGAGATGAGCTGACATGTTTTTTTCCCTCACCAATATCAGATATTTGTTTTGCTTTTGTGCCCGAAAAACTGATATTTGCCGTTGTTGATGAAATCAGGGTTTATTAATTGTTGTAAAGTTGGAATACAGTTCACAAAATAACTTTTCACTTTTGTTTAAAAATAATTACAAATAGTATTTATCTGATTTTATACAAACTCTCCTACGCGCTGAAGACAAATGGAAATGACACGTGGGCACTTAGAGAAAATATCAGCGCTTTTATATTCGGGGAACATTCGAATATATTGACCCATATCATTATCAGCTCTGATCCATTGTCTCACTCTTATAATAAATCATGCTTATATAGATCATTTTTGAAGAATTAAAGATCGTCCTTGGATACCCCACAAGACAGCTTTGTATGACTTAAAGACTTGAAAGCCAAAGATACAGCAGGTGTAAAACAAACACAAAAAAGTTTGCAGATTCCAACTGGCTTGTGATAAATGAGACTGAGTGACCCACCGAGTGCAACAATGGCGCGCTCTTTGTCTTTCGCTGTGGCAAACATTCAGCTTTTTGGAAGCTGGCAGCGGTGGGCCTGTAGTCTGTCTGAAGGTAGACTCCCCTAAAGCTATGTCCCAGCACCACTTGGTAACCCCATAACTCACTGTCAAACTCAAGCATTAGGGGATGGGAGGGGGAGTGCTTTGTAAGGGCGGGGTCATTAGCTCAACTTTAACCTTTGCTCTCTTTTGATGTTTTATAGAGAAACGATGAGATGGCATGGGCTTCCCTGTCCCTTTATGACAGGTCCTAATGGAACACACACACACCTATATGATTGTAGACACTCTTGACACCGTCCTGACCCTGGAATGCGGGAGAGGAATGTGCGGCCGTATCAGTTGAGGAGATCAGATTCTTGCCATGATCAAAAGTCCTGTCTGAGAGTCTGGCTTTGAAAGTACGTGTGTTAAAACTGTGTGTGTGTGTGCCTGCCTCTGTCATGACATCATCACACAAGCTTTTTCTAATAACATCGCTGCATAAAGGTTTTTTCAGCCCTCAATTTAAGGAGAAGATCACAACATCAATCTTTGCCTGACTTCTGTAACCAGCAGCATAAGTCTTCCCTGCGCTAAAGCAACAGCCATATGATTTATCAAACCGGACCGTGACGGCGAATACAAACCCGCCTGATAAACACAGATTGAAAGGATGGGAGCAAGGGAGCTGTAAACCGCTGCTAATATATTCCAAACAAAATCTTGTTTGAGCTAGTCTCCCAAACAACCCCCTTCTCATTTTTTTCTCTTCTTGCACACAAACACACAGCTGCTACCTATCAGCACCTCAGTCCCTCCAAGCCAGTAGCTGTTCCACTGTTTTGACTGTAACACTTCCTCTTCTTTCATGACTTTTCGGCTCCCCCCGTGTGTGCGTGTGTGTTAGCGGCTAAGAGAGAGATCTGTCATCTTTGCTCTGTTTTGTTTCTCTTCCACCTGTGCTAAGCTCCAGCTGCCATGTTTAGCGTTTCGTGTTTCAGGTAAGTGGTAAAAGTGGAATAGGGGCCGAACGCAATGTACAGAGCACCTCTTCTTAAAATATGTGTGTAGTGTGAGTGTTTGTGTGGCCTAAGCATTGGCATGAGGGAGGACGTCTGGGTGAGATTTTAATTAAAGTTTGAGACAAAGAGGTCATAAGCCACACACCCCCCCTCCTACACACACCTTACACACAGACACACAATGCACTGTTTTTTTTCTCTCCCCCCTCCTCTCCCTCATTCCATCCCCTCAGCTTGATGACTTTTCCATGAAAGGCTTTTTCATTAATCCTACCTCAGGGAACCGGTGCTCTCCAACCCCTCTCACACACACACACACATAAGCCAAAAGTGCGCTTGCATGCACAAACACACACATGGACCTCCCTCCATGGGTCACTTTGATGTAGCAACGCACTTGCAGACTAAACACAAAATGAGGTTGGAGATCTTAATGCCCCCTAAAACGTAACACATACAAAAGCGCACACCGTTTAAGACACACAAGCGCGCAAACACAGGCCATTAATTAGTGTGTGCAAATAAACAGCAGTGAGGAAAAGGGAAGTGGATGCAGTTAAAAAAAATCCGACCACGCTCTTTGGTCTCTGTGTGTTTTATTTCCCCTGCTGCTATTTGCTCTTCCATTTGTGTTAATATGTCTTTCAAAATCAGTTGCAAAGGAATTCATCTTCAAAGTTCAAGGCCTAAAAATACATTTCCTGCTTTTGTTAAGCGCAGTATGCAACAGTAAATGACAATGTTCTCTAAACCTGAGGCCAGACATGAAAACTAAAGATTTAAAAACATTTTTTTTTACTTTGTATTTATTTACGTGGGTATATTTATTTGATAGATGTGTCCATAAGAAATTCCATACAATATTTTGCCAGTAAAATTATTAATAAATTATTGTGCATTGGCTTTTTGAATATTACATTTTATAACATGATATCACGTTATAACATACTTACTACTTACCGTGCCTACAAGATATTACTCAACCCTTGTGTGAACAGTTGTGCTTTTGTTTTTCTTGGACTTCAAATATCAATCAAAAGGAAAGGCATTTTAATTGACTCTTACTTTGTGGCTTTCCTCCTCACTCTTTTTAGCTTTCTTTGGCTATTTGTATGTATGTTTAAAGGTTTTATATTATACAAATTGTGTCCTTGCTTTTAATCATGTTAGAATGTTGTTACCTCCTTAAAAACATACCTGGAGTAGTGTTTTGTTCCATTCACACATCGTTTCAGTAATCCTGAATTATTGGGCTGTCTGCATCCCCAACGCTGAAAATGCTCTGTTCCACCTTGTAGTAACATGAAGCGGTAATTTTTGAGTTAACAGCTCCTTTTACCTTTTGTTTACTAGAGATTGGCAATTCCAAGACTGAAATTATCCAAATGATTGTTCTGAAGGTGTATAGAGTTTAAAAATACAGAGAAGGAGTTTCTCTATTACCACATGACATCACAAGGTGGAAAAGAGTGTTTTCCGTTGGAGAGAAGAACTCAGCCTAAATATGCAGGGTTTGTGTGTTAAACCTGTGTGAATGAAACAAAACACAACTCCAGGTCTGTTTGTGATGAGGAAATAGCATTAGAACACAGATCAGAAAGTAGCATAATGTAGGCCCTGTAGTGGGCTCTGTATCTAACTGGTTATTGTTCAGAATTCATTAGGATAAATAACAAAGATTCACACGGGTCATCTATCAAAGTTACAAAAGTTGAAAAAGTTTAGTTGTGAAGTAAAATCTCTAACGTAATTCTTAAAAATACAAATGCGTCTCTCAGTGGGGGCTGCAAAAATGTTTAGCATGCTCTCCATCACTCAGAGTTCCACACATATAGTTCCACACATATAGTGTAATCCCCTTACCTCATCCCTCCTCACTCCCCACTGTCGGTGAGCGAGCTACCTGCGCTCGTGTGCCGTGTGTGCGTGATATCTGATGTCAGCTGTCACATCCCAGTCGGTCTGGGCCCATAATAAGAGACAATAATAACAACTCATTAAAACCGAGGGCAGGAACTGTGGAGCTCATCGGCTCATCAAATTAACCTTTGAACACTTCATACACACACACTCACACATTCGCGACGGTACCTGTTTTTTCTCACGCAGTTAGTCGCTACACAATCTCTCTCTCTCTCTTTTTTGTCTCTTCCCATCTTCCCCCTCTCTCAGCCGGTGGGTGTGTCAACAGGGGATTGGTCCTTTCTGCTGGGTAATTGATGAATTATATGCAATATGCAAATGAGGCGCCATTAATCTCCTGACTGACAGCTTCGTTTATGGGGCCTTAATGACGGCTGGATTAGATTCTAATTAAAATCTGCTCAAAGACACCCCACGCTAGGAAGCTGCTACTGCTAGTCTATCTCCCCCTCTTTTTTGTACACTTTTCTCCTGTATCTTCTGCCTCCTCTCAACTTCTCTCCTTCACTCCCTCCCTTCTTCTGGCACACTTGAGCAGCGCGCACCCTTGTATCGCCCATGTCAGAGTGGTAGGAGTTGAAGACGAGCGGTGCTGCTTGTCATTAAGCCTGATGCGGCCCGTGTCATTCCCCCTGTCAGGACATTCACACCGTTTAGTCAGAGCCCATGTGATGTCTGACAGCTTTTCACATACTTCCTACACGATTGATTGAGCATGCCCACCTCAATCAAACCATGTGAGTCTGCCTGCTTGTCGCCCAGCTTTATTAGGGGGAGAAATTTGTGACACGGCTGGAAAATGGGGGGATTGAATGAACAGATGAAGTTGGAGCTTTGAGGGAGGAAGGCAAACACATTTAATAAGCAAACAAATGAATGAGTAAGCTGAACAGTAATGAGGTTCTTTATTGATGCCACAGGGAAACTCCTTTTTTGCTTGCTCGTATCCACCGGGAGGTCAGATTTGCACTACAGCAGCCTTCCCAGAGACGCTCAGGTTTCACTGTTTTGCCAGAGCAAGATCAGAGGTTTTACAAAGTGAAGGACAGTGGGGTCTGAGACTACTATAAAGGCCTCTCATTTGAGTCGCAGCATGAGGGCCAGGTATAAAAGCTCCTAATGACTGTAAGTTTGTGTTTGCTTTTGCAGTTCGAGGCCCGGACGACCGCCCAAGAGGCTTCAGAGTGTGACAGAGGGCGGGACCCACCCCATGCTGTCCCACAGTGGGCTGATGCACGCCGGGATCATGCCTCCTGCAGGTGACCACCCACTTTCAAAACTATGCACAGATTACAATAGAATATTTTAAACATGCAATAATAACAGCAGAAAGACAAGCCTCTTAAGTACAAAGATACACTTTAGGTTGTAAAAAAAGAGGGGCTTTGTTCTTAACCCTCCTGAATTTAGAGGAGTTTCACAGCTCAATGAAAGTCAATGTGAAAGCCAAAAGGTTATGGAAATGTAGCAGTACACTTTTCATTATAATCTAAGCATTCTAACATTTTGTAAAACAAATTCTGTCTATTGTGCATTTATTCACTCAATACATATTTAGTGGTGGTAACTTACTTCACAGCTGCCATGGGGTAGACGGCAATGAAACTGCCAGTCCATACCATCTACGTCACCCCCCCGACCCCCACCCAACCACCACCACTCACTCACTCACACCATGTATTCATACATGAGCAAGATGGGTGATTAGTCCTGCCCAAGTACACAGTGACAGTATGCGCTGGTCCAGGGATTCAATTATATCTTTGGGTTGTTGGATAAATGCTCTAAGCACATAACCACTGCCAAACAAAAAATAAATCAATTATTAATTTTATTTTTCATTATAATTTTTTATTCACATAAACTATAATCTCATTTGAACCAAAACGCCAAAAGTTAAATGATGCCCAAAAACTTAACTGCCAACGAAGCAGTTTAATCGCACGCTATTCTTCTTTGAAATAATAGATCACCCGTCTTGAATACTGTAGGTACATGATTGGGCATTTTTATCCTGATTTCCATGAAACTGCATCTTTACTCATCATCGATACAAGGAGACACAGGGAGGCGTAGTTCTGGGAGGTAACCTGCGTGCTGATTAATAAAATTAGCATACATAGTGCTGACACACGCAAAACTACTCATAACTTGCAAGCTTAGGGGTTTTATCTTGAAGAACTCATGTAAAGTGGTCTGTTGCATCAATAACAGATTTGAGAGACCTTTGAAACCTTAAGGGTGATATATAAAGTCTAAAGATGTGCGTGAAAAGTTTTCTGTTATTTAGGTGATTTGAGTTTTACATTTTGACTTTGTAGTAACATTCGCTCCCCCTGGCCGCTCTACCTTGTCACAAACAGCAGTGTACCTGGGTGCAAGCAGAGTGCCTGTCATGTTTGTGTGTGTTGGATTTGGGTGTGTTACCCCAAAAAAAAGAAAGGGAGAAAAGTAATTGTTGGCACCTTACTGCTCTCAAAGTTGCCCTTGGCTTTGTGCTCTTCACTGCAACCTGATCTTTTCATTCCCCGCCTCAAAAGAAGCCATTTTCTATTAGCCTCCGCTTCCTCTCACTGTTCAAAGGTGCTTGAGTGCGTGCGTATGCGTGTGTGTGTTGTGCGTTCAAGAGCATCTTTCTCAGTGGGAAAAGAGTCTTTTTCCACCAAAGGAGAGGGCACGGCGGCAATGTCAGTGCCACTGATTAGAACTGGCCACATGAGAGGAGAGGAAGAGACAGGCAGAGGGAGGACATTTGGGCGTAAAAGGCAGGAAAAATCTTTGATGTGATCCTCCTTAGTCGCTTTTTCACTCACATAGGCTCACGCGCACACACACAACGCGGTGACTTATGTCCTGCTGTGATGCTGACATTTGAAAAGGTAAAGTAAGGAGAGGGGATGGGCGCAGAGCAGCAGCGAGGAGGTGAGAAGATGAGAACGAAAAGAAACAATTTGTTGTGGTTGTCCACACCACAGACAGACAGGCCACTCTGGTCATTGTAGCGGGTTATAAAAAAAGAGAAAAAACATGGTTCCAAAGTCACAAATGTTTATGATGTATCCACCATCAGGAAATTAAGAGAGTTTGTTTGCTTTCCCCGTGCTGCGTTTGCTCAAGCTCAGTTTGTCCAACTTTAATAATTCACTGTGTTTGTCTGTATTAGTTTAATTTTCTGAGACAAGAGGGAGCTTTAAGGGTTGCTTTGAGGGTCAGACTACCTTCTGAAGTTCAAGGCACAAATTAAAAAGAAAATCACCCACACTCCACATTCTGTCACTCTCCATTACATTTTATCCTAAAGTGCAGAACCTCTATTAGAGACTATTTGTCTTGTAATTTGCAGAGATACAGAAGTGGTTCAGGGCTCTGTGGTGGAGCCTGCCTGTGCGTGCCATGCTGCGCTATGGGCTCCGGTGTCCCTGTGTGGGAGAGATGAATGTCTTGGCTTGTTCCTATCACTGCTGATTCGCTGGCAGACTAAATGGCCAGTGCAGCGGTGCAGTCAGAATGAATGGCTGGCCTCTGTCTTCCCATGACAACCTCCTGCCTACCCACTGCTCTAATCCTCCACCGGGGCCATTGATCTGCCTCTTATTGATCCTTCCTTTTCTCTCTTTTTCCTTTCCTCTCATTTTTCTTTTCTTTTTATGTCCGTCTTACTCTTGTGTCTGTCCTTCTCAGATCTGTCTGCCCTGGCCAAAAAGATCAAGCTGGAAGCAATGGGCGGTTTCCACAGTAACCACCAGCATGGCGGGCCAAACGGGGAGAATGGTGATCACAACCCTGGATTGGGTGAGTCTCGATCTATTAAGTGCCCTTAAAAAAAATAAGAAAGTGCACACCAATGGTACTTTCAGTTCTACAACTCACAATTGTTCCTTTATGCGATGTCAATACTGGCAACTCGATTTAAACCAGAATGTGACATCACTTCTGTTCGATTCTTTTGGCCTGGTTGAAAGAACACAATCATTTTTGCTGTCCATTTGACAACATAACTTGAATTGTGTTGTGCTGCAGTTTCTTTGCCATTCTTAAAGATTAATACATCAAAATCCCAATTAAATATTAGCCAGAAGAACTATAATCCTTAATGAACATGTAGATATTTAACCGCAGGTGGAGTACAAAAACAACTGGACCTTTGGTTGTTTGGACTATAAATAGCAATATCAATCAAAATAACAGAAAGTGACATGCAACTAAGCACATCTTTCTATATAACATGTTCTATACGTGTTAATTTTTACAAGATTTTTTTATTTATCATCTAGGGCAGCACGATTTTGGGAAAAAAAAAAAAAAATCAATTTGCGATTGAGAAAAATAAGATTCTGTTCTGAGTGCACACACAACTCCAGGAGCATTCAAATTTAATACTGAAATATGAGCTGATAAACCCATAAAAAATGATATTTTGTTTTGTTTTTTTTGCATTCTTTACATTCTATTATCTAAATACTTACAACCTGTGCAAACTGATAATTGCCCCAACTGAAATAGTGATTGCGAATTCAATTGCATCTTTTGAAAATAATTCCACATGGCCATACATAGCCCCATCCACCTCTGTTTCTCATGTTCAACAAATCATAAAGTAGTAATACTGAGTAACTTGAGATCAGAATTTACAGGAAGAGAACCTCGGCTTTGTGCAGTTTAATGTGCTCTCAATGTCAGTAAAAAGCCACTAATGGGCAGTGGAGTGAGAAGATGCCTTGCTGTCAAACTTTCAATTATCACTTTTCCAAAAGCTGTCCCTGGAAAGCAAAGAATCGCCTAATTTTGGAAACTGAATCCTCTTTGGCTTTTGGTAAAATGTTTTGTAGTCATATGGAACGAAAAGCGGTTCCTCTTCACTGCAACAATCCTGGCCAACAAAAGTGGAGCACCGGTAGGCAAAAAGCAAGGGTACATGGATGATAGAGAGATGAATAAGATGAGAGGCTGAAGCCAAATCAATAGTCTTCTCTCTAATTCACTATCCTGAATGCAAACGACAAACGCTGGACAATCGATGGCGGAACGGACACATGCACACATGCACACAAGCACACGCACACACCCACACAAACAAACGCCAGCCGCCACCCCCACTGTTATCGACAGGTTAAAGCGACATCAGTGTGTTTAGACAGATGACAGGGCTTATGGAGGTCTGGGCGGAATACACTATCAACCTGGGACACAGTCATTATATGTACCGCAAGGTTGAAAGAGAAGAAACTGTCCTTACTGCAGGCCTCCTCCTCCTCTGGTTTCCTTCCTTAAATCATTTTTGAAGTGGAAGGAGCAAAGTGGTCAGGAATCAAAACCTGCTCTGGTGCATGCTACGCTCTTTGGTGAGTCACTGATGTGGGCCTCAGTTTACTTGTAAACTGAGATAATGTCTTTCTAAGACATTCACAATAATAATCAGTTAAACATTGTCTGTAATTCAAAGATATAAGCAAATGTTTTTTTTGCTTTTTTTGTTAGTTTTTTTAAAGTCAGAAACATATTAGGGAACAAAAGATTTTGTCCCTCACTTAAAGAGGTGGTATTTTTTGAGCTTTATGCTCAAAATGTTATAACGTTTTCCCTCATCAAAAACGTGCTTGAAGTTGTTTTAGATGTCATCCGTGCGTGTTTGAGTAATCTTGCGATCTCTCTGTATCCGGACCCTACACCCACAAGCCTATGCCACCTGACAATTCTCCATAAATATACAAAAACATGATAGAAAACAATACAATAAAGCTTTATAAACTTTGATGTGATGCACTGTAGTTTCATTAGCAGAATGCATCCGGGTTGTGATAATTGAAACTTCAAAAACATATTAGTACGTTGTTCTAGGCGAATTTAGCATTTTCAAAACAATAAAAGGAAACATGGTGATCTAAATATGTTATGTGTTAGCAGTTAATACCCCATAAAAGTAAAACACACCCTCTTTAAGATTTAATTTGAACACATTTTACATTTTTCAAAATAAATTTTAATAAGAAAAACATTTGTGTCAGTAATTAGTCGTAACTTTTAACTTTCATGTGATATATATTTCGTTTATTTATTCTGAAGTAGAGGAATTGTACTTGACAATGTGTGTACAGCACAGACTATTGCTTCATTAGACTACTATTCCACTTCAAGACATCCAAAGTATGGCTTTAAGCATTGTTTACCATCGTGTGCACTCAGTTACAACTGTCTGCATCTGTGTGCAGTTAGGTGGCATGGTTACCACCAGCTATTATAAACCTGTAAAGCTTAATCACTGTTAATGATAGAGTCAAGTGGAAACACACATACCCCCCCCCCCCCCCCCCACACACACACACACATACATGCATACACACTGTGCATGTGCATCAGCTCCATACACATACAAGCACAATGTGTTTTTTCCATACTGCCACCCACAGCCTTATGGGAAGGATAGGGCCTAGCAGCGCTTTAACCACTACAAAGACAATCTCAGATTACACACACGCACACACTCACAAATGCTGAGTGTGACACCTTATGGGCCGGGGAAGAGCGGGCAGCAGCCATTTCTGCATTTAACAAGATCTTCTGGGAAATTTACAGTAACTGTTTGTTTACAGTAATGGTTTGTTTGGATAAACATAAGAGAGGCACTTTGACTTTTGATGTTTTTAATGAAACATAAGAGAGAGTGATGGGAGGGCAGAGAAAGTGAGAAGTAGGGTGAGGGGGGTTAAGGAACATCAGCAAGAAAATGAAATTATGGACGAGGTAGGTGGGGGCGGTGACAAATGGAGCGCTGGGTCCAGACCAAGGCTTAATATTTGGACTTGGCTCCAAGTTGATTGTTGGAGCATCTGGTTATTTAGCTCTATTCACACAGATCTTTTGTTTGGATTGGTTTCTGCTCTGGGCAAGTGAGGGACTAATCTGCCAAATGCACAAAGCACCGCACATATGTCCAGCGAACCCAACTCATAAAGTCAACGCCTCTCCCTTTATTTCACACTTTTCTCCCCTTTTAATGTCTTTCTTTCTTTTCTTCCCCTTTTATTTGTTTTATTTCATAATCTCCCTTCGTTGGATAGCCTTTTTTGTTTCCATCCACTCGTGCTATTATTTGTGACAATTGTGCGGAATAGAGTCCAAGATTTTTGCCTTTGTGTTTATAATTACCCGGCGTGCATTGCTGGCCCAGCACCAGGTCTGCCATCAGCTTCTTTTGTTCCACTTCCTCCCTGTGTTTCTTTTGTTTTTGTTTTTCCTTTTATTAAATGATAAATATTTATGTCATTTTCTCCCCCCTCAACAGGATTGTTTGTTTCATGAATAGAGGGACCGAAACAACCCACTGGGGTGCTGTTGAGCGGAAGGATTTTCTTTAAAGATAGTAGTTGCATGTCTTAAAGATAGGAGTGAGAACAACAGATTGTCCAAGATAATAAGAGTTTGGTTTGACTAAAAATGTGTTGGATTATTGTCAAGAACTCCAGGGCACTGAAAAGTAACTCAGGTTTGAGAGCCAGGTAAAAAGAATCTCCATTTTTAAAGTGACACTTCTGTGATGTAACTTTTCAAAGTCTTCATTCCAACCACCTTTAGAAACTCTACCAGTGATGTCTTCTTTCTGTTGCCTCTTTTATCACACATGCATTTTTGCTTTGTGCTTTTTCCTATGTGGTTTGGGTAATGAGCATCATCACAGAGAATTCCTGTTAAGCATAATATCAGTTTAGTCAAGTTAGATTCTGCCTTTGATTTCAGCACACACAACAGTAGCAAGTCAGGCAGATGAGAAATACAAACTAAATACATGACACCTGTTTTGTATGGAGTTGCTATGGCTCTTCTGACCTTTACCTTATGGCTATTGATCTCTACTTTTATGCTATTTCTTTCTAGTTCTTGACCAGCTACCCTTCATGATGATGTCACATCCTCTGATCCCTGCCAGCCTGGCGCCGGCCTCCGTTTCCATGGCGATGGGCCAGATGAACCGACTGAGCACTCTGGCCAGCATTGCCAATGTGGCACAGCTTCATGCCAAGGCCCCCTCCAGGGCTCCCACCTCCGTCATTAAGGTGAACTCCGACTCCCATCAGCCCACGGGAGCTGACCACTGGCCACAGGTTTTGGCTGGAAGTCTGGTATTTTTAATTGGCCAAAATGGGCCAGCTTTTATACAGATATGATTGATTAGGTGCACTTCCCACAATATTGGAATAAGTCCTGGAACTTCCTCAAAAACAGTTGTGCAGTTCACATCACTGACAGTAAAAATTAAGATGTCATATATTAAGTATTGCTTTTCTCATCAATTTGCTCATTACTTTCCATATGTAAAATCTGGTAAGAAAACTATCAAATGCAATTTTGCAGTAAATTAATTGGTTGGTCATTATTACAATAAAATGTTTGACCAGCGTATTTTTCCACTGGAAGGCCTTGCCAAAAGAAGGAAGTACTCTCCGGATATCACTGGTAACTGCATCGTAATAATAACGATGCAGGCCATTGTTTTTCAGATGCGTGGCTTGGAACTTAATGGCAGAACAAAGTTTATGTGCAACAGACTGGAACATACTTCACAATGCTTTTATCCGGCTCTACTTCTGTCAATTTATTTGCTTCTTTTTTGTGGTTCACAGGAGCGAATGCGTGATAGCCCCTCTCCCTCACCTTCGTTGGAGGACGGTCAGATCTCATCTAATCACAGCAGCAGTGTGTCAAGTTCTCCATGTCACACAGAACGCAATCTAGAAATTTCACGTAGGTCTTATAGTCATATAGTTATATTTCCTTGGTGTAAATGTATAATAGTGATAAACTGTCTATTTCTTATACCATTTATAGACTCACTTCATGATGGTCTATCAAGTCATGGAGTGCTGGGACATTCGCCCAATCTGGTTCAAGGCACTAGAGACACCGACACTTCTCTGGATTACAGCAAAGAGAGCAAGAGGGGGCACCCTGACAGAGGTGAGATGTGCGCTCTGCTCAGCAAACATGGCTTTCGGTCAGTAATTAATTATTAATTACATAACAGGAAACTAAGCTCACTGACACATGCATATTGCAATATGCATGTTAAAAATTACAACTGATTTATATATTTAAAAACTAGGCCTTTTACATTTAGAATGTTTAAGGTAGGATGTTTTTTGTCGTCTTCTTCTTCTTATTTTTATTATCATTATTATTAAAATAATAATAATAATAATAATAATAATAATAATAATAACAATAACAACAGCAACAACAACAACAACAATAATAATAATGATAATAATAATATTCGTATCAATTGGCACAGTGCTTGTGTCTAGTTTTGTTCTAAAACCAGAAGTTCTTTCTCAACCACTTCTAGTATATAAACAATTTTCAGTAAAAAGGACACAACATATCCAGTTTATGATCCTATGTTCAATATATTTACAGCCCAAAAGGGACTCTCTAACAGACAAACTGAGAAGTGCTGTCCTCAGGTCTCCGTCTGCCCCAGTCTCACTAACGCTGCGTCGTAGTTGAGAAAGGGCTCCTAATAGGTTGACAAGAGAGAAATAATTCACTAACAAGTCGATAAGGATTCGACTTCTCGG
Organism: Periophthalmus magnuspinnatus; assembly: GCF_009829125.3. Classification (NCBI taxonomy): domain Eukaryota; kingdom Metazoa; phylum Chordata; class Actinopteri; order Gobiiformes; family Gobiidae; genus Periophthalmus; species Periophthalmus magnuspinnatus. Next base: position 1,826,721 of record NC_047140.1, on the reverse strand, counting down.
GCTGCTCGGCTCTTTCACTCCTCTTCGCTGTAGGTGTTCCCCTTGGTGTCCCGCTGTGAGCAAAAACAAATAATTCTGGAAAACAGGGCTCCATTAGACCAGGAAGCAGTGTTACATTAGTGAGCCATTTGCCGGGCCGCGGCCTAACGAGCCAGGCGGCCTCCCGCGCTCTCAGCTGGACCTCATCTGCATAACGACCACCTCCCTGTCGTTAGGGCCCGCGTTGCCACGGCACTGCAACGTCAGTTGTTTGGTTCTCTCTGTCAGGGAGGTTTGCATTAGCTTAATGAGGACTGCTCAAGGACAAACAGTCAGCAGAAATCTACAGCGCGAGAGGGCAGCAAGTAAGAGAGAGTTTGTATGTATATGCACGCACGTGTGTAAATGTATTCCTCTACTGAATGGCATTATTCTGTAATCAAATCTAAAATCACAAAGCAGCACAGGTAAAGTTTCAGATGCTGTCAGGTATCTGTGAACATATTGACAAAGCAGTGATGGCATCAACAACGTGAATGCCAGGTATCACACACAGCATTTATGCAATTGATTTCCAATTGAACTCCTTGCATGCAAATGAAAATACATGTACATTTGCCGGATTGCTTGCTTTGTGTTTGACCTAGAACACGGCCGCTCAGGTTCATCCCTGAGTTTCAAAGAGCACCTCAGTGCTGTCATTCTGTCAATCTGTTGTATGATAATCTCTAAGTGCATGCGCGTGTGTGAGGCCGTTTTGGCTGTGTGTGCTGTTTCAGTGGTCTTTGAACAATGTATCTATGCAGCAGAGATCAGAGGCCATCCCTGACACCTCACTCCCATTAACCAAACATCAGCAGAATTTTATTCTCTCTCTGTCTCTCTCCATTTCTCTCCCTCCCTCCTCTTCTCTTCCGCTGACTGGCAGTCTTCACATGGTGAAGTTCATTAGCCCTGGGGACGTGGGGCAGAGGGAAAAGAGAGATGAAGTTGGGAGAAAAGAGAAAAACAGACAGTGACCTTGGTTAGGGAGATGGGTAAATGATCAAACGAGCTGGCAGCCATGTGTGTGTGTGTGCTCATGCCAAAATGTGTGTGCGTGAATGTGTGGTAAAGTAGGCGTAAAACAGTAACTCAATAAAGGATCAGTCACATCCAAGGAGCCTGGGGAGCCCATGCTGCTGACTGCGCACTTTAACGGCTGTGGATGTGTGTGTGTCTGTATGGGAGCCACAGGAGTGTAGTTGGATGCCCTCCGCTGAGTTCGCCAGCACCTGCTAATTACCTTTCTCTACAGAGCAATGCTTTTAGCAAGAAAGAGGGAGAAAGTGGAGGAGAGGGGGGCATTGCTTCTCATCTGTGAAACACCTTGAATGTGACAGTTGCCAAGACATGAGGCCGAGGCAGAAAAAGGGAGGTGGGTGGATTTGGAGCAGAAGATGCTGTGGTCAGCTAAGTGGAGAAAACACTGTCATTTGTCACAGACAGAGAAAAGTGCCAGATATCACATCGCACGTTCACACTTGTCTCTGCTCCAATAACCGCCAGGCTCCCAGGACATCTTGGTCCTCAGTGGCTCAGATGACAGTGAGCGCATAAAGTGAGCAACTGCTTGGTGAAGTAAAAAAAAGCACAAAACGGCTAATCTTCATCTGCCTCACCGGCACGAAGCAAGAACACGCAGTTCTCAGGTTTACAAACAGATGGTCATCCATAATGCAGCTTCTTAGTTGTTTTTATGGGAGATGTCAAGCTGTGATGCATTATCAATAGGCAAAGTGCCATCTAATAAAGGCTAACCACATTTACAAAACCCCAAACCAGAAGTCTGGTGTTTGTACACTCGCAGGCACGTGGGACAATTTGTGTTAACATCTATTTGTTTTGTGCTCAATGGTGTGTATGACAAAAAATGCCGCAATGCAAAATTTTGAGTACACTATCAGAAATAAAAATTGCTTTTGGTTTTGCTTCATTAAGCATTTTCCAGAATCATTTACAGGTCTGTGTCAACCCTACCACTCAATATTAGAGCATTTTCTCTATTGATTTATAAATATATATTCCAAATATGATAAGAATTATTTGTCACATAACCTAGCAATAGAATACTAATACTTAGTATTATTGTCTTCAAAGAAAGACAATAATACTAAAACATTATTGTCTTTCTTTGAATTTATATAATCTATTTTGGTTTGTGTTATCCTTCAGGTTACTGGTGGAACTCAAAAAATCTTCTCATCAAAAACACTGTCCATTTGATAACCTTTAGAATTATATTTACTCAAAACTTTATGCAAATGATTTTTAATCCATAATTAAACCGTTGACATGGTCCCCCTATGATAGCCTATCCTAACCACCTAAGTGTCAGGTGTAAGATAATGTGTGCTGTTGTACTGCTGTGTGTCTGTACTCATCCTTGTGCTTATTAAAACGGACAGATGAGGAAGTAGACCTTTAAAACCGATATAGCCCTGGGAATATTGACTGGCTTCACTCCATGTGTCTTCTTCTATACCCTGCAGATAACAGCTCCTTGGCTGCTCAGACGACCAGGGAAGCTTGTGACAGACAAGTGTACCAGAAACCCCCATCGGGCAGGGAGGCCTGTGAGCGCCTCTCCTACCCTGCAGGACAGAAGCTCTCAGCAGGGCTCCACCACGCTCCCTTCATCTTCCCCGAAGGCCTGTCCTCCATAGAGACTTTGCTCACCAACATCCAGGTGAGCCTCTGCCAGGGTTTTATTTTGATAATGCTCCACATGAATTGAAAACCACCCTATGGGATTTCCAAAATGGTAAAAATTAAACCAGTCAGGGGTTTGGGATAGCAGTAATTGGGCTGGGCGTGTGCTGACCTGCTTCTCAAATTTTACATCTAGTCTTTGTTTATTTGGTGATACAATGAAACCAGTCTTTTGCTTTATTTTCAATAGAGGGAGTTGTATGTCTGAGCTGCTATAATTTACCAACAATTTGTTACGTTTCTTCTTTATAGATCACACCATAATTTAATTTGCAGTCATACAATAAACACTACAGAAAGTAACCCACCTTTTGCTGACAGAGTGAAGTAGTTTTCAAAATACTTACGGTATGCAACAATGAAAGAAGTTACTATAAAGTCCATCCAAAGGTCTCTGAAGTAGAACTAAACCATGAAATAAAAACATGTATTTAACATAGATTCATATTTAAATACAAAATAAATATAATTAAATACTTAACAACAAATCCCACTGCCTCAGTCCTATATCCATGTCATTCCCATAACCCCAGCCTCGGTTCAGTGTCTGACCTGTTGACGTGTGCTCGCCTGTGTGTCTCCAAGCAGGGTCTGTTGAGGGTTGCCATAGAGAATGCCCGGGCGCAGGAGAAGCAGGACCAGCTGGAGCGGACAGAGCTGAAGATGGAGCTGGTCCGAGAACGCGAACTGAGGGAGACGCTAGAGAGGCAGCTGAGCGTCGAGCAAAAGAACAGAGGTACCACAGGGGAAACGCAAAACCACAACTCATTTTTGATTACATTGTTGCTTTTGTTTCCTCTTTTTTCCCCTTGTATTCAAGTCTACCCACGGCATTAAATTTCTCTTCATGGGTGTGGACTTCTATACACACTGACATTGTATTGATTTTCACATAAAAAGTCTTGACACTTTTGCTGTATAGCTTCACCTAATCCCCCACCAAGCTGCAAGGACTTCTAAAAGCAAGAAAATCAGATAAGGAAGTGAAGACACATACTGTATATTATCCCTGAAAGGATTTTGCAGACGAGAATTAGGCTGAAGTTGGCGGTCTGCTATCAAGTAAATCACGTTAAAAAGTGTCATATAGTATGTGTTAAATAAGCATTACAGTTATTAGACAATAATAATCAAAATCATTTTGAAAATAAAAATGGGTCAGCTCATGTGCAATGCAAATATTATCTATGCATGTGGCAAGTTTTACTTTTCAAGAAATATGCTGATTTTACACACTGTTGGCTGCATCAATACTTGGAAACTCTCCAAGGTCTTGGTGAAGGGCATTCTGCATTAGACAGAAGCGACAGAGCGCTGATGTTTAAGCTTCACATCTGCTATGACTTATTTATTAGAAGCATCAAATTTGTGCTAATGTTCAAAACAAGTGAGTCATAGACCAACTCAATTAGCAATTTTCTACTGAATGTATTAATGTCAGTAAATTTACATTAAAATATTTTCAATGTAAAAATAAAAATTAAGTTAAAATAATGTAAAAAAAACAAAACAAAAAAACAAAACAAAAAAAAAAAACAAAAAAAAACAAAGAAGCACCTCATGCAAAGATAGATAATAATAGACTAAAACACCGAAACTGCTATAACTTTAAAAACTCTCATCTTCAGTACCAATATGTACAAATATGTGAGTGCCTGTACTTTTGAGGTGTTGTATTTCATAATAAGTGAGTGCTTTTTAATCCTTACATTGTAACTCTATACCTCTTTGGATATGAATACAGGCCAGATTGTAATACAAATTCAATAGTTATTATTAATATTAATACAGTATTTAAATACAATATTCTTAGTCGTTCAAGTGTCTTTTTAACTGCTTGCCTGAATTAATACTTAATCCATAAATATATAAATAAATGCATACATAAATACAAAAAATATATATTTATTTTACCTTTTACATTTATTGTGGGTAATTGGATTGAATTACTTTTGGTTATCCAAGAAAAAATAAAAATTGATCTAGATTGCTATATGGGTTACCAAATCATTTTAGTTGTTATGTTTAAGGAAATGCAGTGTTTTAGTTCAGACTAAGCCCATTTCAAATATGACAAGTCATAAATGTGTTTTTCTCTTTCCAGTCTTGATTCAAAAGCGTCTAAAGAAGGAGAAGAGGAGTAAGAGGCGACTTCAGGAAGCTTTGGAGGAGGAGGTGAAACTGCGGGACCAGGCGGAGCACAGCCTGCTCCACAGCGCCCCCACACTCTCAGGTACACACATCATCTCTTTGTAAACACATCAAGACTTATTTGTTTGAGCCGTAACTCACCAAGCACTAGCGCTATTCTCATTTTCATATTAAATGTCACCATGCCTTGAGTACAACACAGGCTCGACTGTCCATTAGCCTCTAATTAAGTGTCTTTATGAATTAATGACCAAACTACAGGCCATCAATCATCAGCGGCCCCTCCCCACTCAGAGTCTGTGACCCAGGACGTGGAAGGGAGCAAACATGATGACAACAGGCTGGACACTAAGGCAACAGCACAAGGTACAGCTGTCTGGCCAACTAACAAAGCATACTGCACAACAACCGCACTTACTTTCTATTTAGTCTTTTATTTGTTATCTTGAATCGCTGTTGCTGCAAAAGCACTTTTGGATTCAATTTGGTTTAGAGCAAAATAAAATACAAATCCAAGTTACAGAGACAATTTTACATTTTTATGTGCCCTTGGACATTGTAAACTGGATTTAAAAGATTAAGCATTTGCTGAAATGGTGGTTCTGGCAGATTTCTCAAAGCAACTGCATTTTGCCTTTCCTCCCCTCTGAACTTGTGGGAATTATTAACTTATTAACCATGCTTTTGTGAATCTGGGACCAGCTTAGGTTGTTCGGTTTTCCCCAAATTTAGATAATAGTGTGATTTTATCTTTCAGTGGTCCTTTATTTGGCTCTAATCAACTGGATTCTAACAACACATTTCATTATTTCACCTGCTCTCTGCATTTGATGCTTAACTGACCAGTGTACTGGAAGGGTTTTCAAAGATTTCTCAGGGAGGCCGCGCCTCCGAAATTGACCAAAATTAAATGAAGCGTGATGCAGTTCACTGAGGCTTCTACTTTAATGGAGATGGGCATTTAATATATTTATTTCTGCCATCATTGTTGTTCTCTCAGTGATAGATTAATGAGAAAATCCCCAAAGTAACATGTTTTAATAGACAAAAATAGAAATGCACATGATCTCTCGCCCGCTTCCATTAAATGAGAGCATAGTCCAACCCCTCCTCTGCTCCGTGCCGCTCCAGGACCACCTTACCAGAGAGCTTGCTTGTTCAAAGGCAATTTTTAATTGAATGTCAGTGAAGCAAGAAAAGAACTGGCCACTAATTAACGGCTGTCTTAATTGTCCTCATGACGAGTTTGTTTGGACATCATTTGCATAATTAACACCCAGTAATAAATCATTTAAAGGGGGATTGTCTGTCAGACAGCAGGGCAGGAAGCAATTCCTTTGTGCCAGGAAGTTTTATCGAAAAAACATGGATCTGAGCCCAAAGCACAATTCCCAGTTCTTCCCTAATCATGGCGGTATATTAATGATCTATAGTTCAACTACTTGACCTCTCAGAATTTTACTTTTCATAAATAGATGCACTTTTTAACTGATCCTTCTTCTGTGTGTTTCAGAAGGTAGAGTGTTTCTTCAGACTACTGGGATGTACTAAACATATCATGGATGAACTGAGAGGACCGAAGCCCCTTTTACTAAGCGTACATCTTTGACAGGCATTTGATGACCACTTTCATCCTCTACATTTCGGATGACATTCCTCTTTTTTTTATTTAATTTATTACATTTATCACTGGATCTCTGCTGTAGTGAGAACAGTTCTCTACTCTAATGTGTTTCAGTGTGTTTTTTTTTTCAATCAAATTTTCTGATCCTACAAGTAGTTAAGATGAACATAGTTGTTTTCTGTCAGTGCTGTTTATCTGGACTCAGTCGATAAATATAACTTGTAACAAGAGTCGTGTACATATATAGTCATCACTTTTCGTTATTATCATGAATATAACAGCATGTTGTACAGTCAGTAAATGACTTGTATTGTGAATGTTATGCAGTAGTGCAGTTTGACAATACAAAAATACAAATCCTTTTTATGAATTTGTGTCTGTGCTTTTCTTATGTCTAATCAAACTTTACAAACACACCCCCACACACCCCCACACACACCCCCGCACCCCCCCCCCACACACACATATATATATATATATATATATATATATATATATATATATATATATATATATATATATATATATATATATATATATATATATATATATATATATATATATATATATATATATATATATACACACACACACACACATACATTTATTTTGTTCAGTCTTGTGAGATGAGGAGAGCCTGTTTAAGCACATGCTGGCTGCACTTGTGAGTGTAGCAGGAGATGTGTCATTGATTCTAGCTGGATCTCCAAAGCATACACGTAAGTATTGACACACAGACAGGGGGAGGCCAGAAGGGTCACAAGCTAGATGTCCTTTAGTGAAACATGTTGACAATGCACTATCTCCCTGTGTGATGGGCTTCTTTTACTGTGTGTGGCTCCTGAGGAGAAATTCACAAACAGCTCTATGCAAATGTTCCATTAAAAGAAAACTGTCATTAGTGTAAAATGTTAATCCACAGTTATGATGTACATGTAAGTTATAATTGGGGCAGAAATTTTTGGGTAGGTTAACTCTTCAAAGATTATTTACTCTCAATAAACATTACATTGTCCAATGCCCTATATGAGTTGTATTAACAGATTGTAATGGGTGCTTGTCTAAAAATGTGCCATTTCCTGGACTCTGGCTGATAAGCTCTGATGCAGAAATAAAACAATACCTTTGTCGCACGCAATTCTTCCTGAAATTGAGGACGGCTGACACCTGAATAGCAATGATTCACATAAATGAATGAAAGAATGAGCCATCAGCTTTCAGATGACCACCTCAGAGCTGTCCTGACTAAAAAGGTTTGTGACTTCATTCAGCACTGTGCTACTCTTTCACGCTTGCTCGTATCTCTCTTTCTCGTGTCACACACGCACACACATTTGCTTCACAACTCACAGAGTTGCATTGTCCTGCCGAGCGATGTGTAATGGAAAAGATAAATGGAGGATAAAGCTAAGGTGACAGGACGGAGCATGCATGTGTGTATGTGCATTTGTGTGAACCCGTATGTGTGCACTGCACAACAGACCAGCAAACCATCTGCTCATCTCCTCTTAATGAACAAAGCAAACAGCAGGAGTCAAGGCTGTCTCCAAATCTGGAGTCTCTTTATTGGTAAGCACACACACACACACACACACACACACACACACATCTCTCTGCTGTTTAATCTGATTATCTTTGATTGAGAACAGGGGCAAAGCAACCTTTTTAGACCTTACTCCTACATCAGTGACAGAGAAGGTCTGAAACACAATTAGCAAGCTGTTCCTCAGTTCTGCTTTGCAGTCACATCTGACCACGGGCAGCCAAATAGACCTAATGGCTGGGAACTAACCAATGGGAACTAACACACCACTGCATCTGTACATGATGAGGAAAAGCTACACTATTAGGCAGCTGTTCACCAGATCTTTTCAAATGTACTTGGTCGTAACATAAGCATCGGATCAATTGCCTCTAGAGTAATAACACACTGGGAGGAAGGTATACACATGGTTTGATGTGACTAAAGCTGGCAGCTTGTGGTGTAGGACAAAGGAAGGCTTCTGAAAAAGGAAGTCTGGACATTGACAAGATATGACACTGTCTGCATAATATCAAACAACCACAATGAAAACTTTATGCAGTCTCATGCTATACTCAAGGTCCAAAGTACAATTATCAGGTTCTTTTCTTTGTGTCATTATGATACCTTGACCTATTAGGCATATTACATTTTACTAATGCTTTAACAGGTTAATTAAGGTGATTTACTGAAAATGGTCAAAAACACGGTAAGAGTAGTAGTAGACTACTCAGTGTAATTACTGTGGAATATTACAGCAAATGGAGAGGAACAACACGTTATATAAATGTAGAAGGTGCAGGCCTCCTCCAGGCCAAGGGCTGTTTTTGTTGAGAACTTGAGATTGAAGCCGCTCAGTCTAAGGCCGCATTTTACTACGTTTTTCAACAGGCTACAAACCATTTTATGTAGGCCTGTTTTTAGACACTTTTTGACAGAAGAGTTACGCGATTGAGCTTTAATATAAGTTAGGTTATTTCTTAAAAACACCGTTTTCTTGTGTTGAACTTTTGAGTTAGAGAGTGCGCGCGTGAACAGCTCCTTTTGCGTCAGAAAGTGGCGCGAAGTGTAGAGGTTGAGCAAATTGCAGAGCGTGGCTTTTCTGCAGGTGGTGTGCCGCCTGTTCGTGTTTTTGTGATGTTATGCAATGCCTGAAACGTTCCACGATATGGCATTAAAATGTGTTTTTATTGCTACAACAAACTACCTTGAAAAACATTCCTTCTTACTTTAGGATAAACACACTCTCTGACCTGTCACGTGGTCTCGGAGGACTCGGACTCAACCAGAAACACAGTGCACCCTTAAATCTATCCATTTAAGGTACTCAGTAGGTTGTTTGTTTTTTTGTCTTTCTTTTTTGTTTGTTTGTTGTGTGTGTGTGTGTGTGAGTGTGTGTGCGCGCGTGTGTTTGTTTTTTTCAGTGGTTCAGAGGGCACAGGCCTGTATTTAATTCGCAGTTTATTCCTGACAAGATATGATACTTTTACATTAACATTTTATTCCAGAACAGTTGTCCTTAGCCTACAATTAAAAATCACTTTAGAAGAACATTTAATGCCGAGAAACAAACCTCCCTAAAGTTTGAATAAGGGGCCCTAAATGTCTGTGCAGGACACGTGGGGCAGGTGGACGCCCTCTGATGCTCCTGGGGTTAGTGGTGTAATAGCGCCCTCAAGTGGCTACATGTAGTTTTTCTCCAATAGTTTTATTTTGGGCTTCACGGGCTTCCGTAGCAGACTTCCTTGCCTGTGTCTCTTCCTTGTCAGCATGGATGCCCACTTCAACTTTCGCTCGGTGTTTTAGTATTCGTCTTTTATCTCCTGTTGTAGATATTTTGATGGTGTTGTTTTTTTAGTGGTTCTGCTCGTCATGTTTACCACCACTGGCTCTCGGGGCCTCTGTAAGTCCATCATCTGCTCTTTGGAGTCACGCTCGTCTGTCGCAGTCCTCTGTGCCGTTGATGCATCTGTCATTTCAGAGGCAGTGGCTAGCTCTTCTGTTAGCATCATCCTGTCATTCATTTACCACATCGTATCTAGAATACGGAAGTGCCTGCTTAACACAGAAAATAACAGCTATATCGATTCCTGTGGTTACAGTGGTGACATTTGCATGGTTATGGTTGCACTTAAGCCTATGTGAAGGCTATATGAAGCCTATATAAACAAAGGGTTGTCACTGCCTGTTTGACAAAGATTTAAAGTAATTTCACTGTATTTACTAAAGAGGAAACAGAGGATAACTTTCCTATTCATTGTTTGTTTTTGTTTTTTTTGCAGACAAGGCTCCTCTCTCAAAAGGCTTGCTGTTGGTGTTGAATGGGTTGACTGTGATGCTCACCCTCCTGCCACAGTACCAGCACATGTTTGAGTACAATTTGCAGGCCATTACTCAACACAACCAGGTTTGTCACATTCAGTCCACTCATTTGCACTCTCATGGAATACACTTACATGCACATCCAACCAAAATTGGGTCTAAACTTGGACTAAACAAGGACTGGAACAAAATGAACCACGTCTACATCGGAACTAAACTGCGCTCAAACCAGGACCAAACAAGGTCCAAAAAAAAAAAAAAAAAATGGTCAAGTGTGAATGCACTCTGAAGGTATCCAATACATGGATTTTTAGGACACTTAGGACAGCTGTCATAACAATTAAACAAATATTGTGTTTTGAATTGGAAAAAATCTTCCATATAATAGGATGCTGAAACCTATGAATAGCTAGGTCCAAGTACGTGAGCAAAGAACCAAATATTGATGTGTTTTCATTTCAAAGTTTTGACCCTAGAAGCCTTATCCTACTTGTTCACTAACCAGCTCAATTCCATGTTTAGTGAACATGAGCTCCCATAAAAAGGACTTCCTATACAAAGTAATAGTCCTGTAATAAATGTGTGGTCTGAAATTTGTTAAAACATAAGAGTTACACAAGTTATATTATTTAAAACATCTGTGTACATATCAGACTGAGTGTAGTAAGCTTTTATATTTCGCTGTTGTATTTTTGCCATAGTTTTGGAGATTACTATGTGGGAGAATTGTGTGCCTCGACATCAAAGACTCTTTTTGTAGTAGTCTGCTCATCTACAACTTCCGTATCTTTGAAAGGAGGCTTGGTACCCGCAAGTTTGCTGTAAGGGAATATTATATTATACAATTTTATTTTATATAAAATTGATGGAAGAACTGAAGTAGTGTTTGACTAACCCCAATACATTTTACAGTCTTTCCTGCTGGGCACCTGGTTTTTGTCTGCACTGATGGACTTCCTGCTGACACAAGCCTTTCAGTTTCTTTTTGACTATGAGGTGGAAGAACTGCCTGCTGGAATGTGAGTAGATTATCAAAAATCCTGCATACAGTAAAATGTTGTTAGAATGTAAGAGCTTATTTTCAATCAGTTAATTCAGTGGTGGGGCGACAGTGGCTCAGTGGTTAGAGCGTCCTGCTTGGAGTTCTGTCATTGTGTCCTTAGGCAATACACTTCACCCATATTGCCTAGTATCAAAGTGGTGTGATTGCAGACTTCTGTCAGTCTGCCCCAGGGCAGCTGTGGCTACAATAGTAGCCTACCATGTGGAAGTGAATTAATAATGACGATAGTGTAGCGCTTTGACAAGCCTGTAAAGCACATTAGTGTAAGCCATTATTATTATTCCCCTAATGATTCTACATTCACTGTTCTCTTTACAGGCTGGCACCAGTCTTTTCTCTTTTTGTGCCTTTTTACAATTCAATCCCCAGGATGCCAGTGACCCAGATCTTGGGTCAAATCCACATCACTAATAAGTCTCTGGTTTACATTGTTGGCTTGCAGGTGTGTACAGTTATGGCTCTTGAGTTAACTATAGTAACTATTTTATCTTTTCATACCCTCTGAATCTGTCTTGTTATTCTCATTGTAATTTATGTTCTGTTGTCCAGCTGCTGACATCCAGTCCTTTCATGTGGCTTCTTGCTCTCAGTGGTCTGGTAAGAAAATAATGTATATATGCATGTCCACGTCTACCAAAAATAGTAATATGGCTATGTATGTTTTTTTTTTTTTTTACAGATATCAGGTGCACTGTACCATTGCAATTTTCTTAAGATGCAAAAGCTTGTCTTTGTGCCTGCATGGGTCTCTCGTTTGGGCCGTTGTACCCTGGAGCCTGTTTTTTCAAGTAATTGCCACTAATACATTTTGGAGAAATATGTATTTTTGAAAAGTTTGATTGAGGTCACCATTTTTTTTCACCCTTTTTGTTTACAAGGTACACAGCCTGTCAGTGAAACACCTATAGGGATGGGAGCTACACTAGATATCCAGAGGCAACAGAGGATGGACATGCTGGACCAACAGCTGCTGTTTGCTCAGTACAATGAGGCCCGGAGAAATGCAAGACTTCAGCCTCAGGTAATGAAGAGTGTAAGCCTTCTTACAGTTATGCCTTCTAAACTCATCAGTGTTATGTCTAAATGTACATTGTCTCTGTGTAGGCTGGTTTATTACAGTGGACTAGGTTGTTTCCATCATTGCGGCACAGAGGACAAAACCATCCCACTGCGCAGCCTCGGCCCCACGGTCAAGCTCATGCCTCTACACAGCAACCACAGCTCGACACCTCACCTGCTTCAGAGGAACAGGTAACCTTTATATATGCATTTTATAGTTGCATTTTAACTGATCTTGTAAAACTTGTAATACTATTTCTCATAAGTTGCATGCGTATATGCGATTTTGGCAGTAAAGATTTAAAGCCATGACCAATTGGGTGCTCAATGATGTCTCCCAAAATATTAAAGTGAGACAGGAGCAAGTAACAAGCTTAAAATGTACCATGGTCTATATCCAGAGTATAAAAGAAAGAATGTACATTTAATAATCATATGCTTTTGTAACACTAGCTTTTCTCCTTTTTGCAGGTTGCAAGGCTTGTGGAAATGGGCTTTTCCAGGATCGATGCCCTTGAAGCCCTCAGAGCCTCAAACAATGATATCAACATGGCAACCAATTTCCTCCTGCAACATTGAGGGGTCTGTAGATATACGACTGGATTAGGGCAGACTCAAGTCCGAAGGCAGAGTGATGCTTAGCAGGATGTGAAGAGTGAAATGAGGATGTAACAGATGTACAGATAACGGTTAGAGCCGTGTGGCATGGTGCACACACCCAAAGACTTATGGCTTGTTGGTATCTGTCCAAGAGGTTCCCATGAGGGAACTGTGAAATTTCCACTGAGAGAATATGGAGAGTGGAGCAACAATTGCAGTTTAGCATTAATGCTTTGCTTAATGGGAAATCTATGTCAAAGGATGTGGTGAAAAACAGATGTAAAAGCACAGTTCTCACACACGTGTCAAAGGATGTAATCAAGTGATAATTTGTCATAATTTTTATGATAAAGGTTTACGTTTTTGTAAAAACTGCAGAGAAAAAATACTCAGTCATAGGTATTGTGTTGACAAAATTGGAGGAAAATACTTTTTAATCATTGGAGATAAGTTATGAAAAGTTACAAAATATCTGAAATGGAGTTAATGATGTTTGGTCACTTCTCATAAAGCTGACCCAGTTGGCTGTTAATGGATATGAGGCCATACTTCCATTTATAATGGGATGGTGTTACTCAGTGACTCGTGACCATGCAGTTAGTCATCATGCATTAATCTCAGGAGCTCCCTGGTGACTTGTTTCATTTATACTTTACATAAGTAAAGGCACACACCAGCCCTAAACCACTTTGTCTCCACATTTTGATACCCTCCAGGCTGTGTTTATGTTCTTCACAAGTTCTGACAGTCCAAACTTAAGCAGTCGGGTTTTAAATGTCAGATATTTATTATGCAAAAATATGGCAAGTGGTACTTTGTGTAAAAATGTAACTATCCACTTCTCTTCAACCACTGTGTGCTGATGTACAATAACCAACGATAAATGCTAGTTTTCTATTTTGTGCATAATATTTAATATATGACATCAGTTGAGCTTGTTGGTGTGTATGCAGTTTAATTTAAGAGTGATTTATCAGTTTTGGTTATGAAGAAGTAGTTGCATGGCCAACATGTGTATGAAAGATATATTTTGTTCTGTGGAATAAATAAGTTTACTTGTTTACTTGTTTTGAGCCTCACTCTTTGGTATTCACATCCAAATGTACACACTTTGAGTTTTTCTAGTAAAACAAACAACACTGAGAAAGATACTGAATGTATAGTACAGCTAGATAATGAAATCAGTGCTTATTCTTTTTGTAAAAAATGTATTTTTGATACTATTGCCCATGGATAACACAGTCATTCTCTTACTTACCTAGACAGAAAGGTAGCGCGAGAACCCTGTGTTTAGGAGGCCCTGGTGAGTGCGTATGTTCGCCAGTAGATGGCGTCCGTGAGCTTGTTGTGGCCTCAGCCTGTGCCACACCCACCTGCTCCATTATCACACGGCTCCTCCTGGAGCAGACAGTGGCACAGTGTCGCTCCAGGGTGGCTCAATGAATGTTGACAAATTATTCATATCTGTGAGCTCAAATCAGAGGTTTCAAAGGCTCGTGCTTCACTGACGCTTCTATGAATTACTGAAGTCTTCAGGAATGTGTTGCCTGCAGTTTGACATGTTGCACAAACTCAGCAGTCAAGAAGCTAAAAAACATGTAACTTGTGAGTTCATAGTGACACTGTTCCATCCTTTCAAAAACCCAGGTAAGCACATCTGAATCATTTGAATAATGATTGCTATAAATACATGTCACCATTCATTCATGCATTTCTTTAATTGGGCTGTAGGCTACAGCAGGTTAATATAGCCTAAAAGAAAGAAAGGGTATGTAGACATAGTAAAACATGGCCTATCTCTTTCCTCACATATGAGTTAAACATGTTCAAATCACACATTGCTTTTACTGATTTGACTGTAATAGGGCCAATTAGTTTATTATTAATCAAACATTGTACATTGCCAAGGTGTTTATTTTGTCATTTGGTGTTTTCGTTAGATGATTATCCAGAGAGCAGTGCCCAGTGTCAAAATACAGATTGTTTAAACCTAAAAGGACTCTCTGATCTAAATACTCATTACCAAAACCAGTCATGAATGAGAGCTCACTCTGGAGGTTCTGCTTGTCCATGTACTGAGATTGAGAAAAACATGTATGTCCCCATGCAGATTAAGGCACTTATTACAGTCCTTTTTTAAACTAAAAGTGAAGGCTACAAACCTTCCCCTTAAAATAGGACGTAAATTGTGATGCAAAAATTAGTTATAACTGCAGCAAAAGAAAAGAAAACTGTTTTTGTTGGTGACTGAAGAGACTCAGTGGCAGGATGATAGACTGTGAGTTTAGGGGTTTTTCCTTGTCTGGTAGAAAACCATGATAGCACAGTTGGCTATGGCCTTGTTGCATCAGCAGTTAGTGTCTGGCGATTTGTCATTCTCTGAACCATCTGTGGCTTTATTAAGCAAAGCCCATTGTTGCACATAATAAATAGCTACAGTGGAAAACCAGAGCGTTTCTGTGCTTTCTGTCCTTTAAGGCTTAAGTGGGTATAGGCCTTAAAGTTTTACAACAATTAATGACTTGATACTTTGAATTGTATTAAAATAGAGCTGTAATGCATGCACATTACATACTGAGTCTCATAATGAGGAAAAAAAAACAACAACATTGGATCATTACTAGCTAAATAAAATACAATAAAATACATCTCCAACCACAAAAACAACATCAATAAGTATAATTATCATTGTACTTCAAAGATGTATTTATTTTTGTATTTTGCATGTACACACACACATGCACACCCCCTCACGCACACACACATACACACATCCCCCCCCCCCCCCCCCCCCACACACACACACACACACGTAGGCCTACTGTAGCCTATCTCCTGGACTTGATACTGACTCCACTGTATCCCTTTATCAGCTCCCCGTTGCCATGGAGAGTGCATGCCAGTTTAGTGTGGTTACCATAGCAACCTCGTGATACTGCCTTCTTCTCTCATCATGTTTTCTGCCTGATCATTTGTGTTCCTGTCATGGTTGGGCTTCTGTGAGCTAATGCAAATGAAAAAAAATGTGTGAGAAAGAAATGCCCTTGGGGTTTGTTTGCCTTTGACAGAAATACTTAGCTAATTCTGTCCTGTTTGGTTTTTTGAGAAAAGTACCTGAGCAATGTTTTTACAATGCATGTGTACATATTCTGACAATGTTGCTTGCTTTCCTTCTTTCAAAGTAACCCTCATTGCTATGGAAGTCAAAGATGCCACGCGCGTCCCACTGATATGATAATCAGATTCAAGCTCGTACATAATGACATCATTTGCTAACTTCCTTCTTAACAAGCAGCCGAGTGTACAAGTGCCTATAGTATTACTCATTATCAAGTCTTCAAGTAATATAAATACCTGGAAAATGCTTTGTGTGTACAACAAGCAGTAAACACCATTGATGTTTTAACTGATGTTTAAACAGAAGCACTAATGGCACATAACAATGTTCCTCGGGGCCATTGAGGGACTTGGCATTTGACTTCCTTTGTTCGACAGCTCTTGTGTGGCACTTGTGGTCTGTTTAGTCTGAGCTTGCTTCGTTTACGTCAAAGGCAAAGCAATCTTCTGTAATCATTAGGGCTTGGCTAGGTTCACTTTGGGATTCACTCAACCTGTTTTTCACTCTCCACCATGGCAGTTAGCAGAGTGACGCATTGTTTTTCTCGCACTCTTTTTCTTCTTGTTCCTGTTAATTGATGTCCATACCATAAATCTATGCCTCGACTTGCCCATACTCACAGGATTCTATTTTAAGCTTAGACTTACTAAGACTCAGTAACATGTAAACAATTTATATTAAACATTATGCAAACATTGAAAAATTCTTACATGTTACATATAATATTTAAATCTGAAAAAGCAACAACTTTTATCCTGTATTGGTTTGCAAACTGTCCAGCCACAGCTAACAAAAGTATCAATAGTGCTTTAGATTATAATGGTACTTTATTTCATGTAAGACTTTTCTTTCAAAATCTTTGACCTTTCTCAAAGGCCACTTCCTGTGTAATCGTACACATAGGTGGTATGGTGTGAATGTGAGCTGCATGCACGCTCTCGTTTATTTTTATGCTCCGTGCTTGTATGTGTGTGTGTATGTGTGTGTGTGCGTGCGTGTGTGTGTGGGGGTGTGTGTGCGTGTGTGCATGCATGTGTGTGTGCATGTGTGTGTGTGTGTGTGTGTGTTCGTGCGTGCGTGTGTGTCTTTAAATATGATGAAGGCAGTGTTGCTCATTCAGACTCCTAGTTAAGGTGAAGGTGCTAAGCCCATGAAAGCTTTCTCTTCCGCTGCTCCTCAAAGCCAACTTTAAACATACAGTGTCTCTGGCAGATCTATTACCCCAGCCCGAAAACAGACTCACTAAACACTTCTGACATTGTCCTGAGTGGAGAAGTGTCCAGCTGTTAGTGCATTTATCATGGAGGATTAGAGCTGATTCTGCTTCTGTCTTTCTGAAGCACTGAGAGGTTGATTTGACTCAACAACCAGGAAAGCAGTCTTTTTCAGCAAACCAATCATTGCATCAGCACTTGAGTCCTGCTCTGTTCCTGCCTTTACCCAAGTCTATACTTCTGGCCTTAAGTAAGCTACGTTTTGGTCCACTGGTTTTTCTGAATGGCGCTAATTGGAGACTGTCAAATGAATTTCACTGTTCAGCTCAAGTTGCTCTCTCTTTGCTTATTTCTTATTGTTACGAGAAGCACCTTCAGATGCATACACATAGCCAACATTATCATTTTATATTTAGAAAGATGACATCATAATTGCACAAAGAAAGTTCAGATCCTATATTTCTGTGCAGAGGTCACATTTATGATCTTGTCATACAATGACTTATACAATAAATTATGATGTGCAAACAGCCTACAGAATAAGTAATCATCATGAGGAAACATATCTTTCCTACATTTAAATGGTGGCAATTTTTTGTTGTAGAACATTAAATGGACAATTGCAATAAGCAAACAAAATTGGTAAAACAATACTCCCAGGGCGAAGGGAGAGATGGTCTATAGTGCCTTGCACTGTTTGGTACAATGCTTTCTTTCAGTATCGATAGTTGTAACATTAGGCACTAGACATATTAGCTTTTGCAAAGGTGCTGTGATCACCTCCGCACCAGGGTACAGGGCTCATCTTGTTCCTTTAGTCATGTTTAAACACAAAGAGGCCGCCCC
This sequence comes from Periophthalmus magnuspinnatus, assembly GCF_009829125.3. NCBI lineage: Eukaryota > Metazoa > Chordata > Actinopteri > Gobiiformes > Gobiidae > Periophthalmus > Periophthalmus magnuspinnatus. The sequence continues at coordinate 1,808,472 of NC_047140.1, read as the reverse complement.
TCCCCTCTTCAGTCTGTGCTGATTCAGAACGGTTTGAAGCAGCAGCTCTGGAAGCCTGTCTCCATGGAGACAAGGCTGGAAAGAGAGTGATGATGGCGCTGGCAGAACAGCAGTCCAGGACCATGTGCGTCTGTGTGCGTGCGATAGGACATGTGTGAGTGGATTTACTGCAGGCAACACAGACATTAGACTGTCCCAACAAAGACTGGTGATGTGGTTGTCCAGCTCACCATCCAAGATCCCTTTGAGCCTGGTTGTAACTTCAGGATCTGTCAGCGCTGAAGAGAAAAACAAGACGTTTTTTATTGATGAGCTGCTCCATCCTCACACTTGATTGATTTTACAGGTTGTGACAGGCAAAGGATGCAATTTTATGTGACAAGGCATAAACCCAACAATAATATCTTAGAGGTTATGCACATTCTGTATCAGGTTGTAGAAACTAGGGAATACAAGGATGTTCTTTTGACCAATTAAATGCGGGTGTTGTACCACACTCACCATTCTTTAAGTGCTGACCATAAGTTAAATTATGAATGATGATTGGTTAAACTAACTTTATATCATTGTTCACTCACTTGCTTTGCTAAGGGCTAAAGGTTATGGCTAAGGCTGGACTAGAAATATGCAATATATATATATATAAAAATCATGGTTGTAATAACAATAACAGTGGATGATGAAAATTTGTTAATATTTTTCTACAGCACATTATTCTTTTATGTAGCCAGGACTACTTTACTTGCATGTAAAGGAATAGCGCAAAAATGAACACTAATATTAATAAAAACAGACATCAGTGTTAATGAGAGGAACGCACGTGTCCGCCTCTGCTCTAATACCTCCTGTTATTTCATGTGGGAAGGTGAGGCTCTTTTCCATATCAGCGACGTCTTTGTCAGAGTTAACTAATGTAATTAACGGACAACAAAGGAAATGTCCTGATTATTATGATATTATTAAATGAAAGAAACATTACTCACTGACGCCAGAGCGTAATGTTAACTCACATTTGTGATAACACATCACCTTAGCCAGCGGACTGTTTGAGCATGATCTTTAAAACATTTACGTCGTTTGCATTTCTATTTTTGGCAAAGTGGTTAATAACAAAGATATGCAAAGATCTTGTATCTCATCTTTAGTGATTCTCTCCTCAGCTCAGCATTTGTAAATCTGGGAATGCCTTTACCTGACCAGAACCACACGCTTCTGGGTTCCAACAGAATGTAGAAGGGACTGGCTGGTCAGGGAAGGAATGCCTCTCTCAGCAATGACATGCTCATAGGGTTTTGTTTTTTATTCAAACAAACCATTCAACCTGGAAATTCTCTTGTTTTTTCAGAGAAGTTCCCTCCATCTTAGTAGTGGTAGTCATACAGTCTATAGTGGTAGGAGGAAATGAAGCACCTGGAGGAGACAAGTAGAAGAAGACGGAATGTCCACACAGCTCTGTCCGGTCCAGGACTCAGAACCCTTTTGCTGTGAAGCAAGAAAGCTTACTAACCACTGTGTCACTCAGGTAAGTCCCAGGGAGGGAAAAAATAATAATAATGGTAAAATAAATTTAAAAAAGTATGACTGTAAATACAGTTACTTAAAATTGTTATTGTAAGGAATTGTCCTATTTGCTTGTATTAGTCAGTAATGAGAAGCACTTCACTACTCCAGAAGCATCAAGGTTTTCTTTTGTCCACCACTGCACCGTTGTCAATTTCTTAGACATTTTGAACTAAAAATAAACAGTGGGCCGTATTTAAAACAGCATAAGCCATTTCAAAAGAGAAAAAAAAATAGTCTTGCATGTTGAAGGCAGAAGCCAAGAGAAGGAGGATTTCTGGAATTTAATAACATTAAAACCACTGCCTATTTAAGTGAATAGTCTAAAGCAAGTCATCACATGCTTTACTGAGTTGGAATTTTATCACACGCCTTTCTACAGTATTTAATTTAATCTTTAGACCTCAAACAGTATTTATTACATATAACTATCTATCCTAAAACTTATCATTTAACTATACAGTTGTTTGTGGCTTAACGTCACCACTTCTCATAGAACTGTTATTACTTAGACAGGGCAAAAGCAGTCATTTGAGTGCTGTTTGTTTTATTACCTCCTTGTCCCTTGCTCATATTTTGCTTGGCATCTTTAGCACATCGAGAGCGGACAGACCAGAGACTTCAAACTGTCTTTGGACATTGCAGTGTCAGCAACACACAAGGCAAGCGCGAGACTCCTTAGCTTTTTCAGCATCCTCTCTGTGCTCACCAGATACAGTATATGAAACCAAACACATATTTTCCAAAGATCCACTCATCCACACACTAGCAATTTATTCATGTTCACAAACACAATATATACCAACGGAAGCCTTCCATCAACTTTAATCAATATAATGCAAATTATCTCAGGAGGAAAATCTAAATGCAAGAATCAATAGTGGACTCTTTGTTGTTGTATTGCAGGGAGAATCCATTCTTACAAAGCAGCCAGATGAAAGAACCTGGCATATGGAACCATATTCTGAATAATACAATGCAATTGGATATAGTTTTTTTTTTTTTTTTTAGAAAAGCTGCTCACATGTTAGCAGCAATCGTTTCTGTATAGGGATTAAAATATGACATTTATTTGGTACATACTAGCTCTAGTACTGGGTGATTGGCATGTATTTAAAACAAAAAATACCATTAATCTTTTTCTTGTTTGAATAACTTGGAAATAAATACTCATACTACATGTGTCGATAAAAGGAGACGGTAGTAAAATGGCAAAGACCTTGAGCTGCACAGGTCTGTATCAGTCATGGAGCACCTGTCCAGACCTGACCTAATTACAACCAAAGGTGGGTCTGAGTTTTCCCTTTTTTGTTGTTGGACCAAAAAGTGTCTTTTTGTTTCTTTTTTTTCATGTAACACTAGCTCGACTAGACTGGCTTGTTTATCTCACATGTTATCTGGCATACATTATATCATATCATATATTTAGGTCACAGTTTGGTTTGTAACGTCTGTTTTGGTAGTGGGCGCTAAAAGCAGCTAGTATAAGATATGCGTTATGCTCAGTTGCCTTTTTTTTGTAACTTAAATTTTTATTCATTTTTACAAAAAATAAAAATAAATCAATATTTGAACACAAAACATAGAACACAAAACACAAAACGTGCCTGGGAGCACCTACTAGTCACTTTGCTTGAATAACATCCATTTTCCCCATTTTTTGTTCATTTGTGGCTCCTGTAGTCTCAGTCTGTGTGTAAGTTTTTCCATCACAAATATGAATGCTCAGTTGCTTTTGCTATGTTAAGAAATCTAAATATTGTTATAAAGAAACTGGATTGGATTATCTGAAATGATGAATATCTAGGCCATAATTTTGACAGTAAATATGATTGCATTTAAACTATAGTGTTGTCTTTCCAGGGTGATTTGTACAATAATGTGTTTTCATATAATTATTGATTTTAGATAACTGTACCAGGAGATGCTGACATAGGGGCGGAAATGATATAGATGCTCTTGTTTTTTTGAATAGATGCTGAGTTTAGACTGATTCATCGGAGGCTGGTTTTGGTGGTGCATACATTGTATGATGATTGATTTCCATTGATATAGTTGTTGATTTGTATGGGAGTCCTCCCTCCTCGTGCCTGTGCTGGGAGCACCCTGTAGAACTGTCTGTCAGGTCCAATCTAGCCCCTGTGCACAACACATTGATCGAGGACGTTCGATTGTAAGCATGATGGATGTGGGAAGACCCCTCATAGCAGTGGCTTCTATGGTGCACTGCTGGCTTTAGTCACAGTTTAGGAGCTGACATGTTTGAGCATCCAATGCCAGTTAGCATGATTCACTTTGCTGGGTCAACATAAGTCACACTAATGTGAAGTGAAGATAACAGTCTTATTGCATGACATTGTCTGGTCCTTGGGACAGCATTCAGATGTCCTGTCTACCCTTGTGTGCCATTCCCATCTTTATCACCTTGCTACAAAAGGATATTTTTTATCAACATCAACTATATGCACTTTATGAAACTTGAACTTGAATATTGGTAAGTGTGTGCAATGAGGCCACAGTGAGTGGGAGCGCTGATAACCTACTGTACTAGGGATAACCTGGTGTCTGTTTACAGTGATCCTGGAGCTTACCCTGAGACAGTAGACAAACTCTCAGCAGACTGCAGGATTTTTAGCCGAAATAAAAGGCATATGAAATGTAGTTACATAGCTTTCCTTTGCCAATTTGTTATAAGCATATGCATTCTTATCCCTATTTGCTCTTGAAGATTTAAGTGGTCTCGCTTTGTTTGAACTATAACTCAAATATTTCACAATTACAGCCCAAAGCTGTAAACAGAAATGTACACTGGTAATTTCTAGTGTAAGGTGTAAGGCTTATAAATCCTATAAAGTGGCCGGCTGCCAGAAGTGTCTGCTGCCACAATCAATAATAACCCCCGCTGGCGCTACGAGTCCACGCCCTGAAGACACACTCACACACACAGAAGCTCCAATATAAAGCAGGGCACGATACACTCAGCACAGGGCAAGTGAGGTATGGAGCAGCCGGGTATCATCCAGAAGTTAATCCTAATATACTTTTGTAGAGCCTTCAGTTATGCATGTTATTGATGGAGCAGGTTACACAGACTGAGTGAGATAGCTCAGTGAACCATGATGGCCCAAATATTTTTGAGGGGTCACGCTATTATTAGACATTCATCTATAATAAAAGTTGATAAACATTAAGATATTTGCATGAATCTAATCTTACATCTTTTTATTATCCCTGTTCCTCTTTGCCACCATGTTGATTTACAGCCAAACTAGATTCTATACACATAAGTTATAACTTGACATCCCTAGCTGTAAAATACACTCTTTTGAACCTATTTGCCCATCTGATGTGCTTGGACTGCAGCATGTGCATATTTTGGATATGTGTAGGGAGTGAAATACATTTGTATGTAAGTTTTTCAAGAGACTTGTTTTTTCCAGTATTTTGTTGAAATTAGCACTAGTGGGTTGGGCATCTGCTCAAACTAAAGAATATATTTATTAAAAGCTGCTTCAGGTGATATACGCATTTGACCAGACGAACCCACACATTTTCAAATAAAATGTAATAGTAAGTGATGGTTTGTGTGTAATCTGTGAAAAGCTTTGCTCTCCAGATTCCAATCATGAAACAGACAGACTTTGCATGAATCTTATCTCAAATATGTTCCTTCTCTCTGTTCCTCGTCTGCCACCATGTTGATTGGCAGCCAAAATAAATACTACATCCGTACTATGTGGAAAATATACAGTGGAACCTTTTTGCTCATTTGAACTGTTTGGAATGCAAGTCTTTCATTCCACTGAATGAAAAACACATTGGTTATGCCTTGTTCTACTGCTAATTAAACAGCTGACTTGTGAAATGCTTTTTATGCCACACATTTATATGTTGGCAGACTGGATACTGGTAATTGACTGTACTTTTCCACTAACAGTGCGCAGCTTGGTGGTGGTGATGGCAGGAGGACAGAGGGATGTTTCACACCAGAAGAATGACACTGTTGTTCTGAGGTAACCACAGCAAATTCTCCCCCTTTTTGTTTGCTCTTTCCTTGTTTGTTCATTTATCTTTCCCATGGTTCATCTCTGATATTACATTGTGCCCCTTTCCCACTGTCTATCCATTTCACTTTCATGCCTCGCCTTTGTATTCTGAGCACTTTGTTCCCATTTTCTCCCCATTTTTGTGTTTCGTTCTCTAGTTCCGGTGCCAGCCTCATTAGCAGAATATTTCTCTGCTTGTTGAAGCTGGAGAGGCGTGGTCAAAGAGACATTTTGCTGTTTGTTTGTTTGTTTGCTCCAGTTCCCACCCATCTCCGAGCTCATTGGCCATCTTTCTGTCACTCTCGCACACTCATTTAAGTACACATACACACCTCTTGCAAACCAGTCAATCAGGGAGCCAGTGAGCCAGAGCTGGGTGCCTGCGCTCAGTTGTGTTCCAGTTTCCAGTAAGCTGATCCCGTTGGCAGAGGCTTGGAGGCTTGAGGGGAGACTTCCTTTTCTGGAGGGACCTGATGCATCGCGTTAATGATCCGCTGTGGCTTGCTCGCTCCGCCACTTTCTCTTCACTGGTCAGTCAGAGGAGCAACACAAGCCACACAGCTCTGAGGAGGAGACTGGACTCCATCACCCCTGTCTGCTCCCCCATTATCTATGCCGGCAACTCCATTTCACACCTGACACACCCATTCGTTCCACTTTTGTTCTTCGTCCACATTCTCCGCTCCAGGTAGGTGGCTCTAACAACCATTCTGGACCACGCTTCTTTTGTCTCATCTTGTATTGATCTTTAACAACATTCTCTCTCTACCAGCTCTTCCTCTCAGTCTGCCTCCTCCACACCCTGCCTGAGAGTCACCAATTGCACACAGCAAAGGCAGCAAGTGGGAGTGGACTTAGGCGAGCGTGTTTGCAACTCTGCGCGCGTGTGTTTGTGAGCGTGGGGAAGAAGACGAGAGGAAGAGGAGGAGGAGGAGGGAGGGAAAGAGCATCAGCCCAGTCCTCCCATTTCTCATGGAACAAGCCTTGACTTCAGCGCTCCTAAATGGACCTTTCTCCGCTGGCTGCTCTTCCCCAGTGAAGACAGCTCCACTCCACAGGCTCCTACATGCTGGATATTAAGAAAGTAAAGAGACGAGAGGAGGAACAAGGGGAGAGCACTGAACATGAGTGAAGAAGCTAAGGAGAAATCAGGCGCTGGAAAAGCAACCCATCGGAAGAAAAAAGGAAAAAAGGTAGGAGACTGAACAGTAGGCTTTCTTTGTCTTATTGTTTCATTGTATTTACAGTTGGTGGATGATTGATTTGAAGGTTTAATGCACAGCAGTGAAGCAGTTAAAGGAAAGCTTTGGTATTGTTTGTATTTCCATGCTATTATTTTATAGTATACACATTTACTATTGTAGACTTTTTCATATTTACATTTTTTGAAGCTTGATCAGCTGCGTGTTTGTCTCACACATATTTCCCATCATGCTCACATGAGGCTTTGAAATATTTGTTGAGTCTCACCTGGAATGCTTGTGCGCGCCTGTCAACCAGCAGTCATTGTAAACCCCGCGTTGTGACTGGTCCGGCTGGTTGTTTGACTCCAGGTGATTGGTTGAGGTAGCGCTGGTATGTAAAGTGGAGAGAGCGTCTGTGATGGGAGGCGAAGGGATGTCCTCAGGGGTTAGGGTGGGGGCAACAGAATGCACGCACCTCTCAAGCATCTGTTGTACTGTTGGACAGACTGTGTGTACACACTGTACGCTACATTTATGCAACACCTCCTCACTGTTATCTCTTCATGTTGTTATTAAGCCATTTAATTTTTATGTTGGAAACCCACAAACATGTTTTGACTTAATAGAAATTCCAAGCTTGTGCAGATCTTTATGTGTGTATGTAGGCACACGGTAAATAGTCAGGCAATTAGACTCCTTGGGTTTGTTTATTATTTTGTTCAGTAACACAGCATCCTACTATTGTGTCGGGATTGCCATTTGATAAGTGGGTTAGAAAGCGCATTCTTATTCAGAGTTTTTCTTATCATAAGACATTTAGGGCATACAGTGGTGTACAAAGAAGACAGAGACTAAGCATAACAGAGGTGGGGCACAGTTATATACGTAGCTCAATGTAACGGTGAGGCCTTCTCTCTTCACTGAGCAAAAAGAAAATGGAGTCTACTCTAAGCTGAATTATTGATATAACATGTTGTGATATTCTTTATCCTCAGTGGGACTGAGTAAGCTGTCAGTTCTGGTTACAGGTGACAAAAAAGTTACTGTAATATTTTGTAAGGATTTAAAGGGAGTAAAAAAGTGTGGACAAAATTGAAAATGCAGGATATAAAGTGCGTTGTTTTGGTAATGTATAGGGAGTCAAATACATCTGCTCTTTTCCAATATTTTGTTGAAATATCTCTCCCATGCCAGCTCCAGACTACACCCATGAAACAGAAAGAGCAGCAGTCATGCTTATTGCGCTTTGTTATGCACATAGTTCAGATGTCTGTTGTGTGTGTGGGACTGTGCACGTGCAGCCGCTTCATAATTATGCCAGATGTGTTAAAGATTGTAGCCATGGCAACAGGTTTGAGTTTTGAGCGAGAGCCATGGAGGTTTGGAGCAGGGGGGCAGAGGAGGGGGTGGACTGGTGAACTTGGTGGCCAGCAACACGCAAATATATTTTTCATGAAGCAGCAGCTGTGACGGGAGAAGCTCAAGGATGCAATCAGGCATCTTCTGACTCAAGGTCCCAGACTGATGGTGACTATGACAGGGCTCGTAAATCAGCTCTAAACACAATGTTGTGATAGTGTTTCCCTGTGTTTCCATCTATGTGTTTTCTATGGCAACATGTCCGCGGCCCATTTGTTTGGCTGACGCTTGAATGTTTCCCAAACTCCTCTATAAGCTCACAGAAGCTTTAGCATAAACCTAAATCTATAAATATAAATATAAATATAAATATAAATATAAATATAAATATAAATATAAATATAAATATAAATATAAATATAAATATAAATATGAGACGTAGTAATTAAGATAATGCTGAAGCAATCCAGGGGTATTTATTTTCACCCATGCCATCATACTATCAAACAATATGCTTTATGGGGACCTCAACGTTCTTATTAAAGCAGTTCCTGTTGGTTGTGCTGGGTCTTGCTCAGTCTGTATTGCACACAAAAATATTTTCTTTCTAGGACCCAGCCAGTATAATATTAAGAAATATAAAATCCACAAATCTATTGATGATTGCAAACAGTACTTAATCAGTACTTAAACAATCATCTTAACCTATGTATGTACAATGTTGAGATATCATCCTACTTCACCTAAATGAAGACAGAACCCACATATGTTTGTAATAATCCAAATACAAATAGCCATTTATAAAGATTACATAAGTGTTCCATGGGTTGTTTTGACACAATCTGCCAAAGGCAGTAAAGCAGACAGAAAAGTGAGATGAAGGGGAGCAAGGCTCTGGTCTGGTGCTAACTTGATAATTAAAGTAGATTGAAACTCAGCTAGTGAAATTGCTCCATGATGAAAGAGAATATACTGTTAGAGATGAGTTACCCTATGCTTGTGGTTGTATAGCTAACCCTACCCTGCTCAATATTAAACTGCTGTGTTAATAATTAAATCCCCTTTCCAAAAATAATTTTCCATAAATCTGAGATGTACTGGATGATTACATTTTGGCTTCTGCCATAGTTTTTAATGAAAAGCATTGTACTACTGTTTTTATTTGGTAGTTTTGTCAGGCACCACAATTTGATGTGTGAAGACAGCTGTGCAATGTGGCATCACTGAAAACACTGAGATTCAGTGGTAAACAGAAAGGGCCTGAGCCTGAATACTCCCCAGTCCATACCTCACTCTCTACATTACTCTCTCGATCTCTTTTCACTGTGCTGGGTGTATGCCTGCTTTGTGGTGATGCCTCCGTTGTCTTGTTCCTAATGAGAGAGTCAGTCATCCAGGCAGCAGCACTCGGGCATCTCTGCTTTTTCTCTCCGATGGAAAAGCCTGTGTCTGGAGGACTGGTGAAATAAGCTGTTCTGTGACAGTGCCTTCAAAGAGAAATGGCACATCACATCCCCAGATAACAGCAAGGCACTGGCCAATGTGCTGATGGAGGATGTCAAGTGTAAGAGGGTGTGCAAGACACAGCAAGCAGACGAGCGCTGCTTTTGTTTTTCAGATTAGACTAATGGACTTGGCACACTGCAAATCCTTAAGAGGGCTCATTTTAAGCTTTATGGACTCTCTTTGCTACATTAGGGGAAATATTGCTCCAAATATTCTGCTAATTGACCAGCCTGTAAAAGCATGGAACATGCATCTTAGCATCATATCAAAAAATCTAATTATTTCCCACATTATATTATCCTCAGTGTAATAAAGTCAATAATGGAACATCTGCCAGTCTTTCCCAAGAGTGTGTATTAAATATTAATCTTATTGTAATGTTCATCACATTTGTACATTTGCATCACAGTGTTTATTATGTGCACAAATCTAATCATGGTATTCATTGTGATACTCAACCCAGTATAGATTTTGTGATCTTTTGTACTTGTGACTACAAGTTTCTCAGTTGGCGTGTAGATGCATTTGTCAATTCAGTCTAATGTGAAATAATGGGATGCAGTTGTATTGCCAATAGATTTGAGAAAGTGAAAGATTACATAAATGTTGGAAGCGGCTGCCTTACATAAAGGATAGCACACGTCCAGAGCCATGTGCTCCATCAGTGGAGCTGTGGAGGTGTAGAAAGTGCACATGGAGTCATATGAATGTATGCATACTTTTGTGTGGGTACGTCTATTCCTGCCGTTTCTTTGGGTGGGTGTCACAGCTGTGCACCCCCGGGAGAGGGCATTGGGATCAGCTTGTCAGGGGCCCATCACTTTCACATGAAATAACTCTGAGATGATGGGATTGGAGGATTTAAATACTACACCAAACCAGCTTCTTCTCCTCTTATTTGAACATATCTTTATTTATACAAATCTTTTCAATTCAGCTGCTAGATTTAGAGAAGCCTTTGGAACCAACAAGGCTCTTGAACTAGGCGTAATCAACAAGGGTGCACCACTGCTCAATCTATTTCTTCTCCAAGCACTCTTCTCCCTCTCAAGCAATCAACACAAGCAAGTAATTCAAAGAAATGCCTTTGAGTTTTTATGTCCGCGAGTGAATCAATAGCAGCGAGAGCCCAGTATAATTTAAAATGAGTTTCTGTGTTTATGGAACACTTGCCGGCTTCTATCAAAGTTGTTATCTCATCTGTTTCTCCCCATAAAACAATTTCATCACTGTTTCTGTAATGAAACAGGGGTCACTCTGCCTACTGTTCCATCCTCTGACACCAAGTATTTCTGAGTGGGGCCTTTCCACTAAATAAAGATGTGACATACCAATTTCAAGTTCAAAAGTCTAGCTGCTATTTGAACATTTTTAGCTATAGCTAAATAGCTATAATATAGCTTATTTTGACTCCCAGAGCCCTCTTTGGATCACTCCATACTTTTTCCTTCCTGTATGTTTTTTCTGCTATTTTATACAAGTCACAGCTGAAACACTACAGTGGTATACAGAGCTGCACTGTCATATTTAGAAACCCCTTTTATCCAGTTTGCAATCCAAATAAAGCTTGCCTGGCTCAGCGTCACCATGGCAACCTTGTAATGCTACAGAGGAGGATAACAAAAGCTTTTGTTTCACACCAACTGCAAAAATAGTGGGACAGTGGACTCACTGTTGTCTGACCATTGTGTTGTGACTGCGCACTTTCTTGACTTTATGTCATGTTTACTATATGTAGGTTTATGTTTATGTTTACTATAGCCACTGGAGTTTATTCTATAACATTATTGTACAAATATGGGGAACTTTGTGCTTATTTTGATTGCTAGTAATTATAAACTCTGTCTTGGCTTTGTAAGCTAATTCATCCTTATTTTCAGCTTGTGTTATGCCATTGTACTTTGCCCCCCCCCCTTTATGTCACAGCCTTGCATGGGCTTTTTACAGCATATCTCATCCATCTTGTCTTCTCTCTTCTTAAAGTTAAATTATGAAATGTCAATGTTTATTTTTTTACATGTATAGAAATAATTCCTTGGTATATCATGAAAAAGCTTTTTTGTCTTCATCAGATCTTTTAAAATGCATAAGTGACTTTAATGGAACTAAATGAACAATGAAGCTGAAGAGGCTGTATGCTGTACACAATCATTATGTACAAGAAATTATAATTTGTCAATATATAAAGCTAACAATTGGTTATCAGCTAACAACAATGCAAATGTTGATTGAAATAAATCAATATTGGACCATCCCTAGTTTTTCCCCTCACTGATGCTGTGCGGCTCTGGCTGGGGAACACGAGGGAAACCTCCTTAGATGTGTGAGTGGGGGCTTCCATGAGGGCCATCATGTCAAACTCACCTCCATTAAATATCCTGTCCATGGCTATCCTGTCCATCGAATCCTAATGTAAATCCAAAAACGACATCACCTGTCTCAGAATAGAATGAGTGCATAAAAAACATGGTGAGAAAAATGATGGATGAGAGACAGACTTGAGCAAACACATTATTAAATGAGAATGAGGCATAGAGGAGGAGAGCAGGTGAAGCCGCAGGGGACCAGGAGATGTTAAGTAAGAGAAGTAGGTGGATAGGAGCTGTAGAGAAGGCAGGAGGCGTGTGTTGGACTATATAAATGTATGCAAGGGAACACACTCATGTATACCTATAAAAAACCCAAGCGGTATGCAGCAGATCTGCATGCCCAGAGGCTTCTGTGACAGAGACCATCCTAGCCTAGCTTTTCTATCACAGTATTAAATAACTACCAGAAATGATCTCCAGGCTGCTCCAGCTGAAAACATGACATTTGTCAAGTTTCGGTGAAAGTAGAACATGGTCAGCTCATCGCTTTGCCAGCAGAGAGCCTGGTCTAGTTTTTTGTCTTTTCTACAGCTTAAGGGGTTCCTGCAGGTATGAGGAATGTCTCTCTCTACTCCTATGACTTGTGTTACAGCCTATGACCTGGAAATGGTCTCTATAAAGACAAGATATAACAAAAACAAGTCAGGTCAGGTTCATACAAATTACAACAAGGTTTACTTGTTTATATTTTACCCTGAAAAGTAAAAACACATTAATTCTGTTCTGAAAGCTTTTTTAAATACTGTTTAAAAAAGCTTTGAGCCTTGCATAAGCCTTGGATGATTATCAACCTTTCTATAAAGTGAGTCAGTTGATTTTAGACCAATGATGTAACTGTTCACTTATAAGACAAAACAAAAGTAGTCAACATGTTTGAAGTTTAAGGGTGGATTCTAGGGCTTATCCTCTGTTGTGTGATTTCTGTTTACAGGACTATGAGTGTGAAAATAGTTGAGCCTGGGGCCCAATGGTGCACTGGAGATGGCCCTGTGTGGTCTCTGTCACTTCAGATGTACTATCTACCTCTGTGTGCCCTGTTGAGCAGACTGGTGACATCCTATTCACTGGGCTCTCCACTGAGACACACTGTGACAAGGGCCAGCTGTGACGGTGTGAGTTACTAATGAGATGCCCTCTAGAACTCTGAGCGGGCATTTATAGGACAACTTACACCAGATCAAGCCCTGATCATCATGTGATTTGCCCTTATGCCAAACATTATAACTGCAGAGCCACTGATGCCCTTTTCACAAAGTAATCTGCTTAGGTTTAAGTGTGACAGAGAGAGAGAGCAAGTAGAAAGTATGTTTCATCATTATGATGAAACATACTTATATATATATATATATACTTATATATATACTTATATATATATATATATATATATATATATATATATATATATATATATATACACTTATATATATATATATATACTTATATATATATATATATATATATATACTTATATATATATATATGTATGTATGTATGTATGTATGTATGTATGTATGTATGTATATGTATATATATATATATATATATATATATATATATATATATATATATATATATATATATATATATATATATATATATATATATATATATATATATATATATATATAAAGAAAGAACATATAATCAAACCTTTTTACGTAAGCAGATGAAGCCCAAGTCGTGGGCTGAATTGCTTCAGACACCCATCAGTGGGGGAGGTTAGCATGAGTAGGTAGAAAATGAAGTCTAGGTGGACTTGAATGGAGAGAGCGTATACGATGCAGGAGGAGGATGTGTGGTGGTGTGAAGAAAGCAGCTAGGGAGAGCAGAGCCCCAGGATGAGGATGGTAAAAGCAAAGCGGAGTCCTCACCCACATGTGTCATGAATAAATCACTGCTCAGATCCTGCTAGGCCCAGCTCTGTCCTGCCTGCCACGACCCAGTCCTTATCTGCCAGCTGCCGCACTTAACCATACTTTATAATTGCTCCATCTATCATCAATTATCAAATACAACTACAGTCAAGCACTTTCAGCATGTGGAAACACTTTAATGATTCACATACAACAGAAACACCAATGTAACTGGAGGAAGTGGGAGAGCGCTATTGAATATTTTAGTATATTACTGCTCTAAATACACCCACTAGATCACTTCCTACTCAAGACAATCCAGATTCTGGGGAACTAAATGATTAAACCCAATGAGGGGAAAACCAAATTGTGGAGGGCCTATACAATCTGAAACAGCCAGGTCACCGTCAGTAATGAAGTTGTAAAGTAACAAAAGCAGCCTATTTCCTTCCTTGGTGTCATTATACCAAGCAGACATCCATTTCACCTGCCCAGACAAAGGGATAGAAAACTTCTCCAAAGGCTTTGGATTGATAATGCTATGCTCCTTGGCTATCACAATGTGTAGGTATTTCTTATTGAGCTGTGTAACAATGTAGTAGATGCAATAGCATCAGACAATCAAGTCAAATCTCAATTTACTATCAAATAACTGCTTAAATGTAACATCAAGGCACCTCCACTTTAAAAGAAAACTTAGTTGCTTTATTGGGATGAAAAAAAGATGTTTTATTTGCTCGTCCAGCTGCCATTAGGAACTATATGACTGTGGAGAGGGCAATGTTTTTTTTGCCAACCAGTTGATTGATTTGTTTGATTGTTGTTGTTTTGTTGGAAATTAAAACATTTTTTGGAAATTAAAAAAGTTTTTTTTTTGTATTTTTCCTGAAGTTATAATTAATAGTTGATTATTACAATCCTTTGGGCATTAACTTGGCCTTAAGTTGTGTTGCTGACATACTTCTTTCACTATGGCAAAGTTGCATCAGGACCTGTGTTAGTGCTAAAATAACCTGTGTAAGTGTAGCACAGTAAAACGATACAAAAAGACAGCATTAGTATTGACACGCCATTAGCCTGTGATGGGCTAATGTGCAGAAAGATGTGTCTGACACAAAGGGGACAAAAGCAAATTAAGTAAACGTGACTTCAGCTCAAATTCATAAATTAAGGCTGATCTTGGCTTTTAACAAAAGTGTTTTGAATGTTTCATGCTTTGAAATATATTTTCCTGAAATCTTTTTTGTTGTAGAATAAATTGTAGTGGCCTAAGAGTTGAAGAGAAGAGGCTGACGCTGGCGTTCTGATGCAGTTAGTAGTTTATTTTATATAGGTCATCAGTACAGGACCCAGGACCCAGAGACATGAACCCTCTAGACACTGGCAGTGTTGTCCATTCCAGTCTCTTGGGGTCCAGTCTGGCTATGCTTCTGTAGAGAGTATTGTAACTTTGATGTCGTAGGTCAAGAGAATGAGGTCTGATCTGATAGTGAGAGCCTTTAGTTCAGCATAGAAATGGAATTTCACACACAACTCTTTTATTTAATATGATATGATATGATGTTTACAGAGTAAAAGATTTCCTCTTTAGGCCTTTACCTTACAGCTGACATTAAGCTCACTTAATGTCAGTTTGTTGTTTTCTCACAGCTGCTTCCGAGACAGAAAGAAACTGTGAAAACCTGAAGAAGGGAGAGTTTTCATTTCATCTGTAGACCTCATATGCAGCTTACAAACATACTGACTGCTTTCTTAACATGAAAGGTCTCATCATCATCTGCCCGTCGACGTGCAAGATCACTGGGCCAAACATGATGAATGAGTAGACAGCTAGAGAAATGGATTGGGATGGAATACTGTACTTAAAATTCTAAACAATTCAAATGTATTTATATTATCCACTTTGGCACAAGCTTTCACCTCTGGCACAGCTAAAAGCTACCAAGTTAAGATCTGGCATCTGCAGCTGCCTCTGAGAACCCGCTAACAAGGCCCCTGGAGTGAGGGCGTGTTTGCTCTCATGTGCAATAGGAATGATGTCCAAAACCAAAAGGGCAAGAGGTTACAGTATAATGGACAAAATATTCAACTGTAGTTCAGTACATAGTATTAGTTTTGTTAAAACCTCTATGCTGTTAACAAGGCCTTCTCTGTCCCACCATCTGTATCATAAGAACTGTGATCAAGTTTTCTTGCAACTTGATCACTTCCTCCACTGACTGATGATGACTTCTTTGTTCTTTTGTTAACATTTTAGTCTTCTTTATTAGTGGACAAGTGCTTTCTACTTTATTTTTTGTAGGACACCCGCTCTTGGCATCTATCCTGACAGCAAAAACAACTTGTCTCTTAAAGTGGTTTAAAGTTTAAAGTAGTTTTAAATTTAACTAACAGTGCCATGCTGTGTTTATAACAGTTAACAGATCCTTCTGAAGAACAACTAACAGTTTCTTTATGGGAATGGCAATAGTGTAGGGTGTCACTGACATTGGCCAAATCCAGCTTTTGCTCATAATTTCTCAACTAAGTGCAAACAGTTATTTTACTTTGACAGCCAAACAGAAGAGGGAAGAAGAAATAAAAAAACGACTGGCAGTACCATGTCTGTTGTGCCTAACATGTTTTAATCAGACTGTGAATTTGTTTTTCAAAATGTAAAAGGCAAACAACAATGGCAATCAGGCATCAGGTGCACACTGACTGGGAAGGCCTGCTTGAATTTTTTGCACACCAACAACACTTTGAATCCAGAGGGTGTGAAAACGTCTGGATGTGTCTGTGAAGTGCCAGTAGCGGGGCGCGTGCTGTTCTCTTCCCTTGTGACGCTCTGTTCGCGGCCGGCATGTGCACCAATGTTCCTGTCCTTGTTGCCATGGAAACCAGAGGAGGTGTGGAGAATCCCGGGGCCCTACTGTGGACACTGGCTTTGTCATGTATGCTGCCAGCCGCCATCACTTACCTTTTATGGTTCTCCACAGCTGGCCACCTTCTTGACATTATTGTGAATTTACCAAAAGGGTGATAACATTATTGTCAGATCTCAGACTTGACACTGACGTCTCTTAACATACAAAAACACACAACCCTCTAGTCATGGTAACACTGCAGCCACCAACAAAGACCAAGACCATGTCACCTTGTTAGTGGAACAAGGCTAAAATTATTGTCTAACAACCCTAGATTCAGCCCTCATTTGAAATTATTGTCATACAATGGCCCTGACCCCAACTATTGTTTATGATTGTGTGTCCTCTTTTGGCGTACTGAAAGGCTTGTTTGTTGATCTCCTAACCAGATTATCTCTTGTCTGATTAAGCGCCTGTAACCCCTGCTAGCTGTAGTTGGCTTGGCTGCGCATAGCCTCCATGTCCTGATGGATCATGGCCCTTCAAACACTGTCCCTTTTCTGCACCTGGCCCTCGTGACAAGTGGACCATGTCAGCGAGGATTAAAGGGGTGAGTTTAAATGCAGTGTTGTTAAACATGCTGTATAGGGCTCTGGGTGAGTTTCTACAGTTGAATTGTAACAACAAGCTAGTGCTAGGCTGTGCTGTCCTGGTTTAAGTAAAGTAGAGGTGAACTCAAGACAGCCTGCTCTATTTTGTCGATAAACTCATGGGAATAAAGATGGGTGTATTTTGGGGTTGAGTTGAGTTCCTGTTATTATACTAAATATATATTCCAAAGAAGAAGAGGATAAATGTGCTTAACAAAAATACATTTCAACTAGGCCACCAATTAACCAAACTTTCTTGAAGCCTGGCTGGCCATCCCAACTCTAAACTGCGTCATGATAAATACTTTAGTTCAGATACATAAACAACATTATTTGTTCCTGTTTTAGGGCCCCATCTATGTTTATTAGGTTTTCTATTTTCATTATATAGAATAAATGTTATTATATAGTGTGGTGCCAACCTTTAGAAAATAGCCTAAAGAGGCAGTCTGCTTGGCCTTCGCACCTGTTACCTTTTCAGTGTGGCCACAGGCTGAGCTGCCCTGACAGATTGAGCCCTAAGGACAACAAGGTGGAGGCTCAAAACGTAAGAGGTAAAGTAAAAGTAGCTGGTGGGGCATTTCAGAAGAATAAAACATGCATGACTGGAGAAATGTTTCCTCCATCTTCTCAAGTTAGTTTGACAGGTTTCACAAGGGACAGTAGTATGAGGGGGAGATGCTGGCTGTTGGTCTCATGCTGGTCAATCATTCTGGGCATCCACTGTGCGGGGCCACATTTGTCTCATAACAGTTGAAGGGAGGGCTGCAATTGGGATATGTATCAAAGAAATAAACATTGTATCTTATCAGACCTGTAATGCCTTTAAAGTTTGTGACTCATCAACACAAGTTCTGATATGTTTTTCTCTCCCTTTCTTCATCTGACTCCCTGCTTTCAGAGATGGAGCAAGTGATAGCCCTGTTATAATGTTGGCACTGTAGCATCACAGAGAGTGGTTTTGTTTTGCGTGATATCCGAGTTGAGATAATAATGCACTCAGAAGCACATTTATGAGAGCACATCAGTTCAGTGAATGCCTATGAATGTGCCTATAGGGTCTATGGCTTTGTCCACAGGCTAAAAGTGCCTTGAATGATACTGACTGCTGCTCCGCAGCCTCCACAGAGACCACTTGATAATCTCTCACTTACCTACTCAACATGCAAATAAGCTGTTACATCATACACTGTTCTCTGCAGTTGTTCGTTTTCTGTTTCTGCAGCAAAAATGTGATGCTTAAGAATGTCACTTACATTTTTTTGTAAATTTCAGACTGTACAACATATTTTTTTTCTGTCTTGATTATTTAACATTAAATTTGGAAAGCAACTCAGTAGGCCTCAGTGTATAGTTTGTTCAGCGTCCAGACACTTGTTTTTCTAAGCTATGTGAGGTTATGACATTTCCATGTCACCTCAGCAGAGCCCTGCCCTGCTTATGGGATTCAAAGCATGTAGTCCATGTCTATGTACATGCTGGGCATAGCCAAGGTGTGAGAAAGATGAGGTTGCTAAATACTGTACTTTGTGACACAGTATATGTGTCTGTGCATGCATTCCACTGAGCTCTCCTCTGCTCACACACAGTTAAGTGATTTACATCCAATTAAATCTTCAGTAAAGTCTAGCTGTAACCTTTCTGTGATCTCTCATTTCCAGATACCATATCAGACTGCATTTCAACCTTTTGCCAACACTAAAACCAGAAACCCACATGGGCTGTGTCGTAGTGCTGTGTTACCATCAAATCAGACCTGTGGCACATACACCTGCAGTCAGCTGTGGCTGATACATGGCCTCTAGTAGGCTTTAGTACAACATTCTAGCTGTTACTACTGCTAGGACTGAGGTCTGACTATAAGTAGTAATTCCGATTAAACTTCCATAGACTCCTTATCAAAGTAGAACTTGCTCATTGCAAGCCTTTGACTGCATAGCAAAACAAGACACTGGAAAACTATACATACTGTATGTGTTTGATCTTGTTAACTCTTAACCATCTGGCATGTTGAACTGAGTGGTAATTGATAGCATTGAGAAATTGATACCCTAAAGTATTTATGCCTCCATAGATCTCCTCTGAAGACATATCTATAAATAAGTACAGTGCTTTGATCTTAAAGTTTTGTTTTTTTTTAGTTTTTTTTTTTCTTTGGACTTTTTGTGGTGTACATTCTCAGATTTGAAACATTAACAAAATTCAATGAGGAACCATGGATTCCAACATTACACTCATCACATGTGTAATCTATGCAGAAATATATACCAAAGTCTTTAGTCCAGTCTTTGGTGCTTGGGGTGACTGTTGACCTTTCTGATGTGAATTGAGCCGTTGCACAGGAAGTGTGTGAGTGCCTGGGCATGTGTGGCAGTGTTCCGGGATGCTCTGGTTCCGACTGTACTTTCCAGGTGGATGCTTTGTGCGTTTGTGTGTGCCACGATACTTTGATATGAGCTCTTGTGTACTGAGTCAGAGCGGCTGCAGCTTCCCCAGGCACACAGCTTCTTGGCACTAGCCTGCGAGTTGGTAATGATGGGGTAACTCGACACTGGGGACTGTGGTGAGGGTATTCTGCTGCCCGTTACAACACCTCCACCTCCTCTTTAAGAGTTCAATACACTGCTGCTCTGTCTGCACAAACAGAACTTTCACATCAAGACTAGCAGAACTTCAAAACTAAATGAAACTGAGTCAAATCATGAATGAATTGTTGCCACTAGCAAATCACAAAGACTGCAGTTACTTAAGCAGCAGAATGTAATATATATATATATATATATATATATATATATATATATATATATATATATATATATATATAAATACTTAGATCTCCACAAACAATGCATTATTCTTTTTTTTTTTTTTTTTTGACAAAAATATTTTCCTGTTTGACTGGGCAGCTCATCTGAACCCGGACAGTGAGATGATTGGCACAGGGAAAGCATTACACCAGCACATTCAGGCATATGGCATGTGGACCACTGATGGGCACACACATATGGTGCTGGGGACTTCACATGGAGGCAAGCACTGCGTTTGCCTTTGATCCCTCTCCAAATCACACGGTATACACGGAGCAGACCCAAAAATCTCTCTATACATTGCATCATTGTTTCTACCAATATTTCTAGTCCATTTATAACATATGGGTAGTTCTTGTATTTAATGGATGTCACTCTTGCGCTTAGGCTGTGCAAGTAATCAAGAAATATTTTAGGTGTTTTTCTTTTCTTTTACATATTCAAGTGTCCTACTTGATTTTCATATTACACGACCATACTAGCTGTATTGGAATGACTTATTGCATTTATGTTAAGTTGATATAAAACAGGTTGTGAATAATACAACATTGAGGCTGTGTGTTACTGTCCCCAACAGAGCGTGAAATTGTTTATTCTTCTGCTGCCATTTCTGTGTAAAATAGAAGAAGGATCACTTCCCCTCAGCTCGAAGTCATCACAGCCGACACAGCACGAACATCCCTTGAATCGGCTAAGAAATTAGGTCCCCATTGATTACCGGAAACACTCCACCGGGCCACTGTGTTTTTCTACTTGTCATTTGGAGATGTGATTGAAATAGCCCTAAGAATTATATGGAAATTAGCACCAGGTTATTAAAGTATGGATTAGATTTTCCCATGTGTCAAATTGATTGAGAGCTGTTCTTAAGAATAGGAAAAATGCAGACATTACATTGTCATGTGACTTGTTTTTCTGTTTTGCACACTTCCACTGGCACTGGACAATATTATCTGACAATGTTGTTTTGTGAAATCTTCTTGGAGCATCAGTTTTGAACAGTCAGCAGTGTCATAGGCAATAGCATTCATCATTTTCATCCTTTTAGAATTCCCACTAGACATTCTCATTTGAGCCCAAATTATCCATATAATATTATTATGCCTCTTTGCCATTAACAATTTATGACCCATTTTAAGTGTGGCTTTGTTGTTCACTGTTTTACTTCCTCCAACCATTCTTGCTCTATAACCATTTCTCCCCTCCATATTAATCAGAGCATGGCTTCCAGTGAGTGAATCAACCATGTAAGACCCCACCTCAGTGCCTCCTCCCTCCCTCTATCCCTCTTTCCCTCCCTCAACGCTGAAAGGCCTGTCTGCCCCTCAGTGGGGAAACTGTGCAAGGACATTTTGGTCTGTTTTTTGAAGGGGGAACGCTTTGGTCGTGACACATATTTGGGCTTGCTGTGGCTATGTAGGTTAAAATCCACACTACATATGGCTCATCCTGAGGGAAGGAATTAGAATAATGGAGAAGTTCTATAAGAAGAGAAGTGCAGAGAAAGAGGAAAATAAATCAGGAATGGGTGATCTATTTCCTTTTTCCTTTTATTGAACTGTGCCCTTAGCTGTTTATTCATAGACCTTGATGATTACAATCGAGTCTTAGTATACTGTATAGTGCATGGATAATGAAGGTTAATATGATTTATTTTTATATACTATAACATGTATCATATTATCATGTGCACATGGTTGTATTTTTAGAATAAATGTAACATAGATTAGCTGTTTTTTTGTTTTGTTTTTTAACTATGACGTAATATTTTTTGTAATAATATAATATAATAATGTAATAATTATAATAATCATAATCATAATCATAATTGTTGACAACCCCAACTTCTTGACCTTCTACTTCCATTTATACAGGGAATAAACTCCAAAGTTTATAGACTTATATGTGGCTGATACATAAGCCACATAAAGTAACTGACCGTGAGTGAGCAGCAGAGGGCAGCAGAGCACTGACAATGACAAAGGCAACTTCTGTGCGTTTATATATATATATATATATATATATATATATATATATATATATATATATATATATATATATATATATATATAATATGAATTTGTTAAAATAAATAAAGAGTGCAGCCTTGATTAAATTAGAGAGTTTGACACATGATAAATGCTAATGAAGTTCTTGGTTGCAGTAAGTCTGTGGCCTCACGGTGACCTGTCCGTCACACTCTGTTCAGATGTTGTCTTTGTTTGTGACAGTGTCAGATCACAAAGACACGTTGGAACATTGATGCTGTTAGTTTAGGGTTTGTGGAACCTGTGGGACACTGATCGGGGAATGCACAGAATGTAGGCTGTTTTCCACTCTCAAGACAAGACTGGGCTTGTTTGATATTACCATTACAGGACCATTTAATATAATGCAGTTTGTTATATTAATGAATGTAAAATCAAAATACCTTATTGAACAGTTTTCTTGGTAAATTCTGTATTGTTTGTTTGTAAAAGTGAAATATCCTTTAATAGTTTAAGGCTGTGTGCTTGTGGCATTATGCCTGAATATCTGTGGAAAAGGTCCAGTATTCATCGACTGGAGTTTGCCGGCCCGGGGCCAACTGGGCTCCATTGTAGTCATGTATCTTCTTTGCTTGAAAAATGCTGCTGTTTGAAACCGAGCGCACCTTGGCAGTGACTTTTACTATGAGATCAGCTGTGAGGAGCGGGGTTTCTGTTCGCCCACTGAATCATGAATGGACTGAATTTGTGAATGGACCTAAAAGTCTGTGTACAATTATCCTTGGCCACAGACTGTTTTCTTGATCTATGCACATGTCTGTTTTTGTGCCAATGATTTTGTTATCAGAAGTGTTTATCCTGCACATGCACCAGCCCCCTGCCCCAGTCCATCCACATACCTCTCTATGCTCCTTATCCATCCATCCTGTTCCCCCCAAAGTGTCCTGATTGGCCCTCGCCTAGCAACCACATGATAATTTGGCATAATGTGACACCCCCTGATGTATGGTGAGGGGTTTCACCCCCCTTTATTGTTGCTGGCTGCTGTTTGAGCTTAAATGAAAAAAAAAAAAAAAAAAAAAAATACATGAAGGATGAATAGATTTGCAGAAGAGAAAGGGAAGAATTTCACGCTCATATGGTTACTGACTGGTATCCACCATCTAAAGCTGCCGTGTCCCTCGAGGGATTTTCTCCGCAGCTTGGCAGTGATGACCAATGCTCCTCTTGAATTTTACAGCAT
The DNA here is from genome assembly GCF_009829125.3 of Periophthalmus magnuspinnatus. Lineage (NCBI taxonomy): Eukaryota > Metazoa > Chordata > Actinopteri > Gobiiformes > Gobiidae > Periophthalmus > Periophthalmus magnuspinnatus. Next base: position 1,785,061 of record NC_047140.1, on the reverse strand, counting down.
GCACTTCATATGCATGACCAACAGCAGTATCACTGTGTACTTATCAAAGGGACAGGCATGTGAGAAGGCACCCGGTGCTTTCAGGACCCAGTTATGAGCTCAGTGGTGCCTGTGACACGCATACAGGCAGAAAGAAACACAAAGATGGCTGCCTGCTCAGCCGTCAGCGTGCAGCGGCGTCTGACGTGAGAGCTGCTGGTGTGAAGGGCATCCCAAATAACAGTTTTTTCCCCTCAAAATCAAACAGATTATTTTGCAGTCGTCTTCTCCCTGCATGAATCCTCCTCACTGAATACTCTCATTTGCTGTCTCTGATTCTAAAATCTGGTGATTTAGTTATCCTGTCTTATCCTGGTTTTGTTTGACCTCTTCATCATCAGTGAATCAAGACATGAGCATCTAGAAATTGAACTTGAAATTTCTATTCAGCTATTCAACAGATAATGTCAAACCTCCATTTATGTATAAAAATATTATTTATTTTTATTGTGTCGATTTGTTTGAAGTATATGGGCTGTAAGACACTACCAGAACTATAAATTCAGAAGTTCCATAAAAAAAAAGAAAAGGAAAAAAAAGACAAGTAATGCAATGTGATGCTGTTCATTGTGTGTGATTCGTTAAAAGCTTGACAATAGTGAGCTATTGAACCAGTGTTTTACAGATTATTAACTCTCTTGTCCCTCCTCCTTATCCATGTCTTTTACATCTCAGTTCATCTTTGTCACTGACTGTGTCATTTTTTTTAATCTGCTGATATTTAAAATGAGCTACTTGAAAAATGTTTTGGTTAAAGCCCCAAACAGGGTACAGCGTGGAGGCTGTAATGCAGAAGAAGGTAGAGACAACATTTAGGAGGATGGACTGAAACAGTGCGTGGTCACCATGGTAACAGATCCCCTCCCCAGCCTCCGAGTCCCTCCCTCTCCCACACTCTCCTCCTCCACCTCTGTGCGCGGTGGTGTCGCTGCTGCTGGTGATGCTGGTGTCTTTGCCCGGCTCACCTCTCCTGGACACGCGGCTCCACACTGCCAGCAGATGACACACGAGGACGAGCGGCAAGAGGAGACCGGCTGCTCTGTGTCCGTGCGCATGTCTTTAACTCTCAGAGCCAGGAGAGCAGCCCTGAGCAACAACCTCTGAAAGGACAGACATACTAAAGGATATACACTACTAATAACTACTCAAAACCCTACTCTTCTCCATTCTCCTTGTCAAGGAGGGCATTTTTCTTCCCTTTCCCCCCCTTTCCTTTTCTGCCCCGATTTTTTCCTCTGAGATCCCGGTTTTGTCAATTACGGCCCCTGAACTTCTCTGGGATTTCAGGTGAGGCGCGCGTGTGTAGTGAGTGGTGTTCCTCCGTGGTTTTTGACAACCTACCATGGCTCACGCGGCCTCCCAATTGAAGAAGAATCGGGGGGAAGTGGATGTGAATGCATTAGAAGAGGAGAAGGAGAAGCGGAGACAGAGCAGGAGAGCAGCGTCCCGGGAACAAAAGAGAAAGGTAACAGGCGCGGGCTGGAGGGAAAGCTGGCTGCTGGTTGGTCCGCTGCCTGGTGGCTTCATCACTTCCACTTGCATCACTGGAGTGTGACTATTAACACTCATTTCACTGTTAACTCTATAGGCTTGTTTACATTAAATCATATCATCCATGAAAGAGCTGTGCTTGTATGCAGTGCCAGATGTGAGCAGTAACCACTTTGTTTATAAGCACCTACTTACTTGTTGTGCACTTAACTTGTTCTCAGTGGTGGTTGGAATAAGTTGCAAGTTGGTCACAAACTTTACTGGCAAAGTTTTGGGCATAATTCATAAATTTCTATTATATTCTTTTTGGTGAATCTTGTGTAGGTTCCAGCTCAGACTTTATAATTATTTGTAAGTTAAAATGTTGAGTCAGTGGTTTCATAAGTTACATACTCGGGGTCATCCTTGTCGGTCTTTTAAAAATAACAAACTTGAACAGATGTCACATTAGGCACAAAGCTAAAACTATCCCTCTCCTAACCACTTGCGTTTGTAAATGTGGGTTTTTGTGCACACTATTTGTGTGTGCGTAGATGCACAGACAGCCATGTATAATGCATACACAACTGATTTATTGATGACTGAGCTTTTCATATGATGGAGGTGGAAGTGAAATGCACGTGGACCTCCCTCCTCTTTCACCCCTCTCTGACATGTCAGCTCTCTCTTTTGGACAGAGCTGGAGAGTTTCAAGTCAGGCTGAATCACCAAAAATTTCAGCTAAACAAGACAGCTTCTGAAATATTACAAGGATTTCCTTTTATATGCAGCTTTGCATCTAAAACAATGTTCTGTCTTTTGGCATTAGCTGCATTCTGGGTTTTATGTGAGCTGATTTGTCCAGGAGGAGCTCTATTGGATAACAATGACATTTACTGTACTTGGTGCCCATGGGTGTCTGGTTTTGAATTATGCTGCTGGCGATGTTATTTGACCTCAGCATAAACAAGAAGCTGGTCATCATGGGGAAATCATTGCTGTAACACCTATAAAAAGAATCAGTTATTATGGCACAGGATATTTTGTGTCAGATTGAGTATATATATGGTGACACATTGTAGTTAAAGTCCTGTTATAGTTTAGGAGGTGAGGGCTGTATTGATTGGTTGCAAGGTGCCATGCATAAGGATAATAAGCCTCTCCTCCCTCAGCTGCCCTCTGTCCTTCCAACAGTCCTCAGTGCTGTTACCCTTTGATTTTGTCTCTTGTCTTTTGGCTGCACTTCTAACGGTCACTGACCAGACTTTTGTGATAGGCAGCTTGTTGTTTTGCTCACCATTTTCATAATTCACAGTTACAAAACAAAAAGTGAAAGTGAAATTCTGGTTGATTATTTGCCAGATGTCTTTTCTTTTAGTCTGTCCTTTTTAGGGTGTATCCTTTAGTCGGTTAGTCGATTAATTGGCTAGTTATGTCCATTTTCGTTTATATGTTGATTGATTAAATTAGGATTTATATTCACAACAGATGGAGTTAGCTGGAATTTCGGGAGTGAATGGACAGTTTAATCTGTCTTTTTTACTTATGGTAATGCATTCTCACATTGCAGTTTTAAATCATTTTGAGAGATGTTTCCCCATTTCAACACAAAGGGCATGCATTTCTTTAGACAATCAAGAATTTTTTTAGTCGACTACACCTTTTGGTGGTCATCAGAATTTGTTGTGTTGTGTTTACTTTTACTTTTATTGTACTTTGCAGAACTTTATTTAGGAATGAACAGAAACCCCCTTCTCACCACTCAGACTCTCCAAACTCCTTTACTTCTAATGACATTATCTCGAGCCAGCAGCCCACAGTGGTTTCCCTGAGAGTGAGATGGAGAGAGAGAGGGGGAGATGAAGAGAGAGAGAGAGAGAGAGAGAGAGAGAGAGAGAGAGAGAGAGAGAGAGAGAGAGAGAGAGAGAGAGAGAGAGAGAGAGAGAGAGAGACTAAGCAAAGCATAGGTTTCCTACTGCTGTGTCCCACTTTCTCACACCAACACAGAGCTATTTGTATAATATTTAGTGAGGGCCAGTGTAAGCCTTGCATTACTTTTGGGAAGCTTGTGTACTCTTATTCATGGGCAGTTGTTCACTAAATCAGTGGGTGGAGTTTTAGTTGATCACATCACATAATATACTATGTCTGCTTATGAGGTCACTGGCTCTTACAAGTGTCTGTAAGTCACATTATTTGATGAGTACAGGCTGGAGGGGAACAGGACTGTTGAAATTGGATGCTAGCCTGGTGGTGTCTGAAGCATACGCCCATGGGAACAGTGTGACAAGTCAAGAGTCCCTTAGCCCTAAAGGGATACCCAAACCAAGGGGATATTTCCAGTGAATCAAGAGAAACAACAACAAATGTCACTGAGGTGTTGGTATGTTTCTCTTTGCACTCTATTTTCAGACAAAGCTGGCACGTGTGCTCCTTCACTCTCTGCCTGTGCCCCTCCCCACCGGCCCATAAAAGATGGAGGTTAATGAATTCGGCACTCATGCATGCCTTGGCTAATTACATTGGCATTGGGAACCCCTCCCACTATTACAAAATGTTTTCACCAGAAAGATGGCCACCGGCTGGATGCCTGATGATGGTGACTTTGTGAAGACTGCCAAGCTTCTGCTCACAGGATTGTGACTGTTAGATGGCATTTTTATTTACACGTTTGGAGTAAAAGAGGTACAGAGAGGGTCCAGTTAACAATAATGTTCCTCATGAATTGGAGTGCCAATGTGGGAGTGAAAATGTGCATGAAATCACCAAGAGACCATTTTAGCTGTTGTAAGTCTGAACAGACCCATTTGTCAGTAGTCAATGAAATTGAAAAATTGAAGCTGTCAACAACACTTCTCAACGCCCCTGTGTGTGCATATTATAGATGCAGCATTAAAACATATTTACATATGCACTGCTTTGACTGTTATATGCATTACCTTTATTTGATTATACTATTTATCAATGCAATTTAGAATACAAATTGTGCTTTTTATCAACAGTAAGGACCAGGTTTTTGACAGTTTGTTTATGATACTCAATCATTCATTGTCATCCTCACATGGAAAGTTAATCAGTTATCTATAATCCTGAGGTCTGTGTGCTCACAGCCAGCTAACACAACTTCACTCCACGATCTGCTCCCATTGTTCTACATTAGCTCCACTCTCTTAAGGGAAATGAGCGGGCGTAATAAGGATTGTTCTAATTATTGATCCACCACTGTGAGGGTGCTTGTGGAGAGCAGCAGGGGGGGGATGGGGAGCATTTCATAAGTGGAAACCAGTCTATGTTGAGATTTGCTGGTCCTGGCACTGAGAAAATCTATGCCTTTTGATTGTGGTCAGTGCAGCATTCCTTCAGCTAGCATAGCCCAGGCTAACATGCATCAGGTGAATGACAGGCAGTGTGCATCCTGAGAGTGTTTGTAGTCACATGGACCATGGGTGATGCTGGTGGGCACATGAGCTGAAGGTGCTGAGGAGCTGAGAGAAAAACAGAGTGAGAGATAAGCAATGGATGGAGAGAGTGGAAAGAGGAAAGAGGAGAGAGAGGCAGATAAGGAGGAGTGGAGGGAATTAAAAGAGCCAGTCCGACACATGATGGTAAGCCTAAAGGTCGTTCCAAGGTGACTGCTGCATTTCTTTCTTCTCCTCCTGCACACTCACCCATCTTGTCCTCCTTTTTCTCTCCCTCTGATATAATTTCTCATATACTAGAGAAAAATCCAATTTCACGTGCCCATTTGTGTAGAAACTAAATAGCTATTGTGACTTGTTTTGTAGAGAGTTCATTCTGAGGTCTTATTCTGAAAACCAGGGAGGTAACTGGGAAAAATCATCTATGCCAACACGCCCTCATCTAATAAGATAAGCATCATGAGGGGGAAGAACAAGAAGTGACAATTAAAAAGCTGGCAACAGTTATTATTTTTCCAATTGGTTACAGCGCACAGTACAGCAAGATAGTAAAAATGATTTGTTGGTGAGAGAGTGAATATTATAGCCCCGTTAGTAGTCTTTTACTAGACAATGTTGCAGCAAGGAATAGACATTTTAACTGGGTTACACAGATTATATGTTTTTTGGATGGAGACTAGTGTAATTTGCTGTGTGTGAGACTGGTGTAAAAACAGAACCGTGGACACCATTAGCTGTCACATAGTGAGGACACATCATGTCATAGGGACCTTTTTCATTTATTGCAAACTGGTTAGTTATATGAGTTCATTTAGATTTTAGATTGTGTAATTGGATCGAGAACTAAAGCGCACAATATAAAGTGACACACATGTGGACATCTCACGTCTTTGCCATCCAGAGTATGGAGACAGGCGTTCTCTTAGCAGGGATGTGTCTTTTAAAAACTGTAAACTCTTGTCAGCGTTGTATTTGAATTATTCAGAGAAAAAACACCTTCATCTTCCTTATTTTTTATGAGTGCATCATATGGGGCAAAGATTGACCTTAGAAACCATAACCTAAAAATTGAAAAGATGTATTTCTTTCTGTGTTTTCAGTGAAATGATCTAACATCCAGCACATGTTTAAGCGGCTTGATATGTTTGGGGATTTGCCCGAATATTTTTGATCGGTGTGAGAGTGCACTACAGCATGAGATTATTCACACAGTCACAGATAGTGTAATGCTGCCTAATGATGTGATTACAGAGCTGTGTGAAGCGGGGGAAGGGAGGCCCGGACACAAGAGAAGCGAAAGAGGGTGAGATAGGCCTGGGCCAATTGATGAGGCAAGGACAGCGAGACGAGCGAGTGGCTCTGGAGGGGAGCAGGTGTTTGGTTAGAGCAGGGGGTAAAGGTGACAACCTGAGGAAAATAAGGGAGATCAATATAAAGCACAGCACCTACATGTTTGGCAAACCAGGAAGCAGGAAGGTTTTAATGAGAGCAATACATAGATTTCTTGTAGTATGTCCTTATAATGAATTCAAAAGTTAAGTTTAGTTTTGTACGTGCACTTGACAGTAAGATGGCAATTTCACCCCATTTGCCTTAGCAGATGTAATAATTACCATTTTTAGACTATTATACTATGTCATCAGATGGTTTACAAAATATTTGATTAATAATTTATGGCCTGTTCAAGGTTTTTTAACCATGTTATAGTTGTTTTGCCTTCTCATTTACCCACACCAAATTGTATTTAGAGTGATTCATGCATGTTTAAGCAGTCTTTAGTCACTGCCATTGCTTTAGACACCATTTAATCAGCTCTCGTTTTCACCACCATCAGTGCATCTCCACTGCTCTCTACTTACTTTACTCTCCAATTTTGTTTTCTTCTTTGGTGATACACGTAGGATTCTATTTTGGCACAGTTGAAAATAACTCTGCTTGCTAGCATGATCTCTTCGTCCGGCAGAGCTCCCATTGGGCTCTGCAATTTTCCAACCCATAAATCAGTGGACTTGTTTCATTTATTAAGTAGTTATAGATCAATTGCGATTTCAAATATCCAAAATATAACAAAATGATCTACAGGTGTCACATTATAACTATATAGCAGACAAAAGCACAGTATGTATTCTTTAAGATAAGATAATGAGACAAACAACTGACAAAATTATGTCATTTACAAAATCAAAGGTGTGTGAATTATCAAAGCTTATACAGAAATGTATTAGTTAGAAGGTTCCTAGGTTAACCTACGTAAGTCAGTGTTCCAACAACCGAATAAGTTCAGCTATATGGAGAGAAATGGATGTAAATACCTCCTCCTCCTACATCACATTCATGTATCCCCTACTGTGCCTCAGTGCCAGACCACTTCCACTGGCACCAAAAGCACCAAATGTTCTGTCAATGACAATGTCTGTGCCTTTATGCATATTAGGCTGGTGCACCTCATATACTCCCAGATAAAGCTCATCCTATTGAGACAGCACACATTCACAGCACTATGTTGACCCTTGGGACCAGAGCCTGTGCACCATGATAATTACTTTCTTTTGCCAGAGCCCCCACCTCCAACATCACCACAGCCATGTCTCCCTGTCCTCCATTTAACCACCTGCCACTCCACCATCACATCAGCCCATAACTAGAATCTGTCATCAAAATGGACACTTTCCTGAACCAAGCCTGACTGTGCAAAAGAAGTCTTTATTAGGGCCACTAGAATATGGTTTAAATAGGTCATAATCATATACATTTTCAATATAATTTATTAGAACCGATCACCTGAAGCTTGCAAAGGTTGTATAGTGAACCGATGGGCACTGATCCCCCCATTTTTCACCCAGTGAACAATGATGTCCCTCCCTGAACCCCCACCTTAACGTGGTGAAGGTGTTGAGCACGCAAATGATCCTGGGAGCTATGTTGTCGGGGGCTTTGTGCCCCTGGTAGGGTCAACCATGGCAAACAGGTCCAGGGGGACGGGTCAGACTAAGAGCGGTTCAGAAGTCCCTTATGAAGAGGAAAAGCTCAAGGCTAGTTACGTTGCCCGGACTGGTGTCACCGTGGCCCCACCCTGGAGCCAGGCCTGGAGTGGGTGCTCGAGCGCCTGGTGGCCGGGCATTTCCCCACAGGGCCCGGCCGGGCTCAGCCCGAAGGAGCAACATGGGGCCGCCACCTGCGGGAGGATTGGTAAGGGGCTGGTGCATGTAGATCTGGCCTCCCTGATCTGAACCCGAGAGGTGTTCTGTTGATGGACTTCTGTGCTAGGCACTGTTGTGTCTTGGACAATTAGGTGAAGAGAGGGGCTGAGCTGTCAACTGATCACCACCTGGTTGTGAGTTGGGTTCGCTGGTGGATGAGGAAGCCAGACAGACGTGGCAGGCCCAAGCATATCGTGAGGGTCTGCTGCTCTGGCAGAGCCCTCTGTCAGGGGAGTCTTCAACTCAGCTTCTCCCTGATCCCGGGGGAGGCTGGGGACATGGACTCCGAGCGGGCCATGTTCTCCACCTCTATTGCCGATGCGGCTGCTCGTAGCTGTGGTCGTAAGGTCTGCGGTGCCTGTCGCAGCGGCAACCCCTGAATCCGGTGGTGGACACCCAAAGTAAGGCATGCCGTCAGGCTGAAGAAGAAGTCCTATCTAGCCTTGTTGGCTCGTGGGACTCCTGAGGCAGCTGACAAGTACTGGCGGGCCAAGCGTGCCGCAGCTTTTGCAGTCACGGAGGCAAAACTTGGGGTTAGGAGGAGTTCGTGGAGGCCATGGAGGAGGACTATCGGACGGCTTCAAAGAGACTCTGGCAAACCATCCGACCCCTCAGGAGGCGGAAGCAATGCTTCACCAACACTGTCTACAGTGCGGGTGGAGAGCTGCTGACCTCGAGTGGGGATGTTGTCAGGCGGTGAAAGGAATACTTTGAGGATCTCCTCAACCCCACCCTTCCCTTCCAAGGAAGAACCAGAGACTGGGGACCTGGAGGCGGACTCGTCTGTCACCCTGGTTGAAGTCACTGAGGTGGTTGGCAAGCTCCTCGGTTGCAAGGCTCCGGGGGTGGAGGAGATCTGTCCTGAGTACCTCAAGTCTCTGGATGTTGTTGGGCTGTCTTGGCTGACACGTCTCTGCAACATCGTGTGGCATTTGGGGACAGTACTTCTGGACTGGCAGACTGGGTGGTGGTCCGTTTGTTTGAGAAGGGGGACTGGGGGGTGTGTTCCAATTACCGGGGAATCACACTCCTCAGCCTTCCCGGTAAGGTCTATTCCAGGGTATGGGAGAGGAGAATCCGGCTGATAGTCGAACCTCAGATCCAGGAGGAGCAGTGTGGTTTCTGTCCCGGTTGCAGAACACTGGATCAGCTCTACATCATCCATCAGGTCCTCGAGAGTTCATGGGAGTTTGCCTAACCAGTTCACATGTGTTTTGTGGATCTGGAGAAGGCATTAGACTGTGTCCCTTGTGGTGTCCTTTGGGGGGTGCTCCGGGAGTATGGGGTCCAGGGCCCTTTGCTAAGGGCTGTCCGGTCCCTGTATGACCGGAGCTGGAGCTGTGTTCGCATTGCTGGCAGTAAGTCAGACCTGTTCCCGGTGTATGTTGGACTCTGCCAGGGCTGCCCTTTGTCCCCAGTTCTGTTCATTATATTTATGGACAGAATTTCTAGGCACAGCCAGGGGTCGGAGGGGGCCCGGTTTGGGAACCACAGGATCTCATCTCTGCTGTTTGCAGATGATGTTGTCTTGATGGCTTCATCAAGCCAGGACCTGCAGCAGGCGCTGGGGTTGCAGCTGAGTGGGAAGCAGCTGGAATGAGAATCACCTCCTCCAAATCTGAGGGCATGGTTCTTTACCAGAAAAAGGTGGCGTACCCTCTCCAGGTGGCTATTGAGTCTGTGCCTCAAGTGGAGGAGTTCAAGTATTTTGGGGTCTTGTTCACAAGTGAGGAAAGGATGGAGTGTGAGATTGACAGGCATATCGGTGCAGCATCTGCAGTGATGCGGTCGCTGTATCAGTCTGTTGTGGTAAAGAAAAAGCTGAGTCGAAAGGCAAAGCTCTCAATTTACAAGTCAATCTACATTCCTACTCTCACCTATGGTCATGAGCTGGGTAATAACCGAAAGGACAAGACAAGCGGCTAAAATGGGCTTCCTCTGCAGGGTGGCTGGGCGCACGCTTAGGGATAGGGTGAGGAGCTTGGTCATATGGGAGGAGCTCAGAGTAGAGCCACTGCTTCTACACATCAAGAGGAACCAGCTGAGGTGGCTCAGGCATCTGTTCAGGATGCCTCCTGGATGCCTCCCTAGAGAGGTGTTTCAGGCATGTCCCACCGGGAGAAGGCCCCAGGGAAGACCCAGGGCACGCTGGAGGGACTATGTCTCTCGGCTGGCCTGGGAACGCCTTGAGGTCCCACCGGAGGAGCTGGAGGACGTGTCTGGGGTGAGGGAAGTCTGGGAGTCCCTGCTTAGGCTGCTGCCCCCATGACCTGGCCCCAGATAAGCAGAAGAAAATGGATGGATGAACAATGACGAAAAGTTGGGCTTCTCAAATTTCTGGCAATATGTAAAAATTCAAATTTTCAAAAATAAAAAAAATGTGGTGTTTTTGAAATTTGAAATTTTTACATATTGCTCCCATTTGCACATATGAACTCCGATTTGAGTGAAATTTGAATCAGATGTTAAACTCCCTGCCCTAAAGCTAGTTAAAGTGAAACAAATTGAATTTGGTGCATTAGTGCCACCTACAGATTGAAATAAAATTTATTATGGGGAGAAATTTTCTAATTTTTTTTATAAAATTCAATTTTGCCACCCTGACCAAAAAAGTCAATGATTGAGTCATGGCAAATTTTAGCCGCAGCGGTGACAGAAACTCTTCCTTGGGCCTTTGTCAGAAGAGTCTCTAATTTAGTGAACTGATCTAGAGGAGAAAGACATCAAAAGATATCCACATTTTTTGTACACAATGTTGAAATTTGCAGTTCACTAAATTTGCTCCCACTGGCACGAACTATTTTTTCCTCAAATTTGAGTCAGTTATTACTCCATGCCCTGAACCTACTCAGTATGGCAGAATGGCATTAGGCATCTCTGTGCCCCCTACAAAGTACACACAGTAACTTTCAAATTGGGAGAAATCTTCTTTTTTTAATTTCTGAAATTTTGAACTATATTTAAGAAAAGAAGGCACAACAGTGCCTCCCAGTTGGCAGTGAGTATAAAATAAAGAGGGAAACTGAGTGCACTCCTTGCGGGGCAGGGCTTGGTGTAAGCATGGGCGAGCCGATCATTGCTGCTTGCGGCTATATTTAGAATTGTTTTGTGATTCATCTTTTACAAAACACTGTATAGGCAAGTAGCACTCCTATCATTCAGAAATGTGTTGTTACATGATTATATATTAAAAAAAATTGTAAATGATTGGAGCAATTACGATTAAAATGTGATTAATAAACATTCCTTTTCCATTTTCAGTTTACAATTTACTTCCACATACCAGACCTTAGCACCAGCTTGTATCATAGAGGAACTGGAGCACATGTGGGTAGATCGAAAGCAATCACACCCCCTTTTTCTCGTTTGCGTGGGGGAGGGCACAGGGAGAGCCCTCGGAACTGGAGGGAAACTGGAGGGAAGTAGGGGGTGTCCATTGGGATAGTAAAATATGTCTACCGCACAATATACCAGAAAATTACTTCTGTGCTGCCTCCATGATAAATCTATCCTCCGTTGCTTTAAACGTAAAGGATTTAGCCATTACAGTCATAGTGGCAAGCTGCATTTCTTCTGTTCTGTGGAATGTTATTACAACCCTCAGAAACACAGTACAGCTCATACAGAGCCCAGCTAATAGACCCAGCCATAACAGCATCCCTTTATACCACTTTGTTATACTATATACACTGTGTGTTTGCTTTTGGCCCTCAGGGAAAAACTACCATTGCACCTTAAAGGAGCTCATTTAGCGTGAAAATGCTGTAGTGTAATATTGCCATGGAAATTTCAGCATTTTCACAGTATGTGGGTGGCCTTAGGTGTATCAGTGATTCATAGCGTAGGTAAAAGGAGAGCGATGGTCAGATTATCTTTGAAAGTCTGCAATTCTAGGATATAGCAGGCAAAACAGAAAATGTTACTGATAGCTTCGAGGTAAGAATGATATTTTAGCTAGTTATGTGATCAGTGGACACACAAAAGCACTCACTTGGATGTACTTCCTTTGTTTGTCCTAACAATGTGTGGAATACGAGCACAGCATTCTGTCCACTTGTAATACTGAATCATTGGCATGCAGTTTTGGCATGATGAATTATCGATGAGGCTAGCCAGCGGCATACTGATAGAAAGGACATGTTAACGATGGAGGAAAAAAGTGACATTAAGTCGAAACATCAGTTAGAAGGTTAATGATTTTTTGGGATGTTCAATGGTGTCAGAAATATTTGGGTGGATTTCAAAACATGATTTTATTTACTTACCACTGACTAACTGAGAACAAGCAGAAAAGAGCAATTGCCCTGAAAAACAATGATGATTAGTATCATTTCTTTTATAGAGGTGAAATGGTTTTCAGTCAACCTATTTTTTGGTACAGCTTTTCCACTCCACATAACTTTGTACTCTGAATTTGACCTGCATTTTCCTTCACATCAGAGGATTTTTCATATCATTTATATATGGAAAAGCACGTCAGAAAGGCATTGCACTTGCACTTGCACTCTCTTATTAAGTGTAATGGATCACCTCTAAAAACATCTTAATACTCAAAAGGTTAGCATTCTCAAAAGCCTATACATGTTTTGACACAAGTCACCCCAAAGCAGTAGTAGCATTAGACCTGATGTTTTGTCGTGACTCCCATGTGCTCTTCAGTTCACTTGTCCTGCCACAAATCCATCACTAACATTGCAGCATGGGCAATACCTTGGGCAAAGAGGAGTAATGTCGAAGAAAAGCAAGAAACCAAACTGAAAGAAGCTCAGATCAACATTGTCATACTTAGAGAATGTCAAAGGAAACAGTCAGACAAAGCTTTCTATTGCTGGATATAGGGCTGTTATTCAGTGATGACCCAGGTGAAACTTAATCCCAGCTGTATCCGATTTGACATCAGTCCTTACAGACGCGTGGGACTCTTCTCTGACTTGCATTATCTGAGTCATGCAGATTTCCCTTTTATTCCTCTCCACATCACTTCTGTGTTTCTTCTGATCTGCAACTTCCTGAAAATAGTGCCCCATCCCGAGTGATGAGTGCTGCTGTGTTGACAAATGCACTATTTAGGGTTTGACAGAAAAGCAGTGGAAACCTTTCATCTTTGCTCTCTGTCATGTTTATTCCTTTGTATTTCTATAGAGAGATGATTCACATGCCTGATGTGGAACCACACCTGCTCCAGCTGTAGTTACTAGCTGCTTTACTGTTTTGTCGTCTGTTTAGAAAGAGCCCATACTATGCCAGTGTATGCAAAATGTTTTTAGTTTTTGTTATAAAATATGTTAATCCTTCATGAAAATGTATTTGGAGGTGTGCTTAGTTTCATTCATGCATTTACGAGATTCAGTGCGTCTCCTTTTCAAGTGCCAGTTTTTTTTTTTTTTACTTTATGTATTTAGTTTCAGAGCAATAAATATCTACCTTAAAATGTCTTTTGCAATATATTCCGTTACATGGTCCAATCAGAGTACTGTATTCTGAATACTTAGAACACATTAATATTTAGTTGTATAGTTTAAAAACACAACAGCTTTATGTTTGTATTCTGTTTGTTATGCATGTATTTATAACTGATTATTACCTGATGTCATGAGTAATCTCCTTCTCCAGGAAGTGCATAAGTCCATATGTCATCATTATCACATATACTTGTAATTTTCCTTAGCATATAGATAATTACAATCTATCAAACTGAAAATACCAAATGTTTGGTTTGTCTTGGTGGGTTCCATGCTCCATTGTGAGATTGATTTCTGACTCCAACAATGTGCCGAATGTCTTTCCCATTCTTCAGCCCCCTTTTATGCTGCGTACTCCATTCAAGGCTAGGCAGCTGAAGATCTTTAAAAGGTTAAAGGATATACCAGTAGCAGTTGAAAATGAGTTGTTTAGCAGAACAATGTGACTGGGGTTGTTGGGAGTGCTCCTGCTGACGAGGTTGCTGCCACCTTAAGCGTGTGTGTGTGTGTGTGTGGGTGTGTGTGTGTATTTGTGTGTGCTGTGCTGACTGGGAGATGCTGTCAGCTGTGTGTCAGCCATCTTGACACCTACAGTGCACTTTTCTGGGACCTTCCACTCCTGACAGCCAAATGGGCTTGTAGACAATCAAACACACACTCTGAATCTGCTGAAATGACTGTGAGAGATGTAGTAGAGATGGATAAATAAAGGTTGTTCATTTAAGAGAGAGCACAAAATAGACAGTTCTGGATTGTATGGATCCAGGACTGTGAATATTTGGCCAAAAGTGTGCAGTAATTTTGCTCTTCTCTCCAGAATGAGGTCTACAAAATATGCACTGATTCTTTTCAGGGTATTAGGATCAGGTGGTACTTCACTAAAATAACTTTGAAATAGCCATTATCTATAATGTGGGCATTCCCTTGTAATCATCATAACTCAAACTGTCCTTCACATAGCTGAAGGTTGATCTGTTGTACATGTTGGTAAACATTTGATGTTGGTAGTTTTAAAACAATATGTTTATGGATAAGATGTTGATATATTGAAATACTGCTGATACTCTGAGGACTTCAGGGGCCGGCCTCCTGCTGGTGCCCATGGTCAGGATTAAACATGGGGAATCAGTGTTTGAGTTTTGTGCAGTTAAAACCTGGAACAGTCTTCTTTTTTAATGTTCATTTAATGATGATTATTTATGTTTTGATTTGTTTGTTATGATTTTAATGTCGTTCTTATTCTGTAAAGCATTGAATTACTTTGTATCTGAACTGTGCCGTACAAATAAACTTGCCTTGCCTAATGCTTGTATAGCCCCGATGTATTTCACAGATCAGTTAGCTGCCAAGCAGAATCAGTGCTTGAGCCCAAATGTGCATTGATTCAATTATGCTTTGCACGTGTGTGCCTGTCAGTGCTAATATCAGTGAACACCTGTGTGCTAGTGCATGTAAGGAATACACTAAAGGCACTTCAAGGTGAACGGAGTGTGGAGGCGGGACCAGCAAATGAGACTTGATTGAGATTTGGCTGACACTGCTTTTATGCCATGTTGCCTGCACAGAATAACTGTTTACATCACACACACAAAAACATCACACAAAAAATAGTTTGTCATTTGTTTGTGTGTCTTAAATTTAACAGTACACTGACAGTTGAAATGCCTAAATGATAAGTGTGTTTGTGCATGTGCTCTAGTGTCTGCTGAGACCGTGCTAACTGACTGTACCCATCAGTCAAGGTTGTGTCTTATTATAGGTCATTAGTCTCCCTGCTCAGCTGCGACCTTGGTGCTACCTGCTCCAGCATGTGTGTGTGGTAGGCCAAATGAGTGTGCGTGAAGGCAGGCTGCTAAGTGTATTACGGCGCTCTGCTGCATGCACAAAAAGCCTGTTAGGGACTGCTTATTGTGCTTTTACGTCACTTTGGGTTGTATGTTTGTGTGGTCATAACCTTGATGAACAGTTAGCTCTGCTGTGTCTGATGGATGGATGGACACTAGAGGTCACAGAGGGTGAAAACACAGGCTCAAACATGCTCAGTCAAAATGTTCACAGGACAGGCTGGCCATGAGTGAAAGTGCTTTCACTTTAAAACATGTGAGCTGCCCAAAAGACCGATTGGGATTTAACACTTATGTTTAGTGAAATGTCTATCATATGTAACAAAATATCAATATCTACTTATCTGAATATTAGATGTTTGGATTGTGCAGTTTATAAATTATTATAATATTGCTATATCATGAGGTTGCTAGTATTGTGCATCATGTATTGTGTTTTGTACAGCGCAAGTAACTTTTTGACTCCCTAGACCTAATAGGTGAAAGGAGCTTTTCCCAACTATGTACTTAAACCACACAAAATAGGTGGAAATAAAAGCATGGATGTTTCTATTTCATTTTTCTATTTATTTCCGGCTGTACAAATTCCACAGTAAGGCATTAAACTTTAACCCAAAGTATGGTTCTAACCTTTTATTTCCATGAAATCATGTCAAGGTACACAGTGTGGCTTTAAAGCAATCCGGTTATAGAGACAGACAACCAGCCACACCCAAAAATAATTCTATACTAAAGGTGCACTACGTCACATTTTGGAGGAGGTCTCGCCACCCCATAGACATGTTATTATTTTGCCTGGAATGTCCCACACTATTAAACATATCTACCTAAAACAAAACATCTAATTGAATAAATCTAAGATATATAAGTTTAATACCAGGCAACAAACCCCCCAGAAAGGTTACATAGTGCATCTTTAACTCTACCACAGATGCAGATTTTGACACTTTCTACACACGTATCATTGCTAACTTTGCACACATGACAATGACCTTATTTAGTTGAGTACAATTCCTGCCCTTGAAGTGCAGGTGAGGGTGACCTAGCTGTGGCACCACAGCATCACGTCGTCATTGGTCTTCTGTGTCTGGTTCAGGTTTCATCACTCCACAGAAAGAAAATAGCCAGCCAAAATGAAGCTGTAGAGATGAGAAAAAGAGAGACTTTGTGGATCTTCCTGTCCCCCTCCTTTTATCGATTTCAGTGTCCCGTGTCTTCAGCTGTGGCAGTGGCAGACTGACGCTACAGTGGACAAACAGACTTAAAGAGAGGTCTTCTTTTCACTGTAAAATGTTTTCTAATGTGTGTTTTTTAGTTTCATATGGTGCGTTAGTCCCTTAACCCAAATCTGCTGCTTCACAAAACAGCCCCTTTACATATGTTAAAGTGAATTCTTTCGTGACCCTTGACCTCACTGACCCCAGTTTAACCCTAAGGTCAAAACATCATATGGTGAGGGTCATGACTAAAAACAATTTAAAAGTATTCCAAAGCTCTTAAATGCTACTGCCTTTTTATATTACCTGTCTTGTATATTCGGGAATGCTCTACTTTTACAGATTCCAGACAGTTTTCACCACAGCCTGTGACTTTGTGTGGCCTTAGGGGCAGCTGGCCGTTACAACATTTAATGACCTTCTGTTTGCTGAGCACAAACGCCTTGATGTGAAAGGCCATTGCTTGAGAATAGGCCACTCTGAAGCTTAATAACCCCTTGTATTCATAGACTGGGATTCTTTTAGATTGGGCAATTATCCCTTAGCAGTTGAATTACATTAGTTTAAGTAAAAAAAAAAAAAAAAGATATGCTTAATATTTGATTTAACTCTGACTAAAATGTGTGGTTTCATTATTTCACTAACGCTCTTCATAAAAGTCTGAGCTTACACCAATATAATGTAGTACATCCTTTAACTAGAATATTTCAGAAAAAGTGACGACTGGTATAACCTCACACCTTCACAGTCCCATACTTTTTTGCTCCATCTTCTGACCAGAACAGTTGGTCCACTTGGCCCACTGGCAAAGACCCTGGGTGAAGGATAAGAATATATCTGTGTGGCCTCAGTGTGTGCTTTGTGTCAGTGGTGTGCATATGGTGTAGGTGCACATTCGTGACTGCACGTGTGTCTGTTCTAGGGGGGTTCAGAGGGGACAGATGGCCCATGCTCTGCCGTGTTCTGCCTGCCAAAGATTAGGCCAAAACATTTCATTCTGCTCAGAGCTGGGTGACAGGCTAAAATGAACACAACTGTGTCAGGCGTGTGATAGAAACCAGATAGGTACTGTTAACAAAACAATACTCATAGTTTGACAGTATGGGTCATAATATTGGTCTGTGGAGGTTTTTTGTAATGTAGAAATTATACTTTAAACTTTATTCTTTTATTTTTTGCCTTTTCTAAATAACTCCATACCCTCTATATACACATAAAATTCATGGCTGAAATACTTTTACTTGCTTTCCATGCTGTTGCTAATGTTACTAAATATTTTGGATGAATGTGTCTCTTTAATGTTAGCCTCATGAACAACTGGTGAATGTCCTTTTGTCTACAGCTATTGTTGTAGATAATGAAATGAGTCTGCTTTGTTGTATATTATGTTCTTAAGACCTTCAGTATCCTATTCATACAATTGATGCAAGACAAAAAGGTGGACAATAGGGTTAGCTTTTTGTGATAATCACTGCTTGCTAATGATGAAGTGGTTTAATTGTGTACCCATATGGCCTCTTATGGAGAGGTGAAAGTTGTTTTAATGAATAAAAAGCAAAAACACAATAGGACACCATGAATGAAAGGGTTCATTCATTCATGTGGTGAATACGTTTTCCATTGTGTGATATCCCCACCTTAAAATAACCCTTGATTATTAATTCCTCTGCTCATTGTTCATATTTTATATGATGACAAACAAATTATACTAACTAAACAAAATAAATAAATAAATTAAAAGGTAATCTCAATTTCTGTTATTTGATTCAACTCAACATGTAATAAATAATGAACAAATTAAAATAACAAACAAGGAAACAGTCAGATTCTGCATGTTCTTCATGTCTGATATGTTCCAGTCCCAGTAACACTCCATAGCTTAGCTTTAGACCCATTCTTTTTCATTTATTGGATAAAGCCATTTCAGTGCATCTGTGGGTTAGTCATTTGTGTTTCATGCCCCATTACATACAAGATTCATAAACCTGCTTATAAGAAAATGTCTTTTCAGAAAACTACCTACCCAGGGCCAACTACTGTGTACTAATGTCATTTACTAATGTCATTTTAAATGGTTAAGGGACTAGTCAGCAGTCCCATTAGTCCAAGGTTGACCTAATTTTATAGTATTCTCATGTGTGTGTGGGGGGGGTGTGTGTGTGTGTGTGTGTGTATATATATATATATATATATATATATATATATATATATATATATATATATATATATAGACAGAATAGATATGACTTGTCATGTGAGATAGTGTCCACCAGAGTCCAGTGTTTGCACATACAATGTTGTGAGCTGCTGTGAGTCATGGTAAAGCTTTAGAGGAGAGGCAGAGGAGGCGGGACTTCAGAAACAGGAAGGTTCTTATTGGCTGTTCATGTCATGATATTTACTGCTTTGAAATGCGATCATTATTCCATACACCCTTGTCTTCTTATTCTTCTCTTGGGTGACTTTTAGTGGGACAGCCATCGACCCCGACACGATGCACTGGTGTGTGGATTTCACCTGTACAGCTGACTAAAGGCAGTTGGAGGAAATCCAATTCGACTTTCAGGTTGTCCCCACATCAAGCGCTGTCAGCAGTATTATAGAGGGACAGGAAAGAGACAAGAGATCAGGCTAATATATGCAGAAGTAGTAAAACCAGGAGCCTACGGCAGCTTTGTTGTAAATGTGAAGATATCATTTTATTACTAGCTTTCATTCTTTTCATTAGTTTTTTGACTGTGGTGATACAGGCTATCCTTGATTAGGTTAATTGTTATATTTTGGAGTAAAATTGATAAGTTTATATAGTAATCATTGTGAATAGGTATAATTAGTTGTACCAATTTAGTGTTGAGTATGCTTTTTAGATTATGGAGGCCACCATAGTTTTAAATGAAATGATTCATAATTTTTTATTATTGTTATTATTTATTTATTTTTACAGTTTTATTACGGGCTATAAAGAATAATTCCAATTTAGGTTGTAGCTCCAAGTATTTCTTTTACTATTAGATGGTATCAGTTTGTGGGGATCTTTAAAAGAATTGTTCTTGGTAATGCCTTACAACTGTAGTTTTTATGGGACTCAATCTAACAAACGTTTCATGCTGAACTTCATCCCTAGTTCAAGTCCAAATCTAAACACTATACACCTGCATCACTGGATGATTAGAACTAGTCATTTGCATATGGCATTTAAATAAGAAAGTCCAGTGTCCTTTAAATACACAGCTGACCAGTTTTGCCCCCAGTTCATCTGCATTTTTCCTCTGTGTCCTAGCTACTCCTCTGTGTCCTAGCTACTTCCTGTCTTTCCTTAGGCCTCCCCTCTGGTTTTGTGTCCCCGGTGACAGAGAGAGCTGTGCCCTTGAGCAGTGTAGAAGAAGCAGTAAATATCCCTGTGTTGCATGGCTGTGTGTGTGTTCTTTTGTGTGATCCTCGCAAACGCTCTGGTGGCTACTTCGAGGAATTGTGACATTTTACAATGCCTCTGAGGTCTCTGAGCACACCTTTTTATGAATGTGACACTGGGAGAAGCAGGTGTACTATACTGAGATAACAGGAGATTACTTTTAAAGAGAAAACAATATTCAGATATTCATTATCAGAATTGTCCCCTTGTACTTGGAGTAGGGCTCTACAAAATCTTGATCTGATAACGCAACTTGAATGTAGTCGGTTGCAATTAGAAAAGGCTGCAGTTATTTGGAAAACATTATATCCTCAGACAACAAAATATAAAAAATATATGTGCAAAACCTGCTAACCCAGTAGTTTGACTCTACAAACATGTCCTGAAACAAGTGATTCTTGAAATACTTTATAAATCCATATTTGACTTTTTTTCTGGATGTGTTTAAATGTGCACTGTGATCTGCACACATGACTAGAGATGTATTTGAGGCAAAATCAGATAAAACACATAATGAATAAAAATGTCTTCTAAATGTTAACTTCCAAAAATGTTAGCTAGTATTCCACCTAGTCTCATTTAGTTCTGCAGTGAAAGTCAAAATCCATGCAGACGCTGGAGCCACTGGAGAGCACAACTGTGTCAATGAGATAATTTTCCTTAAGTAGGCTTGACTCTTTTCTTCCTTTGTTGTAACCTCACCCATCACCATGGTAACCGTTTCCATGCAGACCCCTGCCGTAGTGTGAAGGCGTCGACCAATCACACATGGGGCTCGTCTCTTCTGGTCCAGAGCATCTGTCACTCCTTCTGTGCGTGCTCTCTCTGAGTTTTTCTGCTACTACCGGCATCAACTCTTTGTTCTTTGGAAACTACAGGACATACCCATAGTGCATCATTTCCCATGATCCCTCTGGAGCCGTAGCTCTCAGATAAATCCTCATATCTGCATAATAGGTCTGATTTATGAATATTTGTGTGTGCAGAGGAGCAGCATGGAGGCTATAAATAATACTAACTGCTGGGATCCTTTATTGTGAAGATCCTATAGGAACAGTGCATAAAGCAGCAAGGCTCAGTTGCTTCATACGGTTTGTAGTATTTCCTTTGCAATATACTCAATTTTACAGATAGTATCTGTTTACCTGTTATATTTATGCCAGTTGAGATTATAGAATAATTATCCTATTCAGCAATTTTCAAGTATGACTGAAGATTTCAATATTTGAAGTAAACATGACCAAAACAATCTTTCGGTTGTATTGTATGGCTGAAAATACTTAATTTTTTTATTAATCAGTTGCAGTGGAAGTTTTTTTTTTTTTTTTTTTACTTTATTTGAACCACATAAGCCTGACTTCGCAATTAAGGATTGTAATATTACTGTTTTCACTTTATTCCTACTTTTTTTCTCTGCATGTTTCAGTCCAGATAAAAACAATAACAATCAATTTTCAATGTGTTGATTACTACACTTTGTTGTGCTATGTAGACACAACAAAATGTAGTGCTGACTGGTGCTGACTGGTAAACACTCGATCACCAGTAAGCACCAGACTCTATGTAAGAATATATTTACAGTCTATGGTCTGCACCTATGAGGACTACATTTGATTAACGCTCATAGTTGCAGAGTTTGTATTAAAGTTAAAGGTCAGTTAACCCTGTATATTTCTGTCCCTGATCAATAGCGTATGTATTTGTGCTAAACATTTATGTATGTTAAAGCCACACCACACTTTTTCTTATTTCTTGTAAAGAACCCAAGTCTGTGGACACTGGCACAGGTGTACCACTGTAAAATGGACAGTGCTCCTGGTTTTGTACACAGAATGCCTCTAATAGCATTTCTCCCTTGAGCCTGTACAAATTGTTCCTAACTCCAAGTGCACTTTATCAGAAGAGCTGTTTGATCCGGCTCATTCATGAATAGGATTAGTTGGGTGGTATGAAGGGGTGAGGGTCCCATGCTTTGGGGTGCTGCTGTGAAAACAGAGGGTGTCCCTAATACAACAGGGAGAAGCCCCTAATCCTGTGTCCAACTGTTCCCATTAATTGAAAGGGAAGCTCTGTAGTCCACGCTGCCTAAAATAGTACCTTATTTTGGCTGCACTGAGATTGCCCTGGCTGATTCTGCACCGGCAGGTATGGGCACATGCTTTCCGCCCCTCGCACCGGGCTTTGTTTAGGAAAAGGGCTGATAAGCAGAATGACAATAAAGCGGAGGCAACCAGAGAGAATGAGTGGGTGGGAGACAGAGAGAGGGTGGGCGTCGGCATGGACTAGTATGGGCTTCAGAAATCACTGTTGCACTTGTACCTAGCCCCCTTTGGTGTAAATGAAGTTAAGGAGGAAAAAGAAGGAGGGAGACGGAGAGACGCAGCCCGATGTGTCTTCTGTTATGGTGAGTGCGGCATCACTTTATTCTTATGGGGGTTTTGTGGGCCAGCCGCGACCAGCTTCTACCCAGAGCGGTGGGGATTTACTCCTCCTGTTGACACATAAAACAGCTCAAGCTCTGGGACAGGGAGGGAGAGAGCAGCGGAGCGGATTTGGCGTGTGTCCTCTCCACGGCGTGAAAGACAAGAGAGGCGATCTGCTTTTGTCTGAATTCCCCCACCACCATTTCCCTCCTTTTCTATCACCACCTTTTTCTTTTACCAACTCCTCCTAACCCTCAATCGATTCTACCGCGAAAGGAAGTGGTTGAATCCACCCGCCACCTAGGGCTAGCGGTTCTCACTTTGATTTTTTATTTTTTTATTTTTTTGCCATATGATCTGATGTTACCTTCAGCTGGAGTAGGATGGAGAGCTAAGAGGAGATAAGCTAACGGGCTGACTGAAGGATAATATGAATGGAGATCAGGTCGCACGTCTTACACTGGACAGACAGCGGGAGACAGTGCACTGAGGAGACATGGCAGTGGAAGAAGGAGCGGTGCAAGTGAGTATGGTTAACAGCAGCTGTCTCAGAGTTACATTTATCAGGGCCAGTATTGCTGAGTGTCGTTAAATGTCTGCTGTGGCATAATGTTTATGGTCATGCAGCTAGCTGGTCCTCTGCAGCAGCCAGGGTTTAAACCATGCGTGTTTATATTGTGTAATGGACTGTGTGATGCTGCAGGGTCAAACAGTCCACAGATGATTTCATTGCAAGTTATGTGGCTGGTATAATGTATGTTCTCAAAGAGTGTTATTCCCAACAAGATAGTTTGTCAGCCTTCAGCAGATTGATCCAGTTACTTTTTCATGTCAAGGGAATGAACGTTAATTATTGTTGTGAAAGTAGAACACAGTGTGGAATGTATCCAGACATGGAATTGTTACCTGAGCCACTTTATCTGGCTTTAAATGTTAAAGTAATATGGCACAAAGAAGTATTCAATCACTTTTGGTGAGAAAGAGGTTTACCTTCTCATGAGTAGATTGTGTATCTTAATATTAGGGATGTTTTTGGTAGCTATCAATAATATGTGCTCAAAGCTTACTATGATTCTTTAAAATGTCTCCTGTGGAATATGAGTATCAAATCAGTGCATAGAGGAGGCATACCTACTTAGAAATGTGCTTCTGTTAAAGCTGTTTGACAGTTTAACACAGCTGAATGCTATGGCTGGGTTAATGGTTCTTGCTTTGACCCCACAGAGAGCTACATGTTTTGTGTTTTCAAGGAATAAAGACAATACAGTTTGGTCTTCTGCACTCCCACTCAGACTGTTCCCCAATAAGACAGTCTAAGCACTGGCATCAACTATGTCTGTTTGTCTAGACACTGAATACAGCTTATTCCACAATTCATTAATGCCACAATTAATGCAGCACTGATGCAATAAACATCATTATTACCAATTTTTGTATCAACCTTTTGTCCTTGAGAGTACATATAGCTACATTGTGAACTGTGAAAAAAATAAACTCTTAACAGGCTCAAGCATATAGATTTTATCTTTTGAACATCTATTGGCAACATGTATGTGCCTGCCCACCGGCTCAGTTGTCATGACTTCCTCCTACCATCCAAAGACATGTACTGACCACAGTAATGCATCGTAGTTGCCAATGAATGCATCTGACAACAAACATGGGTCTGTTAATTTGTTGTGCAGCTAACTGACCATTCTCATCTCTTACTGAATAATTCATGATGCACCCTCCTGAGTAAACATATACTATTATTTGATGTATTGTAACAGTATATAATATGGTGTTCCATGTTGTTTTTGAAGATAGTGACTATAGCTAGTGGCATTTTAATTTTAATTATGCATACTGATACCAGCTACTTGCCTGAATATTAACCACAATCTAACTGCTATGGAGTTTTAATTGCAAATGATGCTATAATTCCTGGATTTAGCAGCTTGGCATGTCAGATTCCTTTCTCTGCAGCTTGTGTCCTCATCCTCCATCTCTATGTAGAACTAGATAAATACTACTTAACCTAGTCTTTAATGGCCCCATTTTCTTTGAACCTCTGATATGAGTGGGCATAATGATATTTCTCATACTGTAATCTCTTGCCATGTTCCATGTAATGCTGCCTTTCACACAGACCTGAAGAACTGCAGTTAGAGATGGCTATGGGATAGAGGGAGGGCTATGCTGGTCACTGCTTTCACTGCAGGCATTAAGGGATAAACTGGCAGCCATGATGGGTGACTTACTAAAGACTTAATCTAATCTGTTGGCACTTACACTTGGAAAGAAGTAATATTATTCACATGGCACAAGATATTTTAAAATGAGGATGAGGAGAACCTTAAGTCAACTGAATTTTTGTTTATGGTCTGATCGGAGTTTCTGTGTGATAGTTGGACTTGTGACTGGAAAGGGCAAGTATTTGGTGACAAAGAATAGAGCCAGGAGATGTGAGCCCTTGCTGGTATGCCACTCAAAACATGGGGCAGAGAGAGGGCACATGCCACTCATGTGAGACACTGCAGAAATGTGTGCACCCGGCAGGCACGCATGTTCACACAGAAGTTGTTTAGTAGACTTCATAGAGTGCACAGGAGGTGTTTAAACTGAAAGCGGTAGACAGTATTGACAGGATGTTGCTTTGATGGTGGAAACACAATAATATTTTTTAATCTGCCTCTTCAAAGAAGGTTTAAAGATAATTTTAAACCTGTACCAAGAAATTTCTATGGAAATAGATGCATAGATCAGATGAAAAGTTAATCCTGAGCTGCTGCATCTATGTGCACCACCACTATGGGAAAACCTGACATGCTTTTGGAGGTAGGGAATACAGGAGGCCTTCACAGACAAGAACAAAACAAGCAAACACTGTACTCCATCCAGTCCAGGGATCACATGCAGGACTAACAGGAATAACAGACCAGTAACCCATGAATCAGAAATAAACAATATAATCCTTTATTCGTCCAGGAGTCTCCATGGTAGAAAAGGTTTCATTCCTGTAGAGTGTGTGCCTTTGGTCATTCAGTTTTAGTCCACTAATACTATTAGTCAGACAGAGTTTCTATAAATTGACAAATTTTATTTGGATTATTAATATTTACATAGACCACAGCAGAATAGATGAGGCATGAAGTGAGTTAGCTGAGCTTTGGGAAGGACTTGTCAGCTTATTCAGCTTTTTTCCATGTAAATAAAAAAAACATGTATCACGTTTCAGATGCAAGTTGTTATTACATGAATTCCTGTGAGCTCCTGGTTTTGTCAGTTTGGGTTAGATCATGCAGATACATGATGAAGCCTTGCCCCCTTTTTGTTGATCGCTTGCTGCACAGGGCGTGTCTTTAGATAGATAGATAGATAGATAGATAGATAGATAGATAGATAGATAGATAGATAGATAGATAGATAGATAGATAGATAATAGATAGATAATAGATAGATAGATAAAAACTTTATTAATCTCCAAGGGAGAAATACAGGTGTCCGGCAGCACACCAAAAATGTCTTCTGTTGACTTCAGCCCTACAACCGTGAGATTTTGTATAGAAATGTATCAGTGTTCCAGATCTCTGCCAGACCCACAAATCAAATTGATGCCATGAATTGTGATAAATAGACATACTGCAGCAGACAGTGGTAATATGAGAAAGAAACCGAGACAGAGACAGACCTGGGGAAGGGACATTTTAAATTATGGCTTTAAATAACAAATAAAATCAGCTGTATCAATATAATGTAGAACTTGTAATGTAATTTCATGGTGAAAAAGTGCTGTTGTTGCAACCTGCTTGTAAAAATATAACAACTGTTACTTATAGTCCCACACAGTCTATGCAAGTTGTACCAATGAAAAGCCACTTCACCTGTCAACTTAATTGTTATTTAAAAACAGCTCTAGTTCATCATCTCCACTTTATTTGGTGCCATCAATTCCCTCAACAGCACTTAGTTTCATGCAAGCTTCTAAAGGTAGACTGGATCTTGTTCACTCTCACTTCAGGTCACAAAGCTCGAGTCTCTTTGTACGTCACAGTTATTTATGGAAAGCACGGCAGGAGCAAGGGCACTAGTGTATTGGGTAAGTGCTCTCACACATCTACAGTATGTGGATCTAAATTTAGTCAGCCTAAGCATTTGACAATTTGGGAGAATTTTGATCCTCTATTAGCAAGGCAGTGAATCACAGCTTCTTCTGTACTGAGTACCTCTGATGCTGACTTGAACAAAATTTTGTTGGCTGTCTGTCCGTTTATGTCAAAAACTGTTCTCAGACTTCTTACGTTCAAATCGCTTCCTGCTACTTCCTCTCATACCTCCTTACCATTGCCCCGCCTCCTTTACTCCCTCTCTCTACCTCACATGCACATCACATTTGTTATAGTGAAAAAAACATGCTTGCCTCATCATTTTATTTTGGTGTGCATAGCCTCTTTCTGTTGAGAAATAAAGGACAGCAAATCAGTGTAGGGGCTGCTGGCTGCTTGTAGCAATAGCTCTCACGTGCCAGGTTACTATAGAGGAGGAGAGATTATTTCAGCTCTGTGGGCTCTCACGCTGACCACCATGACTTTTGGATTACAAAATGATAACTCATGTGGAATTTTATGCAAGATCTGGAATATTTTTGCAATGGATTGATTATTCTTGTTGTTGGTTTGAGTGATTGTAAATTTTATGGATTAAGTCTTGTTTTGACTTAGATTAAGATGCTTTCTGAGAAACTATGACAGAGTTCTACCTGGTACATTAACAATTGAACATGAACATTTTGTGTCGTGTTATGGCACGTTTAATGTGACTTGTTTCGTTTCTCTCCAGTCTGACAGTAATGCCAGTTACCTGCGAGCTGCCCGGGCTGGAAACCTTGAAAAAGTCCTTGACTACCTCAAGACTGGGGTTGAGATCAACATTTGCAATCAGGTAAAAGATGAGATTTTTTGGGATTTGATGCAGTTGCTGTGTTTAAACACTAAATTGGGTGAATCCTTTTACTTTGTTGCTGCGACAGTGATCCTGACTGCATTGTGCTTTTTGTCAGAATGGTTTGAACGCTCTTCATCTGGCCTCCAAAGAGGGGCACGTGGAGGTTGTTGCCGAGCTGCTGAAGCTTGGTGCCACTGTGGATGCAGCCACAAAGGTAAAGCATGATCTGATGCAGTTCCTTCACACTCACAGAAATCTGCATAGTATTCTATATGAGCAAAGTGAATGTGATTTGTTTAGATTTATATTCATGTCTAAAAGCACTGCACAAGTTGGGTTAGGTTAAGCATATTGTTTTGTTAAGTGTGACGATCATATTTCAGAAACAACAATCGCTGGAATTTTAAAGCACAAAAGAAACGTGTTAAGTTTTTAAATTACTAGTTAGTCCTCTTGTGCAGCCTCTTTACCACAGGCTATATACACGATCCATGCATAAACAGGGGTATGATCCAAAATTCAAGAGGAAGGAGCAAATGTGCCCAATTAAAGGCTGTGTTTTGACCCTGAGGAGGTTCAGGGATTAGTAAGATATCTGGGGAGTTCTGTGCCTGTGCTCCCTTTCACTGTTTTTCATACAATTGAGTTAACCAGGAGAGAACCATTTTAGGCTGTTTATAACAACTCTTCACCACATGCTGCATTTTTGGTTGAATCAATTATTTATAGTTAATGTTTTGCATTAAGTGGGAGGTTTATTGCAGAGCCTTAAGTCAAATTGAGCCACTAATTTTATGTCTAAGAAGATAAATGCATAAAACATGATTTCTGTAACATCATGTGATGTGGCCTTTCCTCTTTGCTGAAATTAGTATTATATGTTTTAAATGCTAGTTTTTTAGTTTTATTTAAGAGAAGATCTACAGCTACATGGGAAATGACACATACTTGGCCACACCAGAAGAGGATGACTGAACCTGCTAACAGCCACCCACAACAATGACTTTAGGGAGAGCATATACTTAGCCATGAGTGCCTAGCAGAATGCTCATGACAGGTGCATGGGATTTTAATTCACATGCCTTTGGTTGTTCCATGTAATCCAGAAAGGAAACACTGCTCTGCATATAGCATCGCTGGCTGGACAGGCGGAAGTTGTCAAAGAGCTTGTCACCAATGGAGCCAATGTCAATGCACAGTCTCAGGTAGGATATCTCTCTTAAAAACCATTATAAACCATTATAAGATCCAGGAAAAGCCTGTTTGTATGAGAAATACTACGATTTTTGTTTGAAAAGATCCTGTTGCTTAGTGTCTGGCATCAGTCCAACAGGCCTCTGGCTCTTAAATGAAACAGCTGCACTTTAACTCCATCAGATTATGATGCCAGAAATATTGCTTCCTTTGTTAGAATTTACACTGCTCCCAAAGATGATAAAGAAATATTGTAGCATGTGTTTTTGGACCATGTGATGCTTGTAGTTAAGCATTATATGACCAACACATTTTCATTGTCTGGTTTGTTTATTTTAGAATGGCTTCACCCCACTCTACATGGCCGCCCAGGAGAATCACCTGGAAGTTGTCCGGTTCCTTTTGGAAAATGGTGCCAGTCAGAGTATGGCCACTGAGGTAGAGTACATGCGATGTGTGTGTACATGTGTCACAACATCATGTGTCTTTGTACATTTGTGTGTCAGAATCATGTTAGTCCTTACAGCTCTTGTACTAATACCTTCATCTGCTCCTCTCTCTGTGTTGTGTGTGTTGTGTGTTTGTCTACATCCTAACCTGTCTCACATTCTGCACCTGGTCCCTCCCCCTTTCATCTCGCTGTGAGGTACTAGGCACAGCTCCATTGATTGCTAGTGTATGATGGTGGAGTGACCTTGAGTGGGTCACTGATGAGGTCTGCTCCTCTCCATGGCTCCTACTGCGGCTGCTGCTGCCATCACTGCTCTGATTTACGTTTCTCAGCCTGTGGAACGAATATACACACCATCAACAACACACATAAGCATGTGTGAAAAGGCAACATGTA
Source organism: Periophthalmus magnuspinnatus (assembly GCF_009829125.3). NCBI lineage: Eukaryota > Metazoa > Chordata > Actinopteri > Gobiiformes > Gobiidae > Periophthalmus > Periophthalmus magnuspinnatus. Next base: position 1,755,608 of record NC_047140.1, on the reverse strand, counting down.
CACACCATCAACAACACACATAAGCATGTGTGAAAAGACAACATGTACACACCATCAACAACACACATAAGCATGTGTGAAAAGACAACATGTACACACCATCAACAACACACATAAGCATGTGTGAAAAGACAACATGTACACACCATCAACAACACACATAAGCATGTGTGAAAAGACAACATGTACACACCATCAACAACACACATAAGCATGTGTGAAAAGGCAAAATACACACACAGCCATAAAACTGCTTAAGGTGCAGCTTTTTAGGACATTTTTGTATGGTACACAGAGCACTCTCATATATTTAGATTGTCTGTAAATACACCTCATGTAAGCAGAAAAACACCTGCTGTTGTATCTAAACATGCATTGTGACTGACATGTAGTTAAGAACAAATGTAAATATGAAACAGCTTTATACCCATCTGCCACATGCGTGTTTTATTTAAGAGTAGACACAGATATATTACTGAAGAAATAGTATAATCTTGAATGCGGTATTGATTAGAACCCACGCTACTTTACTTACAAGCCTGTCCCAACAGGCTTGTAACAGATAAATCTGTCTTTCACACTTGTTGCTTGTGTCCCTCTTCTCAGGACGGCTTCACCCCTCTGGCGGTGGCCCTCCAGCAGGGCCATGACCAGGTGGTCTCCTTGCTTCTGGAGAACGATACAAAGGGCAAGGTGCGCCTGCCTGCCCTGCACATCGCCGCTCGCAAGGACGACACCAAGGCCGCGGCCCTGCTCCTGCAGAACGACCACAATGCAGATGTGGAATCCAAGGTGAGAGCCACTGCACTTTCATTTGTTACCTTTGAAATACTGTCTTTTTTACCATAGCTGACACTTACATTTTGTTGATTTATTCTGCTTCACTTGACTTTTACAGTTTTTTATTAATACTAATCTAATGATTGTTGATTCTTCTTTCTTTGATTTTTATTATTTGATGTGCTTTTTCTCCTATTTTAATTTTGTTTTTTCTTATTTTGCCCCACTATTATCCAACATGTTATTGAAGTTGTGTGTATACAAAGAAAAACACACACTAAAAAGAGACAAATGATTTACATTTATGTAAACGCATAATTCATCCACATGAGTTGCACTTAAGTCCTTCCACACTCCGCTCCCTCATCCCCTGTTTGGGAGGCATTAATATATATTTTTTTCCCCTCTAATTACCCATTTTCTGCTCCCCTCTTGGCTGACTGTAGATGATGGTGAATAGAGCAACAGAGGTATACCTCTACTCTGTACTTCACATAAACGTCTCATTACAGTTCATCAAAAATGACAAAATAGATTAGTGCTCTTTCTGTAGCCCCTTTCCCCACCTTTGTATTTTTCCTTAGTATTGTTTTATTCCCATTCATTGCTTCATTTATATATTAGACCATTCTTCCTAGATAAAGTCAGACTAGAGACGCATGTGTTCTTAGGGCTGGTACAGAGACTTGGGCATCAAGGTTTCCTTGATTGAATGGTTTCATGGTTTTCAAAATTGAAGTTGTCCTATTATGTATTATCTATTTGTTTATTTTAATGAATTTGTGTTGTGAACTTTGGACAAAAATGTGTAGGTTTTTGAAAACACGGTTTCCATGAAACTAATAACATGATAACCAGTGTGAGCATGGAATGTGGTTATCATTCTATAAAGAGCAATTGTTTGTCCATCATGTGCATGGCAACAATTTCCCATGAAGCAGTAGAAATCCCTGTCCTCTCTAAACAGACAGCTATCAACAGATTAGAAGAGTGAGTACCTGTTTATCAAATCATGAACCTTTACAACTCAAGCATTTTGCATGGGACCACACTGAAAAGCTGTGTACATGCTTCTAGGGCATCTGACATACACTTTTACAAACACTTGTATCATTTCTCAGGCTGCCATCTGAAATGTTCACGAAAGGGGCATGATGACAACTGCATGTCATGCAATTACATAAAAATAAATTCCAAGACCAAGATTTTATTGTCCATACATTTGGGATGAGTTCTTATTAGATCATTTAAACCTGTAGTAGCATGGAACCATTAACTGTCCTGATTTTAGGATTGATCAGCTATGAAATCCTTTGGAGTGAAAGTTTTTTCTCCTTTTGCTACATCAAACTCAATCAATAGGTGGTGCTCTAAGCCACTGGTTTTACAAACACATACATGTTAGATTAGAGAGACCCTGGCAGAGAAATAGAGTACCCTGTGTGTTCATATGGATACTCTCTGTCAGTACCATCTTGGTTGCTGTTGATTAAGTACAGCATTGGTACTATACAGCATGTGCCACACTGACATTACGTCACAGAAGGTTTTAGTGGAGCACACTACCTACTCTGGGCCCATGTGTGATGCTTTTACCTTGTATCTTTAGTGATAATCCTGTGTGACTCCATTGTAGAGTGTCTTATTGAATGTATTCACTTACTAGTTTGAATAAAGTCAGTGTCCAATGGAATTGAACCCAGGACATTTACATACAGTGTTTGTGTATGTAATGTGATCTGTCTGCTTGGTCTTCTCAGAGTGGCTTCACTCCTCTCCATATCGCAGCTCACTATGGGAACATCAATGTTGCTACACTTCTGCTGAATAGAGGGGCTGCTGTGGACTTCATGGCAAGAGTGAGTATTTTCTGCCATCTGCTGATAGGGAGGGGTAATGACATCCTTTTGGCAAGATGTAATTCGCCTTTATATTAGACATTTAAAACACGTTGGTGCAGACTACAAGGACCGTTACTTGACTAAGCAATAAGTAATATTCTTATAATTCCCAATTATTTGCTTCCATACTAAAAAGACTAAAAACTCAAACAGTAACATATTCATTAATGATGTACGTTTTATGTTAATTTTTTGTAAATTGTGGGGGATATAGTGTGTGGGTGACATCACACTAGCAGAATCAGCAGAGTCTGTAATTGTGTTGTGTTTGTGCTGGGCTTTGACACTGATTACAGGTTAGGCATTGCACTGGAACTGTTCACAGTTTACAGAATTACAAATGGGCATAGACTGCTCCCAACTTCTTCATAATGTAATATTTGTTCAGTTCTGATCTTTTGGTAAAATATATTTTCTGTGTGTAGAATGACATTACACCGCTGCATGTTGCATCAAAACGGGGCAATAGTAACATGGTGAAGTTGCTGCTGGACAGAGGGTCTAAAATTGATGCAAAAACCAAGGTTGGTCATTACACTTTTTTATTTGAAACATAAAAAGTTGTTTTTGTCCTGTAATTCCACTTTTCTGTTTTTAGGATGGGTTGACACCGCTTCACTGTGGGGCGCGAAGTGGTCATGCACAGGTGGTAGAAATACTACTGGACAGAGGAGCACCTTTTTTGTCCAAGACCAAGGTAGCTTCTGTAATCAGTTTTGTATCCATTGGAAGTGTGCTGTTAGCTATCATTTAGGAGTTTTTGAATTAAACAGTTCTACATTATTCTTAAGTAATTTGAGTACAGATTGTAGCATACATTTTTGCAGACCTATGGGACTGTTAAGTCGTAAAACTACTTCAGCGTTTGATACAACTCCTCCATCATTCACTATAATTACACTTTGGTACATTTTAATCTGCTTCAGAGATTTGAATAATGATGTTTTAAAATAAGTTATTGTGCAAAACAAGACAAGTGTATTCTGGTTTTTGTCTAGAGATTCTTTTTAGCCATAAATAAAATACTACTATAAACTAGGCTTAAAAATAACATGCTTAAACAATAAAAAATGGGTATACAAACTGATATTATGTAGCTCGAAACAGGCCCCCTGATATTTCTTTAACTCATCAAGAGGTTCAGAGAGTGTTCCTGTTTCTGCTGTTTGTGTTTATGGAACTGTTGGACCCATGATGTTACACTTAACAGTCCCATCGTTAGTCTTATTCTGTGGCTATAGTGTTGTGGCTTTGTGTCCATAACATGTGTGCGACCTCTCCAGAACTGCCCGTCTCCGCTGCATAGCCCTTCAGTTTGACCACGCAGGATGACCAGTGTAACCAAATAGACATTGTTGTAATGACCTCGTTATAACAATGCTTCTATAACCTCCACAACTTCCTTCACAGTCTTTTCTGTGCAGCCAATTGTCCCACTCTAACTCCTGTGTTTGTGTTTCTGTCCATCTGTCTATGTGTGCGTCTGGTGTGTCTCGGTCTCTCTCTGGTCTCGCTCTGTCCCTCTGTTTTTCTTCCTTTCTTTCTGCACATCTCTCTCCACAGAACGGCCTGTCGCCTCTCCACATGGCTACTCAGGGGGACCACCTCAACTGCGTCCAGCTCTTGTTGCAGCACAATGTTCCAGTGGACGATGTAACCAATGACTACCTGACGGCTCTCCACGTGGCTGCGCACTGCGGACACTACAAGGTGGCCAAGCTCCTCGTTGACAAGAAGGCCAACCCAAATGCCAAGGCTCTGGTAAGAACATTTGCATTATCTATGTGCAGGTTATTAGAAATTATTAGGTGGAACTTTTTTAACAGCACAGTAATAGAATAGAAACAGAATAGAAAATGTAATTTCCCCAACTGTTTTAATGTTAATTTTATGATGATTATTTGTGATTATTCATGTTTTGAATAACTGAATAATTTGTGTACAAATTGTGCTATACGAATAAACTTGTCTTGCCTTGCTTTGCCAACAAAGGATAAAGAGAGCTGCATTTTTCTAAGAAAATACAAACCATGTATTTTGGTAATCTACAGTCTGTATCAGGTTTTAAAAAAAAAGCACATTTCCACCATATTACCACATTATTACGTGGTAATAATGTAATGGTAATGTTGTTGTGTTGTAAATTTATATTAATGAATTTATAAAGTGAGATTTAGATCAGAGCTAAAACATCAGTTTTGTTTCTCATTCATATTTCTGTACAGAATGGATTTACACCACTACACATTGCCTGCAAGAAGAACAGAGTCAGAGTGATGGAGCTGCTGCTTAAACATGGAGCTTCAATACAAGCGGTCACAGAGGTACATGCAACACCTTTTTCCCATTATTATTATTATTATTATTATTATTATTATTATTATTATTATTATTATTATTATTATTATTATTATTATTATTATTATTGTTGTTGTTGTTATTATTATATGTTATTTTTTTCTTTATTTTGAGAAGTAATGTGTTAAATAATTCAAAAATCCCCAATATTGTGATTTTACTCTCTTAAAATGATGTAATATTATGTTAAACATATTTTGTATTCATTTAAATCTTTCATTCTCAGTCTGGTCTCACACCAATCCATGTGGCAGCCTTTATGGGCCATGAGAACATAGTCAATTCATTAACACACCACGGAGCATCCCCAAATACCACCAATGTGGTGAGTAAATTACAGTTTTTCAGTCTACACATTTAAACTTCTTTTGTGCAATATATTTGTGCAATTGACCTTAATCTAACTGTAACACATTTCATTTATATGAATGTAAGAAAGCAGTGCTATGAGCATTTTGTCTTCCAGAGAGGTGAGACGGCTCTCCACATGGCGGCGAGGGCAGGCCAAGCAGATGTAGTGCGGTACTTGCTCAAAAATGGCGCAAAAGTGGAGACCAAGTCCAAGGTTAGTTAGGCAGATATTAGCCATAATATTAAACAGAAGAAATACTTGATAACATGAAGCCATACAAACGTATTTCTGTTGTGTAGGACGACCAGACCGCGTTGCACATCTCTAGTCGGCTGGGGAAAGTGGAAATAGTCCAGCAGCTGCTGCAGTGCGGCGCCTCTGCCAATGCTGCCACCACCTCAGGCTACACCCCACTTCACCTGGCTGCCCGCGAAGGACATCAGGATGTGGCGGCCATGCTGCTGGAGAATGGAGCCTCACTCTCCTCCTCCACTAAGGTGCGTCTGTGAATGTGAATACACCTATTATTTGTGCATTCATTATGTCAACAATTAGATGGATATCTTTATTGCAGACAGACAATATATAAAAAATACAATTCCAGATTCTGACATGCTCGACTGTGTCTCCACCAGAGGGCACTAATATTTATTTGCAAGTATCGCTAGTTTTTTTAAGTGTACGCTTGTTTTTTATTGGTCCATAAAATAGCCTCAGTACTGAAAAATCTTTGCATTCTTTGTTTGCTAGTACAATTACGCTATTAACATGTTCAACTGTCAGTAGTGAAACCAAGCAAAGTGAAATATTAACTTATTTATATATTTCTTTGTTTTGTTTTCTTGTTGTATCTTTACCTTTTCAGAAAATACTTAGTACTTTAGGCCCTGGTTGAAGTGGATTCACATTTGTCTAATTGCACAGATGAAGGTCAAATAGAAAGATGGACTACATTCCTCCACATAACTCACATGGTGGTCGGTTGTGAATGGTGTGCTTTGTTGCTGGAGGCTGTCCTTGATGTTGACCTCGTTCAGTGGGACAAATTAGCAAAGTGTAAACCCCACTGTGCACGTTCCTCTCTTTCTCTCCTCATTCAGCATCTTTGGGGACACCACCTGCGTTCAAGGAAATTATGTCATTACGGTGGACAGGGAATAAGAATCTATTTATTAGCCAATTTGTCGATAAAAATATGTAGGACTATCTTGCCTAAATTACCTATATTAATTTGCATGAGTTTGAACTAGCTTACTGTAAAAATGAGGTCAAGTATTCAAGAGCGTGGAATCTGTGATAGTCCCACGTTCTCCTGGAAAAAATGACGCAATGTCTTAAAATATCTCATACGCAGGAAGGAAGCTGAGATGAACATGATCACGTTACAAAACAATCATTGTAGACCCAGAGGAATGAATGGACCTCAGCATATTTTTTGATGGGGTTGCAGCAAAAATGTTATTACAGCATTTTAGCAACTTACAGTGATGTGTTTTATTCAGATTTGCAGATGTATGCACAGATCTCATTCTCACTGAATTAATATTTTAAAGTTTCTGTTTTACAATTTCTGACCATTTGTATTCTGTTTACACAGAAAGGGTTCAGTCCCTTGCACGTAGCAGCAAAGTACGGAAAGATGGAGGTGGCCAGTCTGCTTCTGCAAAAAAGAGCTGCACCTGATGCTGCTGGAAAGGTGTGTTAAATACATATACTGTGTAGACATAGGTTTTCATTTTGTGATACTGTAATATTTAGGGAGATATGGCTCTGGAGGAGAAATATTGTACTAAAAGAATAATCTAAACCATTCATACTAGGTTTTTGTGTCCGGTTTTAGTAGGATATTACTTTAAAATTTAAGCTTACACTCTGTAATACCATGCACTAATAGGAATGCATTTGAATCTGTTTTGTCTACTCAATTACATATCTTAGCATGATTTTTTTTTTTTTTTTGTGTGTGAACCTAGTATGCATTGTTCGCCTCCATTCTCTCATTTTGGTGTTTTTACTTTTGTTACTAGTCTTTATGCATACCTTCTACATTTGCGTGCTTCGTCCAGTAGTATTCTAACCTAGTGCTGCATGCTCGTGTGTTTGTGTGTCCGTTTGGGTTGGTGTTTTAGAGCGGGCTAACTCCACTGCATGTGGCCGCTCACTACGATAATCAGAGAGTGGCACTGCTACTGCTGGACCAGGGAGCTTCCCCTCACGCTGCTGCCAAGGTATAAGCACTCAAACATAGTAGCCTAGTCCTAGTTCATTCCTGTTTAGTTCTATGTCATATTTAGTATTAGTATACTCAAACTTTTAATATGAGCAACTATGAACGCATATGCATGTTCTAGATTCATTTTATGTCTGTTGTCACAATTCACAGTCCTTACACATGTTTTATTCACATGTTTAGTATTTGTCAACTAGGCCTTGGAATTCACCCTATAGGAATGACGGACCTCCAGACTATGATCTTGTTTTTAACTGTACAGTGTCGACATATAGTGAACATCAAGGGAAGACATAGGATTTACCCCTCATTTATCTTTACTTGACACCTTCTTTGTATTTTATTTCTACCTCTGTCCCCTAATCCTCTCAGTCTTCTCAGTCTTATTTCTCAGTTGCTCTTTCCCTTGTCAGGACTCTTCCCCCTGCACTATTAGTCATTCCTTTCTTTTTCACTTTTACTGTCTATAAATTGTCTTCATTTGGCTGGGTGCTTAAGTTGGTATGCTTGAGCTAATTTAGACCGCTTTGGAATGATGTCTTTGTAACTTAACTGTTTGCAGTGATTTAAGATAAGATAGATAGTCTATTTCTTGTGTAACATAACATGTAATTACATGGTCATAGATATTCTGGTTTGGAGTCAAGAGGGTCACATGTTACATGTTAACACGTGTTAACATGTAATTACATGTTGTTATATGTTTTTACATGTTGTTACACTATATTTCAGAAGGTAGGTACATATTGTTAAGGGAAGTGTAAAATAAAGTGTTATCAAATCTTTAGTTATTCAAAATAGGGAAATTGGAATGTTGCAACCACAAGTAACGGCATGTATTTAACAAACTGGTTGAGTATTCGTACTTCAGTCTATTGTATAAAATTGCATTAATGATTAACACCAAGTACAAGGCATGTAACAATTTTGTACATATTGTAATATCGGAATATAACTCTTGTCTCAATTTAAAAAAGTAAATCAGATGAAACCAAACAGACAAAGAGTCTTGTATATCATTACATAACTCTCTAAAGATCTCCTCTGTCGTGTCTATACCAGAATGGCTACACCCCTCTGCATATAGCTGCCAAAAAGAACCAAATGGACATTGGGACCACACTGCTGGAGTATGGGGCGGACACAAACGCAGTGACGCGGCAGGGTATCAGTCCCATTCACCTGGCAGCTCAGGAAGGCAGTGTTGACCTCGTGTCACTACTGCTGGCCAAGAACACTAACGTCAATGTGTGCAATAAGGTGACATTCACTCAGACATAGCAACATGATTTGGTGTGTAATCATGGATTTATATATGTTCTCAACCTACTGATTTTCAGACAGTGTATTACTCAAACAAATGAAAGCTTTTTTTTTTCTCAGAACGGACTTACACCTCTTCATTTAGCAGCTCAGGAAGATAAAGTTAATGTTGCAGAAGTCCTTCTCAACCATGGGGCTGATATAAATACCCCCACAAAGGTAATACACACATAGAAACTTTGTATGTAACGTGGAAGACTTTAAGAGCACACACTTTTATAACAATGCACTTTGGTGTAGCTCAAGTCTCTTAATGATTACTTTCTTTATTGACCCCTTGTGGTTTAAATTGTCTGAAAACTCCCAGTCCAAATTTCTAGAGCATGCTTCTTGGTCGTTTTTTTTTTTTTTTTCCTTATTCCTCATGTTTTTATATTTGTTTCTCTCAGACTGGCTACACTCCTTTGCACGTGGCTTGTCACTATGGTAACTCAAAAATGGCAAACTTCCTGTTGCACCATCATGCAAGAATTAACGGCAAAACCAAGGTAGACAAATGAGTATGTATGTATATATGTGAGAATGAATGTATGAATGTATGAGTGAATGTATATGAGTTCTAGGTGACATTAAAACTTTGCCTATTTTGTTCTTTGAAGACTGGGTACACACCTCTCCACCAAGCCGCTCAACAGGGCCATACACATATCATCAACCTGCTGCTTCAGCATGGAGCTTCAGCCAATGAGCTTACCCTGGTCAGTGCACAAACACAATTACAGTGCACTGTCTCTCACCGCAGCTTCACACTCATGTGACTCTTTGTGTTTTGTTTGTGTCTGTGACCAGAACGGGAACACTGCCTTGTCCATCGCCCGCCGCCTCGGGTATATCTCTGTGGTGGATACTCTGCGACCTGTTACAGATGATAACTTGAATGCAGTGGTGAGTCTAATGTCATCAAAATAAACCAGACAAAATAAAAATATGTTACTAATCTGTTACCTAAAATAAAATAGTTGTTTATTGTAAATGATTGACCTTGACATGACCTGCATGTAAAAAAGGTGTTAGCCAAGGTATCAAAGGGTGAATTTGTGACTAGAATGCACCAGAAGACAGTGAATAAAGACAGAGTCAACAAAGAGGACAAAACACTGCATCAGCAGCAGCAAAGTCTATTACTCAATAATGCCCCTCTCTACTGTGATGTAGCTCAAAGATCAAGGTCATTCTCATACACCGTGGTACGACTGTTCTATTATTTATCCTACATAGACCTGCTGTTGTGTACTGCCTGTATTAAACATATGCCATTTCATTTACTGAACTAAATTCTATTTGTTGGTTTGATTTACTAAAATCTAACATAATATTCTTCTACCAGCAGGTTGCATCAGAAAAACATCAAATTAATGTCCCAGAGACGATGAATGAGTTCCTGGACATGTCTGATGATGAAGGTATGAAAACTCACAATGCATGTATGATTTAACCCTACACACATATCAATTTTCTTGTGTGTTTGTTTCTTTTTCTGATACTTACTTCTTAAAACATTTGTTCTCTAATCTTTATTTATATGTATTATTTTCACTCTAGCAAACTTGCTTTCTGTTTTGAGCTATGAGACCAAAACTGTACCAAAGAAAGCCAAGTGACACTGCCTTGTCTACTTATAAGCTCTTTGTTTTAAATGTATTCACAAAACAGTTCCTTGATGTCTGTATAGTAGTTACATAACATAATTAAGGTGTATACTGACCTCCATAATGCTGTAAAGCAAGCTTGTCAAGTAAAGTTTTAGACCAAAGTCAGTGTTTTGCCCTGCCCACTGGCTCTTGTTTTGAGCCACAGAGCCACACTTGTGTAAAATTGATGAGCTTGTTCATGAGCTGCTGCTCCAGCCGTGTGGAGTTTCTGTCAGCTGATACACTCACAGGTTACACACATGGACTGGCATGCAGATTCTGCCATAATGGATTTGTTGAGCTGTGCCAAAGCTGTTTAGTTGAACAAATATTCTCTCATTTTAGATCTAGTGCACATTTTAGATCTAGTGCACAATCATCATGTAGGAAATATAAATAGCAGTGACCATGGCCTTGTGCCTCCATATAAACTGTTTATACAATGTGCATAATTTATCAACGTTGGACTAAAACCAGGAACACTGCATACACACATCAACAGGCCAATGTCTCTGGGATGGCTTCGCTTACTCATGTAACATTTGGGCATGTTTTAATTCATCTCTGGGGTAATAGAGATTTGTGAGAATAACAGGAGGCAGAATGCTTGTTGCACTGCATGTTAAGAGTTTCCACAGCACTTCTTAATCCTATATAAGGGAGGCCTATCCTATTAGGCTGCTGCGTAAAATGAGTGTGACAGGTCATGGTGGTGTATTCCTGTGCACAGGAGGAGCTTGACCAATTAGCCCACACGCTCCTGCTTTCTATAGACTACTACTGCTCTAATTTATCCATGTTTAGTCTTGTGCTATAATCACATCACAACCTCCTTAATTATCCACTGTTGAACGTTTGCTTGCAAAGTGTGCACCTTTCCATGAGCCACCCATTGTATTTGCTGTGAGTGTAAGTAAGTAGTAGCTGATAATAACAGTAATATAGTATAAGTGGTTGTGTTATTTGATCATTAAACAATTGTTGCACCCGCCCCTCAGTCTGTAGGGCAGCCCGCTCTCAGAGAAGCCCTGGGAGGGTTCACTGAAGCTCCGCTGTCATTCTGTTGAGCTCCTTTAACACTGGACAAACTACAGCAGCCACGGTGACTCCAGAGCGGGTGAAACCATAGATGCCGTGGACGTAGGCTACTTTCTCTGTTTCTAAATCCAGCAGATGAGCTTTGGTTGAGCCGTCTCTACTGGGCCAGTATTAACCCCGGTGCTGCTGGTTGCGTCAGATGGATTGGACTATACATATTGCCGCTTTTGTTGCAAGGAAAGGAAAGGCTTTACACTTGAATGATTTAAGTGCTAAAGTGTAACAGAGATGCGCCTCGCCCCGCACCATCACATGCCCAGCAGAGTTTGTTCGGAGCGGAATTGAGCGCGCACCGTGGAGGCAACATTTTCCATCAGCAGCTGTTGCACTTGTGGATAAGTCACGCACAGCCCCCCGTGTGGATTTACCCTTGAACTCTAAGAATTTTTAAAGTTTGAAAAAAGAACGTTTGATAGGGCTGCTATGGAGAAAGGTATGTTGTTTGGAACTTGTTTTATGAGATAGAAGTGCGCGCCTGGAAAGAGTAAAGACCCACACTGTGTTTGGCCCTTAGAGCATTTATCTAAGCGTGAATGGGACAGTAATAAACTATTACAAAGACACATTGGCCCAATCCCATACTATGTACTATGTGAAGTTAGCCACTTGAATGCAAGGAAACTCAGTAAACTTTATTAGTCGAGGCTGTATTTTACTGATTCTGTTTAGTCCAATGAAGAAGAACCATCGCTGAAGCCCCGCATTTATCTTACCTCTGCTGATTATTACACTATCATTATTAGAGAACACTGTTTGACTGCCGTGCTAGTGTTTATTAATAGATGGGCAAAAGTAGGACGGGTTTTATTTTGAAACTCGGTGCCGGATATGTGCGAGTCCTCGCGCTCTGGCCTCATTGGCGCTGCGTGTGATCCGAGTGCGGCAATATCCGAGGCACGGGGAGGGGCTGCGGGGAAGGAGCACAGTGTTGCAGGCAGGACAGAGCTGGAAGATGAGGGAGAAGGAGAAACACGGTGCCCGCTCCAGCGGCTTTATTGAGCGGCGTGTCATCGTCCACCGCTCTGCAGATCGAGGTGCGTTTCTAGTTTGGAGTCTGCGCTGGGACTTTGATGGCTCTGTTACATGTTGGTTTTGTCTTTGAGTGTTGCGAAAAGAGCTGCGTTTGTTTTTACAAAGAGATCCAGATGTGGTGCAAAGTGCTTTTGGTGCCGCATTTTAGACGTCACAGTTTGTCCTGTAAAGCGCTTTAACAGACCCAGGCTGACTGCTACTGTTTTTGTTATGATACAGAGAACTGCAGCCAGTCAAAGTTGCAGTGGGCTATGCAGTGTAGAATCAATAATGCTGAATAATGACTATCTGAAACTACTAACATCAGACAAGTAGTAGGATATGATGACATGATGGGACTGTGTGTCATCCAAGTCTTTCTCTGGATTGCTCTATAACACTGGTGGTTACCTTTGCCAGGTGATGATGCCATGACCGGGGACACAGACAAATACCTGCGGCCCCAGGACCTCAAGGAGCTTGGGGATGACTCTCTACCTCAGGAGGGTTACATGGGCTTCAGCATTGGAGCTCGCTCAGCCAGGTAGGCTCCATCACTCAACAGATTTTGATAGTTAATTAGTTTAATTGGTTTATTTTAGTGTGTGTGTATGTGTGTGTGTGTATATATATATATATATATATATATATATATATATATATATATATATATATATATATATATATATATATATATATATATATATATATATATATATACATACACTTCACTTTTTGAACAATACATTGTATTGAAATCTGGTGCATTAGCTCAAGTGCATAGACACCCAAAAGCAAATAATAGAACTTGCCACAATTGCATCTATTGATTTCAGTTGCCAAAATGATTCAGCATTTTGTGGCACTATTCATATACAATCCAAACTGCTGAGAGTATCACAATTGTGTGTTAACTTTAATCTAGAACTCTAACAACAGGAAGTTGTTTGTGGACAATGAGCATTCATCCTTTGTGATACACTGTGGGGCAAACTCTTATTAGAAAATGTGCACTTTAAATCTGTGTTTGATAAAAGCTGATCATATTTAATTATTCATTATTCTTAGCTTTAATTTGATAAAAGGTAGGGTCCAACAAAGTAAGTTATTTAATATTGTTATGTGGGGAAAACAAACAGCAATTTGTCAAAATTTCACAGTGAGTTTGTGGAGAAATCCATTGTTTGTCCTGTTTGTTTGTTACATTGACATGGCTTTGCCTTTGACTAGTAGGTTCACCTTTGCACATCTGTACTCATATACAACCATGCAAACATGCAACATTAAACCATATACATAGAAACACACACTTCACGCTTCAATGTTTTTGAATTGCTTTGCTTTTCAATTCAATATTTTGCTCTTCTCCTTCTTGCACCCTGTCATTTTAGCCCTAGAATCAGGTAAGAGTTATAATAGTAGTTATAAACATAGACAGTACTGTTGAATGCCATTGTCCATTAAGTATTGATCCATTGACCTATTTCACTTAAGCCATATATAAATTTACACTAACATCATCTTGTGTCGTCCGAGTGCTGTGTTTTTTACTTGCTGTCTTGTGTCATGTGCTAGTTTGTCCATCTAAACTCATCCTATCCATTTCCCTGTTCTTACACAGGTGTAAAAAGGAGTTACCGTACTATACTTTTTTATTTGCTTTTACTTTAGTGTTACCTAAGTGACATTTTATTTGAAGCTGAAGTCCGGATGTTTTTTTTTTTCCGTGTGTCTCACATTGTAACTTCCAGGGATCAAAATGTTGCCTTGCACATAAACTATATTATTAATTATAGGTAAATTATGGATTCTTGTCACTTTTTTCAGAGATGGAAACATAAGCATGATTCAGACATATTTTTCACACACCTAAACTTATGGAAACGTAGAGAAGAATGGTGAGAACTAGAAAAAAAGGAGGAGGAAGCTGTGCTGAACAAACAGTTGGTGGAAACCAGAGGGACAAGCATTGATATAGAGAGGTGCTATCACGCCAGCCGCTCCATTCAGGCTGTACAGAGTTGCTTGGTAACTTCGATGGAGGGTTAGGCAGGCCTGCTGAATAAAGGCCTTCTCTCTGTGCTGAATATGTACCCACTCAAACACGCTGAGCTCTGCATTTTCCTCTCTGTCCACCCCTCTGTTCACACACACATACACACACATACATAATAAAGCATGCAGTTGTCAGTTTAGTTTATTTTTGAATTTTTGGGACAGCTCTGCCTTTTTCTATACAGTAACAGACTCGGATGACTCAGATGCAGAGGTCCGGTGGCTGTTAATGAACAATTTGTTTGGCTCTGAGCTAATAAAATTCCCAGTGTGAAAAATGTGCTAAGGACCAGCAGACCTGCACAGGATAAAGCTGGATGTCTTGGTACACTCGGCCATAAAGTACACTGCAGCAAGATGAAAAGAAAGTGCCGGGTTCTCCTCTTCGTCTCTCAAACTGGTCTAGGTCAGCTGCTAATCTTAGACCGAAGAAGTACAGGCAGAACAGGCAGCAATTACATTACACAGACTTCTATCAGCCAGGGTTCATTTTGGCAGCCAGATTTAATTTACTTGTAGTCTTTTGACTAACATTATTATGCTTTTCAGTTTTAGTTTTAGTTGAGCTGATTGGCAAACAAAAACATATAGTCTGCATGTGTCCGTGTTCATTTGAGTTTAACTTTTATAGTTATCAAAATATCTCTACTGATAGTCGTAGTACTAGTCATCACTAATTATTTGTTATTTAGCTTTCATCAGCAAAAATATTACATTGACAAAACCTGTGCCAAAATACATTGACAAAATTTGCAATACCACTACTGTATATCCCATATATGGTGTTTTAGTTACATCATGCAGTATTAGTTTTGCATTTACAACAGTTAATGTAATGTCCCTACTTTCCTTCTTCATCCTTATCTCTTCTAGCCCAAACAAATTGTCCTCCCTCCTACTGTATTTCCATCTCTGAATCCTCTATTGCTCGTTCTGAACCAGCAGTCAAAACCTTATTGCTTTCTTTCACTGTGGACCCTCTCTGTCCAGCCCTGTTCCCTGGAGGTTGCATGTAATAATGGACTTCTTGCTTTGTGTTTTATTTTGTGTTCCCGTAACTTCTTGTTACCTGCGGCACCGGATTGCGTGGTAACCTATAGCCTCCGCTCCTTCAGTTCGGATAGGTCCAACACTCTCAACCGAAGTTCCTACGCACGGGATAGTATGATGATCGAGGAGATTTTGGCCCCAACCAAAGACACGGTAAATATAATGTTGTTATTAAAGCAAAGTTTTTATTAAGTTATGAATTTGTTCTTCTATCACAAAGTCCATCTATACTGTTTGTGTCTCTGATATTTTTCCTCTGTTGTCTATATCTTAAATTTTTCTTGAAAAAATCCAATTGCTTAGATAAGGTTGATGATATGCTGCTTAGAGATCTGAATTTCCCCTCTGGCATGAATAAGATCTTTTTGATTTGATTTTGAGATTGTGCTAATGTAAATGAATAGCACATTGATAGTGAGTTTTTCAGCCAAAAACCCAGGTGTTCTGTTGTACAAAAAGTGCAGCAGAGCTAGTCGTATGCTTCTATGATAGAATGAATGGCATTGGCTAATGCGTCTTGAGTAAATATGGGCTCTATATTTAAGGTGATCACAATTTATCCATTTATCCATTTTAAACATTCTTATTGCCATCTCCCAACATATTGTATCAATCTCTCCTCTTCCTAAAGCTTCAGAGTGTCTGTAAAGACATATCCTACTTGGTTGACCCCCTAAACAAGGTATTCATTGTTGCCATAGTCAGTGCTGTCATTTGTTTGGTCAAATTTTTTCATACTGTCAAGGGGATATTGTTTATTTCATTGCTGTGTACTTTTTAAAATTCAGTTGGATTTGGGGTTTTAATTTATTTATTATTTGAGGGTACAACATATTTTTTTCTTACCATGAATTATGAGTTATTTCAATCACAAGCTTTTTCATACTTTAGGTAACAAGTGTGAAGCAGTTCACATTTGACTCACATCTCCATGCTCCACAGTTTGAGTGTTCTTTCCTGTGATCTGTTTTACATCTGCTGTTTTGTCCCTTGATGCCTGTTTTTACCAGCACCTCGCTGTGACGAGGGATTACAGCACTGAGTGTATGCGGCGCTACAGTTGGACTCCGGACATGTTGGACCACAGCCACCACACAGTGTCCAGTCCCATTCACTCTGGGTGAGTACAGGCTGTTACTCTGTTGTACTCAAATGGCATACGACTCATGCGGACTATTAGCCCTGGTTAGCTAAATGTTTTATTGATGCTATAGAAATAGGATGCAGCATAAACATTTTGAAAGTAAATTGGACACAGATTAAGATATGGTTCACAGAAGCGACTTACATGTTACATTGTATTTTAGCAATATGTGTGTGGTATGCGGCAAAGTCCTACATTAGTGTCTGACTCTGCTACAGCTTTTTTCCTTTAAACCAAGAAACAGCAAAACCACATTCATAAATATGCTGCAGTCATGCTTTATACATTGAGGAATACCGTAAATGTTGTCATCATAGATTTTTCTCTGTGTACTGCATATATTCATACAAAGAGTCTTGCTACACAGAAGTTAGTGTGCTCCTCTGTGCAGTAGGAACACGTTTGTTTTTTCAAAGAATGATATTTAACAGGCATCTGTAGCACTGGTGCAGGTGCAGAGTTCGGTGAATGCAGTTCTGCTACTGTATACAGCAGGCCACATTCAAAAATACATTTTACATATTTGTATTCTTTGACAGTAAAAGTAATTTGATTGTACTGATAAAATACTCATGTGATTTGAATAGTTTACAATATTTGAAACTAAATAAACTGAAACGGGAGATGTTTCATTATCATTACTCTTTTTGTCCTTATGCTGCTTCTTTTACCAAACATTGTGATAGGAGCATTTATACTAGGCTATTGTTGAGGGAATTGCGGAGCACGTAAAAACACTAATGTTGTTCCTTCATATTTTTTTAACTGTTGACGACAGTTTATCATCATTGTGTGTGCCTCTAGGGTTATGCCAGCTGAACATTGTCATCTAAACATTTTTTCATTCATTGGCACAAAAATATCTGTGATGAGTGTTTGGAAAGCTGTTGTGAATAATACGAGAGCACTGTTGCCATGTATAG
Organism: Periophthalmus magnuspinnatus; assembly: GCF_009829125.3. Classification (NCBI taxonomy): domain Eukaryota; kingdom Metazoa; phylum Chordata; class Actinopteri; order Gobiiformes; family Gobiidae; genus Periophthalmus; species Periophthalmus magnuspinnatus. Next base: position 1,737,752 of record NC_047140.1, on the reverse strand, counting down.
AGCACCTAAAGTAAGGTTTTCAAGGTCTGTCTCCTGCATTGTCCCCATGTGTTTCTTTGCAGCTTGTCCTCCCCGCTCCCTCAGTATGACTCCAGGTGATGATTGAGTCCACTGCTCTTACCCATGATACCACAGTGATGTCACTCCCTCTTTGTCATTCTCTCTTTAGACACTTTCTTCACATTTCCATTTGTGTGGTTTGGTGTTTCATCTGCAATGCGTAGATTAGATATGTTTATTCAGTGTGTTTGAGACATTATTATTGTTTTGTCCTCAGTACACAAATCTATGTACATGTAACACATACAGTTAGTACATCCCTTAAAGCAAACAACAATAAAAAGATGGAAACTTGACATATTATTTAATCCCTATTAGTGCAAATCTCTATAGCTGTTAAATATATTTTCACTGGAGGTTGTTTTAGAGTATCTGAAATTTTGGCATCACCTAAAGCCCCAAACTTTGAAACTAAACCTCCTGCAATTTCACTCTATGTTTAGTTTCATAAATTTGAATGTTTTTATTTGGGGCTCCTAAGGGTGAGAACTGACATTTTTCAGAACTCAAAACCTCTCTTTCCTCTACTTTTTAGTCTGTTTTTACTTATATTTGGGTGTATTCTTTCTTGATCTTTTTGGGTGTACAGTGATCACAGCATGGGATCTGTCCTCCTCACCTGTGTCAGTAGTGTGGTTTTTATACCGCCTCCCTCTGGCCCGGTTTCTCTGCTCTAAATGAGTTGCTTTGTGCCTGGCAGGTTTTTAGTCAGCTTCATGGTGGATGCTCGAGGTGGTTCCATGAGGGGCAGCCGGCACAATGGCATGCGCATTATCATTCCCCCCAGGAAGTGCACTGCACCCACACGCATTACCTGCCGCCTGGCCAAGAGGCACAAGCTGGCATACCCACCACCCATGGTGGAGGGAGAGGGCCTGGTTAGTCGATTGGTGGAAGTCGGGCCAGCAGGAGCACAATTTCTTGGGTAGCTGGATCTAATTTGAACTTAATGTATAATTATTACAATTGTCTGAAAATACAGTTTTATTCAAATATTACATTGTTTTCAGCCCTGTGATTGTGGAGATTCCTCACTTTGGTTCAATGCGGGGCAGAGAGAGGGAGCTTATTGTTTTAAGGAGTGACAATGGTGATACCTGGAAGGAGCATCAGTCTGATGTTCGACCAGAAGACCTAGTCGAACTGCTCAGTGGAATGGATGAAGGTAAAGTCAAATGAGCAAATTACGGACTTGTATAAATAATAAATAATAATGCAATGTTTTACAAGTTTATCAGGGTCTACTTAAGCGTAAAGTGCATATGACAGGTTTTCATGCTTTTGTAAATATTACTTTATTAGGTGGGATAGTGCCATTGGTCACGGTCCAATTGCATTTTGTGAAGTTGGGGGAAAAGCATCAAATATCCATACAAAATATGTGATAATTTATACAAATGATACATTTTCTTATGTTTTAAACTTTTATTTAGTAAAATAAAGGCTGTCATTTTTTTATTTAGCAAATGGTAACTGTTGTTTAATTTAGACAAGCTTTTGCTCTTGTTTAACAGTATGGTTGCAAAATATGAAAAACTAGGCATGATTTTTTAGCGAAACTTATACATATAATTATGTGAACTACTTTTTAGTGAAATGTATATTCTAAGCTGTCATATGCACTTTAAATGCCTTTTGAGACCGACCTTATATTTATAACACCTTGTAAATGATATGTCAGCATTCTTAATAAATGTGATGTGTTTTTGTGCGCAGAACTAGACAGCCCTGCTGAGTTGGAGAAGAAGCGCATTTGCCGCATTGTCACAAGAGATTTCCCTCAGTATTTTGCTGTAGTTTCACGAATCAAACAGGAGTCAAACCATATGGGCCCTGATGGAGGTGTGCTGTCGAGCACCACAGTACCAATGGTCCAGGCCTCATTTCCACCAGGGGCACTGACCAAGAGGATACGGGTTGGCCTTCAGGTACTCCTGACCCTAATGTTTTTCTGAATATTATGCCATCCTTATCTTCTAGAAACATAACAGAAACTTCACCTCTAGGGAAAATGACAATGTGACTTGTTCTATTTAGGCCCAGCCAGTGCCTGATGAAATGGTGAGGGCAGTTCTTGGTAACAGAGCTACCTTCAGCCCTATTGTCACCGTGGAGCCCAGAAGAAGAAAGTTCCACAAGCCCATTACCATGACAATACCTGTACCTCCACGATCAGCAGAGGGTCATCCAAGTGGTCAGAGAGGAGACGCAGCCCCATGCCTACGCCTGCTCTGCAGCATCACTGGTAAAAAGTTACCTATTAAAAACGGCAAAAACTTTGAAGGCTGGTCTTGTGTATTTTTATTAAATACTCTCTCTTTTATAGGAGGCACTTCTCCAGCCCAGTGGGAGGACATCACAGGGACGACACCTCTGTCCTTTGTAACAGACTGTGTCTCCTTCACCACAAATGTATCGGCCAGGTAAGAATTGGCACCTCTTCGGACTGACCAGTCCATTTGACTAACATTGAACACTTCTAAGTAGGTTTGATTTGGGTTCATTCAAAGACACACATTTGGCTCCTAAATTTGAATCATGTGCTGGGTGAGCAGTTTGTCTGGATTAGTTTGTTGTATAGCGATCATGTGACTTTGACATCTTTACCGTTACTGCTGCATGTCACTTGTCAGACAAAAATGCAGCTCGGGCCTTTTCATAAAGCAGAAACTTTTTTCACTAATTTATTTAACCTCGCTCACAGGTTTTGGCTCGCAGACTGTCACCAGATTCCTGAGACGGTGAGTTTAGCGTCTCAGTTATACCGGGAGCTGATCTGCGTGCCGTATCTGGCCAAGTTTGTGGTGTTTGCCAAAATGAACGACATTGTGGAGGCTCGGCTGCGCTGTTTTTGCATGACGGATGATAAGGTGGACAAGACTCTGGAGCAGCAGGAGAACTTTGAGGAAGTAGCACGCAGTAAAGATATTGAGGTAGGTTTGCTCACTGTAAACATGAGTAAAGATAAGTGTGTTATTATTATGTGCAAATTAAAAAATATATATTAAAAATAAATGTTTCTTTAGGTTCTGGAGGGAAAGCCGATCTTTATTGATTGTTACGGCAACTTGTCCCCATTGACCAAAAGTGGACATCAACTGGTTTTTAACTTTTTCTCCTTCAAAGAAAACAGACTTCCTTTCAATGTGAAGGTATACTTTATTTAGCACAGCTGTATTCTTTATGGCAATACACACACTCACACAAATTTGTATTTTTATTCAATGTTTTTCTGTTAAAGCTTGCTTGATAGACACACTTATCATATTTATATGCATGTCTTTTTAGGTTTCAGTATTTTCACAGGTTAAGCATGCAAAACATGGAACACCAACAAAAAAATATTTTATTCTATTTTTCCAGATCAGAGACATGGGCCAAGACCCCTGTGGCCGCCTGTCTTTCCTGAGGGAGCCAAAATCCACTAAAGGTCTTCCTCAGACTGCCATATGCAATTTGAATATTACACTGCCAACACACAAAAAGGTAGGCTTGATTTTTTTGGAAAATGTTCTGAAGTCCCTATCATGCCATCCTCATAAATGAAACAAAGTAATGGGAAAACAACACAGCCATAACATCAAGAAGAACCATTGCACTTCATGTTGTTGGGAACGACTGCTTGCAGCTTGTGTCTTATATTAGTGTTTAAGCCTGTGCCAGTCATAAGACCCCACAATCTACACATACAGTGTTCTGCCTTTTATTCTGTTTCCTGGCTGGCTCAATTTGGTCACAGAAAAGAAATGCAGAAATGTTGTGGTATTGGTTGATCATAAAATACTGAATTTTGCTATTGCTTTTTATTTTGCTGTTTTTACTTTTGGTCATTAATCCAAAAGATTTGTTCTGATGCTCTTGGTTGTTTTTGCTGCTCCATTTGCATTCCCTGTATTTTATTTTCTCCTTCCCGCTCACTGTAACGCCCCTGCTCTCCATGTCACCTCTCTCTGCACCTGCAATGCATCTTGGGAAACCACAGGATTTGGAGTCTGATCCTGATGATGAGGTAAACTGAGTCTTCATCATCACATAAAATGCTTTTTTTTATCATTATGCTGGCTTGACCACTAATGCTACATTTAATAAATATGCTGAATGTTTTCAAAATGTACTGTTTCTTCCGTAGCCCAGTCAAATGAGGCTTTGGACAGCAGCATGCTTATTTTTACAGTGCTATGTGTGATAAACATGATTTCCTGTAAAGAATCAATGGAAATTACAAATGTTTTTTTTCTTAATTTAAATCTTTATTGTTGTCCTCATTTCAAGTTCAATGTATGTGTTTCAAGTCAGCTTGTATTGCATCAATTATATCATACATTTTCAAAGGAGCCATCATGCTGCATATGATAAAACCATTATGTTTTTCTTTCAAAAACTAAAACGCACACACACAAATGTGTAAATGCTGCTACTGATAAAGAGATCACCAGGAAATATGTTTTGGTTTCTGTTGAGCTGATCGTCTTTTTTAATTAATGCATTTATTTTAAGAATAAGAGTGAGAGAACAGTAACTATTTATGCAAGTAGTTCCTCCTTATACACGCACTAACAGCATGTACCCATGCATTTAAACCATAAGTGTGTGCTTTTTTAAAATTTCAAACTAATAATGCTACAAAAAACATAAATACTCAGAAACATGTCATCACATTTGCCATCTTTTTATGTTTAAGCTTTTTTTTGTACTTTTTGTTTGTTGTTTCAGACTGAAAAGCCCGAACGACGTCATACCTTTGCCTCCTTAGCTTTGCGTAAGCGCTACAGCTATTTGACCGACCCAGCCTTGAGTGAGTTTTCCCTTTACATTCACATCATACTTTTATTTTCCCAAATGGATGTCATTTGATCAGGGTTATTGTGAAAAAAAAAAAAGTTAGTATTAAAAATGAATAGGGACCCATGACATCTGTTAAGTGTCAGTCATTTTTCATACATTTGCATGGTTTAATGTTATGCTTTGCTTACATTCCTCATTCCAAAACTATCATCTCTTTCATCTGTTTACATTTGTGGAAAAACTTGGGTCTCTGTTTTGTTTTTTTGAGAAAATGTAAAAATTCATGTTCAATAAAACTATTTTAATGTTCTTGTTTTATTCAGCCATCTCACTCTTATTGGCTTTGTAAATGTAGCTGTATATGATTGTGATATCAGGTTGCACTTTACATAAACATGGTTTGTGCTTACAAGGCATTACTAGGCATTTTTATTATAAGCCATAAAAATCACGGCTAATAATTATTATTGCATCTTATAATGTTAGATCTTTGAATTTCATCACTATGGGCATGTAACAGTCATACATTCATCAATTTTTCTGGCTGGTAGTGATATGTCACTGTTATTTTATTGAATAGGTTTTTACTTGTGAAGTGCAACCTTTTATATATATATATATATATATATATATATATATATATATATATATATATATATATATATATATATATATATATATATATATATATATATGGTTTTTTTAAACAAACATTTCTAATTATCAATATGTTTTGGTTGGTGCTTGTGGGGTCCTCTCTGGCATGTCCATGGAAAAACAGAAGAAAAAAAAGTATACAGATGTGTGAAAGGCACTGTTGCAAAAGTCAAGCACATTGAAAGTCAATAGAATTGTCATTCACTTTTTTTCTCACATTTATCAGTATCAGCATTGAGCCTTTTGCTTCTTTTATGCTAAACGCACTCCATTGTGTACTTTGTATTGTACTATTTATATCATCATTGTCATACCATCCTAGACCTTCATATTAGGGATTTTGTCATGATTTGTTTTTTTAAATATATGCTTATATTCTAAATACTGTTTCTGACTTTAAAAATTTCTCTTTCTGTTTTATATGTTTCCGTTACATTATTTTATGTTCTATTTTATTTTGCATTTATTTTATTTTACTTTTACTTTGGTTTTACTTATTTCTGAAGAAACATCTGATCGAAGCTCGCAGAGAACACAACCTTCTGGCTACCCTCACAAACCTGTCCTTACAACGAGATCTTATCAGGCGTGGTCGCCTGTTCCTGTCGCCCTCCAAACCAAGTCTGGGTTTGGCTCCCTCTCCAGTTCGTCATCCAACACGCCCTCTGCCTCTCCACTAAAGTCTGTTTGGTCTATAAACTCTGCATCCCCTATCAAAACCAACATCCCTGGATCACCAGCATCTTCAGTAAAGTCAGCTAGTGACATGGCTTCTCCCATCCGCTCCTACAGAAGTATCTCATCTCCTATAAAAACTGTAATACAGCAGAGCCCGTACCCAGTTTCCACCAGTCCTTTAGCATCACCTGCCAAAAGTGTCTCAGACCACATGTCTATGAAAGGACTGGCATCTTTGTCTGCCAGGACCTCATCCATAACAGGATCTGGAGTAAATATTCATGAAAAAACACCTATTGACACAACCCCACCAACCTCTCCCAAAACATCTCTCAGTATGTTCAGCTCACCTTTGCCCTACAAGACAGTCATGGGGGCCTCTAGTTGCACATCTTCCTCTCCAATAAAAACAGTCCCTGGCCTTTCATCGGTTCGAACCCTTACAGACAACACTGGACCTGCAAGAAACTTGTTTTCTTCTCTGTCATCACCTTTTAAGTCTAACACAGCCCAGAGTGCAGCAGCATTAATTAACGGATCGGTGTCACCTACCCAATATCATTCTCCCACTCCAAGCTCTTTACTTGCAAGTAGCCTGCAAGAACGAATACAAGCAACCACTAATGCTGCAACAACAAGTGTTAATGCGGCCTTTGATGAAGTGGAAAAAACATTTAACTCTTGCTCTGCAGGCTATGGTACATTGAAGTCTTTATCCTCCTCAGCATCCTCGTCGTATCAGTCCATCAGATCATCAGCTTCTAGCTCTTTGTATGCCTCTCTGAGAGGCCCTCCTAATACCACCACTGCAGTGACATGCAGCACAGTGACTGTCCCAGTGTATTCTGTCATAAATGTGCTACCAGAGCCCCAGTTTAAAAAGCTCCCTGAAGTGTCCAAGTCAGCTGCTGCTCTTTTGTCCCCTCGTAAAGCACCCCCTACAGAGCTTAGTGCTCAAATGCAGTCCCCTTTTGCCAGAACGCTTTCCCCTGTCAAATCTCATTTATACTCAGCTGGCATAAAATCAAGCACCACAACACCACTATCATCCAGCCAAGAGATTTTGAAGGATGTGGCTGACATGAAGGAGGACTTAATACGCATGTCTGCAATCTTACAAACAGATCCAAATTCAGTGGCCAATAAAGGCTATCAGTCTGGTTCACCATGTGAAGCTAGAATTGATGATGAGGAGCCATATAGGATTGTAGAAAAGGTAAAGCAAGATTTAGTTAAAGTCAGTGAAATATTGACAAAAGATTCCGTGAGAGATGGAATTGTTACCATGTCTAGAGGATCACTGGATGACATACAGTTTTCCAAAGTACCAGTGGAACAACCCCCAAGTAATTGGAGTTTTCCACCTAGATATGAGACAGTAGTTCCTCAAGCTAAAACCAAAACAATTTCAGACAGAGATTTTAACCTCTCTAAAGTTGTTGATTATCTTACAAATGAAGTAGGTAGTACCACTTTCTCAAAGATGCATGACACAATAAATAAATCAGATGAAATAAAAAGTGAAATAAATGTCAAAGAAAAGCAGAAACGTGTTCTTAAACCAGCTGTGGCAGTTCAAGAGCATAAGCTCAAAATGCCTCCTACTAATATGCGTTCATCACCTTCAGACAAGGAGATCAGTAAAGTAGCTGAAGCACTCTTTGGAGCAGACATGGTGCTTGAATCTCCTGATGATATCTCACATGAACAGGATAAAAGCCCACTATCAGACAGTGGTTTTGAGACCCGAAGTGAAAGAACACCATCTGCACCACAGAGTGCTGAGGGCACAGGCCCCAAAGCACTCTTTCAAGACATCCCCATACCCCCAGTGATCACTGAGACTAGAACTGAGGTGGTTCATGTCATACGCAGTTATGAATCTCCAGAAGATAGCAAACAGCTAGAGGACACACAGCCCCACAGATATGTGGAGTCAGATTTTAAAGGTAACCAAAACCAAACTGCATCTAGTCCAGAACATAATAAATGTTATCAGATCAAATCCAGTCCAGATGAAGACCCAATGGGAAAGGGTATGAGAGTTAAGGAAGAGACACACATAACAACCACTACTAGGATGGTGTATCACAAACCACCTGGCAAAGAAAGTGCATCTGAGAGATGTGAAGAAACTATGTCTGTACATGACATAATGAAGGCTTTTCAGGCAGGCAAAGACCCCTCCAGAGAACTCGCAGGACTGTTTGAACACAAGGGTGGCAATGAAGAAACATCACACAGGGTGCTTGAGGACCTCAGCTCCAAACCTAAGGTAGAAAGAATTATTGAAGTCCACATTGAAAAGGGCAATAAAGCAGAACCGACAGAGGTTATTATAAGAGAAACTAAAAACCATGGCGAAAAAGAACTGTATTATTACCCAGAAAGTCGGCAGGAGGAAGGTGAACCAGAAGAATCACTTCCAGTTTACTTAGAGTCCCCTAGAATTACCACCTCCATGTCACAAGATGATAGTCGCCCTAGTTCAGCTCAGCTCATGTCTGATGATTCTTACAAAACATTAAAGCTACTTAGTCAGCAGTCTGTAGAATATAATGAGGATGGTTCCTCTGAACTCAGGGGAGAATCATATAATTTTGCTGAGAAAATGCTGCACTCGGAGAAGTTTGACCAGTGTCACTCTGATACAGAGGAATATTTGAGAGACAGATCTCGATTACATTCCCCGGACAGAACTAGTCATAGTGAGGGAAGGCCAAAGACAGAGTATGTCTTTAGGTCATCCCGGAATGTTTTTGATAAATCAGGAAGAATGACCAATGTGGATGATAATTTTGATAAACTCACTCTTTTACAATACTCATCTGAGTCAAGTAGTCCAAAACAATCCATATGGATGCGAGTATCAGATGATGCACAGGAAAGAGAAAGAAAGCAGCTCATGTATGAGGATAGAGTGGACAAAACAGTCAAGGAGGCAGAGGAAAAACTTAGTGAAGTATCACAATTCTTTCGCGATAAAACAGAACAACTAAATGATGAGCTCTCATCTCCAGAGAAGAAATCCCGCAGGTCAGATTTCAGGGAATCAAGATCAGGGCCTAGTTCTACACACAGCAGCCCTGAGCGGACATCTTATAGGGGTAGTGGGGAAGAGTGGAGTCTAGAGCGACTCCGAGACAGATTCAGCTCAAGTGACAGGAAATGTGCCAGTCTGCCTAGTAGCCCAGAGAGGAGAGTGCTGCTACAGTTTAGCGACACAGATGCAAGAAAACAGGGTGATGTGGAGGCACAAGGAACCACAGGAGAGTGTTCTAAGTCATACAAAATGTCTTCCTCAAAAGTAAGTGCCGTAAGGCTTAAGTTTGAACAGGAGGCTCAGAAGAATGAAAAAGGTTATCAGGGTAGTCAAAGTTCAGGCTCTCCAATAAGGAAACTCCAGGAGAGTAAACTTCCTGTCTACCAGGTATTTGCTGGTTCAAATACACCCAAAACTCCAAATAGTCCTGCAAGCCAAAGGAGGGGTCTAGATAGTGAATCAAATAGATTATCTCCCAAGCATGAAGTTGGTGTAAAAGACAATGATGACAAAAGAGTTTTTAAGACATGGGAAAGACAGGGCTATGGCAACTACAAACCACAGTCACCAAAAATTTCACATAGCAGTGTTCATGATTGTTTAAAAGATTCTAGAAATAGTGATTCTCAATCACAGGAAACAACTAAGAAAATAATTTATACTGAATTTGTCGTCAGAGAAGGTCCAAATAGCAATGATGGTCTAAAAAAAAACTCGGAATCACAAATTCCTGTAAGAAAGTTGTGTAATTTACCACAAAAACAAGAATCCTCTCAGTTGTCTGAAAAGATAGGACCCCATATATCTACCATAGCTAGAAATCAGGCACACAATACCTCTGAAGCCAGCAAGCCTAGTCTTGGGTCAGTAGTAAAACCCATAGATTGTTTAGACAGTACTCAGAGAAATGTAGTGTGTAATGGGGTAGATGTTGATCAAGTAGAGTATTTGGAGAAAGGCACCCCTGTTGTTGTTACCGAGGGCTACAAGGATATTAAACCTTTACCTGTTTATGTTAGTATCCAAGTAGGAAAGCAGTATGAGAAAGAAACTGCTTCAGGCCAGCTCGGAACATATAAAAAGATAGTGAGCCATGAAAGTAGAACCGTTCATGAAACAAGGGGTGCATTTTACACTGTCAAGCAAAAGCCGTCTCCTCAAGGTAGTCCAGAAGATGACACTCTTGAACAAGTGACCTTCATGGACAGTTCTGGAAAGAGCCCTGTAACTCCTGAGACCCCAAGCTCAGAAGAAGTAAGTCTTGCTTCAAGAACACCTGACTCTGTGATAGGCGCAATGCCTGGTATGCCAAGCACAATACCAGAAGAGTCTGAGGACGAAGAAGCAAAGACACAGGTCTATAAAGGACCTATAAAAAACAAGTCTAAACCAGCTTCTTCTGAAGGTCTCAGCAAAAAACAGGAAGAAGGAAGAGCCTGTTCAAAAGACAAAAGAGTGGCATATATAGAGTTTCCTCCGCCTCCACCTATTGAGGCAGAGCAGTCAGATACAGAGAAAAAGGGCTCTTGTGGTTCATCTGAGGCAGAGACAGAAATGATGGAAGTCAACCTTCAGGAGGAGCATGACAGGCATCTTCTAGCCGAGCCTGTGATCAGAGTTCAACCACCATCACCAATTCCCCCAGGAGCAGATCATAGTGATTCAAGTGATGATGAGTCTGTGTTCCATCCCATCCCTATCAAAAAGTATACCTTCAAAATGAAAGAAGAGGGAGAGAAACGTCCAAAACACAGAAGATCAGAAAAAAATGGGAATAAGGAAACTGGGGGTAATGGTGCATCAAAGGGAGATGATGCTGACCTTGAGCAAAATGGCAATGATCAGTCAATAACTGACTGTTCTATAGCCACAACTGCAGAGTTCTCACATGACACTGATGCAACAGAGATAGACTCTTTAGATGGCTATGACCTTCAAGATGAAGATGATGGATTAAGTGAGGATCCTAAAACATCCAGTCTCTCCAATGATGGAAAAAACACTGACCGCTCATTCAGTCAATCCAAGCTTGAAGTCATAGAGGAGGAAAAATGTGAGGAAGCAGGAGATGATGGAAAGGCAAAGACCAGGTCATCCAGCACAAAAGGCAGTGAAGATGAAAAAGATTACACTCTTGAAGGAAGGCATCCAGATAGAAAGGGAAGTGCAGAAAACTACTTTGGATACCAACTTGAAGAAGAGCTGAACTCAACATTTAAAACTGTTGCCACAAAAGGTCTTGACTTTGATCCCTGGTCAACCAAAGGGACTGATAATGAGGGACTGTTTGAATCCAAAATGAAAGATGAAGATCCAAAACCCTTTGGTTTATCAGTGGAGGACAAGTCACAGGCTACAACACCAGATACAACCCCTGCTAGAACTCCAACAGATGAGAGCACACCCACTAGTGAGCCTAACCCATTCCCTTTCCACGAAGGGAAGATGTTTGAGATGACCCGCAGTGGTGCTATTGACATGAGCAAGCGGGACTTTGTTGAAGAGAGGCTTCAGTTTTTCCAAATTGGTGAGCATCCCTCTGACCCTAAATCAGGGGAAAAGGGGAGAGGGGGCAATGTTGTGGGGGTAATGTCCTCTCCAACAAAAACGGGAGATGGGATGGTGAAGGTAATAGATACCACTAACAGCACTACACCAACAACACCAGCAACAGCAGCAAAATGCAGCCCTGCACAGTCTGGCAATGGCACTGGTTATACTGGTAATGGCGCTGCTGCCTGTGAAGCCATAGCTGAGACTGCCTCCTCATGTACAATCACAGCCTCCAAAGTTGATTCTAAGTTACGCACCCCTATTAAAATGGGCATAGCTGCCTCGATAACTGTGAAAAAAGACTCAGGGGATCACAGTGACTCTAAAAATGAAATGTCGGAGGGACAAATGGTGCCAGAGTATATCAGTATAGAGAGTACAGATCAGAAGTGTACTGATGACCAATCTAGCAGTCCCACAGACCCCAAGGTAGAGAGGAAGGATTTCCCTTCGGAAAACTGCAACAATAACAATAACCTTGAGTCATCTAGTGTTCTGGCCAACTACATTCAATGTGGCAGTGTGGTGTTTAATTTGCAATGCTCATCTGAGCCCACTCTTCAGAAAGCCAGCAGAATAGAAACACTCAGTTGTAAAGACAATGAAGAAAAGATGGAGGTGCAGCAAGAGCAGGCCCAAAAAAGTGAAACAGTTAAAGACACAGAAGTAAAGCAGCTCAAGTCCAGACTTCCAGTAAAAGCTTCAGGGTGGTCATTTCACACACAGGGAAAAGCAATAGGTAAACAGAAGCCCAAAGGAATAGTTAAGCTTGAGGTTAAAAGGAAAGGAGAGCCAGCTATAGCTAAAGTTGAACCCAGGTCTCGAATACCCATTAAAGATGTTAAAAGAACTACCCCATCTGCCACACCCAGTTGTAGTTCCCTTGGTTTGGTTCGTGCTAGCTCCCAACCAACAAGAGTATTGCCCAGAGAAAGGAAAGTTATAGATTTACCCTCAAGACTGCCTCTAAAAGACAGGCATCAGATTAGCAAAGTATCAGCTGTAGGAGGATGTAAACAGGAGAGGCAGGAAACCCCTAGTGATGTTTGTAAACGCACCATCGAATACTTTAAAGACATTAGCGGGGAGACGCAAAAGTTGGTGGACCGCCTGTCAGACGAGGAGAAAAAGACGCAGACAGAACAGTCGGAGGAAGACAGCACCTCCCGGAGCACCTCTCTGTCGGACGCCTCCCAGCCCTCCCAGCCCTCCGGCTCATCCAGGTCTGGTAGAGGTCCGAGGGCTGAGGCCGGGGCCGCGTCCGTAAGGGCAAAGGTGGCGGCGACGGACAGGGCCTCCGGCAGTGAAAGGAGCAGAAGGAGTAGGAGGACTGGTGGGAAGGAGGGCAGTCAGGGACTCACAGGGTCTCGAACGCCTCCCATCGCAGAGATCAAGCCTAGTTTGTAAAATTTTCACACTATGTTAAAATACATCTATATTTATATAGTTCACTTTTAGTTGCATGACTTTGTTGTGATCATTAATGACTGGAATGCCTGTGGCGTGTCTACATATTTTGTTGAAAATAGCTATGTCATTTAAATTTATGTTTGTCATTGATGTATTGTGTAGTGTATTGTCCTTGTTGCAAGATACTCTTCCTCTTCCTCTCTTTTTACAACCTTACCCAAGTGTAAGCATGTTAGTTATAGTGGTGACTGGTCAAGTGGCACAGCCAGTCTGTAGTTTGGCAATTCATTTGTCTGTCTGTCAAGGGGGGGCGGGTGGGGGTGGGGTGGGTGGGGGGGTTGGGGGGGTGGGGGATGAGTTAGTGTAGTGTTTTTGCGATCATAAATTGTCATTAGGGTGTTGAGTGGAAAATCAAAAAGCACAAAGGTCTTGCATGCATAGTACTTTAGGTACTTACACAAACCTCCTTTTACATGTAGAAATGTTAGTGTCATATTCTTTGTTTTGTGTGATCTTCATGACAGTTACTGCCTGCTTAGAGATCACATAACCACATATAATCACAGAGCACTTACTCTAAAACATACATATTTTGTCATTTTGCTTGTGTCTAATTCATTTCTGGCCATTTTGAAAAATAAATAAATAAATACTGTATTTATTATTATGTAACGCTGTTTTGTTGTACTGTATATCTTTTCAACTGTTAAAAATATATATACATATATATTTATATAATTGATTGATTGATTGATTGATTGCAGTTTTTTTCCTGATCATCAGTTTGTGACTTAAATAGTATTACTGAAAAACAGGTGGCCAGAAAAGGATTAATACATCAAGGATTTTTTTTTTTTTATGTTTTTTTTTTTTTTTTTTTTTTTAATTGGAAAAAGCCCTAATCGATACTGTTCCTTACCAGGTCCTCAGAGCCCATGTGAGCGCACAGACCTGCGAATGGCTATTGTTGCTGATCATCTGGGACTCAGCTGGACAGGTTAGCTGATTTGAAAACACTAGGTTTAACTAAGTTTTAGATGTACTAATAGATTAAGTGGAGTTTCCATTTTTGCCTATGACAGAGTTAGCTCGGGAGATGAACTTCACTGTGGATGAGATCAACCATATCAGAATAGAGAACCCTAACTCTCTAACAGCTCAGAGTTTCATGCTGCTAAAGAAATGGGTCAGCAGGGAAGGAAAAAATGCCACAAGTAAGGCCATATTTCATTGCTAAACATGTCCAAAGAAATCTTTGTCTTTACATGAATCAATAAGAATTATTGTTTTTTCATACAGCGGATGCCTTATCCACAGTCCTGACAAAAGTCAATCGGATGGATATTGTCACTCTACTGGAGGGCCCAATTTTCGACTATGGTAACATTTCAGGCACCAGATGTTTTGCTGATGATAACGTTTTCCGGGATCAGGCTGATGGTAAAGTTTAGCTTTGTTTAGCTGATCTCTTTAATGTACCTGCTATTCAATCCTCTGTACCCCTTAGTGTAGTATATAGTTAAACAGAATTGTGCATGCATGTTATACCATTATAGGCTTTTATTTAACCCTGTTGTTTTACCACTGCCTACTTGTTTCTCTTAGTCCTCCTCCAGTTCCTCTGAGCTCGTCTTGAATAGATGACAATCTCTTTTGCTGCAAAACTAAGCTGCCTCCACTCCCTTTTATTGTACCTGCCTCCCACCATGTCCCACATCAGTATTCACATGTATGCTCATGCCAGCACATAACTGCTCTTAACACAAGAGTCAAGTTTTGCTGAAACCTTCCTTCTTCTTATGCATTCATTGCAACCCTGCACCTTAATGTCACTTTAATCTAGGTCTTTGTCAAATCACGATGCTCATTCTTTCTTTTTTCTTTTCTATTCTGCCTTCCATTGTGATCTTTCCCAAAGTTTCAATCATCATTCCTCTTATTCCTGGAAGTGCTGCCCCTATAATTATTCAAAAATCTGGTTTGTTTTGTCCACCACCAACCCCTACTCCCCCACCCACCCCACTCACCCCTACCTCCACTCTCAGCCCCCGCCGCTCTCCCAGTTATGAGTCCTCCATCTCTCTGAAAGATTTAGCACCAGCAGCACGATTTAAAAGTCACCCTGTTCCTGTACCCATCTCCCCAATTATTCCTGACCCACGACAATCTGCATCCTACACTTTTTCACCCCATTCTTCCTCCCCTATCCCATTGATCACCTCACCCCTTCCCACAACCCCTACTTGTCTTTCTCCACCACCCATTCTTTCCTTTGCGGTCCCACAGTCTCCAACACCATCTCTGCAAACAGACCCAGACAACTCTTCTTTTACAGTTGTTGGGTCACCAGCTCTCTGCAAACCAAATACTCTCCCTTCATCCCCTGCCCCTGATACACCCAAACCTAACTCTGTACCCAATTCTACCTCTGGTAAGATGTCTCCTCCTCCTGTCACCACCTCCCTGAGTGGAGAATCTTTAGCTGCACAGCTGCCCACTTCAGGTCGTGTCTCCCCTGTGTCTGTGGCTACTCTGCCAAACGCATCTGCCTCTGGATCGCGCTCTGCTAGCCCATGTCCTTCTTCCCCGCCGCTTCGCCCCCTGTCCCCCTGTCCTTCATGTCAGTGTGCACCCCCTAACCCTCCTCTTACCACCCAGACCCAGCATGACTCTTCTAAAATGGAGATATATATTTAGATATTTTAAGTGTTGCTTTTTCATCTGTCTGTGTGAGCATGGATTTCAAATTCTAATTAGGTTTAACATGTTGCGTGGCATGCTTTGTATATTAACACGGCCTTATGTCTGTACACACATGTTGCTCTTTAATCAGATTACCTTACTATAACATAATACATAATAACTTTAGTTTGCTTGAACTGTAGATGTAAATTTCACCACTAATATGCATGTCACATAACTGTGTAACACACATCCATTGATGCTTATTTTTTTTTATCTACTCATGTCACAAATGTAAAAAGAATGAGAAACATTTTCCATTAGGAGTGTCACAATATCAAATATTATCAATTATTGACACAATAACCAAACACGTTGTCTAATAGATTATTATTCCTCTAGGTATGAAACTTTACTCTACTATATATAGAAACTTTCTGTAAATACATTGCCTGGCCAAAAAAAGTTGCCATATAAAAAAGGTCATACACTCTAATATTTGGTTGGACCGCCTTTAGCTTTGATTACGGCACACATTTGCTGTGGCATTGTTTCGATAAGCTTCTGCAATGTCACAAGATTTATTTCCATCCAGTGTTGCATTAATTTTTCACTAAGATGGTGCATTGATGATGGTAGAGTCTGACTGCACAAAGTCTTCTCCAGCACATCCCAAAGATTCTCAATGGGGTTAAGGTCTGGACTCTGTGGTGGATATTCCATGTGTGAAAATTATGTCTCATGCTCCTGAACCACTCTTTCACAATTTGAGCCTGATGAATTCTAGCATTGTCATCTTGGAATATGCCCGTGTCATCAGGGAAGAAAAAATCCATTGATGGAATAACCTGGTCATTCAGTATATTCAGGTGTCAGATGACCTCATTCTTTGAGCACAGACTGTTGCTGAACCTAGACCTGACCAACTACAGCAACCCCAACATATTTGCTTAGTTAAGTCCAGGTGGTGACTTTTTTTTTTGGCCAGACAGTGTAGTATAGTAAAGTAAAGTAAAGTATAGTTAATGTGACCAGATAAAAAATCTCTTTACATTTAGATTCACTTGGGGAGCTATATTGAATTGAAATTACTTAATTTTGTTTATACAATTGTCACAATATATGATATTTAGTTCCTAATATTTTTTTATTTTGATATGAATAATCTTAGTTCTGGGTTAAACCAATGATCTTGACATCCTTATTAAGAATTATAGTTATGTATTGAGTTATAGTTCTCTACATGCTTGTGGTGCTGTGGATGTTCCTCTTTCAGTTCCTTGTAATATGTATGCTTACATTTTGCTCTTGTGACATTATCCATCTGACTGGGTGTGGAGTTTGCGGGTCTGTTCTCTGTGTAGCATGCTTCAGCCTGTGTATGTGGTCCTGTCACCTACAGATTATCAGAGCATTCTAGCGGAGCTGCAGTCCCCCGCCGTTCTACTTCACTCTAGTCCCAGCTTCCTGGAGTCCGACCTTCCCATCACTCCCAACCCTTCTCTCACCCCATTTCCACAACAATATTTCACTGACCCAGACTCCATGGTGCCCCCGCCCTACAGCTCACAGGTGGCTCATGCTGGGGGAGACAGCCCCCCCAATAGTCCCTCAAGACCCTCCCAACTCGCCCTATTAGCCCCAGTCTTTGAACTCCCCGATCCCCTTCCGTCACTGGTCAAAAAGCCGCACATTGCTCTAAATGATCAGCTTCTCTTGAGTGAGGAAGAAGATAAATCCTGCCCACAGCAAATCCACAAGCCCAAGACACAACTAGCCACTGGTCTCTGTGAGCCGGACATCGACATGGCTTTCTCCACATCCTCCCCATCGCTATCATCCATATCATCCATTACTCCATCAACACCTGAAAGAGTTCATATAGGAGACTCTCCTCTGACCAGTGTTCCCATATTTGCCCAGGATGATGCACATTTAAAAGAATGTAAAAAGGACGTAGAAGCAGATGAACTAGTGAAAGTTGCTGAAAAGGCCAAGGCAGAGTTAGGGGGTAATATTGTAGTGGAGAAGTGGATAGAGCAGGAGCTTATTCAGAATGTAGAAATGAAATGTGAAATGGTCATACAAGATAAACTGAAGTTGGCTAATGAAATCATGTTGGAAGGGTATGCACAAGATGATACAGATATGACAAAGGAGCAGCTTGTTCTAGAAGGAACAGTGTGTCGAGTTGACGAGGTAAAAAATGTGCTGTATCCGTCCGAGGAGCAGATTGTGCTGATAAAAACAGGGAACGAAGTAGAAAAAAGTATCCTAGCTGAAAATGCAGAAAGTGAAAAAGAAGGTACTGATGGGAGAGTGGACGTAAAAGGGTGTAATGAGGAGAGTTTAAGTCAGGATAAGTCAGAGCATGATTTTCTCAAAAAGCATAGCAGCAAAATGTCCCTTGAAATCATTAGAGATAATGAAGTAAAATTAGAAGGAAGCCAAGAAGTCGAGGATCCCACAAAAGATAAAGAATGTCTGGCCACCCACCCCGCACCTCACGTGGATGAAATGGATTGTAAAACCATCAAAGAAATGAAAACACAAGAGGCACCTGCAGCAACTGAAGTATTGAAGGATAAAGGCTCAGAGGTGGAGGAGGACAGCGAGGAAACAAACGGTGCTACTATCAAGGAAATGATCCGTCAGGTGGAACAGGCAGAAAAAGACTTGTGTTCACTTTCAGGTTGGCACAGTAGTGACTCGTCTAGTGTCAACGTGGAGCCACCAACACAAGGGCGCAGTGTCAGCTCGGACCTCCTCGACAAACGGGAAAGGTAACCAGGAAAATATTTTTTTCTTTTGGGGTATTCCGAGAGAAGATATTTTTTTAGGTTTATGTATCTAACAAATGTTAAAGGACTGTAAAAATCCTGGAATATCACTTTATAGTCTTGTTTTTGTTTAAATCCTTACCCTTATTTGAGATATTCACATTTTGCATATCTTTAAGACAATATTATCAATATTCTCACTTAATAATTTATTGCTCATCTCTAAGTGCACAGTCTACAGTTTACAGTCATGTCATAACAGGGCCCTAATCTTTCATTTTAAATCCTGCAGCCATGAGATCTCGAGTGACTCCATCACTTCCTCGTCCAGAGGCGAATCAGGCAGATCCAGACAAAATGGCAACAATGCTAAGCACTCACCTCAGGACACCTCATCACAGTCTTCAAATGTCAAGAAGGAGGAGGGGGCATTAGTGTCAGAGAAAAAAATCCAGGTAATTTATTTAATTTTTTTACACAAATTTTGGTTGCATCCACTTTTCCTGCAGGAAGCCATGGAGCAGCATTGTTGCACACTAAAATTAATCTTAGGCTATTTTCACATAAGGTGGTGTGCATCTCAAAACATAAAATGTGTTTGTTTGAATTATGTGCCTCATTCAACCTTTCCCCTAAACTTTACATCAGAAGCCACATGAAGTTGACCCTTACCAATATGGCAAAATTAACACAGAACCTAGTAGTGCTATATTCTAATTCTTTCTTTTCTATAGGCACTTATATTGCTCCAGAGAAGGACCTTTTTATATGCTGTGGTGGCACATCCACATCAGTATTGACCTAAACGGTGCCTGTAAAAATGTCTTGTTGTTTTGTCTTTGTCTCAGTTTTGTGTTAATCCTTTTTTTTAATCATCAGCGAGTTAGTGCTGATTCTGGCTCAGAGGAAGAACAAACTGTAACCACCAAAATCTTCAGACGCCGTATAATTTTAAAGGTACAATGTGAGCCTGGTTTGTTGGTTTCTGGTGGGGTCTTTTTCTTTCAGCTGTTGAACTTGAGTTGTGCAGGTAGTAGTGGATTTGCAGTGGTGGTGGTGGTGATGTGCCTTTTTTGCTATTACAAATTACTATACAGGATTACTCAAACATGCATCTATTCATCAAAATGCAACTGTGAGGAATGATGAACACTGTTAAAACATGGTTAAAAGCTCATAAAAGTCAATTTTATATGTCTCTTTAATCCTTTAGTGCTTCCTCTATTACCATGATGTTTACATTTACACAGTGCTTCTTCCTGTCGTGCTGGTGGCATGGGTCAACCAAAATATTACACAATCATCTTACTGTTAATTTGACAAATATTTACAGGGCGAAGAAGCAAGAAACATCCCAGGTGAGAGTATGACTGAGGAACACTACTTGGATCATGATGGTAACCTCATCAGCAGAAAAGTAAAGTGCACTTGTTAAACTAATAATATCTTTGAGGGCTTATTACAGGAGCATCTAGTAATATCTATTGTGTTTTGAACCCCATTTGCTTTGGGTAGGTTATCAGAAAAGTTATCCGCCGTGTTTCCACGCCCACACCGGACAATCAAGGCAATGACAATGGAGTGTGGCGTAAGAGGGACCCTCGGCACAGTCCGGCTCTGTCTGAGGAGTGTTTAGAGGTTGGGTATAGTTTATCCAGGTTGAAATAATTTATCTGTGTCAGAACATGTGTATAGATCTTATTATCACAATGGCTCAAAACGAATCATGCAGTGTTTCAATTCATATCCACTTATTACTTTAAAGTACACTATGTACGTTTTTAAGTGGACAGTCCGACACCTTTTTTTTCTGTGAGTGTTGTTGATTTGTCTGGAATGTCCCACAAAATGGCATAACATTTAGCAATCTCCACGAAGACAAGAAAATCAAATGATTTTGTTTTAATCAATAAAATGCATACAATGGCATAAATGAAAAAGAGAAAGTTTATACTACACCGTGGAACATTCCAGGCAAAACAATGACCTGTTCACGAGACAAAGGTGATGCACCCTCAACCAGAAAACTTGCATAGTGCATCTTTAATGAAACTGGTCTACTATTTAACATTTGTTTCATTCATTTTGAGTCAATCATGCTTTCCTTCCACTTTTTTGCTTTTTTTTATTTTTTTTATTATATAAATTAACTACTACAATTCTAATGAACTCATGTTCTGATATGTTTTACTTGTGGTGAAGTCAAAGCTGACTTGGGTTTTTTGTTTGCTTTTTTGTGTGTGTAAAACACTTTTGCAACTGACTATGGAATTTTGGTGAACCTAATCTGTTCTTGCTGTGAATCATTAACATGTTTTTTTCTTCTTGTAGGCTACTAGTCTGATGTGAATTGCCTTCATTTATATTACTAACATGCAATCTGCTTGAATCTGTGGTTTTGGGTTGATGTGAAAATTAGTAAGCCTTTTATTTTAGACTACAATTTTAATTAATTCAATATTTTTGTTGTGTTTTACAGCAAGGCAGCGGGTCCAGAAATAGCAGGAGAAAGGATGATAGAAGGTCCAGCGACAAAAAGCACCACTCATAGCAAGGTAGAACAGCATTTGTTCCAGTGTCCAATTTTCACCAAAACTTATTCTCATCCCCCTGTGAGTCATTTGTTTCGTCTTTTTTATCTCATTCCTACAGATTGTCTCCCAGAAATAAGGTTCCACTGTGAGGACTTGAGGCAAAGGGTCCAATCTACTTATATCAGCTTTGTGGGTGGTTCTCATGCAGGAAGAGCTGATCATTTGCGCATGAGCATGAAAACTCACTCATTTTCTAGTCTCCTCTGTGGACCATGGACATCAATCCTGCTTCCTGGTTGAGGGGGCATGTGCCATTGGCCGACTAGTGTGAGGAGAGCATCCGAGCAGAGGTTTGAGGTGATGACTTTACTCTGGACTGCAGTGGAGACAGGTGAAACTGTGACCAAAGATGGCACAAGAGCTCTTTCCACAAGTTGCCTGGAAAGAAAAAAGGCGACACAAAACTGAAAAAAACTGCTGGACACTTCTGATACAAGTTCAACACTCGCCTTATAGTTTATTTTCTTGAACCCATTGTTTTTGATTTTAACTAACACTTTTTCTGAAATTACAATGTTATTGGTCAAGTTTGCACTAAAAGAGCAACCTTTTAAGTGCTTTTGAACTTTATGAAAGGGGTTTCAATTTTTAAAGATGAGTGTAATGAAACAGGTTCTTGTATAATTTATTAATAGAGCTGGTATAATATAATGTTTGTACATGATAATGCTGGTTTGATTTTAAATATAAACTTTCCAGAAAAAGTCAGATTTCAGTAATTTCCAAAATGGGAATTATTCTAATTCTGCAAAAGCAGCCTTTCAGATGACTCATATTTTCATGCATGTTCATTTATTTTGAGTACAATTTTTACAAGTTTGCAAAAACACTGTATTCAAATAACAAATACAACCCTTTATGTGTGTGCACATAGCCCTGACGTTGGTCACTACTTTTATATTTTAGGAGAAGCATTTATCATGTGTGGGCTTACAAAGCCATGTGAAAAATGTTCATAGCTGGGTTTTATCTGTCCTTTGAATGAATGAGTAGCATCTGCTGATTGATAGTCTGAATGTAAACGCTAGTAAGCTGGCTTTCTGTAAGATTTTACCATTGTGCATATTGGTTTTAAGGTGTAGGAGTCTAGACTTAAACCACCAATGACCACCAAGTGGTGTGTCATCTGGTTTCCAAGCTGTTGTGATATTAAAAGGAAAATGGGGCATTTCTTTATTTTTCTTTTTTTGTCTTTTTTTTTTTTTTTTTTTTATGTCTATTTATATCGTACTCACACTGAAGACACATAAAGTCATTATTGGATTGTAGCTCTATAGCATATTGTATGACAAAACACTGGATGGTCAAAAATAATTATTTAAGCATAAAATTGTGTTTAACTCTGAAACTGTGTAATATTTTATATTAGGCTTGAGAGTCCATATATACAGAGTCACATAGAATTGTTTTCATTAGCTCATTGGCAATATTTCATTAAATTACATAATATGTATTTTTTTTTTTTTATATATATAGCCCATGTAAGTGTGGTGTTCTACTGGTGCAATGGCTCATTATGCGGATGTCTATGCTGTGGACATTAAAACTATGTAACTTTTCTTTCTTTTATGTGGGTCAAAAGGTCAGAATGAGTTTGTTTGTTCAACATCCCAATATACTACCATGTCAATCTAGGGGTTAAGTGATTATTTGATATTGATTTTTTGTCAGTTTTCTTTGATATGTGTTTTCACATAAGAACTTTTGATGTACAATTCTTACTAACAGAGTGAAGCCATTGAAATGTAATATTCTAGCACTTTGGTTATTCAAGGTCTTTTAGAAGCTATAGCAGCAATGATGCCACCACAAATGTTTTAGACATCTTTAAAAAGTCAACTGAAAATAATAAGGTTGGTTTTGCAATAAATCTGTTTCTTTTCCTTGTGGCCTTGTACATTTGTGTCACTTACATTCGGACAATAGTGTAAGTCCTTCAACATATCAGTATTGGCATCCCACTCACCAGTGTCCTCTACAGCGTTCTCACAGCTGCAGGTGGGAGCATGTGGGAAGGAAATCTAGTGTCATATGTTTCTAAATGATTGATGATGACATTTTTAATGCATTTGACAAATAGAAAACATTTTATACTATACTATTATACTTCACAACAGAAGGCTGTGTGCTTAGCAGCAATACAAAAAGATAATTGGAAGGGAATAGGAAATATAAATAATATAGAACTTAATAAATGGTTATAGAGACAGAAACAGTCTATGTCGATACTAACCTATACAAAAAGCATAGTGGTCCCATAAGAGGATGCATGATTGAGTCTGCAATATCTACTATAACATTAGTGCTCTGTTAGTTGCAATGCTGTCTTCTTGACACACCCTTTGTCAGGCTCAGATTCATGCAGTGCTGGAGTTGGCCTGTTGGGGCGCTGTGGCCAGAGCGTGAACAAGGTCACACGGTGTACTGATAGCAGTACCATTGGACAGTAGTGAGCTGTTCAAACGCTGCAGCCCCGTGTGTGTGCTGTGCCTGTGCTGTGCCTGTGCCTGTGCTCTGCCTGTACTCTGCTCCACACTGTGGCACAGCCATGGCGGACAGTGCGAGTGAGAGTGACACTGACGGAGCGGGCAGCAGCTCGGCTACCCCGATGTCCTCCTCAGCCTCGAACTCTGGGAAACCCAGCATAGTCATTTCACAGTTTCGCTTGGAGGAGCTCACGAACCGCTTGGCCTCGCTACAACAAGAAAATAAAGTTCTTAAGATTGAACTGGAAACGTTCAAACTCAAGTGCAAAGCGCTGCAGGAGGAGAACCGAGATCTCCGCAAAGCTAGCGTCACCATTGTGAGTAATGCTAGAAGCTAACTAGCTCAATGCTAACCACGCCACCTGTATAAGCACATTTTGTCAGCGGGCTAGCTATATCTTTGTTCGTTTGTGTTAGGGTTATAAACAATAGTTTATCAGTCAGTTGCACTGTGTGTGTATATATAACTTCTCTGATTTAGCAACATGCACAGAATTTAACATGTTGGCTAATCTCTGAGTTGGATATTGCTAATCTAGCCTGTGCTAAACCTTGCTGTGTGACTGGGCAGTGTCACTCAGCAATTTTGCTTTGTTTTGTTTTGTGTTGCTAGTTTTGCTAACTTGAGCTAACCCCAGTAGCCATGAAATGACAGAGACAGCGCCCTGTATAGTTAAGCAGACCGCTCTTAGCTTTTATGGAAATGATAAGTTGTTTAGTATTATCCCAGCTTATGTCAGTGAAGATGTGATCTGGACACTGACGCATGCTGCTGCTAAGCTACTCCCCTCACTCAGATGTCCTCATGCTCACTTAATCAGTCCAGCTTCATAAAATGTGTAACCGATCTGGCGGATAGATGGGAAGTATGTAGGCCAAAGTTAGCCAGCTAGTCAGGCTCATGTAAAGCGAGTGAGCCACAGTGCCGCCGGCCCAGCCTATGTACATGTGTGCAGCTTAACTAGCTGTTTGCTCTCCATTGTGCTGTCATTGTTCCCAGCTGACACATTCTCACAGCTTGCAGAACAGCATTTTGCTTTGAGGTCAGGGTAAAAAGAGGAGGCTGGAAAACCGGGAAACTGGCTGTATCATCACACCAGCTGCAGTGGCTGACTCCTTTATTTATTACACACAGTTCTTTTTACTCCCCTCTTTAAATCACTCATTGCTCCAACTACTTTGGTTTAATCAAGGATATGTTACTCTTTATATTAATTTATGTCACAGTTGGCTATGTGTCTGCTCTCATTCAGATATAATTATGCAGATTTTCTGCTTGTGCATGGTTTTCATCTTAAACTGTGGCAAAACGGGTAATCTCAAGCAAATGTTGACAGAAGGACAGAGGTGTCTCAAAGCTACTGCTGTACTCACTCTGGTTAGTCTATGAAATACACTGTCACTGTACTAAAAATTTCCTCTTGTTGTCATTTTGTTTTGCAGCAAGCCAGAGCTGAACAAGAGGAAGAATTTATCAGCAACACCCTGTTTAAAAAGATCCAGGCCCTGCAGAAAGAAAAGGAGACCTTGGCAGTTAACTATGAAAAAGAGGAGGAATTTCTCACAAATGAGTTGTCAAGGAAGCTCATGCAAGTAAGAGATGGGACCAAAGATGAGATCATTCTTTATGTGTCTTTAGTGAGAAGTTGATGGACAGTGATTTGTAGATGCAAATTTTATTACAAATCTTAAATATGTAGTTATTCCATGCTTAATTACTTCTGAGAGGTTATGTTGGCAGGTGACCCAAATTAGAAATCTTAACAAGTCTTCAAGTACTGCCATGTTCCTTGTAGTCATTCTTCACTTCTGTGACTGTTAATTGGGTCAGCCTTTTCCAACATTTTTTTCAAGTTTCTTTAGCACCTAACATGCAGACAGACTGTTTATGGTTAGTTGCAGACCTTGGATTACTCATGTGTAATGTAGGAGGAATCTTGAGGCCACACATTACAAATATCTGAGCTGAACTTGCCTGTGAGTGAAAAAGTTGTTTTTTGTTATATTGAATGCTGTGGGTGTGGTCAAGTAAAAAATCATGTGACAGTTTGTGACCATCCTTTAATACATTACTTGACAATTGACACCATGGATTTAAGAGTGACAAATGACCAGCTTTCTATCCTACCCATGACTGAGTAGGCCCAGAGTAGTTCCTCTTTTACAGGTTTTAAACTTGTTGTACTGCTTAGTCAGCTAAAAAGCCCTGCAGAAAAGGCTCAGGGGTCAAGTTGTCTCTTTGCAAGACTAACTACTATGTGGTTACTGTTGGTTTCTTCTGAATAATTGAATAAGAACATTTCTAAAGAAACATGGCATCTGGTTTTGTTTAGATACCATGTATGTAGTTGTATGTGTATCAGTTTCCTTTGTGAGACTGTTATAAACATGTTTGTAAACATGCCATCAAATGTATTATACATTTTGTAATTGGTATTCTGTTCTCTGCAATGACTAATCAGTTGCACAATCCATCATGCTTTCCTCACCTCTTTCTTATGGCCTTGTCCTCTTTATAAATGCAACTGTTTTTATTCTTTTATTTCATATTCAAGCTCCAACATGAGAAAGCGGAGCTGGAACAGCACTTGGAACAGGAGCAAGAGTTCCAGGTAAACAAGCTGATGAAGAAAATAAAGAAGATGGAGAATGAGACCATTTCAAAACAACTAACTCTAGAACAGGTAAGTGTCCCCGGCGCAAATGCTTAAACATTTCAGTTGTGATGGCAATACAGCAAACCGTATAATTTTCCATGTAGATGCAGTAATTCTGTATCTGTATCAGTATGAACTCAATGTGTGTACACATCTGCTCATCCTTTAGTAAGTGAGATGCTTATTGATTGCTACTGTGTTTTGTAACCATGTACATGTATTGTCATTATAAGGAAAAAACATTTGTATTAAAATGGGTGAAGCGTTCACTAACTGGACATGTCTTTCTTATTCGTAGTTACGCCGTGAAAAGATTGACCTCGAGAATACATTAGAGCAAGAACAGGAGGCCCTGGTCAACAGACTGTGGAAAAGGATGGACAAACTTGAGGCTGAGAAAAGGTAATTATCATCTAAACATACATTACAGGGGTAAATATCTTAGAGCAAGGGTGTCAAACACATTTTCACTGAGGGCCACATCAGTAAAATGGCTGCTCTCAAAGGGCCAGATGTAAAATAACTACTACTAAAATAACTACTTTTAAACTTGTTAATTTATTATTTCTGTGTTTATTACGTATTCAAGTTACAA
Organism: Periophthalmus magnuspinnatus; assembly: GCF_009829125.3. Classification (NCBI taxonomy): domain Eukaryota; kingdom Metazoa; phylum Chordata; class Actinopteri; order Gobiiformes; family Gobiidae; genus Periophthalmus; species Periophthalmus magnuspinnatus. Next base: position 1,710,772 of record NC_047140.1, on the reverse strand, counting down.
ATATTGCATATGCATTGTCCTAGATTTAAAAATATGGCTGTGTAACTGCATCTCCTGATAAAATGACATTTTAAGATCGTCATACTTTTTGAATTTACCCTGTTGGGGGCCACATAAAATGATGTGGAGGGCCACATTTGGCCCGTGGGCCTTGAGTTTGGCACATGTGTCTTAGAGGGAACCTTAGAACACATTTACTCCAAATTAGCTTTCATCTCAACGTCAAAGGAGAACTCATGTTTTTGTTTTTCATTTTCAAACTAGGATCCTTCAGGAGAAGTTGGACCAGCCTGTGTCAGCTCCTCCCTCCCCCAGGGATGTTTCCATGGAGATCGACTCACCAGAGAACATGATGCGGCATATCCGCTTCCTCAAGAATGAGGTGGAGAGGCTGAAGAAGAGCCTCCGCACCACAGAGCTGCAGCGTAAGTGGCCCGATAATTCGTCCATATCTTAGACTTGTGATGTGTGAACATATGGCTTACACACAGCTCGGGGTGAATAATCAGTTAATTGCAAAATTTTATTAAATGCATACAATGACGTATTCACGTCCACACCAGAGGCTCACCCTTTGTGGCTGGTTGCTGCAAGAAGGGCATCCAGTGCAAAAAAAAAAAAAAAAAAACACAGCTAAACCACTGCAAAGTTTGTTGGCTATGTCAATCCTTCAAATATCAGGCAATAAATCATATTGTAGGCCCCATTTATTATTTGTTGCAGTAACTTGGATTACTGAATTGCACAATACATTCAAATTTCAGAATTTGTATTATATATTTTTTTTAAATAAGCTGAAAGAAAATGGATTTCAGTGTTGATTTTATTTTTTTTTATGAAATGGGGTTACCACTAGAGGGAGGCAGTGGATAGATTAGGCCTAGTGGAACAATTGGGTCACACAACAGTTAGTGTGTATACATTACTGCAATACTAAACTATACAATAGTTTGTGTTAGTACAAATGGGCAAGTTAGTCTCCTGTTTCGTCTTCTTCAGGTTCTACTTAAACATGTTTTTTGATCCATACGTACAAAAATGAATATTATTTTCATCTTGGACTCATCTGACCCACTATTATTTAATATTGGTTTTAAATGTCTAATGACACTAAAAAAAGAAATGTGGATTCACAAAATGAGCAAAAGCTTTTTTAAAATAACTTGAGTATAGCAGATGACTATGATTTTGGTGCTTCAAACAGACACTGAGAAGCGGGCTCAGTACATCGAAGAGGAGCGGCACATGAGGGAAGAGAACATCCGACTGCAGAGGAAGCTGCAGAGGGAGATGGAGCGCAGAGAGGCGCTGTGCAGACAGCTGTCCGAGAGCGAGTCCAGTCTGGAAATGGATGACGAGAGGTACTAAAACAAATGCACATTCTCCATGTGTCTATCCTAGAAGAGCCTATTTATAAGCTTGCAGAGTTGTTTGGTACTTCTTTTTGCATTCATTCAGTTGATGATGGTTTTTACATTTTAGGTACTTCAATGAGATGTCTGCCCAGGGTCTGCGAGCACGAACAGTCTCCAGCCCTATCCCTTATACTCCCTCTCCCAGCTCCAGCAGGCCAATATCACCTGGTGGGTACATTTGGTTGTGCTCATCATAAAACACTGCTGGCAGTTACAACACAAAGTCCATTTGTGCCTCTGTGATCTTTATTACGAATTACAATAATAGAGAATGCTGTAGAGTATTGACTAGTATTGAATGAATCACTGATGTACAAGGAAACTGCTCTGATTACCAATATCTGTTTTAATGACACTTGGTTTCTTATCAAAGTTTATTATATAATACCAAGACTTTATTGTATGTATTCACAAAGGCTTCAAAATATGACGTTGATATCAGCGTTGACTCCAGTTAGCAAGATTAGATTAGGGTCTATTGTTGGTACAGGGGTACTTAAACTCCTAGGTGCTATCTACCTTGTTTTGACAGCTAAATGCAACATGTTTCACTTTTGTAAAGTGTTATTTCATTATGGTGCTCTAAGGTCAGCAGTGCATGAGTAACTCTTGGTCATTATTTCCAGGTCTGTCGTATGGCGGCCACACAGTTGGCTTCACACCTCCTGCCACTCTGTCCCGAGCAATGCCCCACTACAACACCCCTGCCCTGCACGTCCACGGAAGTTCCTCTCATGCAGTAGCGGTGAGTCCAACATCACAAAGTCTGGTCACTCACATGAGAGTCACCTACTACTCGCACAAGTAGCTCAGGAACAACATAGCAAGAGGGATTTCATCAATGTTGCCTTCTCTGGCTATAAATAATGGTCAAACTGCAGAGTCCTTTGCGTCTCCCCTCTATAAATTTACCCCACAGTGAACATATGCCTGACTTTGCACTCTATATACTGACCAGGTGCCTGTAAGGCTCCTAATGACTGTGTGAAAGCAAGCTGGCTTGGGGGTTCCTCTAATTTGGTCCTATCGCTTTTATGTGTGAAAATTCCTTAAATATATATTTACCCTACAAAGATAATCTTTTTTCCTATTCGAATGTTGTATGTGCAGTTTAGAGTACGTACATTTGTGGACAGCTCCCACTCCCTCAAGGTTGAACACCAGGTAGTCACCCCAAAGTTGTCTTTGTTGCTTGCCATGATTGATTCCTTTCCAAAAATAAGGCTACCATCATCTGTTTCTTACCGTTTCATGTGTGCGAAAATTGAGGTTTCTTACAACAGACATGGCTGTAGTTGTGCAGTGCCTATCGAATTGATCAACTTAATTGATAAGGATATGGGTTATGTAAGTTACTTTGCGATAAAAACAGACAGAACCACATACATTAGAAATTATACCTAGTATTAAGTATAACTTAAAACATCTAAATCAGGAGTTTCAAACTCCTGGAGAGGCGGCCAGATTTAATAAACATGACCTGGTTGGAAACAGAGACTGACCTTAAACTGTTATATGTATTACCTTTAACCTAATCCCGGAATATTTTAGTTGCCAGTTGTTTTAGATTTAACAATTTATTACACTGTTAGGGATTTAGAAATGCCAATAAGCCACAAACTACCCTCAAACTTTGTGCTTAGTCGTAAGCTCATGTAGACCATTTACTCATGTATTATTAGGTCTAGCGATTGCTGACACAGTGAACTGCACAAGCTTTTACTGAGACTGTGCTTTAACACTGATACATCGGCCTTTTGTTTCAATGAATGATCCTGAACCTTCAGCCTGTGAAGGAGTCAAAACCATGTCAGCATATTCAGCTGTGAGAAACTAGTTGTTCTCTGGCTGTGATTAAAATGCTCCATGAAGAGGTTTGTAAGGTTTGCAAGAGAGATTGGGAGAAAGGGGTGTATCAGGTGTTCTATGTTTGCTTATAATGCCATGTGGTAAAGCCTTTACATTGGGCAAATTTGCTCAACAAACAAACCAACAGTTAGGCCACATTAATAGTTACTCCCACCTGAAGATTCAGCTCTCTGTTCGACTGACTTGTCCATTTATTTGTTGAGGAAAGTTTAAAAATCCCTGGGGAAGTAATGGTGTTTCTCACTGCTTCTTCTCCACTCCCCAGTAAACACAGAAAACAGTATTGTAAGTGCTAATGGTGCAGGGTATCATAGTAGTTTCTATGCCATTTATTGGTAGGCAATTAATATAAGTGGGTAATGATCTCAGGGGGTCACCAGAAATCATAAGTCTGATTTCTAGAATTGAGTCGACTCAAACCTTAGAATGTACAGGGCCATGATCTAATTCTACTGGTGATGCCATCTAAAACCCAGCAACTGCAGTAGTGTGTGATGGAATTTTCTGATTTTCTTTCTCACATGTGCTGATGTGTTAACCTGTTTTTTGTTCTTGTCTTCGTTGACAGAGGCCATCCCCGAGAAGAAGCACCAGCCCAGACAAGTTCAAACGTCCGACGCCCCCACCCTCCCCGAACACGCACTCAGGGGCCCTGCAGCCTCAGCCTCCACTCCCCCCTCCTGCTCAGCCCATGGTCCAGTCCATGTCCTCCCCGGCAGCTATGCACACGGCCGGAGCCACCACAGCACAGCAGCCTCCCTCTCAGCCTTAAGGCCACAAGCGCTCCTCCATGGGCCCAGCAAACGCCCTCTGAATGCCACGACGCTACTGCAACAGCAACTTTCATCAACCCCAGCGGAAGAAGGCAGCATTCTGACCACCTCCACTAACGAAGCAGCTCCGAAAAGGGGAAAGAAACCAGAAGGCAGCACGGCACATTCACAATGATGCTAGCTGCCTTTCTTATAAATATGGCGTTACTTCTCTTAAAAAGGAATGGATGGACTAAAAATTTATTGCTTCTTGGGATTCTCAAGCCCATCATCTGTTCCACATTCTGTCGTGTACATGTTAAGTTTTTGTTTTTGTTGCTTGGGACTGTAGCCGGGCGGAGATGTTGTGGCGCTTCTGACATAGCACAAACAGCACAGAGACAATGGTGGTGTGTTCTGATTGGTCTAAAGAGTTGGAATGTTTGGAGCAGTGCTTGGATGTTTGGCTGGAGAAAAAAAGATGTTGGATGTGGTTGATTCTTTTGTTTTCATGCCTAAAATATGACACGCAGTCGCAGTAAATGTCCTCCACGCTGGCACACCCCCACTGCTAAAATGTAAGCAGTTTGCATTTCACACAACCCCAAATTTAACACAGCTTTGATTATGTCCATCAGGGACAGCCTGTAATTACAGGGCATTGATTAAATAGAGTTCATCATACAATTCTTATTCAAAACCCTTCAAAATATCATCAGCTCATCAGTGTAATAGAAAAAAAAAACACATAGAGGACACTGGTACATACTTACTGATCAATGTCGCCTTTTCGAGGTGTATAAAATGTAGTCCGAGGTGTTACACTTAGTCATGTACTCAGTCTCTTTTCTGCTCTTCTCTGGTGTATTTCTGAACGCTTCTTTCATCCTAATGGATATTCCTCATCAGAAAAAGGAAAATGCATAATGCTCTTCACACTAAATATACATACTGCTATACATTCTAAATGAATGGTACTGTTGATCAAAGTTTCTATGTATAATTAAAGCTCTTGAGATGACACCTAACCATTTTGTGAGTGCAAGTAATTCTCACTCCTGCACACTTCACCAAGAACTGTTACAAATTATTCAGCATCTTTTTATTTTCATGGAGATATTTTAAGGTGGAGTATAGTCAAAAAATAATGTTGGTTCATGTTTAGATGGTTACACACAAAAGATGTGTAATATATTTACACCAGGTAAATCCTATAGGTAGTGATTCACAAATTGTGGTGCACAAGCTTGTTCTGGTGGTACATGGACTCCTCATGTCAAGTATTAAGAAATTTTTCTTCTCCTTTGGGCAGTTCCTTGTTTAGAACTTGTGCTCCAATAACCTAGTTTAGCTATAGTTACAGTCCTGTTAGAGACTCGGTTTAAATTTGGTGGTATGACTTAATATTTTCTGAGATGATAATTTGTGTGAAAAGTTTGAGGAAGTGTGTGTAGAGATTCATACACTGATTGGCCAAATAAAAAGTCTTGCATTTCGTTTGACCCCTTTTAGCTACGGCTCAAATTTACTCAGTCTCTGTAATCCTAATGGGGTTGACTTGAGGTCCTGGCACAGTCATCTTGGAACCTACCATTCAGGAGGGAAAAAATAAATTGAAGGAACAACCAGGTCATCAAATAAAACTTCCCCCTGGCGATAAATAATTATTTTTGATTGACTCATTGCATGATCTAGTATCTTCAAGTAGTATGCTAATCTCGTTCTTGGGCATGTTATGTTGCCAAACCTATTCCTGACAGTGACAACTATCCAATGAGAGGCTTCTGCCCATTTCATTTCACTTTTTTTAATCAAGCAGTGTATCATTATGGGTGAGGTATCTTAAAAGTGCACTATATAACTTTCAGGTTGGAGATTCCACCACCTGCTTGTGTCCATGCCTGGAATGTGCCACTGCATGGCATCTGAGTTATCTATTATGACTTGTGAATCAATTACAGGTGACTTTTAAAAACATGCTTTCTTACTGTGAGCAGGCATTCCATCTCCTCAGATCTGACTTGTAACATGGTCTTCTTGTGGTGTCATAACTTCAATGCCTTACCGTGGAATATTTCACACAAAGCTCTAACATTCATGGAGAAAACCAGGTGGTGGACCCTCCTCTAGAGAGTTGCATGGTGTACCTTTAAATTTTTCTTACTAGGAAAGCCTTCAGTGCTGCAGGACAACCTGTCAGGACCAGTGTGTCCACTGTGCAACTGAAGACAGCTGCTTGGTCAGGTCTTGGTTAGGGGAACCCAGTTGAGGGAAACCCAGCCTGAAGATGTCCACTGAACATGGGAGTTGTTTGCAGCTCACTGTGAGATTGATGTGTCTTACAGAGGGTCATGTTTTTTCACAGGCTGGTGTTTCTGTAAAGTCTTTTTTCTCAGGATATGGCCACAATAGAAGCATCATAAATCAAGGTAATTTGACACCATAACCCTGGCCTGTGCAGACGCCGATGACTCTTCTCTACGTAACACTTTCCAGCCCCCTATTGCTCACACACTGCGGTAGGTTGACCCTAACACTGCACATAACTCAAGTGCATTGAGTATTATCTTTGATGAAATTCGTACGGAGGTATGTTACAAATGTATTATTTCTATGACACAGTGTTCTTTGTCACAACCCAAGTCGGCAACCTGAACTAATCCAAGCAGGAATCTGGCTGTGTGCTGCGATGACCTTTCACCTTTGTGGAGCTGGGGAGCCAGGTGGTCAAATCTCCTTCAGCAGAGAACAGTGAGAGGCGGCTTCTTGGGTATCACACTACAACAGACATAACAGCATGAGAGGGATTTCAGGTCAGCTTGGAGAGAACTGCTGGGAAACGTGTTTCTCTAACAATTTTATTAGTTTGTCATCATTATAATTTTATATTCAATACTTAAACTTTTGGTTATACTGAAAGCGTATGGGTGAGCGTGCCTTCTCACACATACACAGTTTGGACAGTTTTTCATTTATTTTTCCTCTTTATTTCCATGAATATTTCTGTTGTAGATTCTCACTGAAGGTATCAAAATTACAAATGGGCACATATGGAATGTAACATACAACAAATAAAAACGTTTACATTTTTGGTAAACAGTGCTTTATACAAGTGGTTCTCAACCCTTTTCAGTTGCATGCTTTCAACCCCCATGAAAAGCAACCAATGACCAAAACACAAAAGGCTATCTACCAAATGGTTAAGCAGCCCTATGTCTAACGTTTGATTTAGTTTTAGGACATAGGCCTTGAAAAATGATTTGTTAGACCAACAAATGGCAGACTATTTACCACTGCACTTGAAAGGGGTCAAGCCTTATTTAAGACTAAATACATTTTCAGTTTTTCCACACAAAAATCATTTCATGGCCCATAGTTTGAGAGAAACAGTCCTATACAATTTGAGGTCAGGGTAAGTAATCAAAACTACTTGGACTAGATTATAATTCACTGGCCAGTATCCATGTTTAATCAAGTGCTTTTTATTGTCTAACCATTGCCAACCATAACATCTTCAAATAATGTCCTGAAAAAAGAGATCACATCTTGCCTCCAAAGCATGTCAAAGTCCAGGAAATATCTTACAGTTAATAACTTATCAATTAATTGCTTGTTGTTTCTCTATAAAGGGGTCACCACTATTACAGTATTTGCAAGATGTAGTGCTTGGTTAAGCATATTACACGGTCTGCCAATTATTACAACACATGCAGTTAAATAACGGTTGTCAAAGAGATGCAAAGTGGATATGGTTAGACAATCTTATAAAATGATGATTCTACAGAATCCTGAACAGTGTGAAAATTCAGAGATAATAGATTAGAGAAAAAATACTCACAATATCTTGAGAATTGTGCTCAATTAACTGATTAGCTAGCAAAGTAACTTATCAAGGCATGGATTTGTGTAGATAAAGGTCACTGTGACATAATACTGTTTTCCTGGTGTGGTATTTTTACACATATATTGACCAGCCTGTGTTTGTTAGAGCTCACAAGTATTAGGTCATTCATTTTGGTAGATTTTAGTTTATATTTAACATTTATTATTCAGTCTGGAATATCAAATATGTAGTATTTTGATTAATTTACTGTAACAGTATCTTGTGCAAGTTATTATTTCATATTTGGCATGAGCATTGATTATGACCAAGATCAATAAAGTGCTACAAGGATATCATTGTCCTTCTCACCCCACCCTCACCCACGTCCTATAACTGTATTATGCTGTATGAGTTTCACTGGTTGGAACTGGTCTGGAACAGCATGACTATGACTGTGTTCCCTTTCCACTTCTTTTTTCAGGCATGAGGGGATTATGCAGTTTAAGTCTTTTTTTTTTTCATGTAAGACCCTTCATGGCAGCTTTTTATCCATTATGGGAAAATCATGAAAGGTCCTCAAGAATGTCCAGTGCATTTGGTGTAAGGGCTGGTTTGACCTCCCTCCCCGTCTGTGGCCATGTGCTTTCATCTCTGCTCTTTCCCATCAGCCCGCTTTTCTGGAAAGGCGCTCATCACAGACTCCAGTCCTCGTGCTAATAACCGCGGGTTAAGGGCATTCACATGACATGAATTCTTCAATATGCTTCTTCTTAATACGAGTACATCACACTCCAATCTTATGTAGACATAATGACTAGCAAGACTGACTGACTGAATGTATGTGACAAAGTCTGTGTAATCTTTTAGTTGGTCTAGTATGATAAACTGGACAAAAGTCTTAGAGTGAAGATGTTTCGCTGCTGTATCAAGCAGCTTCTTCACTTATGGTCAGAGAACTGATGGGCACTGCCTTATATCTGTCTAAAGGGAGGACCTTACTACACTGAAACTGACACACCTATTTTTCATTGATATTTTGCATAATCGTTCAGGCCCCTAATGGCTGCTCTCCCGCCTATTAGCATACTGGCTATGACTATTGTTTTCCTTGTTTTGATTTAAGTCTGAGGATGGAGATAAACGATATCTAAGTCAACCATCCCTTTTCAAAGATGGATTGTCTTTTCTACCAAAATTTGCTTCTTTAACTCCCCTCTCAAACCATTTCTTTTCTCTGGCTAAGATCTCTACCTCATTATCTTCAAAGGAGTGGTTAGTGGCTTTGAGATGGAGATGTACAGCAGACTGGGGTCCTGAGGAGCTCTTGCAGCGGTGTTGGTACTTATGGAGTAGCTGTTTTGCATCTCCAATATAATGCTCACTGCAGTTTTCACTACACTGAATGAAGTAGACCACATTGCTTTGTACTTTGAGTGAACCAGTTTCTGTCTTAAAGTGTGTGTAGGTTTGAAAAAGACTAAGATTTCATGCTGTCTGAAAATCCTCTGTAACTTTTCAGACACATCAGCTGTGTAGGGAATAGTTATATCTTTTCTCCTGGGTTCTGATTCTCTGTTGTCCTGTGTATTTTAGCTCTCTTTGATCTATGGAAGTCCCATTTTGGATATCCATAACCAGGCAGGGCTTTCTGTATGTGTTGTTCTTTCACTCTTCCCTCTGCGCTTGTAGGAGCCACTTGAGCCCTGTGTTGTAATGTCTGAATAACTCTGAATTTGTGCTGCAGTAGATTTGTGCTCCACCCTCCAATGTAACAGAGGAAAGGAAGGCTGTAGCTGCTCGAAAGAAGGACCACAGCATCAACATTTTGCCAGCCGACAAAGGGAGGTGCACTGTGATCCTGAACTCGAGCAGTTACAAGGCTAATGTGAACAGCCTGCTCAGTGACATCACAACCTACAAATAACTGAGACCAGACCCTACCAGTGGATGCAAAAAGAAGATCATAGACTGCTTACAGAAGCTAGAAAAGGAAGAAGTCATTGATCGACAGCTGTTTTACAGATTTTCTGGGGACTCCATTCCTTGCATCTATGGCACCCAAAATTCACAAACAGGGAGTACCCCTCAGACCCATTGTAAGTAGCACAGACTCCATCAAGTACAATTTGGCCAAACATCCGAAGACCCCGACTCCTCTGATTGGTAACAGAGGGCCTTCAATGGATCAAAGAGAGCTTAAAAAAATAAAACGGCACAACAATCTATTTCAAACCTACAAACACTTTAAGACAGAAACTGGTTCAACCAAAGGACAAAACCCAAAGCCACAAACAAAGTGATGCGATCTCCTCCAATCAGTGTAGTAAAGAGTGCAGTGAGTGTTACACTGGAGGAACTAAGCAGCCACTCCATAAGAGAATGTACCAACAAGAGCTCCTCTGGACCCCAGTCTGCAGTACATCTCCATCTCAAAGACACTAACCACTCCTTTGAAGATAGTGAGGTTCAGATCTTAGCCAGAGAAAAGAAATGGTTTATTTGGTCTTTCAACAGGTATGGGCTCAGACATCATTTATCTCCTATTTTTAACTCCATCCTCAGACCTAAATCAAAACAAGGAAAAAAACTGAGATAGAGGTATGCTAATAGCAGTGAGAGCAACCACTAGAGGCCTCAACAATTATGTAAAATATGATTTAGGCACACCTCCTGTAATTCAATAGACCCAACTAACAAACAGAAACTGTAAACAAATAGGTGTGTTAGTTTCAGTGTAGTTCTCCCTTCAGACAGCAATCTGAAGAGAACTGAAGAAGTCGCTTGGATGAGTGGTAAAACATCTTTAAAACTTTAGACAGAATCTTTTTGATCTGTTCATTTCAAAGAGCCATTCAAAAGAAAAAACTGTCTCTTTTACTATTTATTTAGGCCTGTATGACAGAAGCCCATGTGAGAACTCATTTTATCTACAACTTTATCACAGAGAGGTGACCAAGGCTCAGATGTGTTTAAAATGGTTCAAACTGAGAATGAGAACTGAAAGGTTATTCTGCACTCTTCTCTTTTAATGTTAATTTTATGATGATTATTTGTGATTATTTATGTTTTGATTTGTGGGATTTTAATGTCTTTCTTATTCTGTAAAGCACTTTGAATTACCTAGTGTACAAATTGTGCTATACAAATAAACTTGCCTTGCCTTTACTCTTTCAGAAAATGCATAATCTAAATACAATGTTACACTACAATAATCATTTAAAACATGTTATGATGTCAAATAGCCCATGTTTTTGTGCACAGAGCTCTCACTGTGTCGCCTGCTCTGCTTCTGTGCTTAGTCTTGTGTTGGTTCAGAGTTCAAAATTCAAAATTTGAGAAAAAGATTTGGTTCTTTAAAACATTTAGATACGGCTCTAACCGTTCAAAAGAGCCGACTCGTTCACGAACGACCCTGGCAGTGTGTTGTGCAGCGCGGTGCTGTTATTAACGCGAACAACCGGCTCAGACTGGACCGACTCCACTCCTGGAGCAGACACCAGCCCCATTCCACAAAGCAGATGCAGTAAATGCAAACAATCTCTCAAGTGCCACTGGCACGTTTAATGTGAGCCGTAAGTGCGCGTCGGTGTAGTCCAGTGCGCTCCTAACGCGCACGGAGAGCCAGTGCGTCTTCCTCTATTAGACGGGGACCAGCGAGAACAGCTTTGAACCGGTTTGGCTGTCGGCTACAAAGCAGAATGAGCGGATGTTCAGTGCGCATTGTTGCTGCAGAGAGCTTTATGCGCGCACATCGCTCCCTCTTTGTCCAGTTTAGACCGTAGATGTGTCTTTGTTTGTTGCAGAGGTTAAGATATTGAGTCATACTATCAGAAACGCTCCTACATGGAAAGTTCCTGTAGCGCGCTCACCTCTGCGGCCGCGTGCAGCTCTTTTCATAGATGCTGAGGTAAGTTCGCAATTTATTTCTAAAGATTCCCTACCACATCTGTCACATCATCTTTGTTTACATCACACTAACATAGGAATTGTGTAGATTTTTGGTGTCATCACTGGCAGCAGATGAAAACGCTTAAAGAACATAAGTGTGACAAAGTATGAAAGCATATTTGTTGTCAGTTTAAATTCAGTCTGATTATGAGATCTGTTTAGACGACATCGGGCAAACAGCTTAGAAAAAGAAAGTGATGCTTCTGCCACAAAGATCAAATGGCTTCTTAACAAATTATTTATAAAGGGTTGAAAGACTTGGGTCTCCTGGAGCTGCTGACTATTGCTGGATTTAGGTACAGCAGTTTAGCTGTCTAATTTGAAAAAGGAGAGGGGGATGGGGTTACAAAGCAGGCCACTTTTTTTCTTTCCCCTCCTCTAAAGGTGTGGTTAGAGCAAGTGACTAAAAGAGGCTGTGCAGATGAGCTGAGCTGCAATCACAGGTGAACTGGCTGTTGGCCCTGGCTCAGCTCTGCAGCAGCCTTCTTACATCTAGGCTTTGTAAGTGCATATGGCCCAGAGCAGCTAATCTGCTTGTTTTTCTATCAACCAAACTTTTGTTGTTTTGCTGGTGTCTATTTTTTCAGTGTATTTTTGTGTTATTATTCTCAGGCACTCCTGCTGTGCAAGTGCTGTAGCAGACCCCAGAGGGCAGTAACAGCAGCGCCATGGCTTCCTCTAAAGCGCTGGATGGAGGCTGGGGATGGGCCATTGTGGCAGCCTCTTTTATGGCCCAGCTCCTGGCCTACGGTTCACCACAGTCTGTGGGGGTGCTGTACCCAGAGTGGCTCCACACCTTCCAGGAGGGCAAAGGCATGACTGCATGGGTGGGCTCCCTGGTTGCCGGAGTAGGTCTGATTGCCAGTAAGTAAAGTCAGACAAACCATTTTGAAAAGTGAAATGCAAAATTTGGATTTTTATTTCAGTGAGCTTTCTGTTAATCGAGAAATAGTTTATAACCAGGATGTTCGTATAACTGAAATACAGTGTAGTAAGTATTTCAGTTATACGAACATCCTGGCATTTTAACTGGAGGGAGAGAATAATTACCAGTAAAGAGGATGGTATTTTGTTGCTTCCTGGACAGATTCATGTGTATTGATTTTTCTAAGAGGGCAAGAAACAACTGCAAGTCATTCATGGTTTGAATGTTGAAGGATCACTTAAACTTAATGTGAGCCCTGTGGAAGGCCGAGACACAGTCGGGGTGTATTTGTGTCACTTGTATAAAGATAGCGCCTGTCAGGCTGCCAGGACCTCTTTTCCCTGAAGGGAGGTTAAAAATCATGACTGTGCACATCGGCTGAGGACCTGTGGATGTGCACTGAACACGTGTCTTCTGTGTCACACTGCACATTCCTACTGCACTCACTGCTCTGCCTAGAAGCTGCCACTGCTGTATATGTCATGTTAATTGAGTCGCCTTAGGATATGAAGCTCTGATCACATGCATCACCACTTCTAATGTGTCTTGAGCGGTGTTATTGGCTGTATATAGCTTCATCACTGATTTATATTATGTTTTTCTATTGTGCAGCCCTAAAACTCCGATGGACAAACAGTTTCTTGCTTCCTGCTCTGCACACTCAGAAATATATTCTTGAGTTTACTGACTTATCTGCATCTCTCCCTCAGGTCCTGTCTGCAGTGCTTGTGTAGAAAACTTTGGAGCCCGCCCTGTGACTGTCTTCAGTGGTGTAATGGTGGCTGGAGGCCTGATGCTCAGTGCCTTCGCTCCCAATGTCCAATTCCTTATCTTTTCATACGGCATTGTTGTCGGTAAGAAATGATTATTGTGATAAATATTATTGTTCTTTTCTTTGTTCTATTTTGTAAAAATCAAATGCTCTGCACAGTTAGACATCAGACATTATTGACACGCAATGGGAGTGGTTCATGTCAATAAAGTGCCTTATCCATCCTGCAAATTATGGTATGATGGTAATCATAAAGGACAGGTTCAACTGTTATGCAATAAATGCAACCTTATCTTAGCCTAAACGACCATATTATTACATTACTGATATTTGTAAATGACATTACCTGTCTAAAAAGGGTAAATTGTATTCTGTCGCCACCCATGGAGCTCAGTGTATTTGGGGGATACACAGCTGAACAGAGGGAGCCCACCCGTGTTACATCCTTTATTTTTAGAGATGCCCTTGGATGAATTGCTGTCACACTCTTTGCACCTTGTTTACTGCCTCTGCCACACTTTGATCATTCTAAATATAAAACTAGTCAGTCATAACAATGATAATAACAACAAAACCTATTCTCCTCTCTCTTTCTTTGTCCCAGGCCTGGGCTGTGGTCTGGTCTATGCTGCTACTTTAACAATCACATGTCAGTATTTCGACAAGAGGCGTGGCCTAGCCCTCGGCATTGTCACCACAGGTACTACTGCCCTTCCTCTGCACACAGCTCTGGGATGTACAACTTCTCCATGTTTACCTCTTTCATGCATGGGCTGCTGGGAGAAAGATCCAAGGTAAACATTTGCAGAGTAGTCATGACAGAAGGCTGCGCTAGTCAGCTGGACTACCAACCAGGTCTGGTGGCTCAGATTCTAAAAAGCTTTAAAAGTGTAGACTTCTGCTGATGAGTACAACTATGCCAATATTTACTGATGTTTTAGTGAGTGCATTGTAAATTTAGGAAGGGGTTTTAGTTTTCACAAATACCGGTTCTCAGTCTTGCTTCTGTTTACACAGGGACCAGTGTTGGAGCATTCATTTATGCCACTGCACAGAATGAGTTGATGGTGCTTTTTGGCTTGGATGGTTGCCTGCTCATCATTGGTGCCATTGCTCTGAACCTCATGGCCTGTGCTGGCTTCATGAGGCCGCTGAACATGCCCGGTTACTACCTCAAACAGAAGGCAGCACTGGAGCGCAACACTGGGGAGCAGCTTTTGGAGAAGCCTCCTCTAGAGGATGTGAAAATTATGACTGGCTCCTCCATAACCACCCCACCTACAGTCAAAGAGCTGCTCATCTCTATAGACACCAAGGACTTGGCTGTTCAGATGGAGACAAAGAAAGGCTGCTGCATGTCTGGCTTTGTCATCATGAAAATGATTAAAAAGAAGCAACAGGCTTACTCTAAGTATATCTACTCCATGTATGAAATTCTACAGGACCAATCCATGGTGGCCTTTTGCATTGCTATATTCCTATTCAGCCTTGGAGCATTTCCACCTGTCCTGTTTATTGAAGATGTTGCTCAAAGTGAGGGACTGATCGAAGAAGTTAGTATCATTCCCCTGGTTTCCATAGGTGCCATTGCCACCTGTGTGGGTAAACTAGTGTTGGGCATGCTGGTTGACCTCAGATGGATCAACAGCATCTATCTGTATGGCTTCACCATGTTTGCAGGAGGGCTGGCACTCTTCCTCATCCCCATTACCAAGAGTTATGTGGGACTGCAGATCCTCACTGCGGTGCTTGGCTTCTTTTCTGGGAACTGGTCCCTCACCTCCTACATTACCACTAAGATCGTGGGCCTGGACAGACTGACCCAAGCTCATGGCATCCTTATGTTCTTTGGAGGCTTTGGGATCATGCTGGGACCTCCTGTTGTAGGTAGGGAATCCTATAACTAATAGACTGTATTCTTGAGCAGTGCACACATTTATTCCCTTCACTAAAATTATTGTTTCTATTCTTTTCCAGGTTGGTTCTTTGACTGGACACAGTCCTATGATTTGGCATTTTATTTCAGTGGGACCTGTGTGGTCCTTGGTGCCTTTATTTTATTTGTCCTCACCCTTCCCTGCTGGAACAGGAAGAATGTTGAGAATGCCAAGTCAGACATCCAGTACACCAGCACCTGTGACAAAGTGATCTCAGTAGCATAAACGCATAACTTTTTATTATAGAAACTGTCCACTGCCCAGACAAACTCTGCTGATGGAGCTGACATGAATGATCTTCTGAGAAGAATATTTTTATATGTTAGGAGGGGAATTCAGGGTCTTATTATGATACCAAAATAATTGCCAGACATTCTGAAATACAGGCTTATTTGTTGAACTGTTCTTTGCCTGCATTTCTCAGGTTGATACTAGACACTGCAAAGCTTTTTCACAGTTAGCTGTGTTTTTATTGCCTTATTTGTAAAGAATTCCTAAACACTCTATTTATGACATTTGATTTTGTGCTGTTATGCACACACTGTATCTACTGCTGGAACACTAAAACCACTGAGTGTTAATGCAAATATGATGACAGAAAACGTATATGCAATGGCATGCAAGAATTAATCACATAGAGTTTTTTTTTTTTTTTTTTTTTTTTTTTTTTTTTTTTTTTTTATTACTTATGACGAGAGCTTCATTCATGTGTTTTTACTTCATTCTGTAATATTTTGAATCATACCAAAGGATGTAACACAATGCCTATTGGAACAATGGGAAATCATTTCTTTATTTTTCTTTGAACTACTTATTAATTTCATTAACTTGCCCTACATATATTTCAACCTCACAACTGTGGCACAGCAAGCACAGCCTCTCCCTACATGTGTTATAACAGGCTGACTTTTCCTTTATTCTTATGGTTTCTATATAGCCTCGAGTACATGTAATAGGGTTGTGCATCTGTTTGTGTGAGCCCATGTAAATGTGTTCATGGTGTGGGCTCTGATGTCTGATGTCTTTTGTTATAGCCTAGCTGAAGTTTTTATGCACAAACTTTCTCATAGATGCACACACTGGCCTTCTGTAAAATTACATGTTCCCCATAAGGAAAGTTGACTACATTTGTTTGTTTTGCAGTAGGGTTTTAGAATTACTTGAATGTGTCTTAAATAGACCACTTAAAACTGTATTTGATGGACATTGTAGGCACGTCTAGCACAGCATTTACTGTGCTGTCTCTTTTTATTAATGCTGTTCTTTTTATATGCCAGTGTTTTGTTAATGTTCACTTGATTTTTGTATCGTATTTAAAACATGGCAATAAAAATGCTAAAATACCCTCTAAATTTTAATGTGGAATAACATCAGTACTATCAACTTCTATTTTCTATTTCTAAAGGCTTCCTATTTGCCCAGTCATGAGGCCTTCCTTCTGAGCATCCTTTCTCCAAAGGCAAGCCCTGCCTCTCGTCGCCATGGTTACGCATGACGCACCACGTGACCAACAACATAAACAATTCCCCTCTAGTTACAGGGATCATGGAAAGCTCGGCTCTACCAAGCTTAATCTATGTTTTTAATTTGTTTTTTGGGTCATAGCTGAGCTTGTAGGATGGCGTTAAGTCTTGGGTGTATTTTAAAGGACAATGTCCGTAAACCGCGCTCTTTTGAAACAGTAAAGTGCATTTTAAAGGACCATGTCCGTAGCACTGCGCTCTTTTGAAACAGTAAAGTGCGCGTAAAGCTCTTTTAAAACAGCATAGAGCGCGTAACATGTCGGAGAGGAGCTGAACATGGGAGCGAGCGCCTCCGTGTCGCTGTGTGTAAGTTTGAGCTCTTTATCTTAAATATTCTTGTGTCTAATGTCGATACTGGTGGGCTCATGTCTAATGTTACTGTTACTCTTAACAAAACTTGCTACAATCCATTACTCTGTTTCTTCATTTTTTATGGTTTAAGTGAATTGCAGAATGAAGGCTATGTTTTGTCCTTGTATAAGACTGATCTAACATTCTACTAAAACTGTGTAAAAGAGTGATTAGTACAGTGAGTCATATTTTGAATGTACCTTATACTTTTACTCAAGTAATTTGGCAGCAGTGCTTGTACTTGTAATTTAGTACATTTTAGACATTTAGCTCTACTTTGACTTAAGTGTACATTTTTTGTATTCTTTCCACCTCTGCCGATTTCAGAGTGACGCCTCTTCAGTAAAGGTTTTGCGGTCCACGGCCAAAGTCAGCCCGGAGCCTTTAGTTTCCAACCGGACAGAGGTGGGTTCTGTGTTTGGTGTTGCCCTGGAAACACTGAAGGAAGACGGGCAGATGGTGTGTGGAGTCCCTGCTGTTCTGAAAGACATGGTGGAATACCTTAATAACAATGGTAATCATTTCACTTGCACTCTCTCTCTCTCTATATATATATGGTTAGCTCAACTGGTAAGCCATCTGACTTTCACATGGGGGCCCCGGGTTCTTTCACATGGGGTTTAAATCCCCTTGGGGCGCAATGAGCAATACCTCATACAATGATGAGTGCAAATGACAAGTCTATCAAGGACAAGGCCCCAACAGATGACGTGCGAATGTCTCAGATAGTGGAGTGCAGAGGAAGAGGTCCTGGAGGAACCATCATGGAAGGGCAAGCCCGAGGCAGATTTCGAGAAATCCTACCAATGGCTTGAGAAAGCTGGACTGAAGGACAGCGCAGAGGCACTCATCCTGGCTGCACAGGAGCAGGTCTTGAGCACCAGAGGTGTAAGCTGTGCAAAGAGGCCCCTGAGACAATCCAGCACATAACTGCAGGGTGTAAGATGCTGGCAGGGAAAGTATACAAAGTGGCAAAACCAAGTGGTGGGTATAGTGTACAGAAACATCTGTGCAGAGTAAGGACTGGAAAGGTCAAGGTGGGAAATACCTCCAAAGGTAGTGGAGAATGATCGAGCCAAGATGCTGTAGGACTTCCAGATACAGACTGACAGAATGGTGATGGCGAAACAACCGGACATTGTGGTGGTAGATAAACAACAGAGTAAAGCCGTTGTGCTGTACACACACATACACTGCTGTACAAAGTGACGGGAACGTCAGGAAAAAGGAACATGAGAAACTAGAGAAATACCAGGGGCTGAAGGTGAAGGTGAAGGTATCAATGGTGCCTGTGGTCATCGGAGCACTCGGGGCAGTGACCCCCAAACTGGAGGAGTGGCTACAGCAGATCCCAGGAAAAAAACATCAGACATCTCCATCCAGAAAAGTGCAATACTAGAAACAGCAAAGATACTGTAGAACTAGAGAGGTCCTGACCGTGGAAAAGAGGGGATGAAACCACCCGCGGAGGGTGAGGAGAGAGGAGTAGATTATATATATCATCATTTTTAGACCACACATGTGGCCTAAAAATGATGTTAAGTATGTTTTAGTGAAGTAAGTGGTCTAATCTGTCATATGCACTTGAATTATAGTATTAATCATGATATCTTTTGGTAACAGGCTTGCAGCACAGAGGTCTTTTTCGATTATGTGGTTCTGTAGTACGGATGAGGACACTGAAGCAGCGGTGGGACAGAGGGGAGAGGGTTGATCTCCAGAATGATGGAGATATCTCAACGGTGGCGTCTCTTCTTAAACTGTTTTTTCGAGAGTTACCTATTCCCATAGTCCCTGAAAGTCACCGCCAACAGCTCATCCATTGTCTTAAAGGTACTGAAAAGTAGACAGAGACAATATTAATTAACCTTTGATTTGACAATATAACAATACTTGACCTTTGACCGCTTAGTTGTTTGGAAGATTTCTGTAGCAAAGTTGATGTTTCAAAAATGTCCCAGTTGGAAACATATTTTAATGTTTTTGTTGTTGTTTTTTAATGTCTGTCTCTTTATTTTCTCACCCTCCCAGGAAATGCAGATGACACCTGGACAAATCAAACTTTGAAAGAAAATCTTCAGTACCTTCCCACTGACAATCTTATTGTCTTGTCTTACTTAATAAACTTCCTGTCCAGAGTGGCCATGTTCAGCCAATCAAATCATATGCCAATGGAAAACCTGGCTACCATTTTTGGACCCTGTATTTTTCAGTAAGTAATGGTTCTTAATTGGACATTCTCTCCATAGGAAACTCACACACAGTGTTCCCAACATTCATCATTATAAACAAGGAGCATGCTGACATCCAGTTGAGTGGTGTAGGTGTTAAATTACATGTTCCAGATAATACTGGAAAGGTCTTACTAAAGTCTTCTCAGTGACCTGTGCAATAGGGAAAAAACTTGGCCTTTAGGTCAGTTGTGGTTATATTTTTGAATCCCTGCAATGCCAAACTGGGGTGTAGCCATTTTTGCCTTAAGGAAATGGGTGTGGAGAGGTTTGATACCGCAGTGCACTGGGGAGGTTCCTGCTCACGCTATCTGTTTATAGATGTCACTCCTCACCGTAAACAAATGCAATCTCATGGGAGGCACGCTCACAATTACACACGCTCAGGAATCAACACAAACTAAAATAGTTTCATTCTTTTAAATATTCACACATTTGAAAGTTGTCTGAACTTGTAGGCTAGGTTTAGAACATTAGTGAAATAACGAATGAATAGGCAGGATTTATGCAGTTTCATCATGCTTAACTTTACAAGTACAACTATAGAATTATAATTATAAAGCAAATAAACAATGAGTCGGTAATATAAAGTTATGCATTCAAAATTCTTTGCAGATTGAGCATTGCCTTGTGTTCCAGTTTGGCAGCTCTTACTGTATGTGGCAGTCAGTATTCTGTATATGTGTCATTCAATCTGTGGCTGTGACTCTTACATAATACACGTGACACTGTTGATGTCCCCTGGACTTGTAAGCACTGCTATAAATATTCACATATTTCACATACTCTAGCAGATGTATGTAATAAGACACACACATGCTCCATAGAGCCTGACCACATGTGTTAACATCTAGATATACATGGAGTTTACTTTCCAAGCTCAAGACGTGCAGTTATCATGCCAGTAACTTGTGCTACAGTTTAGACTTTCTTCCACTAGATGGCACTGGCAATGTTTTTAGAATTTGGGTAATACTTTGAGCTATTGTCTTCATTTACAGTGTACCCGCTGGTTCCAGGATGATTGAGGAGCAGAGCTTGTGTAATGCCCTATTGCTCCATCTTCTAAGGCACCGCACAGTCCTCCTCTCAGACCAAGCAGAAGAACAACTCATATCTAGTAATGACGAACTTCCCTCATCCCCTCCTCCTCCTCTATCTGCTCTCTCACAAATTCAGGTTGTGCTTAAGCAGATATTTTTTTTTATATCAGTACTATGTAATATTTGACAACTATTTTATTCTTTTAGACTTGTCCCAGTAGCCCACAGTCAGTGCTGAATGGTGTGGAGACATTACGAGAAGAAAGAGTCTCTCTCTCTTCAACAAGTTCTTTTACCCATGCAACTCAGATTCAGTCTCGACTAAACAGGTAGACTACTGTCTATCCGGAGCTGTAGCACCACTCAATATGATGACATATTATGATGTTCTGAATTACTGTTAATTTAAAAATTTTGTTGTATCTGCTTAGCACACCAGCATTTTGACATATATCTAAGAAATATACATTTTACTCTTAAAAAAGGACCAAATGTAATATTGCCAAGTTAGTTAACATTATTGTATGAATGTTTCTTGATGAAAATTACCCAAATACATCTAAAACAAAAAGCTATTGCTGGATCTACTATATACCTATATAGATTAATATAACATACAAACAAACAAAAAATTTTTAATGGCCTGTAACTACAACTACAAAAATATCTTAGGCCAAAACTGCAAACAGGATTGCGCAATCATTTTTTAAAATAAATGATTTCTCGTGGACGCAGTCTTGTGTCTCATCTTGTCCCCTGCTCATCAGTGTCAGAAGAGCCACCGGACAATAATGACTCATGTTTTTTATTTGAGATGGTTAAATATCCATGGACAGCACTGTTGTGGGATGTTGTAGTGGGGGTTGTGCATGCATTGCCTCAGGGTAGTGACTGTTGTTGACATCATACGCTAGCTTCAGCTTTGTCATAAAGATTAGGCATCTTATACTGTTTTTTCAAATTAGTCTAATCATTAGGGATGGTTCCATATGGATTGTTTTTTTTAGGTAATTCTGATATCCTATATTTGTCTTACTGTTATGGCCAGTAACAGCTAATGATATTACATTCAAAATTAATTTATC
The DNA here is from genome assembly GCF_009829125.3 of Periophthalmus magnuspinnatus. Lineage (NCBI taxonomy): Eukaryota > Metazoa > Chordata > Actinopteri > Gobiiformes > Gobiidae > Periophthalmus > Periophthalmus magnuspinnatus. The sequence goes on along the minus strand of NC_047140.1, from coordinate 1,689,098 downwards.
TGGGATATGATTATGTTTTTGTCATTATCTGTTTAAAAAGACTAACCTGATACACCGAGGATAAACGGGGAATGACACATGGGCACACACAAACTGGTACAGACATTTTTCTAGTGAAAGCAAAGAATCCTGTATATAACTTTCTTACATGACTAACAAGTTGCAATGTACACTAAATTGTCACTGATGATGTTGTTGTGTTTTTTCTAGTCCTGACTGGCTGCACTCTAAGGCCAGCTCTAATGTCAGCATACCTGCCCTTTGCAACCGGCCCTCGCTGGACAGAACTGGGGAAGGAGACCATGTATCACCCTGCCCCACAGATCTGGGGTCAGCAACGACATCCTCAGACAGCTTTAGGCTGGATTCATCAAATGCAAATCACAAGTGTGTTCTACCTTGCATTACTTGATTTGTATGAGATTATAATATGTTTAAATTTGTTTATGTTTTTTCCTCACAGGTCAGAATACCACAACATGTCAATTACCACCTCAGGAGGAAATGAGAAAAGAGATGCTGCCAAGAGTGATTGCCAAATGGTATGACAGTTATTCATCCAAACTTTATTTATCTATATGTTGAAACTAATTTGCCACATTTTAAAGTGAAAGTAAAAACTGGTCTATTTTTAGGATTCTAAGGCAGCTGTTTCATCAGATAAGCACTCCCACAGCAGAGCTCATGGTCAAATTGAAAGGTGAGAAGTTAACAAATATTTTGTCATATTTTTTGCTTTAGCATCAAACAACTGCTCATTTTCATAATCTGTATTGTAATATGAATCATTTATTAGTCTTTTCTTCATGTTTTATACAAGTCTCCTAACACTAGAGTCAGTGGAGAAGTAGGTTAGCAGAGCAATGTGCTGCCCACAGTCACGTTTTCTCTTCTTGATTCCAGTTCAGATAACAGTGATTGCCACAGGCTCTCACATGGACCGACTAGCTGTACTTTATGAGGTCAGCTTCCCGTGGTGGCAGGCTGCCCGTACGAATCTTCACTGAACAGGTCACTGCTGTGTGTGAATAACATCAGACAGGAGGAAGCCTTAACGTTAATATTACTGACAGACAAGAAGATTACAGAGTTTTCATACAGTACAACCACATACTGTATTTACAGTGTCGGAAGTTAAATGATTTGATCTTACAGCATTGTGTTCATAATGTGTTGGGCTATACGGTATTTGTGACTTCACTGATGTCACTTTGTTTTTCAGTCCCCACTTCTTCCTAGAAAAGAAGGAAAGTGAGACTTGTCAAAGCCGGGAGGTAATTAATACATTAATATGTTTTAAAAGGCCATGGAAGTTGATGTATCCATGGGTTTCAGAATGATGAAAAATCATGAGAAAAAAGTTAGGACCATTACCATAGCATTTGGCAATATAAAACAAAAATATGATATCTTTTGAATGATGAAAAGTCCTCAAAATGTCACCTATAAAAGGAAGCTGAAACCCATGAATTGACTATTAAACTAATTTGGAAATCTTGTTTTATTCATAGCTTGGATTCGCTGTCAAATGTTTTAGATTTCACATTTCTTCAGCAGTTATTTTGTGTAAAGCTGCAAACCTTCAAAGTATGTTTCTTTTCCTACTATTTGGGATATTTTTTTTATCCTTCTATTTGTGTCAGTGTGACCTACTTTCTCCAAACCATTTTGAGCCATTTTAAGGAAATGTACTTAATGAGGCCTTTTCTTTTCAGGGGAACAGAGATGGAGGCAGCGGTTGTCTTGATGGACACATTGATTGCAGTGAGAGAAACAGCTGTGACGTAAGTTCACCATCACCTCAACCTTACACACATAAAATTAGCACTTATTTATGACCGTCGCTATGACAACCGTAGCTGTGATACCTGCAGTAGAGCAGCGTGTGCATGATCTTACCTTGAACATGCTATTGCGATGTGTGAGCTTGCCTCTGTGAGTTTAGTCTCATTAACATTGACTATTGAGCTCCTCTGTGACGCACAAAGAGGTGTTTTTACCAATGAAAGAAAAGCTTATACATTACCCGTTTGAAATGAAAGTGTAAAGCATAACTCTAACTCCTCTTCTTTCTCACTCAGGGCATCAAAAACAATAATAAAAAAAAACTATTGACGTCACAGTGTAATGTTATACACCCACATATGTATAGTCATAGACAACAAACTGAAGAAATGCGTGAATGCGCCTTCTTAGCTTAGGCTCACAGCGTTGCCCTGGAAACGCCTCGTCATATAGAGCATCCTCTCTCTCTCCTCATACACACCCACTGCACAGGCATCGGCACCGAGCGGCATTCCCACCGCCCCCTTGCTTCCACACAAGATAAATAATCCATGTGGAGACAGTTCAGCCACAGAAACCCAAGGAATGCCGTGCGGATTTAGAGACTCAAACTTACGCACACATCTGGAGGACCAAGACCAGCATCAGTTTACAGAATACGTTAGCCTATTGCCAGAACTGGATTACATATTTGTCACTGACTTTATGGGATGCAGAACTTTTTATTCCAAGTTTTTGATATATTTTGACCCAATTGAAGAACTGCTATCCTGCTTATAAGGATTCTTCCCACAGTCTACCTCTTTTCCACCCCTGAAGACATGTTCTGCTTTTGCTTCCAGAGCCCCTCCCTAAAGCTTCAAGCCCTAGATGCTGAGTTGGGACTCTCACCATCAGCAGCCGACCCCCAAGCTCCAGAAGGTCTCCCTGCTCAGCAACAGCCTGTTACCTCGGAGGAAAAGACTCTTTACCACCCCCTGTTCTTCCACTTATCTTCATCAACAGAAGAAGATAAGTGGAATACAGCAAACTCCACAAAGTCAGGTGAGACAAAAGTTCAGAAATTTGTGTAAATTCATGGAATGTACCTAAGGCCATCTGTGTTTATGTTTTATATTGTGCAGAGAATAGGATAGGGATTAAATAATACTTGTTCTTAATCTTACCCCGTTTGTAATGTGAAATTGGTACGGTTATCTTGATATGAAAACCATAAGGGCTCACGAGTCATTTACCTTTTGTGCAAATTTAAAAACTATATAAATAGAAAGCATTTGGTCTGTCATCAATATATAAATATGTCAGTTGAATACATAATGATGAGAAACTATGCTAAACCTGATCTTATAACATTTTTTTTACTGTGTCTTTCTGTAAATGCCAATTCTCCATTCACATCAGAGTCCAGTTCTGCCTGCGCTGCCACTTTATCAGAAAAATCCATGTCTCCCACTGCCACCGACGTAAGCCCTCTCCTCTCTCACATCACCACCAGCGACTGCCCGGTGCTCTCTCCACGCTGTTCCAACATCAGCCACAGTCTTCGGTATAACCTGGATCCTGACATTGCCCCCTCTCCACCGTGCTCACAGGAAGTGCGCATGTAAGGAACACATCCACTCACCTATGCTATTTTGGGATTCAGAAATCTCAAGCACATGATAGCTTTAAAAGAATAGCATGTCCTTAAGGGCTGTTTGTAAATGTTTTTAAGATAAGTGCATTTGTGTCTGCAGGGCACGCAGTAATGTCCACGCAGAGCCGGGAGAGCGAGATCCATCTGTCAACATGCTAAACAAACACATTCATTATCTGAGGAAAAGGATCAGACGATTTGAGGAACGCTTTGAACAAGAACGACACTACAAGGTGGGAGTAAATCACATCATATTCTGTTTTCTGTTGTGTTGCGAGATAACCATTTTCACACAGAAATAAGGAGTTCAGAAGTGTTTAAAGGAATGGGATCATCAGCTCATAGACTGAGTCAGAGTTATGTTACCAGTGTTCAAATGATTCATGACTCCCTCCTGTAGCTAACACCAAACATCACTCACCAACACTGAATTATTACTTGTGGCATTATGATCACATGATGAATTGCTTTGTTTTTTGCTTTTGCTTTTTAGCCTTTTTTATCCATCTTATCTTATTTAATAAAATAGTTTGATTTGAAGGCTGTAAACGCAATAATCCAACAAACAAGGATGTTAGTTTCCAAACTGTCTGGTCAGTCTGTAGTAAATAATGATTTTTAATATTCAAATTTATATAAGCTTAAGGCAGAGAAAAAAGCCCTTATATCCTCAAGCAAACACAATTTATTTTTATTCCATTAACCCTGGACTCTAACCATTTTGTCTTTTTTTCAGCCAGCTTACAATGACAAGACAGCAAACCCAGAGGTGGCCAGGCTTATGAAGGAGTTGATCAAGAGTCGCAAACAACTCAAAGGTAGGATACAACATATTGAACTTGACATATCACTGTGAAATTATAATATGCTTACATTATAATGGTTAATGACTTTTTACTCAAGAGCTGAAACTAAAACAATCAATAAAGGGACAAGAAGACGTAAACCAACTGCATCAGTCCTGTAAAGCCCATCATGACCACAGGGGGTCAGCGCTGGCAGGGTTGGAGCTTCAGCTGATTAATAATAAGGGCAACACAAAACCAAATGTGGAGGAAACAGCCATTATTATCAGCAACAGACTGAAGGAAAGGAGGAGAGACCTGGAACTGCCAGAGAGCCTCAAGGTCTGTGAAGGCATTTATATAAAAATCAACATGTTTACTACCTAGAAAATAAATTAATAGATAGATGGATGCATTATTCTCTTTAATTGTGTTATAGGAGATGTCCCATTTCCAAATAGCCCTGGAAAAGACCTGCTTGCAAAAGTGCTTGCTATTCTATGAAGGTCTACATGGGCGACCGGTAAGAAGTAATACTGTTGAATGAACTTGACTAAAGCTCATCTACATACACTGAAACACAATTTCTGTCTCTGTGTGTAGAGCACCAGACAAGAGCGAACTCTGATGAAGCCCTTCTATGACCGATACCGTGTCGTCAAACAGCTCCAGAATTCCTCCTCTGCCTCATCTGTGATCACAACCATTGTAAGTTAAGCGCAATCATGTGTTCCATTAAAATAATTCTTCATAAATGTTTTTCTTAGTGGCTGATGTGAGGTGGTGGATGCTGAGAATGGGCTGATTTATTTGTCTCTTGTGCCCTCTTGTGGTTGGTTCTGAGTACAACACCAACAGACTGCAAAAGCCACATTCAAATAATTTCAGATGTGTTGTTCTATACTATACATAGAAAGCAATCTCCCTTAAAATATGACTTTATTTTACTCTGATATTGAAATACATATGTCCTTTTGTTATTAAAAGGCTCTCTTTGTGTCCACAGAATGAAGAGGAGGGCTCAGATGAGGAGAGCCCGAAACCTACTATCCCATACCCATTGCCTCACTCAATCAAATCTCACTCCTTCTCTTCAGACAAGTCTCTCGTGGAGCTGTGTGAAACTCCACTGGTGTCTCCTTTAGATGAATCAAACACACACCAGCCCCAGCAAATTACCATGGCAACACTTCATGAAGCATCCAGGTATATCTAGTAGTATCATTTGTTATACATTAACTACTGTCTAATTATAATGCTGATGAAATTTTATTATGCAGTTGGTTTGTTTTTTACATTGTGAAGAAGATACCTTACAACTGAATTCTTTATACAAATATCTTTATAAATATCTTGAAGAGATCCCAGTTAATCATAATATGAGAAATGAATCATAACTATTTCAGGGTATTTTGTCAAATCTCATGTTTTTTCTCTGCATGCTGATAACATGTTTTAACATGTTTTATGCATTATTGTGTTTTCTTTCTTTGTGTAAAAATGTACAGGCCAGAGCTGTTGGACCACTTGAGGATGGCCAGAACTGAGAAGCGTAGGTTGCACCATGTACTGCGCGAGTTTGAGGAGCACTTTTACTCACAAACTGGCAGGTAATCCTAGTATATGTACAAGTCACATATCACAGCTATAGCCCATCTCTTTCAAAGTTTATTTTCTCTTTTATTAAACTTTGAAACATTTGGTTTGCAACAATGCCATGTGAAAAACAAAAGACATCCACAAAAAAATCCCAATGATACATCAGTGTAATACATACATACTTGACATTAATGAAGCCGAGAGCTTAGGAAAAAGACAGAAGTAGACTGTAGATCTGAACTGTACACGTTCTTTGCATTATGTTAGTCCTCCAAACTCTGACTACAACACACACTGTAAAAGCTATCTGAGTAAGGCAACATAGGAGGGACTATCCAATGTCTGTGGAAGCTGTGGCCATTTCTTTTGACTCTTTATGTTCCTCTTGTTTAAACAGAGCTTGTCAAAAGGAGGACCGTGGACCCATGGCAGAGGAGTACTGCCAGTACAAAAACCTCAAAGCAAAACTGCGCCTCCTGGAGGCCCTGCTCAGTAAACACCAGGGCTCAACCAGCAGCTGAGTATCTCACAGTGGGACTCAAATCTACACAGTCCAGAATGTTCATGCCATGCTTCAATGCACTTTAATATAAAAGTGAAGAACAATGATGAGTGAAAGGTGGGCAGCTCAAGAGTTATAGTCCCATACGTCCTTACTGACCCAGCCTTAAACTGCCTGTAGCAACTGTTATCTATGACTGTAGTAGCAGAGCAGTGTCTGAGATTACTTTAACTATACCCATGTGACAAACATTACCTTTAGTCTTTTTACAATGTTTTGTATATTATGGCACTTTGCATTTTTTATTCAAGAAGTAATAGTGGAAACTGCATTTTTAATAAGTGCTTTCATGGCAAGAATATTTGTTTATGTCATAAAAGAGACATGGTGGTATTTGTGCATATCAGTTAGTAATTAGTCCTCTGTTGTGCTATGGTATGCGTTAAGAATTAGTATCACTGCTATGCTCTGTCCATAATACACATTACTGCTCACGTTGTAGGATGTGAACATAGTGTTAGCATGTCAAGTGCAAGCTAAACTGACTATAATGTGTTTAGTCCTGATAACTTCCTTCAAAATGACATTGTTGACAGCCTTTGACATTGTGCACTTCTGGTTTATATATTTTTCTTTATATATATTTATCTATCTATATATATATATTGATAAAAATAAATATTTTTTCACACATATTCTGCTAAACACAGTATATGGTTCTGCTTTCTCTGTTTACAGCAGAAAAATAAATGCGTGGCAGAGGACAGCCTTTTTCATGCGGCACAGAACTGCATCATGCTTAAAGGTCAACATCTTCGTGAATAGGTCACATTGGTCATCAGACGTCAGTACAGATTTAACAGGCTGCAGTTGTCAAACTATTCATATGACACATCTTTTCCATATCACATTTTAATACCTTTGGTATGAAATCAGATGACTGATGCTGCAGTCCCAAAGTGTACGCTCCAGATTGGGTGTAAAATAGGTTTGAAAAATGTTTGCAAACCTTCAACTTGAGGGTCTTACAATTCATGAAAAAAACATCATCATTGACAAAGAAGTGAGTAAGAGTATTTAAAATCAAATAATAGAAGAGGCAGAAGCAGCTGCTGTTAGTATGTTTAAAGGGTTGAATAAACACTGTGAGGATCTTATTGATGCTTTGCTATGCTTGTATTTTACTGTGAGTTTGCTTGTGATGATTGTGTTTTGTTTGGGGCCATCTTTTTTTCTTTTTTTTTTTTTTTCACCAGTTTGTGAGTTATTCCTCTGGGGATGAAGTCCAGTATGACTAGGCTCCTACGAGATCGGCTGCTTCATGCATTGCTCTGCTTTTTCAGTTTGTAGACTTGTGTCCTCAGGCCAGTCTTGTCGGTCCATCCGACTTCTTTTTCTCAGGTTTCTTCTTAGCGCCCCACACTGATGTTGCACGTCTTGCAGCTGGGGTCCTTCTTGGCGTTTACTGTAGAGAGGCTCATGAGTTGGTGCCCGCTGATCTCAGCCACCTTCCCCAGAGACAGGTCCACGGGCTCGGTGAAGATGACCTCCAGGATCACGTCCTGGGCATGGTGGAACACCAGGCGGCCGTCACCCGCCTCGCTCTGTTTGCACGTCATGAAGCGGTTGTTGGTGATGTCCAGAGCAGGGAGCCTCTCCTTACAGAAGTCGTCTCCTTGGGATCCTTTGGGTGCCAGGACCAGGATGACGTAGTGGTAGGCTGTGTACATGCAGTACAGGTCCCCAAAGTACAGGTTGGTGTCTGGGTTTAGCAGGGCATCCGCTCGCACCTCAAAGCGCTGTCGCCCATAGGGAGAGTCCTGCGGCGGTTTCCCCGTGTTGAACTCTGTGTTACAGCTGAAGAAGATGCCCTCCAGTTTCCCGCTGATGGGGGAACCATGACTGCCACTGTTGTCCTTCACTGAGAGAAGCATACGGTTCTCCTGTGCATCTCTGAAACAAGCACAGCTGTTTGTTTGAGATAACATTTGTAACAAATGATTATACAACACAAAGAAACAATGAATACAAAACGAATGTCTTGACAAGAAAGCCCATTTACAGAACACAAAATTGCATACAAACACCTGCACTGAGCCATACAAGAAACATTATATTATAAACCAATCCAAATGTAAATTGAATTATGACTCCAATAACAACTTTATTTAAGGAAACTTGTGAAACATTGCACTGTTCCTCCTGAGGACATTACTGATGAGCATTAAAGCACAATCAGGCGTCTAATGAAAACTGATGCAATGTTGTTGTCATAGTGGCACTATTCATCTCCCCCGCAGGTCAAACAAACCACTTGTTGTATACAGTGAAGAGAGCAGTACTTAAAATGGCCACACGATGGAGCAGTTTAACCCATGCTCTTAAAGGCAATTATAAACACTCAGCAAAAATGTTAGCCTACATGATGTAATACTGTAGCTCTAACAAAGAGATGTGGGCTTCTGTGGGCTTCTTTCTTTCACTAAAACTTTTGAAAACTGCAGGGAAGGAAACTCATGCACAACAGTAACAACTCCAAAACAACTCCAGAGATTCTGATTTGTCACACTGTCTACTCATATCAAAAACAAGGCAGACAGATACAGCTCTTGATTTTACAATGGTTACTGTTTGCCCTTTTTAATGAAATAGCTATAATTTTTCTTTAAATATAACACAATCTCCCTGTGTTGTCCTTATCTTCATACGTTGAATTTAGTAACTTTTTAAATGCGTTTTTTAATAAATGCTTGGTGTTCTTATCTTTAACAAACCATTTTGGAATACAATAGAAATAATTATGTTGTACCTGCAGTGGTCAAAGTATTCTTTGTTCTGGTTTCTGTAAAAGACAGAGAAAGGCAGCATGCGACCAGCGATGACCTCTGCTTTCTCCAGAAGCTGGTTTAGATGCACTGTGGAATAGTCTGCAAAAGGACAATATCATTAAGCAAATGCAAAACAATACAATAAAACAAAAAGTTTAATTAGTTACACTAAAAAGTAAGTTTATAGACCACACAGTAATGGCTAACAAGCAGTTAATTATTTCTTTGTTAATGTTTATAAAGTACTTTTTCATGTATGACTGTATTCAGCTACCAACTATTTAGCTTTTAACAATTCTATTTTGCAGTTAATTCTCTTAATCAGTGTTTTTAGCATCATATGGATGTGATTTGACATAATCTTAACTGTTATCTTAGAGACCATTAGAAGGTCCCTACGTGTTACCAAAGTTAGCATACTCAATGAACAACAGTAATATTTGCTGTCACATACTAGGAGGGGTGTTGATTTCCGTGTTGGCAAGATCTAGCTGAGAATGGTAGGTCTATTAACACTGGAAATCCACACTCACAGTTTCCTTTAGGCCTGTTATCCCGCGATCACAAGTCTATTTTTCATCTGCTTGATAAAAATTATAAAAATGCACTACACCGCTATGTTTTGAGTAAGGGTCCTTTTCAGTAACAAATTACTCACAGCTCATCGGACTCCAGCTGTCAAGATGCCAATACCGCCATCTGCCACCACTCCTGAACATTAGATTTGACCTATATTTGAATTTGCACGGCGTTCTCTCATCCAGGGGTTCTTAAATACTCCCATGGGTACATTTACATGGCCAGTAACATCAACCAAACTAGAAGCGTAGGACCATGACTGCAAGGACCACTGCAGCTGGACAGTGATGAGGACGCCGTGTAGAGGCTTAAAAGGCCCGGTGCCTATAGGACTAAAGTGTCTCAGGCATTGGGAAGTTGGCAGAGTAGTCTTATCAACTGAATTTTTGCATGCTGAAGCAGTGGCAGGTCCAGATCAAGCTTACTGAAGGTGCAAATGAGTTTCAAAGGGGTGCAAAGTATACTGTTCCATTAAGTATTATTATTTATCTTGTCTCAAATGAGGGAGCAAACCTTTATAAATGAGGTGGCAATGCACCCTTTTGCACCCTAGACCTGGGCCTGCACTGAAGGTTGAAACATAGGTATATCCTTTTTGCATAATTTTCCTTGTCAAAATCTGCACATGTGAACAATCAGACAGAAATCAGATTACTCACATTAGATTTAACTGGCTGTAGTAGAGTGGCACTCTCTAAATGTGATAATTAGCAGTTTTTTGTGTTTTTGTTTTGAGTTACAATAAAAAGAAAAAAAATCTCATTTGTTTCTGTTCACGGTCCCTCAGATCTCACATCAGATTTAGTTGTTTGCATCTAATTTACATCTTCAGTGTTCACAAATCAGATAGGGCCTAATAATCCGATTTTGGTGTGCATGTTAACATGACATTTTTATAATGTGATAACTTAAGAAATCAGAAAATGTTTTGGTGTGCACGTAAACCGTAAACATAGGCATTATAATCCCTGTCTCTCACACAGTTCTGAGTTGCTGAGGCTTTGTAACAGCCATCAAACAGAGGCTGCAGCATCCTTAAAGGACCTCATCATGACTGTGCAGTAGTGTAATGAACTCACGAAAGGAACTAAAGATCAGCTGAATTTTTCAATGCGCTTTCTCTTATTACCTCTTTATCAGCCTCTCGTCCTATTTCCATTTATGCCATGTCTGGCTATATCTTTCCTGCTTAAATGTTCTAAGGCTGAGGTGGTAGATTAGAAGTACTCCAATTTGCAGTAAATGAAAAGTTTAAAATTATTCCCAAGAAATCTATCTATCACTGATGCTTCTTTTATTATACATGGAATCCAGATTGGTGCCAACATTAAACATTAAACGAGTAATAATAATACTAGGCCTATAACCATAAGCTAAACTGCTACTAGTCCGAGTACTAAAGCTGCCACAAAAGTAAAGTTTCATACAATAAAATGTAATTTAAACTTGCTCAAATGAGAGTCTTGTCTGTTCTATCAGTACTTTAGTTATTGTTTTTTTGGAAATAATAGTGGAATGTAAACAATTTTTCTACCTCTATCAAGTCTTCAATATATGATGAAAAATAAATGCAAGTACCAGCCTGTCGCCCGTGACAACAAAAGCATTATTCACCTCTCATTTTCTATTGCCCTCACATTAGCCGCATGTACCTCCCTTCCCCCTCTAAAGCCTGTCGCCTGTAAAGTCAAACCTACTGACCTCTGCGTCTTTCCCATAATCCCTTATTTTCCTCTCCTCCTCCATCTCCCTCATCTCTCCATCAATCATCCACCACAGAATCTATATTAGCCTCGTTAGCACTCTGGCATGTGTTGTTTTAGATGATGTGAGACATTACCAGCGGTGCAGAACTCGATGATCTCGCTCCACTCGGACACTGCGTAATCTCCATCTGTTTGCTTGGATGCATTCTGGACGGCCACCGTGTACTCTGTGCGTGGACTTAGGAACCAGTGCCCCCTGACCGTCATGGGCAGGGGCACGGCCTTTGCCACCAGCTTGGTCGGGACATCCTGAGAAAACAATAAGAAATTAAATGTAAGTTCTTGGACATTTCGAGAATAGTTTGTGGATTATGTAAAGGATTAATTGCATTTGGTTGAGAAATTTTGATAATTTTGTGTGCTAATGCAAGATAGGGTCAAACATTTAACCTCAGTCACATTGTTGAAATGGGTTTATAATAACTACACTTTAATCTTTGCATTTCTGACTTAAAGAGGGGGTATTTTAGTTCTATGGGGTATTAACCGCCAGCACAACACATTTAGATCACCATGTTACCTTATTGTTTTAAAAATGCAATATTTGCTGAAGACAACATATTTTTATTTTTGATGCTGAGTCTCCCCTCCCTTTGCTCTCTGCGCTAAGTAACTCCCCATTTAGAGCACTATCACAACACAATCAGCGTGCATCCTGCTAATGCATCCTGCTAATGAAACTACTGCACACTGCCTCAGGTTTGTCAAGTTGTTGTGTACAGTTTTGTATTGTGGTTTTGTATATTTATGGGAAATGGGTGACGTGGGCTTGTGGGCTCAGCGTTGGTCAGAATGTTACAGTAAGGAGGGTTCAAATAAGACCTGGGAGAGATCACTAAATTACTGACACGTACATGGATGACATCTTCAGGCATCTTTTTAATGAGGGAACAACGTTGTAACGTGGTAGAAAGCTCAAAAAAGTCAATTTTGCATAATACCCCCTCATTAAAATAATAAAGATTAGATTGTGTTGATTCTGTCACTTTTAATTTGCACTAAAATATTTGAAGCTTTATAATACAATATGAATCAATATCAGAATACAGCCAGGTCTTTTACCATGGTGAGATTTTTCTGCTGTTCACATACCGTAGCAGGGTTATTGCCTTAACCTGATACCATATTCATCCAGCCAGTCTAGTCCTTTTATGTGAGTGATGTTGTTAGAGATCACATGACCACATCTGAGAGCCTTCCCTCAGACTGACCGTCTCCACACTCTTGAAGATTAGCCAACGCCTTTTCTATTCTCACTCTCCCAAATTTACAAGGTGAATTTCCAGTGTATTTTTCAGAACTACGCAATATTTGTGTGAGAGAGCATTAAATGACTCCACTCATCGGGTTAGCATTGTCCTTGGTGACTATTGTGTGGGTCCTTACAGCCCTGTGGAGTCTCTGAGGCCTTTGGTTGTTCATTGATACGAGCAGTGGTCTTTGCCTAGCAACCATCTCCAGTGCACAGTCAAACCAGAGCGAGAGGTCACCTGTAATAAGGGAGGAAGCCACTGCAGAGCACCAAGAGGCTGAGGAAGTAAGGAGCCGTGAATTATCCACTGTTCACTTTAAAGAGGGAGGGGAGGCTTTGTGTTGTTACTATGGTGATGGCACTAAAGGGTGGAGATGGAAACACTGCACACTGCACTGAAAACTGGGTACTTCTAGCCTATATAATAACTTATTAGCTATAATAAAACATGAACAAATACTTAATTAACAAAGACCTTATTAAGACAGATTAAAGTGTTACCAAAATTTGTAATCAAGTCAAAGAAATGAATGTTTATATTTATTGGAAGATTAATATTTGATTTAGACTTTTTTGTAATAGTACTGTTACTATTTACTTTATATTTTACTTCTATAGCTACTATCTCTTGGAACTGGGACGCTTACAACTACATATGCTACATTACATTTCCTCAATCTATTCATGGCCTTCAGCTTCCTATTATGGGTGACATTTTGAGGACTTTTTCCTATTCAAAAGCTATAATGTTTTGGTTTAAACTGTCAATTGTTATGGCAACAATCCTAATTTTTCATCATTCTGAAACCCACGGATAGCTGAATGCATATTTCTCCTGCTACTGCTACTTCCACACCTACCTTCCTTCCTACCACTTACTACTGCTGCTATGCTGTGACAACTACTGTAACAACATTATTCCTAAAATATGTTGGAGTCTCTGCTTAGGGCGGTGTACAATTTTGGAAAACACATATCTGGCAATCATATTCTGCAGAATTTGAACTTTATTACAAGATATTTCAGTTACATCTGTATCTACTGTGAGGCTGTTTATTAAAGTACTACCTCTTGACCAAAGTAGAGTGGTACATTGGTGACTCATGGCGCTTAAAGGGGCAGCATGTACCTTGTGTTTGAACTTGTTGGAGTTCTTGTTCTCCTTCTTGTTGAGGTCGATGAAGTAGTGGGTGATACGTTCTTTGCTGCGTGCTTCCATGTCCCAGCAGATTTTGAAGGAGTCACAGGTGATGTTACTGATCTTGATGTTCTGGGGGACGGGGAGCTCCTCCATCTCTGAGATATTTCCATCTTGGGACTTACCTGTTGCACAAAAGAAAGATAAAGATATAAAAGGAAGGTCCATGGAAATGCAGTGTTGTTTCTGTTTGTACATGCACTTTTATGGTTGTTTTAACATGGGTCACTGCACAATATGATGCACAATATATCTTGGGCCGTCTGCCACCGGCTTGTCTCCGTAGAGGTGTCATTGCTTTGCCTAGAAGTTCCACAGTATTGCATTAATCTTATCTATCATAAATGTATTAAATTTCAGGTGTTTTTTTTTTGCTAAAAAATGTACATTTTAGGCTTTGAGTGCATTACCTGCTTGTCTCCATGGAGATAGATACATTTAATGCTATACAGCAAAACTTTCCAGGCAAAGCAGCACTGGCATACCCCTATCCCAAAATGTTACTAGTGTGCACCTTAAAAATGAACAAACTTTGATATTTTATCTAATAATGTGAATCATCGTAACACATGTTTGTTTGTTTTTTTCAATTTTCTAACATAAGGGAATGGAAATTTATTTATAGAACACAAATAATGTACAATAAATAAACAAACCATATGTTCAATTTCAATATACTGCATGACATGATGTATATAACTGAAAACATGCATTTATTTACAACAACAGAGCCAGAAAGTGTCCATTAGCGGATTATGAACTATCACAACAAATGAGCCAGTTAATCCACACTTCCTGCATTAGCGCTGTCCCTCAGGATCCCCTCTTGTCTGCTCCAAACCCTCTTTATTCTGCTGCTGGTCTTCTGCAGCCTCTTAGAATTCTACACACAGCACAGCGGTTATCTGGTTCTTACAGTACGCTAACCGCTCCTCTATGTCCCTCTGACAAAGCACCGGCCTCACTACCACCATATATGTTACCATAGCAACACATCAGCTTTCAACACACAAGTACGAGATCTGCTCCAGTGCATATGAGGCATTAAATATTTCACATGCTGCCATTTGAATCTAATTTGTAATCAGATGTAGACTGTACTATAAAACCAGGAGATAGTTACCATGGTGATGCACAATGCCCTGATGAAAATGTCATAACAAGCTTCTATAATTCCAGCTTTGTACAATTAGGATGAATATAGAGTCCGTATGACGATAAGCCCCACCCCTATTGGCACGGCAACAATGCATTTCTGTACGCGGCCTGGTGTTTGGGACGCGTGAGTGAATAAAATGCGAGAATGTGGAATTCCAGAATATACTGCACAAACTGAGGACAATGGGACTAGAGCCTTTTCTACACACAGCGGATGAAAGACTAATCTCATAATTGGGATGGCATATGCACTCTCAACTCGTCTGGCCTCTCTCACGCTGCAGTGTAGCAGATAACACACACTTTTTTATATATATATATATATATATATATATATATATAATGAGTTTTTTGCCTTTGCTGTTAGTGAGAATTTTAATGAGTTGATGCTGATGTTCTAACCTCCAGATATAACCTTTGTCGGCATAGCAGCAGTCATTCATCATTAAGATCTATTTCCAGAGATGCATCTTGTAAAGCTGCATTTTCACTGGTGAATGTTAAAGTGACAGTACACTGGCTTCTCAGTATGTGCTTTCAATAGTAGATTGTGTAATTATACTACAGTTGACCTGGGACAGTTGAGAATTGTCTTTCAAAATGCTGCTGGAGCATCTGATCAATCAGACCATACATTTGGTGTAAAATTAAATTAATTAAAGAGCCTGGACCATGTATTTGAGCAAACTTTGTATTGCCCCAGTACAGATACATTGTGTAAGCAGAGTTCAAAATAAGTTCACTGTGTACTGTCTACATCTAACTATAATGTTAGGATTACCTTGCCTGCAAAACTACTCTGTCTTTGAAAGTTATGGAACTTGCTTATACACTCAGTGCAGTGAATAATTAGCTGCTCGGAATGCGTGAACAAGGCATAAGTTTGGGCCACTGCAAACTGTTTCAAATGAACTTGCGCCTTTAAGAGCTATTTAAAGAGATACAGCTTATAAAGCTGCATTTCCAGTGGTGAATGTTAAAGCGACAGTGCATGGCCTTCTCTGTAAATGCTTTCAATAATGGCTTGTCTGTGTAACTGCAGCTTGAATCCACATGGAACATTTAAGAATTGTCTTTCAAAGTACAGTTTGATCATATCTGACCAGTCAGACCCTTCATTTTGAGGTGGCACTCGAGCAAGTGGTTCAAATCCTGCTCTCTGCATATCTCTACATCATTGGTAGAGCAGTTAGATCCACTGACCCACAGATTGGTTGTCGGATTCCAGCTCCAACAGATACTGTCATTGTGTCCTTGGGCAAGACACTTAACCCTGCTTGCCCCCAGTGTCTGTGCACATTGGTGTGAGAATGTGTGAGTGAATGGGTGAACCATCCTTGATGTAAAGCGTTTTGAGCGCCTGGAAGGTGGAAAAGCATTATATAAAAATGTGAACATTGACCACGTACGATTTTAATTAACTTGAAATATTTACCACCTTTCAGGTTAATTTGGTGTTAAATGTGTTTGGGAGAAGTAACTTATTGTCAGCTTAGTCTTTTTTTTTATTTTTTTATTGGTTGCATCCAAGTAAAATTTACAGAAAAGGCAATCATTATTCTACACCAGCAGGTTTCAGATTGACTGCATCCGAATTATAGTAATAGTAGTGAGTTGCAGGGTCATGTTTTATCAGGGGGTAAGAAGTTAATCAACACAGAAAGAAAGTGCACTCTGCTTGTGAGTCAGACAGCCCAATACAATGATAAAACCTACAATTACCTCACCTTACCAAGAGACAGCAGTGCCCACCACTTTGCCCTGTGGATCCCTGGAGATTGTGCATAAGGAGCTCTTTCCTCTTAAGTCAGTGAGGCTTATCACTAATAGAAAGTTGTGCTTAGGACCTCTCACTCTGATTGCACTCTCATTAGATACACTGCATTCATAATAGACAATATTTTCAAAGTCTTTAGTTGCAAAGACTTTGAGAGGATCAACTAAGAACACACAAAACCAACTTGTAGACAGTATGGAACCAGCAGTGCACCATAAATAACATTTAGTTCATTTGTAGTTCTTGAAAAGATGTCTTTGTAATCCCTGAGTCGTCCAGTTATGCTCCATAGTAAAAGACAAATCAAATCTGCCAACTGGGCAAAAATGCAACATGTCTTCATTCCTACAACATTTTTGTCCAGTACAAAATACACTGCCTGGCCCCAAAAAAAAAAAAAAAAAAAAAAAAGTCACAACCTGGATTTAACTAAGCAAATATGTTGGGGTTGCTGCATTGGTCAGATCTAGGTTCAGCAACAGCCTGTGCTCAAAGAATGAGGTCAGCTGACACCTGAATATACTGAATGACCAGGTTATTCCATCAATGGATTTTTTCTTCCCTGATGGCATGGGCATATTCCAAGATGACAATGCCAGGATTCACTGGGCTCAAATTGTGACAGAGTGGTTCAGGAGCATCATTTTCACACATGGATTGTCCACCACAGAGTCCAGACCTTAACCCCATTGAGAATCTATGGGATGTACTGGAGAAGACTTTGTGCAGCGGACAGACTCAAGATCTTGGTGAAAAATGAATGCAATGAGCAAGGTGGGTGGGTCTTGCTCAAGAACAAAACAACTGGCCAGAAATGGAATTGAACTGCAAACCTGTTATAAGATGACCACTGTACAATCTGAGCCACTGTTGCTTTGGTGCCATCACTTTGTCTCTGCAACTAAAAATGGACATTGCTTACGCATAAAAAGATCAAAACAAATCATGACAGTTATGCTGAAATAAACTGCCCCTTTAGGCATTTCTTCATGTGAAAATGTGACTTATATAGTACAAAAGACTCAACTATTCAAGCGTTACAGGGAAAATATGCTTTCAAAATAAACAACCTAATCTCTGACTCATGCATCTTGGTCACTTTGTCTCCTCTTATTTAATGGTCAAACTTCATTCAAAATGGCGGCGTTGTTTATTAGCACTGTAGAGGTGGGATATGGATTGGGGGGTTGCTGGTGATTTGCAGTGCTGATGCGGCTGTCGTTTGCCCAAAGCTCATCTAATTCACCTGCAAATTGAGCTTTTACACCGATACTGTAAAGCTGACGCACTCTGACAGCTCTGCTTTGGCTGCTTTTGAAGAAATCAATGGTATGACGCATTGAAAATAATAGATATCGACTAACTAAAGCATTAGCATAAATCTTAAATATCATATGTGGTTTGAAATGAAGGTTTCTTAAGTGTATCTAAACTTAACAGTCTAAAATTTGCTTTAGATCAAAACATGACATTTATTTCCAAGTCAACTTTTTCTGGTAAAAAGTGATTTGATGAGTAAGGTGTTGAGTTTAGCTCAAGTTAAAATCATACATTACCCATACATGTCTTGCCACTTATAATAATGCCAGTTCCTAACCCTAATAAAATGACATTATTTGACCATAAATGTTTCTGAAATTGTAAATACTTTTAAGCACACATTTATATAGGACTTTTCTACCTTCAGGGCACTCTTTACAGCAAGGAACCACTCACCCATTCACGCACACATTCATACACCAGTGTACGCAGACACTGGGGGTGAGGTGGGTTAAGTGTCTTGCCCAAGGACAGACCAGCAGGATTCATCTGTAGAAGCAGGAATCGGACCACCACTGTGGGTCAGTGGATCTAACTGCTCTACCAATCATGTTTCTGTCAAAAGTGTGATTTGACCGGGGACCTTCGGATCGGTGGACAAACACTGTACCGACTGAGCTGCTGTCACTAAGCTGTAGTGATTTCTTGGGAACAATTCTGAGCGATGTAGGTGAGCCACACAAGACGAATATCAAGTGTAGAAGGAGATGTTAGAAGCACTGGAAATCCCAAGAGTTGTAACCTTTATAGTTACACTGAAACTGCAGTCTTAATCCTATCTCTATTCCTAAAAGATAGCTTTAAATGTGGCTTTAGTAAATAGGACTTTATTAAAATTCGCTCTGGTAGGTGCAGCGATACACTTTACCTGCTGCAACTAAATCTAGTCATTCAAATCCATCCAATACTTTCAAATAGAGCTACCAGCCCTTTCACTCACCATGGTGTCTGATACACAGGAAGCCAATAAATGCAGCACAATCAATACAAACCTTGTTAACATGCACGCACAGGCTCACCTAAAGCCTTTCTAGGGTCTATTCTGCTTCCACCTGGATTTCTATTATTTCATAGAGGGGGAAGAAAACACTGTTGCAGCTGATGACTTTAGTCTAGACAGTTTTCCAGGTTTAAATTTGTACTTGTTAGACGTGAGGGAAATGTGTATTGGCTCAAGGGGCTGGGGGAGAATCACAGCTTTGTTCCCATCAGAGTAGCAGAAGCCTGGGTGAGACAGAGAGCATGCTGGGAGAGAAAAAAACAAATGGCAAATGAATGGTAGTGAGTGGAGAGATAAACAATGTCCTGTTCATCTGCAACTTATTGTCTAGCCCAGTGAAGAGAAGGCAAAAGTGGCACTATGTCATTTTTCTATTGGGACCGGCCACCTGCTTGTCTCCATGGAAATGTTAATGTTGTTCCACAGTACAGCACTAAGCATATAAATCTTGCAAACATTCAATTGACAAACATGTATTCTTAGTATGAGTGGGGTTGCCTCTCCACAGATCTGACATGTAACTTAAAGGTGCACAATGCAGGTTTTCTGGTAGCCTGCTTGTCTTCATGGAGATTAAAAAAAAAAGTTTAAGGTTATACAGTAGGCAATGAATAACATCTCTATGGAGACAAGCAGGCCACCAGAAAACTTCCATAGTGCACCTTTAGGTTACTTAGTAGAATCATGGAGGGAGAAGGAGGCGTTCATCTGCTGTGATGAAATACAATTCATTCATAATTCATCTGCACCCATGTTTGCATTTGAATGGTTTGGTTAGTATCAGTGAGTTTTATACCTATTGATCAAAGTAGGGATAATATCTGGATTTCTGTGGAGAAAAAGGGCACATTTATACAGTCAGTATAATGTTTAAAGAAGACCTATGCGCTTTTGTCTGGTTTCTGTGTAATCCGTCAGTGAGTCCGGTATGACCCATAGAAAAAGAAAAATTCAATTCTGCCACTGGACAAAAGATTTAGAGTGAACACATTTTGCCGCTAATCCAAGCTGCTTCTTCAGTTCTAGTCAGATTACTGATGGAGACTGCCTTATATCTTTCTGAAAAGAGGAGCTAATGCACTATGCATGGAGCATTATGCACTTTTACAATGTCAATTACTTGCCTTGTGTTTGTCCAATATATGTGATGTGTTTGTGTGGCATTGTATGTATGTATGGCGTTTTTCCCTGTGTGATTTGACTGTGAAGACAAATTTCCCCTTGGGGACAATAAAGTAACTAACTACACTGAAACTAACACACCTGTTTGTTCACAGTTTCTGTTAGTGAACTGTACCTGTGTCATATTTTGTTCAGGCCTCTAATGAGTGCACTCACACCTGTTAGCATGCTGGCTATCACAATTGCTACAAACAAAGCAATGTGATTTTTACTCCATTCATTATAGTGAAGAGAGAAATAAACAGTACATTTGAGAAACAAACAGCTATTACATAAGATAATGTATCAACACCGTCAGGAGCAGCTCGGGACTCCAATCTGCTATACGTCTCCATTTCAAAGACACTAACCACTTCTTTCAAAATAGTGAGGTACAGATCTTAGCCAAGGAAAAGAAATGGTTTGAGAGCATTTTTAGACAATCCAAGACAATTCATCTTTGAACAGAAATGGGGGGCTTGGACATCATTTTATATTTATAACTCCATTCTCACATCTAAATGAAAACAAGGAAAACAACAGTTATAGCCAGTATGCTAACAGGTGTGAGAGCACCCATTAGGGGCTTGAACAATTATGCAATTACGATTATGTTTTCAGTGCAGTTAGCTCCTCCCTTCAGAGGACTGCATTGAAGGCAGTGTCCACCAACAATCTGAAGAAGCCGTTTGATGAATGGCAAAACATCTTCACCCTAAAATTTCTGTCCAGTTGACAAAATTATTCTTTTGCTATTTTTTCTGCTTTATAGTGATAATGTATAGTGAGCCACTATGCTATAGTATATTTTAAAACAATTATAACATGGTTAAAAAAGTCAGTTTTGCACAATAGGTCTGAAAAGAAATAGGTAAAATTCTGCAGTTTCTAGGGGAAGGAGCATATGGAAAAGTGTCCAAATGCTTCAACTCCACCACCAAAGAGGTGGGGGCAGTGAAAGTATTTGAAGATGATTATGAGATGCAAGTGGAGTTGGACAACATCCAGCATCTGAGCAACATTGACCCAGATGAGGTGAATATCATCAAATACATCGAGCACTTCACTTTTGAGAAATACCACTGCATCGTTTATGAAATACTGGACTGCAGCCTCCTGGATCTCGCCATGAATCGCCCTGGAACTCTTTCACCAAGTGAGATGAGGCCTGTCGCCCAACAGCTCCTTGTAGCTTTTAAAGCACTGAAGGAAGCTCAAATTGTTCATGGTGACTTAAAACCTGACAATATTATGTTGGTCAACCACCAAGAGCAGCCATTTAAAGTGAAGCTGATCGACTTTGGCTGTGGGGGCTTCATCTCAGACCTGGAACAGGGCATGGATCTGATGTGTGACGGATATCGTGCTCCTGAGGTAACCCTGGGTGCTCCCCTGTCCAAGGCCCTGGAGATGTGGAGCCTGGGCTGCTGCCTTGGAGAAGACTTCTTAGGCTGCCAGCTGTTCTCCGTCGTGTCCTACTATGACCACCTGAGGACCATCATCCACCTCCTTGGACAACCCAGTGATGAGATGCTGCAGAGAAGTGTCTACGCTGATAAATACTTCCTCCAGACAAACATCCAGTGGAGATTCAAGAGCCCCATCGAATACCAGGCCACAAACTGGAAAAAGCCTGAGGTCTCTGAGTCTCAGTTTTCAAATCTAGAGGAAGCCATAAAATTGATGATGGCTGATGGCATGGACAAAGATGCTGTGTTGGACTTGGAGGTTTTCCTTGATTTTCTTTAAAATCTTCTCCATGTCGACCCTGAGAAGAGGCTGACTGTCGGCCAAGCCCTGAGGCACCCGTTTATAACAATGGAACACCTGATCAACAGTGACAGTGAATATGTCCAAAGTGCAAATGATCTTATGGCAGTAACCCTGAAGACCTCCAATCGAGCTGAAGGAGATCCAGACCAGGACCCTCAGTCCTCTGCAGCTTCACTTGAGAGTCCATGGTCGTCTCTGGCCTTTGGAGATGTGAGCTCTCCTCCTGAGGACCATCATATGTCGCCTGAACCTGAGGAATCTGACTGGTCCTACAGCCCTGTGACTGAGACTGACATAGACTCTTTCATGGGAAATGATGATGTTTCCTTCATCATTCAGCCTCTGGAAGAGAATAACTTGTGTATGGACACAAATGTCACTGACCCTGATTTGCTCTGGGACGAAGGACCTGTCCTGTTCTGGTTCGAGATGAACCAGAGTGATGAGGTCAGCTCCTGTTTGAATGAGAAGGATACGGCTGAACCTGAACAGGCTGAGGTCGTTGTTGGTGACTCTTCACAAGAGGCAGATAATGCAAACAGTGGTGTACACAAGAGCACCTCTGTTTGATCAGGCATCAAGAAAATATTTGGAAGTGTTATAGCACCTATATGCCAATCCATGACCCCTGTGCACCATTGCTCCACCTTCAGGAGGCACTAAAGGTGCCACTGCAAACTTCAAAGTCAAATAAAAATCGTTCATTAGCATTCAAATGTGTTCATGTATTTGTTGGCTGACAGGTTTCCTTAACAGATTTTTTAAAAATTCTTCATAATTTTGACAACTACTGACTACATAATATAAATTATTTTGGGGAGAAATTGGGTCTACTACTCACAGTAGTTTTTGGCCCATAGATGATTATCTGCAAATTGAAGAATATGATTCCATATTATTCTAAACTGACCACCGATTATGTTATTTAAGATATACCTGAAAGCATTTAAGTATTTTTTTGTATGAATAGCATAATACATTTTTGTTATAATACATTTTATCATAAAGATTCTTTTCTCATATTTAGAGATAGAAATATGTCAATAAACTAAATGCACAGATGCGCTTGTTTGGATGCATTTGACATTGGCAGGAAAGAAAACCAGACAGTGTAACAGTTTAAAGAGCGTATGGTCCTTGCTGGCTTTCATAGTTTCTCTTTTATAAATACCTTATAACACACCAAAATAATTATGCATTGTACAAAGCTATATATCTTGGGTGTAGTTTCAGCAGTTACAATATTGTAGACATAGCAATAACAAAGCCGCTAATATATTCCAGTGTTTTGCCAGTTATGATGTTATCAGCCTCACGTGCGTGCACAAAGCCTGCCAGCACAGTCATGGCACAGCTGATCATGTGACCACACTGAAGGAGTCTAGCTTACTCATCACAACAGTCCCACCTGCTGCTGCTCAAGGTGCTGTCACAATTTGAATTCATGAGTTTCACCTTCCTGTTATATGCAACATTTTGAGGACTTTCCAAATCCAAAGTTATAATACTTAATTACTATGGTGACTGTCCTAATTTTTCATCATTCTTCAAACCCATAAACAACTGTAAGAGAACAGTCACCTGCGGCATACGGCGCAAGAAAGTGAATGAATGTTTTTATTAATTCCGAGCAGGTCTTTGTAAGCTGAAACAATGCTTTAGTCATGAGGTAATTGAAAAGCACAACACGCAGAGGGAGCGTATTTCCTTGGGCTGACAGAGGAATTGTGTGATGGGACCTGGCAACATTAGAGTGCTGGAGTTTCCGCTGCAGAGAGGCAGTAGCTACGGAAGACACTGTTCTCTGGGTAAATGGCACTAATCCATCATGCCAGCTTCATTACATCAGCAAGGTCAGAACCAACAGCCTGTTTATACGGTTACACTAAGGATCACTGTAGGTTTTATCAAAAGAGCAGACAAACAGCTATCATACAGGACTTGGTAAATATATCTTACATTTTACTATATAGTTCTACACTACACAATATAGTTCTAAAGTAAATAAATAAATACATAAATACATAAGTTGTTATTACTTTGCATTGTTCCACAATATACTATTAAACTTATCTATCTCCATGGAGAAAATCAGGTGATGCTGGCAGGCTAGGTTACTGGTCAGATCTGTGGAGAGAGAAGCCGATTCACAGTAAAGATACTGGCAAATTGTTAAGCCCTAAAAACACCTGTTATTGAATAAGGTGTGGTACTGTGGGACATTTCTGGCAAAACGTGACAAGCAAGAGACAGATCTCTCTCTAGAAATGTGCCATAGACCATCGTTCATTATTTGCTTTGGATCTATAAAAAAACATTGAAAAAGGTGATATCATGTATTAACTATATGACTTTTTGAAAAAAGTCATATAGTATAGTGAAGTTTTAAAAACCCATTGCACAGTCCAGTCTGCCCTTCCAGAAAAAAAAAAAAAAAAAAAAAAAAAAAAAAAAAAAATTGGACCTGTTAAACTGACAACTTCTCTGTTCTCTGTTTCTCCTTTATGCAGCTGGGCCTTTCACACAAATTCTCTTTCCCACAGAAATCCTTCTTTTCCATTTGCAGCCTCAGCACTGGCACATAAGCCTCTCTCACGCTGCCCATTAAATATTTATGCATTTGGGAGATAAATATAGAAAGCCATGTGAAATGAATACGAGGTGTGCAAACATAAGCATGGACTAGATAAAGGAGGAGTCTATCCAAGAAGCTCGCAATGCACAGTCTTTGAGCTAAAGGGTGAGGCTCAGATGAAATGTAATGTGATCCAAATACGCAATTTTTTTCCCTCCCTTTTGTTTTGTGATACAACATTGCAGCGTTAAAAGTTTTGAAAGGTCAAAGTCAAAAACAGCTCTTAAGATTATGCGATAAAGATTTATGATTAGATACTTTGGCTGTACTTGACAAACTGCAAATCCATGACCGTGAAAATTTGCCCTTGGGTCCATTTATGAGGCCCAATTTATTTTTGGTTTAAATTTGGGACTTTTTGCCTTTATTACAAACAGGCATAAGGTACACTTGAAACTAGAAAGAAAAAGCTTGCTAGTGTGATCTGCAGCTGTTTGTCAGAGGTACAGACAACTTCTCTGCTCTTTGTTGTGATGACGTTTACGGCGACATAACATAATAATCCACGTGTGTCAAAGATTATAACTATTACAGGCTCAAGAACAATATGTCTTTAAAGTTTTAAAATAAACTTAAGGTTAGTGTAATATTTACCAAACAGTTTCCGAGTTTAAGCACACATATACATTTTGGTTTGTCTTGTAAAAACTCATAAAGGTCCACTATGTAACATTTCTGGTGAAAGATACTCCACCTGTTTGTCTCCATGGAGATGTTATTGCTTCGCTAGAAACATTTTGGCACTAAAGTTATCTATTTACATGGAGATGAGCAGGGACAACACCGGGGTAAGTTAATGGTCAGATCTGTGGAGAGGTTGCCCTGCTCGATGTAACAATGAATACAAACACCTGTAATTGAATGAATAAATGCATGCTAGATAAGTATAATGCTATACTGTGGAATATTCCATTCAAACCAGTAGCAGGTAACGGACCCCCCATCAGAAAAGTGACATATACTGACAGACATCTTTCATTAAACATCAGCCCACATATGGAAAAAGGTCTTTACCATACTCAAAGCTTTAATCTACTACAAGCACCAATTAGCGTCTGGTAAAGGCGTGGAGAAGGAGGTGGACACTTGGCTGTTTCTCCGTAAACAGGACACGTGGGCGGATGGAGGACACACACAGTCCTGTTTACACTGTAGTGACTGTGGTGACCGCTGCACAAACACAAACTGCCTGTTGTTGCTGGAAAGGCCAACACTGTGACCCTGACATAGAGCTGAACTGAAGACATCATCTATTATAAGAATAAGACAACAAAAACAGGGCTGCATCATTTTGGAAACTGTTCTTGCAGTTGTGAGTAGATTTGCAATTAATGTTTAAAAAGAGGGATTCAGTTCTGAGTGCTTGTTGTAAAAACACTCAAGGAGCATTTATATTTGAGAGAAGACTGAAATATGAACGGCTAAACTAATACAATAATCCTATTCATTTCAGAACATTATTGTAGAGGTCAACCAGCTTGTCTCAGTGTCACCATGGAAATGCTATAGCTTTGTCTATGGCATTTAAATTATCTACCACCACGAAGAAAAGCAGGTGGTGTCATCACGCAAGTTACAAGTCAGATCTGTGGTCAGATCTGTGGAGAGGTGATCTTGCTTCGTGTAGAATGTATTTTTTACAAGGGAATTTTGACTAATATAAACACCTGTAGTTGAATAAATGGAGATAGATGAATTTAATACTGTGGAATATTCAGCCAAAGCATGCAATAACATTTCCATGGAAACAAGCAGGAGGCAGACCATCCAAAAGAAAAGTCATACAGTGCGTCATTAATTTAACTGAACTTACAAGAACTTTCAAATAATTAATTTAAATATAATGTGTATTTCACATTTAATCTGACTATCAGCAGCCCATAATAGGAACCTTATCCACGCGTTTTGCACTGTGCTCCTCTCAAAAGCCTATGATACAAGGACCACATTGTTGACTGCTTGATGAAAATTCACCATTGAATCAAGGCTGGCTGACCAACACCAGTCACAACCGGCCAGAAGCACTGCCACAATAAGACCAGCAAGTCCCTTACACCCAAACAGGCGTGACAGGCCCATATCAGAGAAAATAAATTAAAGAGGGGCTCCTAATTAAGAGGCTGCTCTCAGATGGGGAATAACAGGGAGCATGTAATTGCAGTGATGGGCGTGTGAAGCTGCCTGGTACATGTGGATCCTGCAGCCATGTTTCTATCCCTCCCCATGACTGGCCTTTTTCCTTTCTCTTCAAAATGTAAAAGACTGTGTTGATGTGCACAGTCTCCTTGACTGTCCAATGACATTTTATATTAGTACTAGGCCTGCTCAGATTTTGCCCTGGAGTTAGGACATGGTTTAGGTGGGTAAAGTTTGGATTCAGGGTTGATAAGATGTCAGATCGCTGGCTATGCTTTTTTCTTTCTTTTTAAGATCATGGCATTGCTAATATTTCTTATGACAAACACGAGTATATAAGAAACACACAGACTGACCAGCGTTAAAGCTGGTCTCTGTCCACGTCTCTGGTGCTGAAATTTAAATCCAACTATCTCTGTACCCATGACTGCTCACTTTGTGTGGAAAAACTGCCTGTGTGATGAATGGGCAATGTCATGATCTACCTCGGTCATTTTACATTCCTGTCCCCATGCTGAACCATCAACACTCCAGCCCTTATTTCTATTAAGCGCACACAATACGGGTGCAACGTGCGGCTAAAGCCAATGACAGGCTCTAGACTGCAGCCCCACACTGACAAAGGGCCTA
Source organism: Periophthalmus magnuspinnatus (assembly GCF_009829125.3). Classification (NCBI taxonomy): domain Eukaryota; kingdom Metazoa; phylum Chordata; class Actinopteri; order Gobiiformes; family Gobiidae; genus Periophthalmus; species Periophthalmus magnuspinnatus. The sequence continues at coordinate 1,661,578 of NC_047140.1, read as the reverse complement.
ATGCGGCTGGCCAAACACGTGAACACCGCATTGGAATCACTCAAATGAGGTGAAAAACACTAAATATGCGTCTTACCGTCTCGTTCGCAAAGCTGTATGGAATCCAGGCTTAGGTCCTTGATCATGCCCTCGCACGGACTTAACGGGCTGCTCAGGTTGTGCGCCAAACCGGGGACCTCCATCTCTGCGGGGAAAGACAAGCTGTAAATGTCTTCTTTTTAAGTACAACGTCCTCTGGGTTCGGGATGGAGAGACTGCCTGGCGTCACCGCGGAGCGAGAGAGGAAGCGGGTGGAGGTGCTGTCCACAGCTCGGTGTGTCGCGCGCAGCTCTCGTGCTCCTGTCTGCGTCCGTTCTGGGTGGTGCGGTTAGTGGCGCGTCAGCACGGACTCGTCACTGGGCCAGATATTCTCGGAGAACTATAAGCACTATCGAAGCTTTGATTTCATTGTCTAAACTGAATAGTTTTATATAGAGAGCCTGTATGTCGTTCTAAAGTGTGCGCACTCGCTGACACAGAGCCACAAGTGCGTATTCTCCGCAGGGCAGAATCACAGAGTGGATTAGCGCGCAAATTCAATGGCTTCTTCTTCCTTACCGCGTATTCTTATGTAACCAGATTAACTAACTAGCGTTCCCTCCAGGTTTGTGACTACTGGACTCTCAAGCCCAAGCCCAGTGTCTTTTTTTCACGTTCAGCGTCATGATCGCTCGCTCTTCTTTCCTTATTTGGTGAGGTACAGCCCCATGGCGCGGGGGGCGCAGGTGCAAGTGGACGGCCGTATAATGAGCGTGTGGCTGTCACGTCGTTAAGAATGAATCCTAGTACAGACATTGCCTTTGTGCCCAAGATTAGATTGGTTTTAATGTCTCACAGCCTCTATCAATTCAGCCCACAGTTTAACACGGTGTGGCTGCGGCGTGTGCGTCTCATTATCTCTGGACTCTCCCTTCTTTATCAGGAGTCTACAGTCAGTGACTTAACGTTTAGGTCAAGAATACCCCAGACCTAAGTCCATTTTGAGCTTTATTCCCCACAGCGTAGCAATGCCCTCTCTCTCTATAGGGAGCGTTAAAAAGGTGGAGATGTCACTTTTTATTTGTTGCGGTTTTGCTCCGCGCGGCGCCCTCAGGAGAAGGGACAACGCTGTTTATGTATTCAGAGGACAAAAGCTCGTGCAGCTGCGCCCATGGGACCTCTGAGTCACTCCTGGTGTGTGAGAAAAACGCTACAATTATAACAGATAAAGCTCAAGAAGTTTCATTTTACACTACAGCGATGTGCAGAGCTCCAACTGATGTTACTTACAACTTAATGTAAGCAAAAGCAAGAAGCACAGCAAATGTTTCAAACAATGTGGATATTATTATATGTGTAGCCTATTGTTACCATAGTTATATTTCAAACATGTTTCATTCATTGTAAAAATTTTCAGCAAAGGTAGTTGTTTGAGTTGTTTATGTAGATGTTTTCAGTATTGATATTTGTTAAAATGAGAATCTAGTTTTGATATTAGTTTTGGATTGATTTGTATCTGGGTATTTCCATATCTCAAACTGCAGCGGTATTTGACAAATATATTTAAAAAAAAGACAGTTTACCCACACATCTCATAAAGTCACTTGCACTACATCCAAGCAGAATTAACCACTTAACCAAAGAACCTTTACTGCCTTTCCTTAGTTAGTTCACAAATTCTTTCTTCAAAAATCTTTCACCTATCACCAGACATGCATTTGAAAGAATTTCTTGCAGCCTATTGTTGGATTTGAAAATGAGATTGTGACCTGCACGAGAATTAAACTGTTGGTAATCTTATAATCGATGTGGCATTCAGAAGTGGCACACATATTAACTGGTGCACACTGGAGTGAACTGAACTGTGGCCTCTTACAGAGACATGGATCACATTCCACACCGGGGAAATACAAGTCATTACCGTGAAGGTCAGCCTGAGACATCTCCAGGACAAGAGCCGATTCAGTTTATGTATACAACAAATCAGAGTCTATAACAAATCTGCAGTTCTTTCAAGTGTAATGTTATGACTTCAGTGTATTTAGAGTATTATACACAGAAAACATGTTTGAGTCCCTAATGTGCAACTTGGAATCAACCCAAAACAAAAAGTAAAAAGCATTGCCCTGAAAAAAAAAAAAAAAAATATATATATATATATATATATAAATATATATAATAACATGGTAACACTTTAAAATACGGTCCGGGACTTACCAGTACTTACGGTGGTAGTTAGTAGATACTTGACTGGTAGTTACGGTGGTACTTACAGTGGTAGTTTGTGGTACTTACAGCGGTACTTATAGTGGTACTTACAGTGGTACTTACAGTGGTACTTATAGTGGTACCAGAAGTGATACTTAGACTAATAACTACTGGTACTAGTACTGGTACTTACTGCAAAATCATATGAAGTGAATGGTATTAAAGAATATGGTGTTATTAGGCATATGAATCATTGATTTCATTATACGTTCATAGAAAATACACAAGACAAAACACTGTGAAAACACAAACACTTTATTATGACAAATTTCACATTAATACGACAATCAGATTTAAAAGAAATTTCCAATAATGACAATAACAAATAAATGACATGTACTGGTAATTACCATAATAGTTACTATGGTAATTACCAGTACATACAGCAGTAAGTACCACGGAAAGTACTAGTAATTACCAGTATAAACTACAGTAAGTACCAGTAATTAATAGTGCAAGTACCATAATGTCTCGCTTTAAAATAGCAGTTAAAGTATTGATATTTTACAGTATGTATCACTGTCATGTTCATTTAAAACGTGTCATATATTTTATATATATATATATATATATATATATATATATATATATATATATATATATATATATATATATATCAGATCTACAGCCTGATGATTTTAGGAGCTTGGATCTTGATTTGATCAAGTGCACAGCCCTAAATAAGGCTCCATTTTGGTTATATATGTGATTTAGCTATATATATATTTGATAACATTATTCACATTAGTTGTGCAGCTGGTGGTTACAGAATAATTGTGAAAACCCCTTTTCAAACAAAAGATTAGTCATAAGTGGACAGGCCAGTACAAAATCTACATGGACTATTTTTAGACATACATTTTGCATGAGTGTGTTTACTTAGTGTACATCATAACTGCTAACAAAATGCTTCCTCTAATTAAAGTTTCTGGGGGAAGAATGCTATAAGCATAGTTCAGTACATTGAGCCAGTGTGCATGACTTGCCAAATGCCTCCCTGCTGTCTGAGATGCCTGGATGACTAAAGAGCTTTGCACTGCCATCCTCAGATTAACAAAGCATCTGTTTAAATGTTACCGCTCTAATACTGTAAACTGAGAAATGAGCGCACCAGGAGTCTACAGGCAATCATTCCATTAGGCAAAACACTGTCTGAGGAAGGCATTTCATTACAAACATGCTAATTGTTGCATCTGCCAAGAAACTGCCTTTTTGGCATTTGTGTATTTCACATGCTGGAATGTTTTGTATAAACAAGTTGCAAAATGATTATATTATGGTTAATCTCTTATTATTGTTCATAATTTACCAGCTAGACATGATCTGTGTTTGAATGTTACTATAGTGTATGACAAGTAGTAGTCAAGAAGTGACTTTTTAAGTACTTCAAGAAGGACTTGATGTAGTTATAGCTTGTGTTAGTAAAACTATCAGTGCTGATGGTGGACAGTCCTCACATACCAGACACCGAAACAATATGATTGGCAATTTATTCACCATTCTACAAAGCAAAGTGAAGTATAAGTCATGCAGGGCATAAAAGCAGATTCATTAATGCTTCATTTTTGATACATTACATTTTTGAGGAACTGTACTCCTTGAAGACAGTTCTACTTTGTTGTCCCATAGCCTTCTCTTTTCTCTCCTCAGTGTCACTTGCTTATCTGCAGTCCTGGTCAATCCGACAAGGATGACTGATTTTGGTCGTCTTCATTCCTCTTCTCCCCTGGAGCCACAGTCGTCCTGTGTTAGGATCACAGGCTCACACATAAACATGTACCCCCACCCCTTTACATACTCCCTTGTACCTTTTAATGCACTTTTCTACGTCCACTGCTATATAGATTTCATTCATGTTGTACAATTTGTTAATGTCATCATTTCAGATGGAAGGTAAAGCTTTTTACTGTTTTTGGAAAGAAATGCACCCATCCTACAACCCACAAATGTTGAACTCTATCATTATTGTTAGGGATTGGCTCCACAAAGCAGCAGATTCATTGTATGGCTTAAAGTCCTTTCACAACATCAATCATGTCTGGACAATAGCACCACTTTCTGAAGCTATTGTGAAAAAATCATTTCACTTTTTGCTTATTTATGCTGACAAAGAAGACATGGGATTTTGTGCCAGTTTCTGTTTCATGTGGACAAGCCAAGTGATTACAGAGATGTTAACCATAAACCAGGTCAACAAATCTGCAATCTGACAGTTAAACACAATAGAATTCTGACCTGCACTCCAGCTAAATTTTACATTTTAGGCTTTCAACAATATTTAGATGTCACATGAACACAGCCTACTGTGTACTTTATGCATTTTGCATTGAAGCGTAAATATATGCCCCCCTCCTGTCTAATGTGCAGAGACAGATTGAAAAATAGCAGGGAGATAGGCGTGGACCCAAAACTGAGCCAACTACATGGCTGAGAAAGCAAATGCATTTCATCAGCACTGCCCTATCTCCAACCGCTTGAGGTCACAACATGTCAATATGGATCCTAAAGGTCGCCCATGAGCCCACACTGGCACTGCTGTTGACTTTATGAGATTTCTATAAAGGACACATTTATCAACATGGAGCTAAATGAAGCATGTTATTGGGTCTTCACAAATGGTCTCACACCCTGTCCCATGCAAGCCTTTAACTAGTCATCTCATTACTGTGCTAAAGTCACACAGTGGACTTTTTACAATCCACTGATGCGTGATATGATTTGTGCGTCATAATAAATTGCTTGATAAAAAATAATTGGACGGTATTAGATTAGATAAAGATGATTACACCAAAAGTGGTTCTTAGTGGAATTGAGTTGCACAGTCATAATCAAAAGCTAAAATAATAAAAGGCCTTTCATTATTAAGACTTCATTAAGATATTATTAAGGGTTGCATTAATAATGTAATAAAGCAAAATGCAAATAATAGTACCATTATTATGTATGGCCAATAACAGGCCAATAATAGTGCTATATGTAAATGTAATAATGTTTTTAACATGGTGAAAAGAGGCTCAAATCTCCAGTCTAAACAAAACTAGAGGGTTATTAGCAAAACCCTGTGGATAAATAATGTAGGCCATATCTGCAGTAATGTTGTGCTGTTTAGCCTATACATTTTAGTTTATTTTATCATTATACATAAGCCTATAATGTAAGAAATATGGTTCTGTTCTCTTCTCTGTCCTTCCTGACCCCGCGTCCCGCAACAGCCACACACCTGTATTTGTCCCGTGTATTTACCCTGTGTATTTACCCCTGTGTGTCATTTTAATGCAGAAAAAACATGAGTGACTTTTTCTGATGCCAGCATGAACATGCGACTTGGAAAACACAAGGGCATTTCTGCATTTTACCTGGTTGAATGTTTTGTCTATTTAATGTTTCTTTATTTATTTTTGTTTGAGTATCTTAAGAGAAAAAAAAAAGCGTATTTATTTGAACATGCTTCAGAGAAATGTTTTGCCTCCATAATGGAAGGTTTGGTTCAACAGTTTTCTCTTATACTGAGGTAAGTCATTTCATCTGCTGACACTGCCCTCTAGAGGTTTAAAATAAAATTGATAAAATGGTCACAAACAAGACAAAAAAGTATTAAATAGTTAAATAGAAAATGCACAGTGTATGACACTATCCTTGACATGTCGCTGTTCATCACGTCTTCAGTTAAAGACTTATGGACACTAGTGCAATATAGAGATGTTGATGATGATATGATGAGTCTAAAACCTGCACCACTTTCTGGATTTGCTCAGTATGCTCTGAATATGTAAATGTGTGTGTAATGTGTATCCAACACATACAAACTCCAGACATGTATTTGCATACATTTATTACCTTCAGATTAGCATTCGAGTGCTGGAACAAACATTATTTTTGTCTATTTGACAGTCTTATTTTTATTATTATTTTTTTTATCTGCAATTCAATTACAGTCAGTAACAAGGGCATCAACAGATGCCATAGTGAACAGAGCTTTGGTTTACAGACCTCCTCTGAATGATGCATAGAATAGTGCCTACACAAACCCTGCAGGTATAAGGGTTGAATAAAACTGTAGTGGTTTATATTTGTCTTGGGAGTACCTTTGACTGTTGGAAAAGTTCCCTTTAGAAAATACCATAAAATTTTAAAATCAAAAACATCATTGTGAAGTTGACCAAGGTCAATGAATAGACAGGCTGGCAGTAAACAAATGACTTAAGGAGTCCCTTGATTGATAAATCTATAATAACATGCGTCTATATATCTATAAGAACATTCACTTGATAAGACAGAACCTCTACTGCCCTCAGAGCAACTGAACAGGAGAAGTTTAAAAACAAATGTCTGCGAGGCAGGAACACGAGTCACAACAGTTTGTAGTACCATCCTCTGGTACTGCAGTCTGGTGGGCCGAGCCACCATGTCCCACAAATACTTATACTTTACAAGCACAAGACAATGGCTCAATCAGAGACAGGAGGGCAGAGTGGTTAAAGGAAAGTGACCAGGGCAGAGATAATGTGGTCAGAGAGTCATTTCCTTCATTATGTTCATTATTTATCCTATTGTACCACAAACATGAAACACATTTGTTCAAAAAATAATAAAAGGTCAAACTAAACAATAAGAAACGCCCAATTGCACTTGATAAAACTAGAAAAATATCTTCAGGTTTTGGCTAAAACTGCAGAACATCACACACAGTTAACACAGTGGATCCCCTTATTGAACACTGCTGCAGTGGTATAACACTATTATTGAACACTGCTGCAGTGATGTACAGGAAGAAATACATCAGATCAAATGCTCCTGATTCATAGAAATTGTCCATGGTCTTGATTAGGGTTTGTATATAAAAGCTCGCTAGTTTGACATAAACTGGTTCATTGATGGTTGGATGGTCATATTAAAGAAAGTTTCCCTGCTGAAAAACTGTACATTTGCACTTGATAATGCAATAGTGTTGCTCTTCTATGAGGTCTTGGTTCAAACAGGACAAAGATAAAATAACACCTTAAGAAAAAGGGTTGTGAGACTCCAAAACAAAACTAATATAAAAGATGAAACAGAGGATTAGTATGAACACAAAGGTGCCTGTTGACACGAGCAGATGTGTCTCTGCTGTTGTCTAATGACACTGCCACACTCAGGCCCCACAGATAAAAGAGAAAGTAAAGATACTAATTACAAAATCATACAAACTCATTCATAAAATACAAATGTAAACTGATTATCATTAAGTATCCCAACCCATTCCCTTAAGACGGTAATAAACAATTCAAAATAAAATCATAATGTATAAAGAGTACAAAATATTTGATTTGCTTTGTCTAGAAACACAGCCACTGACCTCAGAGGAATGTCAAAACAGAGAGAGCAGCCAAAGGCCAAAAGACAATCCGGCCTCACTTTGGCACGTTGATGACGTCACTCAATTTTTGGCACTTCATTTGGTGGTGCATTCATTTAATTGGTTAAGTGCTTATATTTGGCTTAGTACAAAATGCATCTGTGCTTTTTCATTTAATATAAAACACATTCTCAGTAACTTCAATCTAAGGCATAGGGGTTTCACAGGCAAATGTCTAGTATATTTAAAGTGCATGCCACTGATACAGATGGTATCAGTGTTAAAAGGATTGTACTAACCAACCTGCCTGTTCTCCTATGCAAATACTGGACACATCCCTTTTCACCATTATTAAAGGAAACAAAAAAACACAAGAAATCCCTTCTGTGTTGGCACTTTGATTAAAGCTATGGCTTATTTTACAATTATACTATATGGTAACAATACTAAGAGCACTTGGGTAAACAGCTGCTGGCCGAGGCATAGAGCTTGGACGGCAGAGGCACTGTGGAGTCTGGCCTTCCTTTTGGACGGTTCGTGTTGCCGTAGAGTCTACCAGCGCCCACTGACACTGGCCATGTCATGAAACTGGCGAGACAGACGCCCGCTCGCCCCTCCCTCCAGGAACGAAGAGCGGATGGGCGGTTCAAACAGCTTCCTCCGGTTTTTGTTCAGTTCTGGAAAAGAAAGAGTGAGAGAAGCACATTTCATTAAAGCACATATGATTTTATGGCAGCAGTTAATAAGGAGATACAAAAATATATCCATTAATATTTTTTTTTATTTTAAACACACTTTACTTTTACTGCACCTTCATTAAGCCTTAATATAGCATAGAGAAAGAAACTAAATCAATATGATATTGAAATCAATATCAGTAGTTTATTAATCATGTTTCAGGCTTAGTAACTGTTTAATTAATACTTCTCCTACCCCTCCTAACCCCTAACCCCATTATGAATGAAGTCTTTACTCATGCTTTAAGGCTGTAAGTAGTGTAGTTATAAGTAAGCGTTACCAACTAATTACAGCTCACCTTAGACTGGGGAATAAAAGTACTTGTGTTTTGGGTTTGGTTCCTTTTAAATAAACTAAACAAAAGTTTTTTAAGCACCACTTAAAAAAAAATCCATTATTTCTGCAAATCTCTCACATATAAAAATATTTCTTATCATTTTATTTTACATTTACAGTTGCACCACATTCCCAGTTTGTGGGAATAATTTAACAATAATAATATTAATTGTTGCTCACTGACAAAGGCCGTAAAGCTCTTTCTTATGATTCTGGCAACTACAGTTATTTGGTTTGCTGTTTTAAAAATATTAAATTGATTAAGTATGACAAGAAAGTGGATTAAAATCAAGTGAAAGTCAAAATTGCTATTTTGTCATCTTGATTTTGGCCTTGTTATGTTCACAATTTTTTCAACAGAGGAACATTAAGTAAAAGTTGTTTTAAAATGCTGCCATCTATGGGAAATAAGTTGTTTTCTGGTGTGCTGGAGGTTAAGAAAGGGAATACTGGTCTTGTCTTTTACTAGCAGTGTGCAAATCCAACTGTAGCTGGCACTCAAGTGTTACTCTAAGTGCACATCTCCTATCCATCAGCACCGGATAAGATTTGTCCTGCAGCTTGTGTGAGCCAACAAAATCAGTTACGGCCTGGGATCACTTTAGCCTAATTACTGTACAAGCCTAACATTTCCTCGTTTCATTAACCTTGGCTCGGTTTCACAGTATCAATAAATATCTAGAAACAGGAAACATGTAATCCTACCACAATGCACTTATACGCTTTTATAAGATCTTAAGTATGACATTAGTAATGAGGTGTGACAAAAACAGAGTAGACCATTTTAACTTGACAAAATATCACTGTTAGAAAAACTGCTGGATCAGATGAAGGAATCTCAAGGCATCTATTTAAACTTGACTTACTTTTAATATTGAGGGATAAAGAACAAGTTAAACCCGGCATTTGGGCTTGGATTGAAATGAATTGGGAAGAATACAAAGATATACCTTTTTGTGTTCTCCCCGATTCCCTTTATTCCCTTTTTTACAAACCTGAAATGGCAAGCAGCATTTTCCTCCGTGCTCCAAAAGTAGTGATGCCCAGTTCTTTTAGGTCCTGGTCTGTTAGTGTCAAAAATGTCTGAAGATCAATCTGACAGACAAAAACAAACAGACCTACCGGTAATTAATAACAATTTAAAAAACTTTTTTAAACAAAAACTTAAGATGAAAACTACCTCTTGTTGCTGGAAGACATCTGTGTATTTGCCCAGGCCTAACTTGCTGAAAAGTTCGGGCAAGTCGGAGCCTTTAGTGGAGCAGTTGAGGCTGCAGCCGTTGCTACCGGTTACGGAGGAGATGCAGTCCATGTAGTTGCTGCTGCTCAGGTAATGCTCTGTTGCTCGACAAAAAATGAAGCTAATATCAGCATTCATTTTTTAAATATAATATGATTATGTCTGCTATACAGGTAAATCGTAAATGAATCAAACGTAGGATTTTACATATAAATAAACCCATGGGGCTTGTCAAATTAAAGAGTTTAACAAGCCCCATGTGTCTGTGCATCTACAACATGGTACACAGCTCTTAAAAGTAGTTTTTTGCATAATATGTCTCCTTTAAAATACCACATAACAAGACCATAACTAACATGGATGTGTTATATTGTGACTCTAGATTGTCAAATTAGTTACAGTATTAGTAGCTTCTGACAGTTTTCTGATTTTGTGATAAGATAAGATTTTGTGACATAAGATTACAATATGAATAGAACAATTTATAAAAAGACGTGACAAGAATTTAACTTGAAATTGTACAATAGTGATGCATGACTTGTCAGTGTAAAATGTTGCTCGAGCACTGAATTCATAAACTCCTGACAAAACAGTGCATTTATATGATGACAACATAGTTCACTTTGGGGCCATTTTATATTTGTATGTAAATGAGGCTTGAGCAGTGCCGGTGGGCATTAAACTGACCAGATTTGTTCTGCTTCCTCTTGGGGCTGCTGACAGCACTGGAGAACTCATTGTGACCAATCCCATTAGCAGTGCCATTCCTCTCTCTCCAGTTATCCGAGTCACTGCCACTTCCAATGCCCTCACGACTGTTGGACCGCGACAAGGACAGCGGAGAGCCCTAGAAACACAGGCATGTTAAATTTGGACCTTTTCATGATGATGATGATGACTTCTGTGAGTTCTCCTGACCTCATAAGTAGTGCTCATGCTAGGTTTATAGGACACGTGGTTGGCCCTCCGCAGTTCCTTGATAGTTTCCGCTGGCATGGACTTGGAAAACCCCAGCCCGCTCCAAGTGTTAGTAGGAGTCCGCACCTCAGTCACTACTGGCTTCTTCAACATCGCTGTAACATTCACACAGTTATAACTTTCTGGTGGAGGGTTTGCAACCTGCTTGTCTTCATCGAGGTAGTTCTGCTTTGCCTGGAATGTCCCACAGTATGGCATTTGACTTATTTACCTAAACTTAACACAAGCAGGTGATCAAACAAGGCCAAGTTACAGGTCAGATTTGTGGATAAACAACTCTGCTCTGCTCATTGTTTTTTTTTAAAGATGCAAAGACGTAAAACCCCTGAATTTGGATAAATACAGGATAGATGTTTAATGCTTTACTGAAGACAAGCAGGTAGAAAAGTTACATAGTACACTTTTAAGTAGTTTCATTGTAGTCCTAGACAACCATAACACAAATCACCTTCTACAGTTCTGGTCATTTTACCACTGTATCATAAAAAAATCCATAACAGTGAATGTATGCAGGGATACTATAAACTTTTCTCTCACACTCCCCCACTGCCATAAAAATAAAAACTATTGTGTAACTCAAACAGCAACACATGTTAACTTACCTTTGGTTGCCAACAGCTTTTTCTGCTCATAGTCAAAAGCCTGCAAAAATGTCAGACAGATGTACAAGCATTATATTTATGTTCAGACATAGTTGAACATTTTCTGAGCTTGTGTGTGCTTCTCTTTACCTGCATATTTGCAAACGAAGACTGTGGTGCCAGTCGGATTCTGTCCCTTTCATTTTGCTGTGCGGCCCTCTCAGCTGCGCGCTCACTTCCTGGTGCCTTTTTATCTGCCACTGGACTGTCTGAAGAACTGGACTCTGCATCTGACAGGAGGCAATCGGAACTGTTGAACAAAACAAAGATATTAAATATTAATATTGACAAAAAAGAATATTGCAGTTTTTGAGGGGATGAATGTAACTCTTGACAAAATGTACTGTTTGTGAAAGAAATATCCGAGCTTATGACCACAAATGTTGAACAGTACATTATTTGTTGGCTCCACAAACATATTAATCCTTATTAATCTTATGGCTTCTTTCAACTAGCAAATAACGTCTTAGTAGTTTCTGAAGCCATTATCAAAAAATTAAAAAAAAATCACTTTTTCTGGAGCTGTGTGATATCATGTAGAAACAGAAATATTAACCCTAAACTAGGTAAACAAATCTGCAAATTTGAACACACAATTCTGATCTGTCCTCCTCCTCATTGTAAACTAACCTTTCAAGAATCATATTTTTGTAATTCATTGGAAATAAGCTGTAAAAAGTACTGCATAAATATTATTGCACTGTATAATAGATGATAAAAGTGCAAAAACATGTTGTACCCTTTGAAAGATTACCCTTGCATACATTCAAAACACACTAGTTGAATATAATATTGTAGAAAATGTATCACCCACCCTTTCTAAATATAGAAAAGTATGTAAGAATAGCTTCCTTATGAGTGCTGTTTTTGCTGACCTGGATAAGCTTGTATAACAGTTCATGTGGGATTCAGTTTATCTGCCCATAAATTGCTTTGCCATCTGTAACGTTTTATCTTGTCGTCCAGATACATGCATTCCAAGTATGAATGCTCGTAACTGAGATTTGGACTTGGCTCAAAATATTATTGACTTGCAGCTTGAGAAATCTGAAGTATTGCCTTAGTCATCCAAGAGTGTTGTCTATGCAAAATACAGCTTTGCAGATTACGTTTGTGGTGGTTCTACTGTATTTATCAATGCTGTTTAAGACTAAGGTCAAATAAAGACGCACAATGCAACTTTTCTCTTTGATTGTTCGCCACCTGCTTGTTTCCATAGAGATGCCATTGTTTTGTATGGAATGTTCCACAGTATAGCAAGTCTTTGATTGCTATATAACACTTTGAAAAACTTAGTGCGCGTGGGGTTGCCTCTCTACATAGATGACCTGTAACTTTGCCAGATGACCTCATCTGTTTGTCTCTATGGACACAGCTAAGTTTAATGCCATACAGTGTAAGATTCCAGACAAAGCAGTAACATCTCCATAGAGACAAGCAGATGACACACCCTTCACCAGGAGAGTTATATAGTGCACCAATATGAATATGAATATGAATATAAATATGAACCAATATGTGTGCTCATATGAGCCAATATGTGTGTGTGATTTTATACAAGTGCTGCTGAATATATTTAAGTAAAAAATCTCCTCAGCAGATACCTAAATATTCTATCTAACCAATCTAATTTTGATAACAATGCTCCATTCAGCCTAACAATGTTAATAGAAAATAAGTCAAGTCAAAATAAAGCATTGCTTCTTGCATATTTAGAAATAAAACCATAGAGTTAGTTAGACATAAATGATAGTGAAACATACTGTAAATGTGAGTTCTTCGTCCCCTGCAGCAGCTCCACCGCCTGCCTTTTCCCTGATGATGTTTTACATGATGCCAACATTTGCTTCAGCTCACTCCCATTGGCCGAGTGTGAGGGGCTTCTGGGCATGCCCACTTCCACAAATGTGTCAGAGCCTGCCGAGAAAAAAATCTCTGAATATTTTTTTATATGATTTAAAAACCTTTCATTATCAATGTCAATAACAATACAACAATAACAATACAACAATTATAAGTAAGCATTGGTGTGCATTTTAAAATGTGACGGGCCTCAGTTGGCTGGTGGATTAATTAAGACTAGAGCAGCTGTAATTACTGTTTTCCTCCCTCCTAGATTGCTTTCAACCGTTCAGTGCACCCTATGTATACACAGCTAAATGTCAACGTGCTTTAGATGTCAGCTAGCCCAAAACATCTGGGGTACCATGCTTGAACCCGTTTTCTGCACAGCCAGTAGAGGGATGAGGCGAGCCAACGCAAACAGACTAGCACATCGGGGTATGGCATGCTCAAAAACAGTGTGGAAAAGGGAGACGCGTGAGAGAGGAGGTCCGAAGGGGAAACCGCGAGCGAGTGCAAGACGCAGAGGAAATTACGGCCTTTTCAGAACCATGGCCCAACCAGTAGTTAATCTGTCTCTCTTCCAACACAATAAACACACTCATAAGGTTAAAAGGGCTGTATAGGCAAAATTAGGCATTTTGCTGTGGTTTTAAATGCAGTGTAAGTCTTAAGTGATTTTAATGTTAAACAATCGAGACCAGAGTGCAGGAGTCTTGTATGGTGGAAATTGTTAACAGCTTAAAAATGTTGCTTTTCCAAGGTTATGATGACACATAAATCACAAGGTTCTAAAATACTCCATCTGGTAGGGAGTAATGAAATGAGGCCCTTTCTCCACTCCGAGCCACAAAAAAATGAAATAGATTTTAAAGGGATACTAAAATGTTACAAATATCACACTTGATGAAAACATCTGTTCATGTTCTTCCAGTATACAAAAAAAGTAATTTCTGTAGATAGCTGTACCTTCGTCTGGGTTGGACTTGCTGGATAGTGGCTCTGACGGGTTGTGTCCATTGGCCTCCTGCACCGGGTCACATGGAGGAGGACTCAAAACCGTTTCCGCAAGTGATGCAGTTGTTATTCTTGTGTATACCGAACTAGGATGCTAGAAAATGTGCAATACAGTCATGAGTACAACAAGAAATCAGGAATAAGTACTAATTGAGATAAAGTAAACTGTATTTCTGGTTACTTTGACGTGTCCATTGAGCGTGCAGGCCTTGGAGCAGTCCGGCACCCCGTTGGGCTGCTTGTCGATGGGGGCGAGGCCGGGTGGAGGGGAGGGGGTGCTCTGCGTGTAGCCCTGTACACCTGACAACAGGATACTGCTGAGGGTGGCCTGTGTCGCCGGGTGCAACATGAGCTGTGATGAGAAGGCTACGGCACAGGGGGTTCAAACGTTCATTTTACAGTAAACTGGTGGAACACAAAGTACCATCACCTGCACATCTACCAGCGCATCTAATAGAAGGTAATCTGATAAATGGTATGGTAGTTTTTGAGGTAGTTTTAGTCTTTGGCTTAGGTAGTTTTTTGCTTAGTTAAGTTAATGTTAATTTGTAAATGGGATAAAATTACTTGTGATCAACTAACTCCAAGGCTGAAGTATTTATTCTACAGCAAGTTACAACATATTTTCTATTATATTGAAAAGACCTTGTATTTGTCTGTTTTTATATCAAGTTAAGCTTGTTATTGAATATAAGCAGAGGCATGAATAAATAATAAACATCATATCACATAAATCCATGAGGAATGTTGTCACAGAAATAACAATTCAAAACTAAATATTCTGTTTTGAATGAATTGTAAAAAGTCCTCAAAATTGCGCTGAAAAGTTATGTGACTGAAACCCATGAACACTTTTATTTTGCCATAAAAACTGAACATATAGTAATCATTCATTTAAATGATGATCATATTTTCCCTATTACAGAATTTTCAGAGTAAAAGTTTCATATTTTAAATAAAAGAGGTTTGTGCCTGACCTTGGGTGCTGGTCAGAGAGCTTGGCCACATAGAGGGGGAGTGCACCGGGGTGGTGGGGCTCGGGGTCTGCAGAGGACTCATAGAGCTGTTTAAACTGTTGAGCACCGCATTGGGAGAGCTGCTGAGAGAGTGAGGAGCCGCCGCACTCAGAAAACCTACAGAGGAGAGAATGGAGAGATACTGTAAATCGGACAAATCAGTGGTGGTCCTGTCAAAGCCTGGAGCCGTTTTTCAGCCTAATCACACGTCTCATCCAGCTCACAAAAATACACTTGGTTGTCCAACTATTTAAAAGGAATTTCATCAAATTGCCATCAACCAGGCACAAAACCTCAAACGGATTTCTGAAAAGCTACAAGGTCATGGATGCAAAGTATAGGTCTAGTGTGTTCCCAATCATATAAAAAACGTGTTGCTGAGAGGAGCAACAATGTGGGGCTTTGGTGGGTAGACCCAAACACGGTGTATGAAAACACAGAGAATCAGGTCTGCGGCTTTAAACAGGGGCTAGTTTTACTCCAGGAATAAGGCCAGCAATTCTTCTGGCAGACTTCACTGTAATCGGAGCAAGACAAGCATGTAGCAATTACTACTGACCAGGATGTGGCTCCACAGCTTCATCACTGGCCCCTGGGTAACACACAGAGGCTGTCTCTACTGTACTGAAAGAAAAGAAACTACTAAAACTACCACTAAAAGAAACTATGCTGCAAATGTAAACCTTTTATATTATAATATATAATATTAATATAAAGTTCAAGTAGGAGTGGGAAATGTTAACAAAAATGAATAACTCTATACATTTTTACTATAATCAATAATGATAATAAGATATTTTTGCAATCCATCCTAAATGTGATAAAATGCATTAAAGTTTATATCTGTAAATAACTAACACAGAAATCAAATTAGAAATCACCGAGTTGACTGTAAAATTGACCAAATAAGAGCATACATATTAAATGCATATTGCTGTTTGAAATATTCACCACATTTCACCACTGTTTTTAAGAGCTTTGAAAATATTTTCTATTATAGACAATTACAAAGTATGAATGTTTTGATATATTTCTCACTTGTAAATCCAAGTACATATCTATATCTACCAACATATAAATCTTTAAACCATTGATATTTACAGCATGGCCTTGTATATTTTATGCTAACCCCAGATACAAATGTATATATGCAACAGGAGAAAGCAAGCAGACATGGTAGTAACACCAGCACTGGAGTGTGGTCAGCTTGATTTTACCATTAAACCCATACTATACATCATGCTGGCGGACTCTACTATCTGATGTTACTGCATTTGATGAATTACTTGCGTCATACTGAGGAATTGGATTCCCAGACCATTTTACATAAAAGCAGGTTTCTCAGGGTTATCCTAACACTCGTTTTGCAAAAGAAAATATAAAAAAAAATAAAAAAATTACAAAACGTGTAGTGTTCCAGTATGAACTCCATGGCTGGGTGTAGAGGTCAGCTAAACTTCATGTGGTCATAACTGTGTTATGATACCCATGATTCCCTCACTGGCTACTACACAGAGGTTACTTTCTGATGGTTGGCTGGGCACTGAATGCACATGGGATTTGCATATAGCTCAGGCTGGAGGCTACAGTGAAGCATACATTAAGCAGGTGCAGCCTCTGATTTATGCTGTAGTGTGTATCAGATGGTAAACGCGCTAGTCTTGATGATGTAGTGGTAGAAGATTTCAGAGAATGCCTGGCACTAAGATACAGTATCGGGGGTAATGTTTTGCTAAGAAGGAAGACTCTCAGCGTGCAGCCAGTCCAGATGTGAGTGACAATGATTTATGAGCACGTCGCTCCCTGGTGGAGACTCATGCATTTAGAGCTGTTTGTTTTCCAACACAGTCTTGTCTTTTCTGATGTGTAAAACAAAACAGTGACAGCTCTCATGCTTAGATTTTTCACTTCTTCAATGTTCATAGAAAATTGAATTTAGCATTCTGTGAAATTGGATTTTGTTTAAATGAGCAATTATTCTAAACCAAACCATGGCAAGAGCAAAGAATTATACAATTGATTGAAAATACAGCTTCTTCAGAGGCTTATGGAATACTATTGAACAATGGTATGAAAACAGGCTTCTTCACCCAAAGCAAACAGCACATGCATATTATTGTTAAGACCACTACTTTCTTTGTTAGCTTTCTTGGTTCTTTATGGTCAGCTGGGGTTTATCTTATGAATTTTGGGTTAATATTTGCCATTGTGTCTCAAGCCTGGTCAAACGTGAGTGTGCAATTGTTTTTTTTGTTTTTTTTTCAGTGACTCACGTGAAACAAAGAAGTTCATTGGTCACTTATTATTTTCAAATAAAATAATGACAAGGCAATGGGATACAGACATTTTGCAGCCCTGTTTTCATATTTTAACTATAATTCTAACTGTGTTTACTGGCAAATAAACATTGTCTATGTACTAGATTAGAAAGAGTCATAATACAATGAAATAAAGAATAATAATAAATGTTTCCATTATTGATAACTATGTAATTAAAGAGTACACTACTGTTTCCATTCTATTTAATAGTGGCGGAGTGGCAATTGGGAGACACAGGAGATTTCCCAGTCAGCTGCCAGCCTATGTGGGCTGGTGTTGGGCTGGTGTTGGGTTGGTGTTGGGCTGGTGTTGGGCCAGTGTTGGGCCAGTGTTGGGCCAGTGTTGGGCCAGTGTTGGGCCAGTGTTGGGCCAGTGTTGGGCCAGTGTTGGGCTTGTTTGTGCCAGACGGCAAGGATGCGAGAAAGAGGAGGAAGGGCTTGAGTGAAGAAACGGAACGGCCGGCTACTCTATCAGCTACACTTGAGGTGCGACGGCCGACCCTTCCTGTGCGGTGTGTCATTTTTTTCAGCTTTTTTTCATCACAGGTTGCAAAGCTCTGTCAGGTTGTGTGTAAATTTTCATGTAGCCCAAAACGTCATAAAATTTCCTCCAATGCATGGTGCTATGTCAAGGCTCCGCTAACATCAACTAAACAATTCTTGTGGCTCTTTCAAAATACCATGTGCACTGACTAAGTGCAGAATGGGCCTCATTGTGAAAAGGTTTTAAAATGATAACACGCTAACTGTTCAGAGCAACAGTGGGTTCTGCTTTTTTTTAGGCATAAATTAACCACTGAATTGGGCATTTTACTTTGAATAAATTTATGTAACATAAAATGCAAAACAACAGTAGAGGACAATTGTTTGATGCAAAGTTTTAAGTATACAGTGGTCCCTCGTTTATCGCGGGGGTTATGTCTAAAAATAACCTGCAATAGGTGAAATCCGCAAAGTTGTCAGCTTTATTTTTTACAATTATTATATATGTTTAAGTTTAAAGACTGTAAAATCCCTCACTTCACACTTCATACACTTTTCTCAGGCATTAACATTTTCTCACATTTCTTGTTTAACTCTCACTTGTTTAATTTATTAATAGTGACTCATGTGTATTTCACGGTTCCTCTGACCGGAACACAATGCACATTCATACACTGTAAAAAAAAAAAGCAGTTAGAATTGCACTGGAGAAGTGAGACCGCAAAAGGTGAACGAAGCGAAGGACCACTGTATAGACAAGATGAGAGCTCACCATCTTATTGCAATAACTCAATTATTATTATTAATTTGGATGATTTGTGCATGGATTTTTTTTTCTTTTTAAACAACCATACAGAAAAAGAAAGCTGGCGGATTGGTAATAAATCGCTAGATTTCAGAGCCCCACTCCACCCATATATTATAACACACTATTACTGCACGGTAAAGTATTGTAGTTGATTTTTAATGGACTGCATTCTCTACATGCACAAATCATCTTGCGAAATGTTGTAGACAGTTTTTTGTGTATATAACTATGAACAAACCAATACCCAAGAAATAAAAATGCTGCTGTGACCTCACTAGCACACAATGCTCTTAAATTCTTCATCTAAATCCAGCTATTTACCCAGATTGCTGAGCCCCAGTCCAGCTGAGGCCAGGATGTCCAGCCCAACGGGGCAGATGAGGGAGGGGGAGGGGCCGTTGGGGGTGGGGTTTACTGCCATGGGGGGCGATGAACACGACACACCATTGCTCTCCAGTCTTAGGACGAACTTCCGGGCTTCGTACATGTTGACGGCATTCCTCTCCACACTTTTCACGATCACCGACTGCCATAAAGACACAGGTATTAAACTGAAGAAGAGCATATAGGGCAAAGGGGAGGGGCGTGTGATAGATAGTGCTGGGAATGTTGGCATCAGAGATAGGGAGTGAGGGAGAGGACGGAGGGCAGACAAACACAGGAGGGAGGAAGGAAGAGGGAATTAAGTTCTGATTAGCTGAGTAAACAGGACTGTGTGGGAGAAACAGGGAGACATGGGAGCAAAGCCTTAATCGATTGCATAACAAACCATCTGTCTGATTTACTGATAGATGTGTAAGAAATTAGCTTATATTAGTCAGCAATTTATATAAATGGTTGTCTTCTTATGAACCAATTCTTTTTTGTGAAATCAAGATGGATACAAAATTCCAAAATAAAACTTAGGAAGAACATGTTTTTCTACCTAGATCTACTACGCCCTAAATGCACTAGAAAATGGGTAAAATATTATTTGGATTAGATTAGTACTTATTATAAATTATAAACAAAAGAAACATATGTTGTTAATTCACTTGTTTAATTTTCATTTATACAGAGCTCAAAAGTGAACAGTTTTCCACATCAGGAGAAACTTTAAAAACTGGCCCCAAATCCTACTCTTTTCTCCATTTTGAAAAATTCTCAACAAAATTTATTCTGAGCACATTCCATTTCTCGTTGCCTTTTTAACCGTGCCAGAGTAGAGGTAACAAAGAGGCGACCTTTGGACTGTACCTTATGATTACTGCTGTCACCTCATTAAAATGTTTAACTGAAGAATTTGTAAAGAGTGGGCTGGTGTTTACACAGGCACCTTGGCACTAGCCTCTATGGACCTGTCAAGTGTGGGCAGTGGGGCTTGGCTCAGTCATTGAGGGACATGGGTATCTCAAAGTTTGCAGGCCAAAAGGAGAAGGAATCATGAATAGAAAAGCAGCGCTCCAAGGCTAAGTTTAACGTCTGGTTTTGAGCAAAGCACACATGTCCAGCAGGTGTGTTAAGGTGCATGTAAATCACTATGCATTCAAACAGCGACTTAAAACAACGCAGTGTAGTAAATGCACGCAAGCGACTACTATTTTTCACTTGGTGTAGATGGAGCGTGAACTGATGACTGAAGGTTTGTGAGGATCAGGTGGAGCATGCAAGAACTGCTGCCCCACACTTTCTCAAGAGTTTGCACTGTGTAGGAATGGCAAATTTCCGGTTTGGTTTTAAACTACAGTTATAAACCAACGGTGATGAAATGTGACATGACAATCTATAATTTATTTCAATCTTGGATATTTCAATAGTAAAGAGTGCATCTGGAACAGTAGTGTATTTCATTCCTGCTTGATTTGTCTGACGTTGAATTTGAGCAGGTCAGACATTGGTTCTTCAAACAAGCGTTGCAACTTTACGCCGGCAGCGTTATTTTATTATGTGGTATGTGGGTGGCAAACCTTGCTTGGCTGTTTTGGCTTGGGCTTTATGCTGATGAAGACGTCCAGTTGTTCCATTAACGCTGTGATGCACTGTGGCTCCACCTCAATATCTTCCTTTATGTCAAACATTAAGACCAGCGGCAAGCAGCCCTGTAGTAAAAAAATAAGCACATTCCTTTATTATTCTCAAAGTAAAATGTGGTCTGTTGTCTTTACACATATCTATGGTGTCTTTCTTATATTTGATCAAACACTGACCTACATATATCAGCTTGAATCAATAAATACTATTCTTAGCTGGAATCCACTCTTAAGTTTGGGGAATTCCTACTACACCAATCTGTTCTGCATGATCACAGCCACGCCACAAGCACCACAGACAACTATATTTTGGGTGAACTGCTGAAAACTATTGTAAGTGGGTGTAATTAGCAACAAAGAATGGGCCCAGACTGGCTTTGTCAAGCTTAGAGCTGTAATCTACTGTCCATCGAAAAAGCCAAATCACCAAGGGCAATGGCATGAATGGTGCTATATGTCTATGTTTACACTGTTCTGCTAAATCCATTACAACTCCCTATTGCTATACTCGCCTGTGTGCGCACCTCAACTGGGCCAAATCGCTTCATGTAAATTGTCTGTTTGTTATTGTCCAGACTGAGGCTTCTACCGTGCCCAGTTCAGACCAAGTGAAAGTTGTGTTTAGTCAGTACAACAGCTCTGGCATTTGCTAAGTGTCCCTGGGGCCAAATGGGAGACCGCAGACAAAGGAAAGCAGGCAGAATTATGGCTATCCAAACGCAGAGCCAAATATGTTTATGGGTGAGTTGTCCTGTATACTGCAGTTCAGCAGCAGTTTTAACCAAATGTAATTAAAGAATGGCCCTTTCTACGCATATTTCAAACTGGTATTTGATTGCGATTCCCAGTTATTCCAATGAGGATAGCTTTGTGGTGAAGGGCAATAAGTCAAGACTGACCACAAAATATTATGAACCAGTAGATGTTTAAATCTAAGGCTCTGGTCTTAAAAATGTAAATGTACTGACAATGGAATAATAGGCTGGAATAACCGCATCCGCTGTCGTTACCAAAATTATTGTGTACGGACTCCAGCCAAACTGATTAAAATACAAATTCAACTGCGTACTGGTGTGTGGCTGCCATAATTTAAACAATCTAACCTTTGCCTAGAAGGATGTTCTACAATTCAGACATTTTACAAGAAGACAACGGTAAACTGAAAAGGACATCCAGAATTAATTTCTAAAACATTTATAGCTTAAACGCTGTGAAAACTATGAGACGGTGTAACCCTTCATTCGTCGAGGAGTGACATAAAATATTGGTTACTATACATGTCAGCTGTCGATAAATTAGAATCTATAATGGTAAGAGGGTACTTGCAAAAGTATGGAAAAAATTGTGTTTCTAGTAGAGATCGATGTTTTTTTTTTTCATGGCCGATGCTGATACAAATTATTTTTGAATCATTTCAATTAAATTTCTTTTTGTAAAACCCAGAATCACAACAGCAGTCGCCTCTTAGGGCTTAACAAGATAAAATGATTAAACCAACAGAAAGTTAGAAAATCCAACAGTGAAACAGGCATTGGTCAACAATCAAGCGGATAAACCAACATTCATAGAAAACAAGCAAATGGATAACTGTCCCAGAACATCCCCTATCCTTGGACCCTCCTTCTCAGCATGAAAGACTAAAAAAAAAAAAACTGTGAGAAAAAGAGAAACCTCAAGGAGTGCCCACAGTGAAGGAGAGATCCACTCCCATGGATGGACAGGCTGCAGATGTGTCCAGCACTAATGGACAGTGTACATTTGCAGACAGAGTTCAAATCTGTAGAGCCAGAGCCCACTCAAGACTAAGAGACAGGAGGGCTCAACCTGGATAGAGTAGGGGTCATCCAGCCAGCTATTGGGTCATCCAGCCAGATAAGGGAAGGGGAGGATCTGGATCCAAAGAACAGGATCAGGGCATAGGAGGGGCATCCAGGGTCCAGTCATCACCGGGCCAATCCAGAAAAACTAATGAGCTGCACTGGGCCAAAATGTAGGGACACTTTTGGAAATTTTTCCCAAATTATTCATTTGAATTTAGTACAAACTCACCCACAGCCTTGTTTACTGCAATCTAGATAAGAGAGGTGTTTCATGCCTACCCTTTATGCATATTTCGACAGCTAGCTGGGTCAAACAGTATATTGTGCTCTGTGGGAGATTTAACACCGATAACTATATATATATATGGAAACATCAGCCTGATATATCTGACAGCCAATATATCAGTCTATCTCTAGTTTCCAGATTGACCCTAAGAGTAGCTTAATTTCTTTACCAAAAATAAATCAATGAAAAATGAATATCATTTTGTATAATATCATGAAGGTCTCTTGTTTTAATTATTTTATATGTACTCACCATGAGATACTGCCGTGCCAGACACACAGACTCGATGGTGCCCTGGATGTAGACAGTGGACTTCTTCTGGGGGCTGTTGGGGTCAGGGAAGTGGATCTGCGCCCCTGTTCTCTGGGTGATGTGCTTGATGTTGCTTCCGTTGCGTCCCTTCATGAAAAGGTGATGCTGGGGCGCGATGTCCAGGTGTGTGGTGACTGAGATGGTGCTGGCCAGGCTGCCAGCCAGATGCTCCAGCAGCAGGGCCGTGCCCCTCTGGGAATACATGTGACAAGGTAATGAGCGCCGGAGCTGAGAAGGCTTCATGGAGAAGTCTGCTGCAATCAATCATCAGGCAGGTGAAAGGATGACATGTGACTACAGTGTACATGTCAAACCAGTTTTTTCTTGCACAGTACTACAGTGCTTATTTCACCACAATACGCATTAACCATTGAGCCGTAGTAAAAAAACAAAACCCTGACCCATGTATCATTCAGTCAACTAAAAGTAGTTGTACTGGTGACAAATCTCAAACAATTAAATGGTCTATGACCAGACCGTAACCAAATCTTACAGTAACTTACCCCAAGCCTTCTGGTCCATATAAGTTTTATGCAACATTTACTAGACTGGTATTAGCAACCAAATTGAATGAAATATATTTGTATGATTTATATACATGTAGTATATGTAACAATAAAAGCTACTTGACACTGTCTGATGGTCTATATAAAAATAAAAAAGGAAGGCAGGAATAAGAACATTTCATAAAGATAACACAACATTTTCCATTCTACTACTACAGTCTTTTCTCTTTCTCCAGTGTGGTTCTGTAAGCCGTCACTTGGCTTTACAAATGAGGCATTTCCAACATGGCAGTGTAGTCCGTGCTCTGTGGCCAGTCCTCCATAGAGGGTTTGGCTCTCCTCAGAGGTGTTTGGAGGGTCTCACACCAACCCTACACAAACATTCCTGTAATCCTCTGGCCCTCTGACAACATTGCTCACAATGACCGACCCCTCAGACCCACCACAAGAGCAGACAAGTGCCAGCCTCCACAACCAAACTGTCATTTACTGTACACACATGAAAGTATGCTCTAATGTAGGCCACAGTAAGAGCAGATGCGTGAATGAATGCAAGTATAATGTACACAAATATAGTGTCTGGCAAACTAAACAGACTTGTACAGTAAAGTGGGATATTAACTGGCAGAGACAATAAGAAGATTCTTGGGCTGCGTTTCCCAAACCACAGCTCAGCCAAATGCCACAGCTTAGACATGTGTATATGCAGTATGATGATTACTATTCTCAAGGAGCAAACCAGTTTAAAGTCAACACAAAAAGAGAGAAAGGGGGTGGTTTGGGAAAGGGTTTAACACACACAAAAGAATCACAAAGACATGGCTGCCAGTGGAGAGAGGTTATCCAGCTGAAATGAAACAAAATGAAAGTTTTTATAGTTTCAAAAGTGTGAGATCCTGACAGGGTCGGTCAGGCTTACAATGTCAAACTACAGAAAACTCTCTGACAGGAGGTCAATGTGTTGAGGAGTAAGAAGGTATCATCTGAGAAAAGCAACTGGAGAAGTAGTATCACAAAAACTACAGAAGTTCAAGGTAATTTGTGGCCATAACTGCCTGAGGTGTGAAAACCTCAAAACAATGCAGACGCAATATGCAAATAACATCAAAGATAGACCAACATTTCTAATTTGGGTTTATACATATAATGACACAAATGCTACACTGAACATAGCAATACTTCAGCAATATTTGTATACCTTGACCGCATTGGTGTTATTCTGCGACCCGCGCACCACTCCGGTCGCTCTGTAAAGGCGGGTGGGGGGCTTGAAGGACACGGTGAGGTTGTAGGTTTGAGAGATGTGCTGGACAGTGGGTGAGCTAGGGTCTGCCTGCATGATGGCTGGAAGCTCAAATGACAACACCAGTGGAAGGAGCTCCTAGGACAGAAAACAGAAAAGGACAAATGTGTGGGTGTACAAAGTCAGTGAAAAGCAAAACAACTGGGTGACACTGACATCTACAAATATTTTCAATTTCAGTCAAAAAACACTGCCCATCAGAACACCGCAGCAGCAAGACGTTGGAAGGCTTATCATTAGGCTGTCATGAAAAGGTGAAGTGTACCAATTACTGTCTACAATGGAAAAAGGCTGGCACGCATGGCACAGTAGCTTTTATCACCTCTATGCTATTCACATGATTGGCTCCAGCTGGACATGGAGTAAAAACAGTGAAAAGGGAGGGGCTATTACTTAGACAGGACTTATGTGGATTGACATTCAGACATAACAAGGTTTTATTTGGTGGAGGGTGGCAGAATGTGGCCTGCAGTATGCCAGTTCAAATAAATCAAAAGAGGATAATCAATACAAGGTGAGGCATGCAATGTACACCAAACACATGCTGTTAAATGTTCTGTGGAGAAGGAGGAATGGTTTGGCTGTCAGATAAAAATCACACAACGTGACCTGTCAACGCAAGTAAGTTCTTATGAAATTTATATATTTTTCTATGAGTTTTGTTCTGTGTCTGTGGTTCTGTATTGGGAGGTCACAATGAAAAAGTGGTATTTATTTTTCTTTCACTTGCACCTGGCAAGGCAAGGCAAGTTGTAGCACAATTCATACACAAAGTAATTCAAAGTGCTTTACAGAATAAGAAAGACATTAAAATATCAAAACAACGAGAGAAGAGTGCAAAATAGAAACCTTTCAGTCATATGCACAGCTAAACAGAACAGTTTGAGCCTGGATTTAAACATTGTCAAAGTAGAGGCCTGTCTCACATCTTCAGGAAGACTGTTCCAGGTTTTAGCTGCATAAAACTGAAACACTGATTTCCCATTTTTAGTCCTGAATCTGGGCACCAGCAGAAGTCCAGGATTAAACCTAACTAAACAAAAACTGAACCAAGACTAAAGCAGGAGGCGGGTCCCTGAAGTCCTCAGAGTGTGAGATGGTTCATGTGGCACTAACATGTTGGAGATGTACTTTGGTGCTGGTCCATAGAGAGACTTGTTCAAAAGCAGAGCTGCTTTTAAGTCTATTCTCTGAGCCATAGGAGCCAGTGCAGAGGCCTGAGCACAGGACCCGAGCAGCAGCGTACCAGATATACTGCATCTGTCTTAAGGCTCGTTTGGAGACGCCAATCAGCAGGCTGCTACAGTAGCCTAACCTACTGGAGACAAATGCATGGAAGTCTTTCCAAGTCTGGTTTTGCAATGTTTTTAGATGGTAAAAAGCTGTAGATGTTATTAATTTGATGTGGCTGTTAAAGTTCAAGTCTGAGTACATTATTACCTCTAGATTTCTAGCCTGATTTGAAGGTTTTAGAGAGAGAGGTAGGAGTGTGATATGGACCAACCGTCCATATCTTTCACAGGCAGAGAAATTTGTATTATTATTTGTAAAAAATCATGGTAGTTACATTTAGATATACAAGATTAGATATACAAATTATACATTCACATCTATATAACTAGTAGTTAGAGGCATGCCTAACTACATACGTCACTACGGCAATATATATATATATATATATATATATATATATATATATATATATATATATATATATATATATATATATATATATATATATATATATATATATATATATATATATATATATACACACACACACACACACACACCCCCACCCACCCACACACACACACACACACACATATATATATTTAAAGGCACTTGTAAAAATAATAAATTACACTTTTATCTTTTATTGAAATGTTCAACATGTATAACTGGACAAATGGACTTATGTTAACAGTACACACAGTTAGACATGCACTCCAGAGGAATCCTACAGGGCCACGCCCATTCACAGACACACATATGCCGAGTGTGTTATCCAAACACTGGATCTCGGGAACAGTGCCACTCCGCTTTTGGCTGCCAGTGAAGGGCAAGCAGCATGAATTGCTCCGACCAAAGAAATGCACCCTTGATCAGTCCCATATGTGCTTGGCCTTACAATTATATCACGTTTCAGCAAAGCTCTCTGAGGGCTTCAGAAATGTAGGTCAGTGTGGAGGGAAACACAGCAGAGGACAAGCAGAGCAGCAGGAGCCAGCTCTCAATGAAGAATGGACTGATTTAAAAGAACGCTGACCTCAGCTTTTTCTAGAAAGTCTATCTGCCACATATGAGTCTCATGTGTGTTCAGTGTAAATGCATCCATTATCCAGACCTTACAAAAAAGAACTGAAACATTGTCACACTGCAGAAAGATGGGAGCTTTCGTCACCTGTCTTTCATCTCCTCCTCAAGGTTTAATCACCTCAACAACAGACTGAAATTAGAGTGACTTAAATAATGTGGAGAATATAGACTGAGAGTGGGATCAAGGGTCCAGTGCTCCAGTCTCGCTACATTGTTCTGGGAAAGGCACAAACAAACCACTCCTGCTTCCAGAGGGCTGTGGTCTCAGGACCACCCACCTATGAGCACTGCAGCCTGTGAACTGCACGGACAGAGAGAGATAATGAGAACTAAGTCTTAGTGGCCCAGACAGTGACCTTTTAAGTGCTTGTGATGAACAGGCCCATTTTATACATTGTAACACCAGACACAATATGTACGAATGGACTGAACCACTTTAATTATGTACAGAGTTTGTCCAGATCCTGTTTATGGCATTAATGCATTTTCAAATCTTGAGTAACACAATACCGCAATATACCTTGCTCCTTTGTTCCACCGAAATTTGCAAAAGATAGGCAACATTCAAAAATGTCAATTTATGTGACAAGCAGTCATAAAAAAAAAAAATTATCAATAAAAAAAACTAACAAATACATTTCTACTGTCAAATGCACAGGTATGAATGCCTGCACTCATAGAGGGTGCATGTGGCCAGCAGTAAGGAAGAGGAAAGAGGAAGAGAAAATGTGAGGTGCAGTGATAATGTCGGAGTACTGGAGTGTTGCTCCGGACACTACAGTACCTTCTCTTTCACAAAAGCACAGGTTAAGTGGGATGTGTGATAGGTATCATGTCTGGCTTTATTTAATATAGTAAAGGAAATGTCCCTTTGATCCACCCTTTTCATCCCTTCCATGTGTTCTTTGGAAGCAAGAAGACTTTCTGCTTCTCTACGGCTTAGAATAAAAACCCTTTGGTACGGCTCCTCTAAGGTCACATTTGGAACACCTCTTCCAGACATAGAAACTAGTGGATGACCTGACCAAGGCTAGATGCTTGTGCAAACAGCCTTAAGCACAGCCGCACACTGCTCGTGGATTCCACTAAAGTCCTCACAGATATAAGTTTTCTCCTCATCACACTCCTCACTCTCTCACTCATCTGCAGCATTGTTAGTTTTGGTCAGTTTTCATGTGGGAGGCAATAGGTCAGCCTTCCAGTCAGACAGAAACTTGAGAAATTTAAAAAAAACAACAACTATGAAATACACTGAACATGAGGCTGCCAAAGAGAGCGAGGCCCTAGCTGAGTTCTACTATGGTTCAAGGGGAAGTGGTCAGGAGGGGAGCCTGGGGCACAGAGGAAGTGCTGGACTTTTCCTGAATGCAAAGTAACCGGTCCCTTGAGCTGCCCTCATGAGGTAGGAGTTAGGTCAGGATGCTGGCTGTCTGGACATCGGAGTGTTTGTTAACAGTTAGAAGTAATACAAGGATTAATAAGGATTACATTTATATAGTTTTGATCAAGAATAATACATATGTCTGAATGTCTATATCTTTTAGTATTTTAGGTGTTACCCTAACCCTGTTCCCGGTGCATGTTGGACTCTGCCAGGGCTGCCCTTTGTCACCAGTTCTGTTCATTATATTTATGGACAGAATTTCTAGGCGCAGCCAGGGCCTGGAGGGGGTCCGGTTTGGGAACCACAGGATCTCATTGCTGCTGTTTGCGGATGATGTTATCCTGATGGCTTCTTTGAGCCAGGACCTGGAGCAGGCACTGGGGCGGTTTGCAGCTGAGTGTGAAGCGGCTGGGATGAGAATCAGCTCCTCCAAATCCAAGGCCATGGTTCTCGACCGGAAAAAGTTGGCTTGCTCACTTTGGGTGGGTGGTGAGTCTCTGCCTCAAGTGGAGGAGTATCTCAGGGTCTTGTTCACGAGTGAGCGAAGGATGGAGCGTGAGATTGACAGCCGGATTGGCGCAGCGTCCACAATGATGTGGTCGCTGTATCGGACCATTGTGGTGAAGAAGGAGCCGAGTAGAAAGGCGAAGCTCCTGATCAACTGTGGGTAATGACCGAAAGGACAAGATCGTGGATACAAGTGGCCAAAATGGTCAGTCACACGGGAGGAGCTTGGAGTAGCCAGATGAGGTGGCCTCGTGGACCACTCCCTAGGGAGGTGTTTCGGGCATGTCCCACCGGGAGGAAGACCCAGGGAAGACCCAGGACACGCTGGAGGGACTATGTCTCTGGCCTGAGAATGCCTTGGGGTCCCACCGGAGGAGCTGAAGGATGTGTCTGGGGTGAGGGAAGTCTGGGAGTCCTTGCTTAGACTGCTGCCCCTGCAATCCGGCTCCGGATAAGTGTAAGAAAATGGATAGCCCCTAACCCAAATTTAGAGAAATGCTCATGGAGAAAAGGAGATATGGTGCTGTACCCTGATTTATAGAGTGAATAAATATAGATTCTTTTTAATTTATGGCTTCCATGTATTTTTTCCAAAACTTAAGGAATACTTTTACAAGCAAAGGCTTCTATTCATGTCCCTCCTCTGCAAGTCAGTGTTGGACAAAACATTTGGCTGTCATTTTAGTGACGCATGAGAAGTCAAACTGGGACCAGTTTAAATCCAAGTTTCCAGCTTGTTCCCTTTTGAGCGGAGGTTCGTGTGCATTTTTCTTGGTCAAAGAAATTATCCAACATTTCAAGCTAAAACCTACAACAATATATCCTATAAGGTGCAGACTTGTGTCATAATGAGACAGTTGAATGATTGCCAATGGGTTCCTTAAAGATGAATATGAAGTTTATTTAAGAGTGATGGGACGTGCATGACATATGAAGGAATAATAGGTCTGTTTTGTCAGTCTGAAGGGAGTGATCTTATGATATCTGAAGGATTTATTCTGGGTGAAGTACAGCTTTAAAAACAGAATGAGATTTAAAAATTTGACATACCCTTATTTTTACCCGCGCTGCTTCCACTCCTGCTGGCTGACCCGCGATGGACACCTGGACACAACACAAACCTGGTTATTTCATGATTTCGAAACAGCCGAAACAATTCAGTTACACATACAAAAATACAAAAATATGGAAATGTGGACATTTACAAAGGGTATCCAAGGTAAATTGTGGAAATGACAAAGAAGACGCATTGCAGATTTCAAATTGAGCGAAACCTAAAACTTTTTGAATAATATTTTTGTACCTTTATTTCATCTTACACCATATTTTCTGTCAGTGATAGAGGGGGCATTTAAGGTGCTTGCAAATATATTCAGCCACCTTGACCCTAGCATAATAAGGTCAATAATAACACCTAAGTAAATAATAGGAAGTACAATATTAATAATAGCTGGTTAATAATAGCTGTGGCATTTGGGTAGACCATTAATTCAAACCTAATCAAAAATGACCCACATATTTAAGTAACTTGTCAGTGCATTTCTTTGTCAGGTGCAGAGAGGAGCACCTGGCACACTCTGTGACTGATGATGTGCCATGCTGCGTGCAAACACAACTGCTCACGCTACACCTAGATGGTAATTACACCGCCGTTCTGCACTCTTATAGTGGGGCCAGCGAAAACATCAAGCTTTCCCCAGGCCCGGCCAATCAAAACAGCTGGCCGTTTTCAGCATCCTGCCTGCTACAGATGACAAGTTAGTCAGAAAATTAAAGAAGTGCAATAGCAGAGGGATGAGTTGGTGAGACAAAGTAACTGTGAGAATTGGATTAAAAGGACTACATTGTTTTAAGCATAGTTAATGGGTAAAGAGGAGATAAAAAAAATGTGCAGATGTAACAAGAAACACTTTGATCATAAAAAGTATGGTACGCCCTCAACTGATGTTCTTACATTTTCAAGATCACAATGTAATCAATGACATAAAACTATTTAAAAGTACCATTTATATTACAACTTGTACCACTGTAATTCTAGCTAGTACAAAAGAATCCCACTGCCTATTTACAATTGGATACTTTCACAATTAAAGGTGTGCTATGTAACATTTTTGGTGAAGGGTCTCCCATTAAGATGTTATTGTTCTGCCATTAATATTCCACATAATTACCTTAAACTAGGGCTGCACAATATATTGCAACTGAATCGAAAATTTGATTTGCCGCAATCATCACAGAGTAAAGAGTGTAATTTTTCAGGTAATAGAAGGTGCTCTGCAAAACATCTGAGACCTTTAATACTACATAATTATATTAGTTTAGCAGTTCAGGCTTCTCTCTTCTTAATATTGCAAATTTAATGATAATCACAATGCTCATCAGGAAAATCACAATTTCATTTATCTCCAGAATTGTGCAGCCTTACACGAATGTATGTATCTCCATGGAGACAAACAAATGAAGACACTAAGGCAAGTGTTTCTGAAGTAAGTGAAGATACCTGGTTGCTTTTCTCTGCCTGGTTGTTTCGGTTGGAGTCTGGGAAGTGGATATGACAGCCCGTCTCCTCCATCACTCTCTTGATGTTGTTTCCTCCTTTTCCAATGACATGGGAGTGTTCAGTGTGCGAGACGTCCATCTTCAGAGTCACCCGGTTACTCTAATGAGGCGAGAGGACAAATCCGAGTCAAGTAATGACAAATAGCCCCCACAGCAGATCAATACATGCACACAGCACGTGGACTCACTCAACACAATATCATGCATAATTACATTGTGTTTACTTGACCACTGACTGAAATGTGTCCCTTATTTTGAGTAATGGGTAAAAATAGTTAGAGTTTGAGATTATAAGATAGAGACTATTAGGTGGTATTGGCAGTATGGTTTATGTCATTCATATAATTATTAATTATGAGTGAGGATGGATTCTGTATTGAAGTATGTTATTTTTTTTTTTTTTTTTTTTTTTTTTTTTTTTTTAACTAGGCCTATCTGAAAACACATTCATTAAATTGAAATGATGTTGTCTTCAATCAGATAAGTTAGGAATATTTATTTTGTCTTTTTAAGAAGGGAGGAAGTACTTTTTTATTAGGGTTTGATCTGTTCTTAATTTCCCTGGGATAAGTGGCTATAGTGCCTGTTTTGTGGCCACACTAATACAAAACAACATCAAAAATAACAAATCATTATGATTAAAGCTCTTTACTTTTTCCTCAAAATATAATTTCATGATGGGAATAATTTCAAACACTAACCCCAAACTCCTGCATTAACACAAACAATTGAAATGCTCTGCTATAATGTCTACCAAATGTGTTCTGGGATGAATGCACAAATGTCTGTCTGCCCCAAGGGGGTGCTGCCACGCTCTCATCATGCAATGTGAATCTGTGTTGCTATGGGAACACTGTCCATATGCACACATGACAGAGTCCTTGCTGTGAATGACTCCCGAGATTACTGCCAATCCATAGGGCCCTGCAGTCTGCAATCTGTCAGTCTGACAGTGGGAGATGAATAAAAGGGTTCTTGCTAAATACTTTGAACAGAAAGAGAGAGAAATAGAAAGAAAGAAAGAAAGAGAGAGAAGAAGAAATATGAGCAAATCATAAAATACTATACCTTTGTATCTAGGACGGACATGATTCTTTCTTTAGCTTCCCTTACGTTGTCCCTTTTTCCGCACACCTTGATATGTGGATCTAGTGCAAACATTCAAAACAGATGCTTAGATACAGAGGTAAGAGACATATATTGAAAAATGGATAACATCACAATTGCTAGTTTGGAGACATGCATGTGTTTAGAGTATATTGTCTATAACCATTAAGAGCTAATAAGAGTATAACAGGTATAAAGGGACATTTCTGCACTTTTTTTGCACATTTTATGGTGCATTTGTGTTTTTCTTATACTTGAACCTCAACCAAGACCTTTACAGGCACGTTTTAGCACATTCCTGATGCTTTGTGAAAATATCACCTGAATATTGTTATCACAAAGCAAAACTTAATATCCAAAATGTTTTTGTCAATATCACCCACTACTGCTTAGACACTATATATAACTGGAATATGAGGGTGACTGTGAGAGAGCAGTTATGATAAAATGTGCAAACAAGACAAGTTAAATGGCATTAACCCAACATGACACAGCACTCTGCATTAGATAACAAATTACAGCACATCGCACAAGTCGTAGGGACAGTAATTGGTGCTTTGATATGTTGGTGAGTAACCACATGAGGCAGTAAAGGGAGGGGGAGGTGGAAGTGTATGCAGGCGATCAGTCATTCAGAAGAAGAGAGTTTGAGATGAACTGGTCTGGGGTGTCTGAATGTCAATAGAAGAGGCATTAGGCATGGCACCTCTTTCGATCAAACCCACCATCAAAAGCTATTAGGGCTGCTAAAGTCAAACATAAACACAGCTAACTTTTCCACAGTTTGGCATAAACCATCTGTCTTGCATTTATTCAGTGACGGGCTGTTATTACTGCACATATCTTTAAAACATGCAATATTACTGAGAATGGATTCAACTTTCCACAGATCTGATTTGTAACTTGGCAGGGTAGGGTCAGCTGCTTGTCTTGGAGATGAGGTTAAAGCCATACTGTGGAAAATTTCAGGCAAAACAGTAACATTTAAGATAGTTTATTGTTAGCTGAAGTGATAAAATATTCATACAAACCTTATATGCAACAGTTATATATACATAATTGAAATACTTTATTCAAATAGGACTTCCTTCCTGATATTGACACATCCTCCTGTTAACTTAAAGACTACCCAGTGTGTTTGAATTGGTCCTAGGAGATAAATACAGTTATTTGATTGACTGATACTTGGCAGAGGTTGTGTTCACTGTTTGTCATGGGTTATGGATCGGGTGAGCGGCCACACTAATAGTATTCTTGTAACTTCTACAATTTTATAACAAGACAGCTATCTGACTCAATTATTACTTGCTTATTACTTCATTCTTTTGGCTGCACATAACTGAGTGTAATCAATAGAACCAAAAACCCTTACTTAGTATGTCTGCGTCAGTAAATCACCCTTGCAGATATATCCTTGGCTTTCAAATCCTTGAGTTAATACAACAAACCAGAGCATTCCTAATGCCTGTATCTGCTGCACAATGTTTAAGCCTACAGCTGGCCTCACCATAGCTGGACCCCTTAAGAACACAAATACCAAACGCACACTCGCCCCATGTTAAGTGTGCTGAGCTGCAGGAAGCAGGCTAAGACCCTTCCAGGAACTGCCCTCCGAACACATACACAAGGACTTTAAGAGCATCTCAGATTTATGGGGGCAGCCTTCAGACAGGACCTACTGTAACCGATTTATTGTTAGAGCGCTGCAAGGACCTCCGAGAAGTCTGCTCATGCAATTCCTGGATCTCTGTACAACATAGCCAATGAAATGATTTGATTTAGTTTTGATTTGGTGGAGATAGGAATCCAACATCCACTCACAAAGCACTGAAAGCAGACATAATAAAAAGGACTTTAGTGAGCAGCAGGTTTGGGTGAGAGAGCAGTATGCTAAATACTTCAGGAGCAGGTTTACTGGCACATTATACATACTTTTTGGCACATACTTTTATGTTTTGCGCATTTGCACATGTAGTAGCATAGTAAAAGCAAGAATCATTGCAGTCATAGACATAGTAATACTCTTGCTACATATAATCTATCTAAAATACTAGTACCTCACCTCTGAGAAGTGAAAGTAAATTTTTAGACAATGCATTTGTGTAATAGGAATAGTACTGATGTTCTAAGTCGTAGTAATGGTGGCAGTAGTAATTGTAGTATTAATGATTTTAATCTTTTAAATATTCTGTATTTAACAGTTTGTCAGATGTTCTTGGCTGATGTAAAAATATTTGGATATTGGCATAACAACTAGAATAGAACAACGGAACAGTAAAAGATAAAAACCACCACAATCCAGTGTATTAAAATTATGAGGAGAATAAAATAGTGTCCGGGGACCTATGGTTCCAGGAAATTCTCTCATTACCAGCTGTTACTGTGAACAATAGAATCCCACCACTTCCTCTGCTGGCACCAGGTTTGGCCTCTAGAGGGAGCAGTTCTCTGTTTGTGTCCCGTTGTAACCTGCACAGCACATCTGGCAACCATTAGGCCGACCTAACGAGTGTTGCAGTCATGATGCAGAACACCCCCACATTTTTAAAGCAGACTGCCTCGCTCTCCTCTTATGATTGATTGTGGAATAGCAAATGAACACCTTTAGTCTTTATTTGGCACAGGGAACACCTTTAAACGCAAACAAAAACAAAACTGAAATTCTCAGCTGCAAGACATGTTTTCTGCCACAGGGATTAAAAGACTGAATTGACAAAAACAATAAAACATCTGACCGTGTGTATCGTGAAAAATCTTCCATTTACAGTGGAAAAATGTATTTTATGGTATAATGCAAAACAACTAAAAGAAATACAGAAATGCACATATTCATAACACAAACTAAGTGACCATGAAGAAGAGTCAGGCTGTTTATTCTAATTTGATCTTTTGCGTGACAGTATGCCTTTGTTGTGAATTATATACAATCACTGGACTGGATTTTCCAGCTACCCGTTTGATACCTGTAATAAACTCATCATCTTATCTTTTCTGTGGCTCTAAACATATACTTAGAATGAAAGTAAAAACAATCTTTGCAGAGATCCGAGGAGCACTGCTGGGGGAACTGAGATGATAAATGGTTGTAACTCAAAGATTTATTAGCTCCATTCTAATGTTTAGATTGAAACTCATTGCAAACTGCCATCTCACTTCCCTTGTTCATGTATCAATGTGACTGTAGTGGGTTTTGAAATGTGTTGACTATAACTGCACTATTATTTATAGGTCTACTAAGAAAACCTTAATAGCCTCTTGACGCACTTTGATTGAAATTACGCATTTGAAAAGGTGCACCTGATTGCAGTCAAAAGTGACCAATTATGAATTGAATCATGAAAAAAGGTTGAACACAGTCTTCCATTGTGATGGAAATTCTTATGAATAACTTTAATTACTGTTCTATTTACAGTATTTCCTCACGCGAGAGTCATACATGGATGGACATTTTTTCCCATATGCCACATTTATATTAGTCTCTAAGACACTTGCATAGACATATGTACCTAATAAAATGGCCAGCGGGTGTAGTCCGCATTAAATCAGTTGCAGTGCAGTTGATGGTTTGCCCCGGAGGCTAAGGACAGGTCTTATCAGAGAGGTACAGGTGGCAGGAGCGTGTGCGGCAGGTGATAAATGGATGGTAGTGCTTGGCATTTTGATAGAGCGTGCCCCGGAGTGTGGAGAGGTTACAAACATTTGCAGCTGTCCCACTGACTCTAACCCAATCCAGACACCACAGGAAAGTTGAGGCTAATTTACTATTCCAGGAAAACAAATGGGGACCAGCATCCATAAAAGGCTATAATTACAAATTAGATAGTGGACGTGTTACATGTCAACAAGGCAATGGTGTTACCTAAACAGACGTGTGTTTGAACATTTGAGAATAAAAAAAAATGTAAAAAACGTTTTCGACACGGTTGAAAAGCAATTTAAGGACATTTTTGAATAATATTAATCAAGTGTTCTTTCATCGTAAACTGCACATTACATACTGGCTTTGAAATGTGATGGTAAAATGTTTGAGACGTCACCTGGACATAAATGAGACTTTGCAGTGTTAAAACTATTGTTTTTTTTTCACTACATACTGTAGCTACCACAGTTTTTGCTGTCATTGATAGATCTATTTGCTACTAACAATATTGTAGTGAACACATTTTTAAACTCGGTGCAAGAACTGTCAAAAGTATTCATACCCAGATATTAATAGTATAGTATTAATAGTAGTATAAAAGTAGTATTGAAACTGATATTGATACTGAAAAAAATCACTGCAAAAACATGATTTTATCCTAAATACCTTTTGATCTATATCAGAACTAGAATAAAACCAGATCACATGACACTATTAAAGAAACTACTATTATTTTGTGTTGGAAAATTCCTGGATGTTGATTAAAAAAAAAAAAAGATTAGATTATTAGAATATTATGATCATCATCTTTTCCTTAATAACAAAACTGAGTTTGAAATTTTCAAATTGTCACTGGTCATAATATGACTAAATTGTAAACTTAGGCACTGTTGTTATTGACTTGACTATTATAAACATAGTAAACCTATATTTAGGTCCTACAGATTTTGGTAATCCCTCCCCATGTTTCCCTGATGACTTCCATGTCTGGTTTTAGAAGCGCATTGTGAAATCTGATAATGATCCGAATAGTCCAGTGCTGACATCTTTCTGTGATTCAGTGTGATGGCCCAGGTTGTAAAAACACGGCACCGCTCACATGCACATCTGTCTTCTCCCACGAAACCATGTGCTCAGATAACTGCAAGTCATTATCCCACATTCTCAAGCCAATCCTACAAGTTTACACAATATTAGAAAATTTGCCAGTCCACCGATCATGGTTTGAATTTGTATACCATTTTTAATTTGCAATGCAACCAATCCCAGGTGTCTCCGATCTTCGCAAAGGGTTTGTGCTTGATTTAAGTGCACACAACAGGTTACACTACTTATTTAACTAAAATATAGCTAACACCAATGCATTATTTGCCTAATTTTCCCTAGTTTGACAATTTTAGTGAATCATTTTACTTCCTGGTTGGACATAGGCAGCAGATATCACATATATAAAGATGATTCAATAACTGTTGCATAATAATCATATTGTTTACAGAGGCCAATAGTTATGATTAGACTAATATAAATAACAATCCATGACCTTTATTTTGTTCATGAAACTTACAAAAAAATAGGCTCCTTGTGTGTAAATTGAGATGGCATTTTCCGTGTAGTATAGAAGTATTCCGTTTTAGAATTCACTGCTACTTCCTGTATTTTTCTCCCCACAAGACTCCACTTGACTGATGCAAAAGTATGATAAATATTTACCACAGGTGCTATCTCATTAAACCAAGTCATAAAGAGAATAACAGGAAAATGCACTTTAAGTATCCAAAGATTGTGATGTAACAATTGTATAGACAGGAAGTTGCATAATGTGATTGGATTCCACATCTGGATCTGAATGTGGGCTGATGAGTCTCAGAGGGACAACAACATGGAGGGCACCTAGTCCTCCCTAACTCCGGCCTCGCCTTCCCCCATCCCGGAAAAGCTTTAAATAGCCATGCTAGCGTATTATTGGCAACAGGACCCATACATGTGTGGACACTAATCGAGGAATGTCCCGCCTCCGCAAAAAATCACAAATTCCTCTCAGCACAGATGAAGTTATGGCTTGTAAGGAACTGTTGGAATGCACGCTTTCATCTCTATTAAATGTCAATAATGGATGTTGTCCGAGAACTTTGACGAACACATATTTTACAAGTTAAAATAACACAAAGAGAAATCATCAACTGGTATTGGATGTACTTGATTAAAAAGAGATGTAGTTCCTTGGGAAATCTGTATTTTATTGTGTTCAAAGCACAAAGCTAATGGTGGAACTGTACTAAAGACAATATCATGTGATGTAATAATCACCTTTTTTGGACTTGGCTCCTATTTTCAGTTTGGACGGCCAGGCTATCTGTGTTTGGGTTTCATCCATGATCTGGAAAAGAGAGAGAACAACTGTTGGAAAATGATTTTTATAAAACTACAATATTACACAAAAGCAATACAACACGGCTGTATTTCAAATAAAACTAGGCTTCAGAAAAGGCAGTTTGATTATCTTACATTTATCCAAACAGAAAAAGCACTTATGGAGAAAGACATTCTTAATATTTTTTTGAGAACACACAATTGAATAATAGAGCAGTGCCTTTCAGAGATCGACTGTGGTTTTAACTATAATAAAATGAACTTTGTGGTCTCTTGTTCTGACTGTGCCAGTGCAAAGGTAGAGTACCTACTCAAAAAAAACCCAAAAACTACACAGATCATGAACAGAGAAAATATGAGAAAAAAAATGCTATGTTTTATAGCTATATTTAGTAAAGTGATATTTAAAATGTTCTGACATGCTTTCTAATTCAAATTTAACAGCTGCTAAATCAAGATCAAACCCTGAGACAACAAAATATGCCATTTTTAATATTTTAATGTGACAGTAGACTTTACCTCACACTTTATTCTATAGAAATGTTTATTCTCTGCATTAGGTGCAATTACAAGCTGCAATTATTGCTCTACCTTCTGTTCAGAGCGAGCACGCTCTGCCATTCAACACCTGGAGCAAAGCCACTTTTCCAATCTACACAGTGTAACAAAACATTAATGAAATATATTAGGTCTATGCTTTCTTTACAGGTACATTTTGCAATTGTTATTATAATTTTTGCATTAATCCAGCAGCTGTACTTGTTTAAAAAGTACTTCGGAGTAAAGCACTCTTCTGTATGACAGAGCTCACAAAGAAAGACACATGAACAACCCATAATGCATTCTCATAGAACATCATGGTTTGCTATTTATAACTTATGAAATGTATGATGTGTGTTTTCTGAGCTACAGAGGAGCCCTCCACACACGTGAGAGACATTCCTGCATTTTATCATGTCACAATATCACAGGCAAAATGTGTTTTCAATTTGAGCTGATCTGCTGAAGAAACCAAAGATGTACCTCATGTAAAAATAGTGAAGTTCTGCATAAATCCATGTTCTACTCAAATGCAGAAATGTAGCTAATAAAGATGCTTTAACAGCACTCAACAATTCTGAATAAAATAATACAAGATGATGAGGGTGGAAAAGTGGTAGCAAATTGGACCTTAGTTCAATCTTAGTCCAGTCTCAATATTTGTCCATTTATAATAAGCCTGTTTCCAGACACAGTATTAATGGTTCTCAACACTTCCACCAGACACACTACGCTGATTACATTTGGCCTATGCATGTAATCAAATGGCCAACAACAATCTGCGTAAGAGCCTTTTGACAAGCCCAGTCGTCATAACAACAATCAGCAAAAGGAGCTGTCGGCACTAGCAACGCAAAATAATTCCAACGTATTTTTCACAAATCAGGAAAGTGTTCTTGGCATGTCGAAAAGTGGGCAAAAAGAAATGTCATAAAATCCTGGATGCCCTTTCTTGAGTTAATCTGGCCAGCACTCGAATGTTTTTATTCCAGTTTTTTTGAACATTGTCCTGGGGTCTGTGTTTTCAGAGGAGAAGAAATATATTCCTCAAAGTTTCTCAGAGCGGCAGGAGCGTGATCAAACATCCACGGGACAGTAACCAATCGTTAGTTCAGAGCACACAGAGGAATATGGGCAGGGTGGTCATAATCACAAAAATGTAATCCACACAGCTGTAGTTCAGCAGTACTGAAAGAACTTGGTTTGAAATATGATATAGTTGATTCCAAATAGTTCCCAGCACAATATTATTATAATTATAGTGGGACAAATGTCTTCGTAATGCTGATTTTAATGAACATTAAAAGTGCATTATGTCATTTTTTCTGGTGGAAGGATGGCATTATACTTATCTAACTCTGCAGAGAATACCAGGCCAAGTAACATGTCAGATCTGTGGAGAGGCAAGTTCCCTGCTCACAGTATTAAATAAATATTTCTGAGCACTAAAATATCTGTAGTTGAATATCTAAAGGTAGATAAGTTTAATGTCATATTATGAAACAGGTCATTCCAAGGCTCAACATCTCCATAGCAACTACCAGGTGAGGAATGCCCCACTAGAAAAGTTACATAGTGCAAATTTAACAAATGTCTAAATGCTATTTAGCATTGTTCATGGGGTAAAAAATGTATTTATTTATCATGTATTTTTACTTTGTATGGTGTCATTTTGGGAAATGTGGTTGCGAAATATATCACAGTGATCATAATTTATTTATTTTTTGACAGTAATTAAAAGCCCTGATTAAATCTACAGAACCACATTTGCAGAACATTCTCTGATTTTTCGTAGCCAAAACATAACAGCATGGAGCTGATCCAGCATGTATAAATCATATTCAAATCAAAAAAGGAAGCGCTTAAACCTCTCCATATGCCACTCTGGAAATATGCTCCGTGTGTTTGGCATCTCCCTGACAGGCACTGCACCTGCCAGCCCCACACCTGTGAACAGACACAGGAGCTACAGAGCTTTACATGATGGTTGAGTGAGAGCCGTTCAAGCCTCACTCGGTTCAGCACAACTCCAGCTCATGCATGGAAGAACCAGGGACACCACAGGACAAGCCAACAAGCTAACATTTGTATTAAGGTTATGGTCCGGTTTACTTCACTGTCACCATAAGAAGTAGTGTACATGTGTCAGGAGCAGACGGTGACCACAGTGCAGTGCCAGATACTGGGCCAGGATTTCTGTCAGTAGCAGCCAGTACACGCCTAGTGAGGTAAATAAGAGGAAACATCAGGATGAAATCAATCCAGAAAATAACATACAAACTACCTTGCACAGAAAGGTCCTTTGTGGTCAACCCTGGGACTAAAACTGAGAGATATACTGAAAAACACATATTACTTTAACTGCTGTTTTGAAGATACGCAAATTAGAATATTGAATATATTGTAAATTATAAACCTATTTAAAGAGGAGAGTAAGAGTAAGGTAAGGTGCATTTTCTTCACTTTTGTGGTTCAACAACATTTTGCGAGATACTTGAGCCTCAACTGCAAAATTTACAGGCATGTTCTAACACATTTTTTGTAAAAATATAATCATAAAATTGTCATTTATCCAAAAACTTTTCCAGATACATATCTTTATCAGTATTGCCCACCACTTTCTACTTGCTGACCTAATACAACTACTTGACTGCCAAATCACCTAGCAAAGCCTTACATGTGCAAGAAAACAATAATAAAGAACACTGGATGCAAGGTTAAGACTGTGTTTGCAGATATGAGATTATGAAATATTTTAACTGTCTTTTCCCATATCAATAATATATAGTGTATCCAAATAATCTTTTGCAAAAAATACGAACAGTCCAAGGGAAGAATGCACTTTCTCATCACAGGAAGGACATATTTGGTAAAGATTTCACATTGTCTGATATCCAACAAACCATTAAAATGCTTATCTTCAGAGTAATATCAGTATCAGTTATTACTATTACATAATCTGAAGAAACAGAATCCAGTAATTCTAACGCAATCT
Source organism: Periophthalmus magnuspinnatus (assembly GCF_009829125.3). Classification (NCBI taxonomy): domain Eukaryota; kingdom Metazoa; phylum Chordata; class Actinopteri; order Gobiiformes; family Gobiidae; genus Periophthalmus; species Periophthalmus magnuspinnatus. Next base: position 1,618,883 of record NC_047140.1, on the reverse strand, counting down.
GCATGTCTCTGCCAGTTTCTGCTGTGAATCACACAATTTAGGGATTTGGCATTGTGTTAACTAAAGTAAAACCAACGATACAGAAATAAGGAGTTACAAGGTTAGCATTCTGTAGTCATCATCAGTTGCAAAAGTGCTCCATTATCCTGCTCAGTAAATGCCTGAAACCAAATGAGATGAGCCAGTTTGGTGTTAGCCCAGGGCCTGATGTAACACAACAAAACAAAACGTAACTCTGCCCCTGTGGCTGAGAGGGGCTTTACATCACTTTATTAGCAGAAAGTCACAACAACAAGCAGAGCAGAACATTCCTCTTGAGTTGTGTCTAGAGAGATGTGTTAGTACAACTGGCTCGATTTTGTGACAACGAAATATAAACCTGGTGATGAAATTCGTCCATTATACATTCTTGTTACATTTAATTACACTTTACTTTAAAAATGTTTCAAGACCAGGACTGAGCACAAACGTTCACACATCTGGTTCTGTCCCAGTTAAGAGCCTAGTTTAGTCCTGGTGTAAACTTGGTTTTGTCCTGTTCTAGTCCAGGTTTAATCCTGGTACAAGTTTATTTTTATTAAATGCACGTATGCAAGTAGTTTTAGAAGGTAAATAGGTAAAAATCAAACAGTAGGTTTAGGGTCACAGTCTGAGGATACCGTCATAATTGTACTTTCTATCTCCAGACACCACAGCCAACGCTCTCTAACATTTCTCCAAAGGGCTCTTGTTCAGAAAAACGAGTTTCCTGTCCAGCCTTGCTGTTTTTGGCTGCTCTCTGCAGATGGGACTGATTTCTGACAGACCACACACCATTTTAATGGGTGGATGATGTTTATTTTTATGAACATACCTTTCAAATGGGAGATATTTGTACAAATTAGGTTAACTATACATTAACCAATTCTTGTGTGCGCCACTCCACCCTTTTCAAAATGAATAAATACATATATGTGTGTGCCTGTGATCAGTTTGAGAGATCGACCTTGACATGATGATTGCTCTTAGAGATCTGCAGATGTGTCTGAGCTCTAACAGGAAATGATGAAGGTAAAGTCCACGTGTGCCCCGCGCACGTGACCAGATCACATTCACACACACATTCAGACATATTCAACATGGCAGAGGTAAGGCCTGCTTCCTGTGCTTGCTGCGACGCTCCAGCTGTTGTTTCAGCTGGAATGTTTATGCATGCGTTTAGGACGGGGGGGTCGGGGCACAGAGGGGCTTGTTTTGGGGGTGAGGAGTGAGAAGTTTGTCTGAAGTAACTGAGAGTATGAGCTGTACTGATCCACTGGGAATCCATGTCTCAACTCTGAGTTGAGACATAGATTCTCAGCCAGTGCACTCCAGCCACTCCAGTCACTGAGAACACTTACAATAACGTCAGAACTACACTGGAACAGTGTCAACAAAAACAACAATACAGAACATTCACAAAACACGTATGATGTATACCCCTTGGACAAGCACTCTTTGTGTGTTATCTGGAGTTTTCAAATCACATAGGACATATGAAAAATGTCCTTTGGAGAGCTACTGGTCACACATGGCAATAGTTTATTTGAATGATACAAGGTACTTTAAAGATATGGGTTTTGGCTTAAAATTTACACTAAAAACTTATCGTACAAACAGACAAGCAAATGAACCATGCCAGCTGAAGCATACCTCCTTAGCAGAAGCAACAAATACCTTTCACAAGAACAACTGCATGCTTTAACTTTGGGATATGATGGCTTCAATGTGACCTACTTATTTCACCAAATCTATGCTGAGTGAATATTCCGTGACAGTTGTCCGTTCAGCACACCCAGCGTCAGGGAAACACAGGATGCCGCTGCACAAATCAAATAAATCTCTCTTCTGGATGGAGATCTGAATATACAGTTCTTCCAGATCACGCCTGGCATTACTCTGACCACAACTTCTGGGAACGGACATGGAAAGGGCTTAGGGCAGGACTGGAAAGGTTTCAAAGGCACCTCAAACGTCTTCAAATCAAACTCTTGTGCACTACAGAGTTATGGCCTCTACCAGCTTGGTTCCTCAACAAATGTGGTACTCTGACACGTTTTGAAATTCCATGTTTAAAAGCTTAAAGAGCTACTATTTGTTAAACACTGTGTTGCATGAGGGACACAGAGACGAATGCAACAGCTTAAAAATCCCCTTGTTGTCAACAGCTTACAATAATGAACTGAGAGGTTAAAAGCATGGGAATAACTACAGCAAGTAAAACAATGTACAAACTGAGGTCTTTGCGGTAAGTGAGCTACTTGCAGTAAGGGAGCTACTTGCAATAAAGGAATGATTTTGAAGTTTTCACACCATAGAAAGAAAAGGAAAAAAAAAACAACAACTAATTACCATACTTGAAACAACTTAAAAAGAAGTAGACAGATCATAACACTTAAGAAGCACATGGTCAGGGCTAAACAAGGACAACACCAAATCAAGGCTAAGCCAAGTTTATTAACTGATTTCAGTCTGGTTCAAAAGTCTAAAGCATCACTTGGCTAAAACCGGGTGAACCAAGATGTCATTCAAACCTAGAATGACACTAATGTAACTAAATACATGATTAAACACACACCTACATATACACATTAAAGGTACATTTGACCAGAAGTTCTACATTATGGCATTAAACGTATTCATCTCCGAGCAGACAAGGAGGTGACACCATCAGGCCAAGTTAAAAGTCAGATTTTTGGAGAGGCAACCTTGCTTACAGTAATAATGCATGTTTGCCAAGGTTTTTACAGCACTTAACACTTGTAATTTAATAAATGCAAGATTGATAAGTTGAATGCCATACTGTGGACCATTCCAGGCAAAGCAATAACATCTCCATAGAGACAAGCAAGTGGAAGACCCCTCATTAGAAATGTTACATTGTGTAACTTTCTCCTAGCTATTTCCTAGCTATAGCACCCTCCAATTGCCCTACATTTCATCACTGTTCCTCCACTCATTGACTGCACTCAAGTGTGCACTGTGTAAATGTTTTTGATTTACAGGAAATCAGACAGACAGTGACTCAATCTGATCAACTGAGACTGTGGGGAAAAGAGCAGGGTGGACCTTCAAATATTACAAAGCAAACTGTATCTATCTCACAGACTCCAGTCCATAGTCTGTGATATATAAAGTGTGACCTGTAATGAGTTATGGCTCCTGGTGTGATGAAGACAGTGGGTAACTCCATAAGCATGTACTTTATTAGTCTCTAAGAGCTGGTGCGGTTCACGGCCAAGGGTGTGTTGAGCGGGCAGGAAGCGCTCCAACTAAGAGTTTCCATTTTCGACTACTACAAGGTATTTTACACACCTCGTCCATTTTCTTTTAGCAGGGCCATTTCACAGTTAAGTGTTTGTTTTGCCTGCTTTAATTGGGCATATACTGTAACCATAGTATTAGTATAAGAGCTAAACAAATGGAAGGGCTGCAATGAAAACATGACTTAAGCTGTTCTTACTTATAGCTTCCTGCTAAAATAACTCTCTCTTTCACCTAGAGTTGTCAGAGGAGGCCTGACGTGTACCAATTCAACAGCACAACCACAAATTGGAACCCACTGAAAGAGGGAACACGCCAATTTTGACTAAGCTCATGAAATTCACCGTGATAGAGCTTCATGGAACGAGTCTAAAGTTGAATTGGAGCACTGCCCTATAATGAAAAGGAAGTCAGCCATATTGGATTGAAATTCTGATGTCACTTGTACATAAAGGGAATTTTAAAATGTACATCAGGCACTTTATTATGTTCAAATCAGGATCACGCTGTTTTCCCCTCTATTCAGCTGAAAGCTTTTCAGCTTTTTCTGATTCATTTTAACTTTGAGGTTGGTGTGAGCAAAATAAACATTTCACCCTTTTATGCACAAGTTTCATTGTGTAGTCTGATGGAAGCCCTATGGACAAAGGTCACAGTAGCCCTGCTGTGTCGTATATGTTTAGATCATGTTTTAAACTAGGCCTATTTATTGACTAGTAGTAGGTAGTCCTACCTACCTAGTCCTTGGTTTTGTTCCAAATGGGTACTACACCAGTGAAAATCACCTTCATTTCCTGTTTCTCTGATGACTTCTCATGGCATTCACATAGTTCAAACTTGAATCATCAAATTGGTCCTGGTTTTGCTATCAGAGTTTAGTTCTCCCTGACTCAATATGAAAAAGTCAATAAATAGGCCTAGTTTAAAATATATATGTTTACCATTGCGAGACAAGGCACTTGCTTTGTTTCGCAGTGGTAAACATATATGACACAGTAGGGCTACGGTGCCCTTTGTCCATAGCTTGAAAGTAAAAAATTAATCAGAAAAATGTCAGCTCAAAAGAACAGCCTGATCCTGATTTGAACATAATAAAGTGCCGGATGTACATTTTTAAATTATTAGCCTGTTAATCTTTCCAAAACCATATTCTAAGCAATTTCTGTGAATAGGCTGGTTGCTGTAAGGTGTTACGGATGAAAACAAAAATTTGATCGTACCAGCAGAAAATAAAATAATAAAATAAAATAAATAAATAATAAAAATAATCTATACCTAACTATTTAAATAAGATCCTAGAAATTGAGGTTTCCAGTCAACCCTAATTAAAATAAACAGAGATATGTGTGTATCTTGAACAATGAAAAAAACACACAAACCATATTTGAAAAACACAAAAAGAGTATATTATAGAGAGGGCCCCAAGCTCAAATTTGACTAGGGCCTCCAAATTGCTAACTCCTTCACTGAGAGTTGTGACAATAGAATGTATAAGCCAGATATTTTAAATCCTGTACATGTGAAGGGAGCAGTGCCATGATCTAGCCTGGCATCCAGACTGGTTCTCTCTGCATTTTCTAATACAGAAAATCTCAGATCTCAATGCAATCTAATTTGTCCATTTCAGTTTTAATACTGACTGGTAAATCCATCTGTTAATGCCCCTTTTAACTCAAGGAAATAAAGAACAGGGCCAGACTCAAAAATCTTTAAATATAGAACAGGAAGAGTAGTCCTGGTTGTTTAGGCAAGATACAAGATGTACAAAGCTCTATCAAGGCACTGGCAATGTCGCACAATGGTAAATTTACTTTAAAGTGCCAAATGCTTGTTAGGGCTGCAGCTAATCCCTAGCTTACTGCAACTGTAATGTATTAAGTAAAAAAACAAAAAAAAAACATTCTTACACTAATTTGTTCAGCTATAATGATTATCTGGCACAGAAAAACACAAGCTAGCACCATTATTTTATCAAATTTTCACCATTGGAATTTACATTTTATACAATGAATTTCACTTTGAGGGGGTTTCACACCTGGCTAACACTTGGATTGTACAGTATGTATAATTTCAAATTGAAACAATGCAGCTCTCCCCCTGGGTTTAAAGAGGTGGAGACACATTATGGAGATCTTGTTAAAATTCCACTGAGGGAATCATGAGGCGCCTGGTTTGCATTACTTGGTTTTGAATATGGTGAGGACAGTTAAATTGGCCCTTCCTTTGACATTTAACTCTGAACGCTCCAAACCAAATATGAAAAATAGACAAAAGCTGCACTCTAAAACAAACCACTGTCCATTCATGTATTTCATTATCACCATTAACATACTCAAGACGGCCGAAGCATTTGTTCAGGAAGCAGGATTTTTAAACAAGAATGGACTCACTGGAGACACGGCAGAAAACCATACAATTTGTGGGATTCCTCTACAACCTCAACTGACAGAAGACAATTAGGAACAATATTATGAACCCTGAACCTTGCGATAGCTGCACCGAATACTTTTTACAAGCACAAACTAGTTATTAGGCCTATCAAATTCACTTCAGAAATGTGACATACAATCCGGAGTTGTAATATTAATGGTCCAACATGTCAGTGTTGATGTAAGGGAAGGCTTGTTATGTTTTAGACACATAGAAGGTTTTGACCACTAAAGATTGTGGTCCCATAATGGATTCAAAAGTAGGTCAAGGGGAAGCTGAATTTTGTCAAATTTAGTAGCGTTAGTTAAGAACACATATTTTCATAATGACATTAAATTGTAAAAATCTGTCAATAATTTATAAATCCAAAATATATAAATAATCATACAGTTTGAAAAATGTGGAAAGTAAAAAATCATCCTATGCCTATGTATAAGTGGTGCGGATATTCTGCTGACAGTGGTGAAATGGTAAAAGTTTCACACATGGGCACATGGGCGATTTCTTTTCCCTCTCATGTTGACAGATTTAGATTATTGAATAAATAAATTTTTTTCCCTAAAATAATAATAATAAAAATATAATAATAATAAAAAGGGCATTCAATATTGATTTCCTGAACATGAATATGCAGATTATGCCATTTAACACACACAAACGTCTGAACTGCAGACCTGTTGGTATTAGTCAATTACAATGTTTCCTCGTGCTTTTCTGTATGTAAGTCACTGTTTTGCATGAACTCCTGTGCAGGTGTAGTCTGGTGTAGATGTAGTTTGGTGATGGTGTAGTTTGAGGCAGGTGTAGTCTGGTGCAGGTGAAGTCTGGTACAGGTGTAGTCTGATGATGGTGTAGTCTGGTGCAGGTGTAGTCTGCTGGTGGTATAGTCTGGTGCAGGTATAGTCTGGTACAGGTGTAGTCTGGTGCAGGTGTAGTCTAGAGTCTGGAGCAGGTGTAGTCTGGTGGTGGTATAGTCTGGTGCAGGTATAGTCTGGTACAGGTGTAGTCTGATGATGGTATAGTCTGGTGGTGGTATAGTCTGGTGCAGGTATAGTCTGGTACAGGTGTATTCTGGTGCAGGTGTAGTCTAGAGTCTGGAGCAGGTGTAGTCTGGTGGTGGTATAGTCTGGTGCAGGTGTAATCTGGGGTAGGTGTAAACTGGGGTAGGTGTAAACTGGGGCAGGTGTAGTCTGGGGTAGGTGTAGTCTCGGGTAAGGGGTAGTCTGTGGTAGGTGTAGTCTGAGGTAGGTGTAGTCTGAGGTAGGTGTAGTCTGAGGCAGGTGTAGTCTGGGGCAGGTGTAGTCTGGGGTAGGTGTAGTCTGGTACAGGTGTAGTCTGTGGTAGGTGTAGTCTGAGGTAGGTGTAGTCTGAGGCAGGTGTAGTCTGGGGCAGGTGTAGTCTGGGGTAGGTGTAGTCTGGTACAGGTGTAGTCTGTGGTAGGTGTAGTCTGAGGTAGGTGTAGTCTGGTAGAGATGTAGTCTGGTACAGGTGTAGTCTGAGGTAGGTGTAGTCTGAGGCAGGTGTAGTCTGAGGCAGGTGTAGTCTGGAGTAGGTGTAGTCTGAGGTAGGTGTAGTCTGGTAGAGATGTAGTCTGGTACAGGTGTAGTCTGAGGTAGGTGTAGTCTGAGGCAGGTGTAGTCTGAGGCAGGTGTAGTCTGGAGTAGGTGTAGTCTGAGGTAGGTGTAGTCTGGTAGAGATGTAGTCTGGTACAGGTGTAGTCTGAGGCAGGTGTAGTCTGAGGCAGGTGTAGTCTGGTAGAGATGTAGTCTGGTACAGGTGTAGTCTGAGGTAGGTGTAGTCTGAGGCAGGTGTAGTCTGAGGCAGGTGTAGTCTGGAGTAGGTGTAGTCTGAGGTAGGTGTAGTCTGGTAGAGATGTAGTCTGGTACAGGTGTAGTCTGAGGCAGGTGTAGTCTGAGGCAGGTGTAGTCTGGTTGTAGATGTCTCAATTAAAAAGTTGATCATTGATTAAAATGCATTGCTCAGCCCTAAAGCAACATAGTGCTATTTTATCCATTATAATTAAAAGGAACAAGAACTGTTTTAATATTTTGGAAAGCTTTGAAAGCCAAAAAGCAAACAAGCCTCCAGTCTACACAACACACCATGTTTTATATTTAACACTGCATCTAATAATTTAAAGACGGCTTTCACTATATTTATGTCTATCTAAGTTGAATATAATAGTTAATTCATGCTTTTTTAAACAATTATTATATATGTTTTAAGGCTGTAAAACTCCTCACCGCTCACTTTATGCTACACTTTTACACTTTTCTCAGACAGGCATTAACATTTTCTCACATTTCTTTTTTGTTTAATTAATTAATAGTGACTCATGTGCATTTCACTACCGCTCCACTGTAGTCTCAATCGAACATCGTTGTAATTTGGGCTGAACACATTCTGTACTGTACAGGAGACACGGCACAGAGGAGATTGACAATGGTCTACAGTCCCTTAGCCAATCAGGACGTGAAACACAATGCACGTTCATACTCTGTAAAAAAGCACGCAAAATTGCACAAAAAAACCCTGCTAAACAGCGACACTGCGACACCGCGAAAGGTGAACCCTGATACAGCGAGGGACCACTGTATATATGATAGGATAAATCAAAGAGATTAAGAAGTGTGTTCCTGTAATCCTTAGAATATGTTTATTTGGTTCTTTGGTCTAATAAATAAAAAGTTACAATAAGGCCAAATTGTTTAACCCTGGGAAAATTATGAACAATGCATTAAATTAGTGCTATAAGTTCACTGAACACTGAAATACCCACTTTTTCAGTTTTAACCCTTTATTCCCTAATTTAGGATCTGGTCCAAATTTGGCCTGTAAAGAATATCATTTATCCCAAAAGAATATAAAATGTACTTCTAGACATTCTGCAAGATATTACAAAAAAGATTAACAAAAAAACACAATTTTACCAACCACTGGTTTGCTGAGAAGACAATTTTGTTTGGGTAATTTTCCAGCTCAACAAAACAGCATGTGGTCATCCATCTTATCACTCCCACTCTGGCTCATTTTAGTTCAGTATTCATGCACTAGGTGTCTCTATGCAGGGGCCAGAAGTGGCACTCTGGGCTTTTGAATGCAGCTGGACCCTCTCCTCCTCCCCGCCTGGCCCTCCTCCACCCGCCTCCCTCTCCTCCTCGCCTGGCTCCCATCCTCCTCGCTCGGCTCTCCTCCTCCTCGCTCGGCTCTCCTCCTCCTCGCCTGGCCCTCCTCCACCCCCCTCCCTCCTCCTCGCCTGGCCGATTTTTCTTGTTTTGTCAGATTTTTCCTGTTGTTTTGTTTTTGTGTGTAGGCAGCACGGTGGCTGAGTGGCTCATGCCTCACAGCAAGAGGGTTTGGTTCGATCCCCGGGTCGCCCAGGCCTTTCTGTGTGGAGTTTTTCATGTTTCTCCTCGTGTCTGGATGGGTTTCTTCCGGGTACTCTGGTTTCCCCCATCAACCAAAACATGAACGCCCAACTGTTGTTGTGATTTTGGGCGTTACAAAAATAAAATGAATTTAATTGAATTGAAGTTAAATTTAACATATTTTTTTTGTTTGTTAATTTTGGGTAGCAGCAATTAACTGCATCCAAATTTGACCCTGTGGATTCTCCAGGGACAAAATAAACTACTGTTTTTTTTACATTTTTTAAGTTCAGTTTTGACATTGGGGCAACATTCATAACCAGGTCCTTGCTATACCCACATAAGCCCCAAAGAAGGTTAGTCTTCAGCTACATTATTAAAGGCAACTACAAGCTAAACAATTATACTTTTCTGCAAAAGCCATCCAGATGCCTTGTGGATTATATAACCGTGTTGTGTCAGCTGTGTTACAAATCTGACCCCTGCAGACACCAACATCACTGTGTTCCTGTTGTTCCTATTTATTTACATTAGCAACAAAGTGATGGCTAAAAACTGAAGACACCTGACATCTGCTGCTTTAGCACTATAGCACAACACAATGCTGCACGGCTGGTGAACTTGAATGCAACCCAAATACATAGCAAGCTCAGATTATTCCAGAGCACATGCTCACCTTCTGAAAGAAATCCTCGCCGCCATTGACTCTACCCTCCGAAGCAGCTGAAAGAGAAAAATAATTGCATGAAAAGCGGTTCAATGTTAAGTACACAAAGTAACATTAACAGGGTACAATGGTGCTCACACTATCCCACTGAATCCCACAATCTCCTCATTCACAGCACTGGATCTACATTGCTTTGGGTATTGGCTTTGGCAGGGATATTGATACTTCTCGCCTTGCAGAGGTGGAAAAAATGTCCAAAGTCATTTTCCATAATCCCAGAGATCAGATCCAGCTTCCGTGTAACAAATTGACGGATACCATAGATATTGCAAGGCATTTTATGGTAGTTTTAATAGAGTTATTCACACTACACTTGGACCAAATGGTGTCAAGATTTGCACTTCAGCACTTGAGAAATTATTCAGCCAATTTAAGACTTAGTTTAGAATTGAAAATTGATTGAAAACATTGATGGAGAATGATGACACACATAACACAACTTACTTCTTTGTACTGCCTTTTGAACATGTGTGAATTCAATTGATGATTTATGTATACATATACGACAATAAACTTTACTATATAATTTGCATCAACATGTTCAAAACCATCCAATTAAATGTTATGGTATTTTTGCAATTCGATAAGCTTTCATTATAACTAAACAGTATTTCCTTTAGCTGATATAGCTGATATATACTAGCTTACTTAGAGAAAATGCAAGATTCATACCAAATTCCCAGTATTACTGGCTTCAGTTCAAAAAAGCATCAATTTATATATATATCTCATTAGTGTTAATGAAGACATAATGGGCTTTTTTTCCCTAATACCTAGTAATACACTAGAACATATATAGATCATTTCACATTGTGTTTATTTAAACCTCAAAATTTTAATTATAATTCATTAAATGCATTCATGAATGACGCAATATTATAATGATGCTGGATGCTTTGGAGATAATGTCCGTGAGACCAGACTGAGATGGTTTTAACATGTAAAGAATATAGAAGTACAAGTAAACTATGGTTAGGATGTGCAAGTAGATTTATAGATGTGGTGAAACAGACTTGAAAAAGAACAGCCTAAAGGAATACAGGACTTTATATAATAAGCACTTGATTGGTGTTTTTGCTACGTTTTTGGTAAAGTAAGATATAGTTAGATATTTTCCTGGCACAAGTCACTCCTTCTAAGCTCCAGTATGATGATGTAGCAAAACAGTGTCAGGACTGAAGCTACTTGATGCAAAATACATATTGGGCTATTCATATCCAGCCATTAAAAAGATGGATCTGCTGGCTTATGTGGGTCAAAAACAGCAGCAGAGACTGTGGCTATTACACACACCCAAAAATCTGATTATTATCTGATTTCTGGAATTATCAGATTATTGAAATGGCATGTAAACAGTTGCACGCTTCAGAAAATGTATTCAAAAAGTACTGTAATTAACATGCCACCAGGTGTTTTGATGATCAGTTTGTTTTTGTGCATGGAAATATACTCTACATATCAGGTCGTATTATTGGATTATCTGATTTATACTGGTCATGTGAATGTACCCAGTGCATGTTTGAGATCATACAAACTCCATGTTCAGAGTAATTCAAATCAAAATTCAACCAGGAAAACTGCATTTCCAAACTTGTGAAATTTGTGTTGCCGTCAGCCAATCACAGCTTCCTAACTGCCTCTCAACCAATCACTCTTCCTAAATTTCATGTAGCAGTAGAACCATAAGTCTAATCAGTCTCTCTATCTCCTTTCCTCTCAGGAGGTCACTCTCTCTGGGGAGAGACATCTTCAAATCTCCACTTTCCATCTTAAACCCAGCAGTGATATCTCTCCCAGTTAAAGTCAGTCTCAGGGTCCACTGCACAAAGCTCGCTCATCCCAGATTGCTATGTGCGTCACTCTGAATTGAGTTCTATACATAAATCTGGGATGGCTCTGACTGAAAGCCATCGGGAAAACACAAAACATCATAGCGATTATTTTAATCTGAGTGGTCGAAATGTCAAAACAGCCTAACTCTAAAATCTAACTTTTGTTAAATCCAGTTGAGAGAAAAACAAAGACATCTTCCCTGTCCACAAATGCACAAAGTGCTGACCTTCTGCATGTTTTAGGCTGAAGTACATCTTTGTCACATTGCTCTGTGATTGGTCCGGCCCTATTGCACCAGCGAGGGTACACCAAGATAGATTCTCACAAGTTTGTGAACTCCCAAATATTGTGAGAATCCATTGTTGTGCAAGGTTACTATTGCACCTCACTTTTGTGTGTTTCTCGTGGTTAAATAAATTACTGTGAGAACGTACATTTGCTCTCTCCAGTGATTCTGCAAAGCCAAAAGGAACTGGACAATGGAAATCAAAATTATTGCAATGGAAAATCAAACTAATCCATTATATTAAATGTGTAATTTTCTTCCAAATGTTTCAACCTTCTTCTGACTTCATCTCATGTCAGGGAAAATAAAAAGACGTCAAACTTCTCACTAAACATGTAGTTTTGGCTGCTCTAAGCGGCCAACATTTTAAGGATTGGACCACATTGCCTAGTATGAAAGTGGTGTGTGCGTGAATGATAGGTGGTGGTCGGAGGGGCCGATGGAGCAGATTGGCAGCCTCGCTTCCGTCAGTCTGCCCAAGGGCAGCTGTGGCTACAATAGTAGCTTACCATCACCAAGCGTGGAAATGAATGAATAATGACTATAGTGTAGCGCTTTGAGAGGCTTTGAAAAAGCGCATTACAAGTGTAAGCCATTAATATTATTATTATTACTTACACTACTGCCCCTTATCAAAACAAAGCCCTGAGTGCCAAAGAGAAAATGAAGAACCCCTCTGTGCACAGGTCTATATGCAGTGAGACCTGTTTCATTAGAGATATTGAGACGTTTCACCGCTCATCCAACCAGTTCCTTCAGTTGTCAAGAAGCCACGTGGATGAGCGGCAAACATCTTTTGTCCAGTTGACAGAATTGACAGAATTTTCTTTTGCTATGACTCGTACCTGGACAACTGACAGATTGCACAGACATTATCTGTCCCTCCATGTCATAGCACATAATCTAACTCTTTCTACAGTTTCATGTGATCATATTGAACCACAAACACATTTGTGTGGACGTGTGCAGGTGTGTGCAGGTGTATGCAGGTGTGTGACACTACAGTGCACACGTTCCATATTTGACAGTCATGTACTCAAATCAGTCAGCAGACTTATGTGAAGGGCTGAAATAAACAGTAAACACAGAGTGCTGGGTGTTGTTTGTGTGAAACATAAACACTACATTTCTGTTGGCCTGTGTGGAGATGAGAGGAATCTGAAAGACTACACAAGTGAAACATCAAGTATGTGCACACGCAACTACATCCTGACAACATCCTGATGGCACATCAGCAGCCAACAGGGAGGCGCCACAGCACCCAGAGGAGAGGAGGGGCCATAGCACCCAGAAGAGAGCCCAGAGGAGAGGAGGTGAGGGGCCACAGCACCCAGAGGAGAGGAGGGGCCATAGCACCCAGAGATGAGGAGGGGCCACAGCACCCAGAGGAGTGGAGGTGAGGGGCCACAGCACCCAGAGGAGAGGAGGGACCACAGCACCCAGAGGAGAGCCCAGAGGAGAGGAGGTGAGGGGCCACAGCACCCGGAGGAGAGGAGGGGCCACAGCACCCAGAGGAGAGCCCAGAGGAGAGGAGGTGAGGGGCCACAGCACCCGGAGGAGAGGAGGGGCCACAGCACCCAGAGGAGAGGAGGGGCCACAGCACCCAGAGGAGGTGAGGGGCCACAGCACCCAGAGGAGAGGAGGGGCCACAACACCCAGAGGAGAGGAGGTGAAAGGCCACAGCAGGAGCACCCAGATGAGAACAGGAGCAGCCTGTGAGGGACAGGAGCACCCAAATGAGGACAGGAGCCATGGGTGCTCAGGAGGGGTACAGTCAAATGGATGAATTATTGTCATTCTTGTGTCTAGGTTCAAATACTTTCTCAGTGGAATTTCAATGCAAAACAATGTCACAACTCTGACGACATTACACAAACTTTTTTTCTTCAGATTCTTTTCACCTCATATTGACTGATCACGATTTTGGATTTGATTTTCAAAAACAGTAAAAACGGCTTTCATTATTGATTTAATTAAGAATTAGTGCCATTTAAACACACAAACATGTATAATATTGACAAGGACATTTCACAGTTATATATAATATACAGTTATATATAATGTAATACATACTACACTAAATATTGTGCTTCTTGTGTATAGCATAACTTTTATATTATTACTTTAATTTCCCAACATAACATTTTCTTATTAGTAATACTGATCTCTGAATACATTTTGTAGAGGGACAATAACTCCTCATTTTTCACAATAAAATTATAAAAACTGCACCCAATTACTATTACTGTATATAACAAAGAGCCACCGTACAAGCCAGGCTGGAACAATCTGGTCTTCATTATTTTGTGGAAACTCTGAGTTTGGAGAGATTTTACTGTTTTGACACTGGAGGAATGTAAACAGGGTTGATTTCTACTAGTACTATGACTTAAACACACAACAGTCCAGCAAACAATCAAGTTCATACAGAGACCAGGCCCTATATATTTGGACCAGAATATATAGAAAGTGTATAAGTGGCATATAATATGAGTGAATGCCAGCTGTCAAAATGAATCAATGCATTTCTAAGAGTTAAAGTTCAGTTAAATATAATTGAAACTGAATGGCTGGTTATGGTAGCCTAAAACTTACATTAATTACAAGTTGAGTTGGAGTTTATAATGGAAACACCAGAAAAAAACAGGGTTAGGTTGCAATGCACATAGCAGACTTCAGCTGATTCAACATGCAGCTAATGAGAGTACCCAAGGGATCCGGAACGGAAAATAATTCAGAGAGCAATATACAGGAGACAGGCTATGAAAACATAATATCTGACAACATGCAAGCATCAGTATTGTAATCTATAATGTCTGAAATACTTGTGTTGACTATTATAAAACAAGACAAGCATGCAATGAATGCATGTGATGTTTGCAATATCTCTATGTAGTGTATGAATAAATGGGATTATGAATTATTTACAGAGTGGATAATAAACACCAAACACTAAAATATAATAAAAAATACTAGGCCATCATGTTATACCTATAAAAAGGACTTCAGTAATGATAGGCAGTTTTGTCAGCTGTAGGGAGGTATGTCTCAGAATAGATAACATTGCATCTGTTATTTTCAAATGTACACTTTTACTTTTGGTTCATTCACATTTCATACTTGAAACTCAATTGCAACATTTACAGGTATCTTGGATGGATCTCTAAAATACAGTTGTCCCTCACTATATCGTGTGGTGTCGGATTTTTTTGGGTGCAATTTTGGATGCTTTTTTTTACAGAGTATGAACGTGTATTGTGTTCTGCGTCCTGATTGGCTAAGGGACTGTAGACCATCATCAATCTCCTCTGTGTAGTGTCTCCTGTACAGTACAGAATGCGTTCAGCCAAATTTACACAAATGTTTATATTTATATTTCTCAGGTCTTGATCTTTGGTTTCATTCTATAATACTGTTTTTTTATCTACAAATGTTTGAACTTTGAGAGTGTTTAAACAAGAGAGAAATGTGAGGAAATATTAATACCTGTCTGAGAAAAGTGTATAAAGTGTGAGGTGAGGGGTTTTACAGCCTTAAAACATACATAATAATTGTAAAAAATAAAGCTGACTACTTTTGCCTATTGTGGGTTTAGAACGTAGTCCCCGTGATAAACAAGGGATCACTGTATTGTCCAATTTTAATAATTGAGATAACAAAAAATATTAAGAAATTCAATTTTGTCAATATCATCTATCCCTTATGTAAGCTCTTATTCATTTTATCCTTTAAATAAACTATAGCCATTTAACTTAAGTAGCCCTGAAAGGAAAACAGTTAAGTGGCTGTCAGTCCTGGGAGCCCTTTGTTTTACAATGGGAGCTGCTCTCATCAGCCGAGCTTTAATGCCTAGACACTTAGACACTTAGTTGTACAAGTGTATCACCTTACAGCTGACAAGGGCTCACAGCTGCGGGACAGAATGAGAACAGGCAAATCCAAATCTTGAATCTCTCTCTGACTTCAACACACTTTTTAGGCACGTTGGCAACAAAACAGAACTCTTAATGGGCAAAAAAACCTGTCGACTTCTCACAGACGACAGAACTGTGCTATCTAATCAGTGTGAGGGGCTGGAGGGAGAGCTGCAGAGTAAGTAGCTGTCTGCTTTATGTGATCACATGTAAGCCATGCCAGGAAAGCAACTTTAGCTTTCAGCGCTGGCCTTTTCTATCAGAGTCCTCATATTTCAGATAGTAAACCAAGGAAAACAAGGCTATATGTAATGTTTTGCTCTGAAGATATGTCCAACTTCATCAATTGTTCGTCTTTGCAAGAAAAGTCCAGCTCTCCCCAGTATTATGTAAAATCATTTTTTTTTGTTTTCTACCATGTTATAACATTGTTCCCTCATCAAAAACTGGCCTGCAGAGGTTATAGATGTCATTCATGCATGTTTTAGTAATTTAACGATCTCTCCTGGGCCTTACTCAAATCCTCCTTACGGCTGGCTGTAAGATTCAGTCCAATGCTCCGCCCACAAACTTAGGTCACCCATGCTCCCACATGACAGTTCTCCATAAATATACAAAAACATGATAGAAAACTGTACACTATGACTGGACAAACCTGATGCAATGTGCAGTAGTTTCGTTAGTGGGATGCAGCTGATTGTGTTGTGATAGTGCTCTGAAGGGGGAGGGACTTAGCACAGAAAGCAAAGTGAGGGACGACTCAGAGCGTTAAAAATTAAACTTACAAAACAAGATAATACATGTTACTTTCGGCGAATATAGCATTTTTAAAACAATAAAGGGAAAGATGGTGGATCTAAATATGTTATGTGTTACAATTAATACCCCACATAAGTAAAATACCCCCTCTTTAATACCACAAAGAAGTAAAATACCCCTCTTTAATACCACAAAGAAGTAAAATACCCCTCTTTAATATCCTATAGAAGTAAAATATCCCTCTTTAATACCCCAAAGAAGTAAAATAGTCTCTCTTTAATACCACAAAGAAGTAAAATACCCCTCTTTAATACCACAAAGAAGTAAAATACCCCTCTTTAATATCCTATAGAAGTAAAATACCCCTCTTTAATATCCTATAGAAGTAAAATACCCCTCTTTAATACCCCAAAGAAGTAAAATACTCTCTCTTTAATACCACAAAGAAGTAAAATACCCCTCTTTAATACAACAAAGAAGTAAAATACCCCTCTTTAATACCACAAAGAAGTAAAATACCCCTCTTTAATACCACAAAGAAGTAAAATACCCCTCTTTAATATCCTATAGAAGTAAAATACCCCTCTTTAATACCCCAAAGAAGTAAAATACTCTCTCTTTAATACCACAAAGAAGTAAAATACCCCTCTTTAATACCACAAAGAAGTAAAATACCCCTCTTTAATACAACAAAGAAGTAAAATACCCCTCTTTAATACCCCATAGAAGTAAAATACCTCCTCTTTAATACCCCATAGAAGTAAAATACCTCCACTTTAATACCCCATAGAAGTAAAATACCCCCTCTTTAATACCCCATAGAAGTAAAATACTCCCCCTTTAATACCCCACATAAGTAAAATAATCCCTCTTTAATACCCCATAGAAGTAAAATACCCCCTCTTTAATACCCCATAGAAGTAAAATACCCCCTCTTTAATACCCCACAGAAGTAAAATACCCCCTCTTTAATACCCCATAGAAGTAAAATACCAGCTGATTGTGTTGTGATAGTGCTCTGAAGGGGGAGGGACTTAGGGAAAATTAAACTTACAAAACAAGATAATACATGTTACTTTCGGCAAATATAGCATTTTTAAAACAATAAAGGGAAAGATGGTGGATCTAAATATGTTATGTGTTACAATTAATACCCCACATAAGTAAAATACCCCCTCTTTAATACCACAAAGAAGTAAAATACCCTCTCTTTAATACCACAAAGAAGTAAAATACCCCTCTTTAATGTCCTATAGAAGTAAAATACCCCCTCTTTAATACGACAAAGAAGTAAAATACCCCTCTGTAATACCACAAAGAAGTAAAATACCCCTCTTTAATACCACAAAGAAGTAAAATACCCCTCTTTAATACCCCAAAGAAGTAAAATACCCTCTCTTTAATACCACAAAGAAGTAAAATACCCTCTCTTTAATACCACAAAGAAGTAAAATACCCCTCTTTAATGTCCTATAGAAGTAAAATACCCCCTCTTTAATACGACAAAGAAGTAAAATACCCCTCTGTAATACCACAAAGAAGTAAAATACCCCTCTTTAATACCACAAAGAAGTAAAATACCTCTCTTTAATATCCTATAGAAGTAAAATACCCCTCTTTAATACCACAAAGAAGTAAAATACCCTCTCTTTAATACCACAAAGAAGTAAAATACCCCTCTTTAATACCACAAAGAAATAAAATACCCCTCTTTAATACCACAAAGAAATAAAATACCTATCTTTAATACCACAAATAAGTAAAATACCCATCTTTAATATCCCATAGAAGTAAAATACCCCTCTTTAATATCCTATAGAAGTAAAATACCCCTCTTTAATACCCCAAAGAAGTAAAATACCCCTCTTTAATACCACAAAGAAGTAAAATACCCCTCTTTAATATCCCATAGAAGTAAAATACCCCCTCTTTAATACCACAAAGAAGTAAAATACCCCTCTTTAATATCCCATAGAAGTAAAATACCCCTCTTTAATACCAAAAAGAAGTAAAATACCCCCTCTTTA
Organism: Periophthalmus magnuspinnatus; assembly: GCF_009829125.3. NCBI lineage: Eukaryota > Metazoa > Chordata > Actinopteri > Gobiiformes > Gobiidae > Periophthalmus > Periophthalmus magnuspinnatus. Next base: position 1,600,257 of record NC_047140.1, on the reverse strand, counting down.
ATACCCCATAGAAGTGAAATACCCCCTTTTTAATTCCAAAGAAGTAAAATACCCCCTCTTTAATACCACCAAGAAATAAAATACCTCCTCTTTAATACCTCATAGAAGTAAAATACTCCCCCTTTAATACCCCATAGAAATAAAATACCCCCTCTTTAATACCCCATAGAAGTAAGATACCCCCTCTTTAATACCCCATAGAAGTAAAATACCCCCTCTTTAATACCCCATAGAAGTAAAATACCCCCTCTTTAATACCCCATAGAAGTAAAATACCCCCTCTTTAATACCCCATAGAAGTAAAATACCTCCTCTTTAATACACCATGGAAGTAAAATACTCCCCCTTTAATACCCCATAGAAGTAAAATACCACCTGATTGTGTTGTGATAGTGCTCTGAAGGGGGAGGGACTTAGCACAGAAAGCAAAGTGAGGGACAACTCAGAGCGTTAAAAATTAAACTTACAAAACAAGATAATACATGTTACTTTCGGCAAATATAGCATTTTTAAAACAATAAAGGGAAAGATGGTGGATCTAAATATGTTATGTGTTACAATTAATACCCCACATAAGTAAAATACCCCCTCTTTAATACCACAAAGAAGTAAAATACCCCTCTTTAATGTCCTATAGAAGTAAAATACCCCCTCTTTAATACCACAAAGAAGTAAAATACCCCTCTGTAATACCACAAACAAGTAAAATACCCCTCTTTAATACCACAAAGAAGTAAAATACCCCTCTTTAATATTCTATAGAAGTAAAATACCCCTCTTTAATACCCCAAAGAAGTAAAATACCCTCTCTTTAATACCACAAAGAAGTAAAATACCCCTCTTTAATGTCCTATAGAAGTAAAATACCCCCTCTGTAATACCACAAAGAAAAAATACCCCTCTTTAATACCACAAAGAAGTAAAATACCCCTCTTTAATACCACAAAGAAGTAAAATACCCCTCTTTAATATCCTATAGAAGTAAAATACCCCTCTTTAATACCCCAAAGAAGTAAAATACCCTCTCTTTAATACCACAAAGAAGTAAAATACCCCTCTTTAATACCACAAAGAAGTAAAATACCCCTCTTTAATATCCCATAGAAGTAAAATACCCCCTCTTTAATACCACAAATAAGTAAAATACCCCCTCTTTAATATCCCATAGAAGTAAAAATACCCCCTCTTTAATACCACAAAGAAGTAAAATACCCCTCTTTAATATCCCATAGAAGTAAAATACCCCTCTTTAATACCAAAAAGAAGTAAAATACCCCCTCTTTAATACCCCATAGAAGTGAAATACCCCCTCTTTAATTCCAAAGAAGTGAAATACCCCCTCTTTAATACCACCAAGAAATAAAATACCTCCTCTTTAATACCTCATAGACGTAAAATACTCCCCCTTTAATACCCCATAGAAATAAAATACCCCCTCTTTAATACCCCATAGAAGTAAGATACCCCCTCTTTAATACCCCATAGAAGTAAAATACCCCCTCTTTAATACCCCATAGAAGTAAAATACCCCCTCTTTAATACACCATAGAAGTAAAATACTCCCTCTTTAATACACCACAGAAGTAAAATACTCCCCCTTTAATACCCCATAGAAGTAAAATACCTCCTCTTTAATACACCATAGAAGTAAAATACCTCCTCTTTAATACACCATAGAAGTAAAATACCTCCTCTTTAATACCCCATAGAAGTAAAATACCTCCTCTTTAATACCCCATAGAAGTAAAATACCTCCTCTTTAATACACCATAGAAGTAAAATACCTCCTCTTTAATACCCCATAGAAGTAAAATACCTCCTCTTTAATACACCATAGAAGTAAAATACCTCCTCTTTAATACACCATAGAAGTAAAATACCTCCTCTTTAATACCCCATAGAAGTAAAATACCCCCTCTTTAATACCCCATAGAAGTAAAATACCTCCTCTTTAATACCCCATAGAAGTAAAATACCCCCTCTTTAATACCGCATAGAAGTAAAATACCTCCTCTTTAATACCCCATAGAAGTAAAATACTCCCTCTTTAATACACCACAGAAGTAAAATACTCCCCCTTTACATACCCCATAGAAGTAAAATATCTCCTCTTTAATACACCATAGAAGTAAAATACCTCCTCTTTAATACACCATAGAAGTAAAATACCTCCTCTTTAATACCCCATAGAAGTAAAATACCTCCTCTTTAATACACCATAGAAGTAAAATACCTCCTCTTTAATACCCCATAGAAGTAAAATACCTCCTCTTTAATACACCATAGAAGTAAAATACCTCCTCTTTAATACCCCATAGAAGTAAAATACCTCCTCTTTAATACACCATAGAAGTAAAATACCTCCTCTTTAATACACCATAGAAGTAAAATACCTCCTCTTTAATACCCCATAGAAGTAAAATACCCCCTCTTTAATACCCCATAGAAGTAAAATACTCCCTCTTTAATACCCCATAGAAGTAAAATACCTCCTCTTTAAGTTGGTGGGATTGTTAATCAGCAGAAAGGTTGGAATTTTTGTTATTCTTTATATGTTTGCATGTATAATTCTGAGATAATGTCAATGTTTAATCCTTTTATGTTATTAATGTTGTCATGCTATGAAAATTTCAAACTTAATTTCAATACTAACCATGATAAAAAAAAACAACTAAAAAAAACAACACAGATTTATTAGTCAATGGAATGTCATTTTCAACAGTGATCTGCAAAGGTTCACAAGCTCCAAATTTTTGTTTTTCAAATGATTGTCTTTCTGGTTTGGATGTTATTATTAAAACATATTTTATCTCCCGGGCAAATAAATAAACCACTTTAACAAAATGACAGAAATGACAGACACTTCTTTTCAGAGCCCAGAGTAAAACACGCCACACACTGCACTCTCTGACCCCTGAGGTAGGCTCGACAATGATGCAGAACTAACAACATTTCAATACCACTTTTGGGGTTTGAGTATTTTTACATAAATCATATGTTCAAAGATATAAAGTGACTATCTGAAAAATACAACTACACTCAATGTTGAATGTGAAGTTTAAAAAAAATAAAATTTGTTCCATAAATGGTGCTGGAGTACTGCGCTGTGTTTTGGTTATCAGCTCTTCTCTCGTGTGTCAGTGCGAGGGCATTACACAATATGGTACATTACTGGTGCCTGGTATCTACTGTGTGGATCCCCCATGGAGCTCAGGGAGGCATTCTCACACGACTGACACATTAAGAAATCATTTTAAATTAATCTGCATTTACATCATACCATTCCCTCTCCCCTTCTTTCCTCGATTACGGGATAAAGTTACTCAACCTCTGAGTTTATGTAAAACCAGTTATGTATCTTTCCAAGCGTTCTTATGTTATGTTTACTGAAAGTTATAGTCCACTTTTAGAAGATGTAATTTTACACTTGGAAAAGGAGTGGAATATAAAAACATCTGGGCAGTCTGTTGGCTACAGCACTTTTTACAACCCGAAGCACTAAAAAGACCTCTGCAAAGGCATTTCTGCAACATTATTTTCCAAAAGGTGCACTGTGTGACATTTATGATGGAGGGCACACCACCTGCTTGTCACCATGGAGATGTTAGCGCTTTGCCAGGACTCTTCCAGTCTGGCATTAAACTTATCTATATTATCTATTGTCATGGAGACAAGCAGATGGCACTAACAGGCTGAATAGATATGTCTAATGCCAGAAATATCACGCAGTGTAACTTTAATGTCTCATGCAGAATTAGAGACAAGTAGGTGGTAATTTTATTCAGTAATAGTAATTTCTTCCCACATGGATATGCACAAACCATCATGTGTATACCACTGGAAAAAAAAATACAAAAAAATAACTTTGTCCTTGTACAAACCTTACGGCCATGTTTAAGCTGTATGTGACCATTACTTTATGTATATTGCTCAATCATTGTACTCATTTAAGAAAGAAAATTCTCACTTCTTCCAGTTCATCAGACTGCATTTTGGGAAGTAGAGTCCACCTGATAATGTAGCCTGTGTTACACATTGGAAGTTCCATTTAAATATATTATATCACATGAGCGGGGATGCCCAAAGGCTCCAATTACAACATGGCAGGGAGAAATTTCCATTTAAAGTACCTACACTCGCACACATAAAAAACTGCATAACACACCATTGCACTTTATTAAACGTCTTGCCCTTGGCGTGGCTGTAGAATCACACTCCCCTCTCTACCCCAGCCTCAGGTGGAGATCATTCTCACCAGGCTTAGGCCCACATCCAAACGGTACACTTATAAAAATGTCTGCCGCCCCAATCAAGGCCAGTGGAGCGAAAACGCCAGATTGTACTAGATGTTGAATGAATAGAGAACAACAAACCCAAGACTCGAGGTTCTCCGAAGATAAACACGGAAAGCTCTCGGGATAGGGGGCGGCTACAGTCCAGCTCATGCTCGGACGTCCTGAAATGATAAGTGTATATGCCTTGTGCGTGTTCTAAAATAGCAACCACAAACCAGACAGAATGTAAATCTGCACTTTGAAAAGCTCTTTAAAAAAACAGGTATTCATTTTACAGTACAGAAATGGGTCAACACTGTAGCCCCACTTGGACCACTGAAACACGACTCCCACTTTTTATTTTCCTCAGTAATGAATTACAGGTTTTTCCGCCAACCGAAGCTCAATTATGTTACAGCTCCTGAAAGCTCCATCGTGCCCAGGAAGAAAGAATTTGGTGGGTAAGCAAACTTGAATAGAATTGTTTAATTGTATCAGCGTGTTTCTGAAAAATTTCGAGGGGAAAAGAGAGAAGAGAAGAAAGTGGAGGTGGTAGAAGCCAGAGCCCTGAACTGAAGTAAATGATCCGAATGGTGTTACAACGATAGCTCTGGTGTGGTTGGGCTTAACGTATAGCATCAGGTTAGGAAGGGCATCCAGACTACATCCAGCATAGGGGCCTGCTTTTTGTCAGTTATTGAATATGGCGGTGTGTAAATAAAGGACTAGTATTTGTTGTGGTACAAACAAGTCAGACCACATTAGAGAAAATCTAGTTGAAATTTTTCATCATCATTCACATGTTTATCTTCCATTATTCCTGTGAGGAGTCGTGGGTGGTCAGGGCGAGCTGCTGATCTGAAACATCAGACCAAGAAAGTAGTAAGTCACTAGGCTGAAACGATGGCTACAAGTCACATTTCTCACCTTGGGCTCTAAAGTTTTGAAGTCTCTAAAACAACAGTATCGTAAATCACAATAAAATCGATAATCACACACTAATCAATACTAAAACTACTATGAAAGTTTTAATCTGGAAACTAGGTACTATTTAAACAAGTATCAATACTGAAGAAATTAAACAAATAGAACAAATTTAGACCCTCTATCAGATGTAGTTTCACAAGATTATATTAACAAAAGTGCTATTATTTTGTATAGTTCTACTGAAACAGAGTTTGGAATTATCGTAACCAACAACTTCATACATTTTGTTTATGGACCATTTCTAAATTATACCAAAATGGTGCTATATAAATAATTAATTATTCCTTTATATTACAAGCTTTAGGGAACACACTTGCAGAGAACTCCAAACCACAATATGTACCTTGTATCAGTCACAAGCCTGGACAAATGAGAGGTCAGTCAGGACATTTCACCAAAGAGTGGTCCAAACTTCACCAGTCATTTAGTACAAGGTCGTCCATCTAAACTATAATATACAAAATCCACAGGAAACCTCAGGAACAATACTGTCTTTAGATGTGGTATTTTTGCTTGTTTTTGTAAATTGCTTGCTATTAGTCATGTCTAAAGAGTGGTTTTAAGATTATATGCAAACATCACAGACTACTCCTTTAGAGGATGGATTTCAGTCTAAGAAGAGATTTTCCATTTTACTCTTGGCTTTGTTTGTGGTTTTCCATGCCTTCGCTTCTACTATATATTTAATTGAGAATTTGGAGAGAGTTTTTATAACATGAAATCTTTATCAAAACTACTTACAAAAGACATCAATGCTTTAAACTATACAATTGTGGTGCTCAGTTTTAAAGAAGTAGGTCAGTGTTATGTCTAGGGAAAGTCTGACAAGTCCAAGTGGATCCTGGAGAAGCTGGAACAACAGAGCAGTGTTTGAAGATCCAAAGGAGAGCACAGGCCTGCAGCACATTCCCCTCCAGATACTCACTTCCTGTAGGAGCCTTACTCAGCACTGAGGAGGAAGACCACGATGGAGTCTGCACACTTTTGCTTAAGGAAAGTGGGGTTTGCTTCCATAGGGATTTATTTAACCACAGCATTGCACTTAAGTTATTACGGTTATATTTTTAGAACAGCAGATGAAGATTTTGTCAGAATTAACAAGCAAAACACTGTGTTTGGAGTAGACGTTAGTATACGTATTTATGTTTTTACATTTGGTGTTTTGCCAAGACACACACCGACAGCCTGCGGTGGGGCAAGTTTGACCACTAACCGACGTCCTGCTGTTGGGTGAACAGTTGACCTAATGTACCATTGTTACCCCATCAATTTAAACTAAACATTATTATTATTAATATTGAGTATATGCTATTTATAATGACACATGACAGAAAATACTTATGCAGTAAACTTCCCTTCTTAAGAGTATAAAGTGATATTTGTGCACTTCTGTGGGCCATTTTACAGACACTTCACATGTGCGCTGGATTTGCACAATATATTCTAATATTATTATGGGGGTACTTCATACTGTCACCCAACTCAAAGTGAAAGTGTATTATGAAAGATTTTTATGCCAATGAACCAAGAACATAATCTTCCCTGCACCACTACAAATGACAGTATATTGGCCTGGTAAACACAGTAACTGAGGATTGTTTAATTCAAGAGTGGAAATGATTATAAACTAACAATTATTACATATGTTGCAATTTTGTTATAACCTTAACTAACAAACTATTCAAACAACAGGTAAAAAAGAAAAAAAAAAACACCAACTCTTTCAGTCTCTTAGTGGTAAATAGGAGTAAAGAGTTTCAACAAAGTGAAATACCTGTATTTACTCTGTCGTGTGTGACTGCCTTACCATTGTGAGACAAAGCTACCCAATAATAGCATGTGGTTTGGAAACAGGAAAACAAATTAGTTGAATGAAGAAAATGATTCACTTAGCCTAATTGTAGGTTGTGGTGGCAGTTACCCTGCAAGAGTGTTGTTAAAATGCATGGACAGAGTCGGAGGAGCATGAGGACAGGCCCACTGTCCTTATGGAAATCCCACTGCACTACTGCAGGACCATGGAGAGACAACATCACAGCTCTGTACAAGTGGTGGGTCAAATAAGTCACATTTCATTTTACGTTAATCATTCTTCTAGGATTACTTTAGAATGAGTTTAAATTAATAAGCACTTTCATCAGAATAATTGTATTTATCTAAAAATAATTTTTGCCCATGCCTTTAAATATACTTGAATAAAACATAGCTATGCCCCCCTCATCCCCATAGCCTATACTCTACAGTGAAATATTCTTACTTTACTTTAAAAAAGAAAATCTTAACAACTTACAACAAATAAATACATTTAATCTGTTTAAATAACAACTGCAGTACACTAGTACATCACATACATACATTGTGTTTTTTTTAATCCTTTCTTCTATTATTTTAATTCAAACCTTTTCCCCCATAATTTAGTGCTATATCTGGCAAATCCTATCCAGCTGTCAAAATTAAATTAACGATCTATCTTACAGTAGCAACCCTCCTCAGTACATTTGTTTCTTCTCTCCCCACCTCTGGCCTGCACCTTGCACCAATAAAATGCTCAATTTGGACAATCAGCAGTGGTGAAAATGTTACTTCTTTCCCACAGTGCCATCCTGAACACAAAAGGGGGAGCTGGGGTCTCTTTGCGCACATAAAAGTATCTTTCAAGCTTTCAGCAGCATGTCAGGGTCTCCAGGCCATTAACTGGTGACTCCTATTCCCGTGTGCCAGGAGGACGGCTGTAAACCTCAGAAACCTCTGCTCCTGCCAGCACAAAATCTGCTAAAGACAATAAATCTGGAATCACAGCTAACCAGTTCATAGTTTCCATTTGGTTGTGGAGCAAAAGAGTGAGTCAAATATGAATTGTTGCGCAGAGCAAATGCCAATAAGTCAACAGTTAATCTCCACCTGGATCTACTTGAACATGGGAATTCCCTCACTATATATGCCTCATGCTTCACTGATGCACTACATGACATCATTCATTCATGGTGGGGTTATAAACACACACATCTTTGCACACTGAAGTGTCTGATATGATCACACTTATACTCAGAAACAGTACCTTCAGGATCGCATAGTGACATCATGTATTTGTAATGTTTTTCAGTTCATCAGGCTTACTTTGGGAATGGCCTGAATTGTATAAAATGCAATATGTTTTCTTTTTTTAAGGAACAATGCACATGACCAACATACAAGAGGAAATGTGACTGTATCAGGTTATTATGTAGTAAAGTTGCTTCAGTCCTTGGACTGGATGATGTTAAAGAAAATACATGCCAGTAAAATACAATTTGTACAATTAATCCCTCATCCAGTCAATATGTTTCATAAAACATGTGGATGATGCTCAGTGAACAAAGGCGAGTCACAGCTGTCAACATCTAGAATGAGAGAGGCGTAGGAGTTTACACGTTTACACTTCTTCCTACTCCTTTTTCAACATAATTGTCCTACTACACAATGTGTACCATAATCTTTCATGTTGGTAAAACTAGTAAAAACACTTCATAGTATCACTCACATTCTCACACTATTAACATACATATGAATTTTGAAATGTCTACACTTGCCTGTCAAGTACCATTTTTTCTACTGTTTAACATCTTCTAGCAATACTTTGTTTCATCCTGAACTAACATGAAGTGTTAAGCATAATATAAATGGCTTGCAAGAAAGAGTAAGTAACCTGTCCGCATACTTTAATTCCCACTGACACATTCTTACTGTTTATCAGCAGTCTCAGATTAATATGTATAAGTCTGTCCTCTATAGCTGTAGCAAAATAAACAAAGATAACTAACAGAACATGTTTCAGGATATTTTCTTAAGGCCAGGGGTCAAAGGTCAGAGTAGTTTCACAGTTGAGAAAGAGCAGAGCTTAAAACTCCACTGAATATACAGCACTGCTTTCTATACTGTAGACTCAATGTCAACACATATGTGATACAAATAAAAGCAAATAATAATGCCCTTGTCCAAATATCCAGGCATAGTTAATTGTACTAGATAAACATATACTCCTGACTCTGACCCAATATTTGCTTTACTTATAAATGCCAATAAATGACTTTTTTTTTTTTTTTTTTTTTTTTTTATCTGCATTTGCTATCATTAAAGTTGGTGTGATTGTGATGTATATTTATTTTAGTCCCATGTGTTGTTGTGACATGCCTAGATACAAAGTCATGAAGTGTAAAGCATGTAATAGTAGATACTACGTAGTTGATAGTACTAGCACATTGATATACTTGTGCATACATTGATGTGCGGGGCTATGGTATGTCCTAGTGTCATCTGGAGGGCCGCTCTCTGGTTATGTTGTTTTCCTGGAAGAGTTTGGGATGACATGGAGCAGTGAGGAATGTACAGAGAAGCCGAGCAAGAACCAGGATATTCTCCAGGGGACGGCGTGTAAGCAACATGTGTGTCAGGCCAAAGGTGAAAGACGCTTAAGAGGACGCTTAAATAACAAGTATGCCAAAATGTAGTCACAAAATATCGAGAGCAAGGGAGTCTGTAAGAAGATTCCTGGTTATTACTGCCTGCAAAACTGCATCAGTGGGAACGACACCAAATCAAACATACCTTCAAAATAATTGATAAGAGCATAATAGATGATATTATATTTGGTGTACACCCTTACTATTCTTCTAGCTCAGATATTCACTAAATCTTGTTTTCTAGATAATTGCCACTTTTGCAACACTCGTGTAGCTCGTGGCTGTGGCTAATTGAAAGTGCACAGAGGGGAACTGACGCTTTTAATTGGCTCAGCTTAATTGATTTCCTGGTGATCACGTGCCGACCGCGTTCACATTTCGGACTTTTAAGATTTAAGATTGAGCACATTATTGTAAGTAAACTTGTGATTGAAAGATTAGATAAAAGTTTATACACACAAGTATAAATAGTATTTTTACCGAGTAGCATGACCTCCAGCTTCTTCCGGTCCACTCGAAACCTCTCCTCCATCCACTCCGGGTCGGGTAATGGATGAGGTCCGCTCAGGTCCTCCTCGGAGCCGGGCAGAGGAGAGTCTGTGCTCCTCTCGCTGTTGGAGCCCTGGTCCGACTGCTGCAAATACCCGCTCAAAGTGTCGCACTGAGCAGCCATCGCGCCGCGCAGCAACTGCTCCAGCGGCCGCTGCGGGTGATTCAGAGTCGAGCTGGGTGAAGACAACTGGCAGGCGCAACTTCTCAAGACACAACAGGAGCTTTTATTCCGTCCCTTCGTCGTGCTGTGCGGGCATATTGCAGCGGGTCCTTTCTCTGCAACAGTTTTCTAAAAATATGTGATTATCTCCATCGGTTTTCTTCTTCAGAGATGTCTAGGGACGCGCTGGACCGTTAGCTGAAAGTAGAGGACTTCTGTGCGCTGCAAACACCAACCAACTCTCCGGGAAAGTTTCACGTGTCAACATGCAAAAAAGAGAGAAGAAAAAAAGCCTCGACTCCTCCCAGGCGCTGTTTTTTGGAGTTCTACTTCCCCCTGGGCTCACAAGAAGGACATTTTAACTTTTTATACAGTCCTGTATGTTTTTACCAAGTTTGTTTTAAGTAAATAGTAGGCTACAGTTTTACGCACGGCTTAAAGAGAGAGATTTGCCATCTACATCATAAAGTTATCATGTGCCTTATGCCTCTTTACCCTGCCTTTTCCACACTCGTCTTTATCAGCTCTTAAAGGAAACACTAGACATCCTGCGTCTGGCCGAAGGGAAGCAATTCAGGAAGGACAAACCAAAACAAACTGACCTCATGTGCGCAGATGAAACGATGCCACGAGCACCAGAAAAGACGTCTTTTTTATAAGGCTTTTGGTTTGATTTCCATGCTGTGCTCAACATCTTTTATTGATTTATATCCTTGTTAAACGTCAGGGCCTCGGGTTATCATAATGTAAAGCTCTTTCTATTGCCTACAAAGCTGACACGTTTGCGTGTCTATATATTTTAATACCAGGAGAGGCATACTGCTTTTTGCCTTTACGCAGCTGGAGATGGCATGGACTAAAGTGGAGGGTGTTGGGCTGAAGCTTTCAGTGTCTTTCAGTGAAGTTAATGCAGCTTCTAACTAGAAGTTTGGAATTACCAATCACAATAATAAAATGCAATGTGGAATTTCCCATAATAGGCTCTGCAGAACCAATAATTGGCAAGCATACCACAGAGGGCTACAGGGAACAGTTTGGGTTGAGACGTCCCATAGATTTCAAGTTTAAGGCAACTGGCGCCATCTAGTGGAGACTTATAGCTTTAACAACTTTGTATGCAAATAATGAATAATAGAAATAGAATAATGTCATGTACTGTAAAACCAAATGTGACTTTATAATTCAAATCTGATTCTCACATTGCTTATGCATTTGTCCATTCTCTTGATATGGCCATGGGCAAAATCACTGTGCATTGACCAGTGGCCAGTGTAAAGATAATTGTTTGTATCCTTACTGTGACCTGTTTTTAAAATATTTTTTATAGATGTTAGGAGTCTCTGGAGCCAGTGGAACATATGAATCAGAGTCATCAAAAAGAAAATACATGACAAACCTGAAGAAGATGAACAGAGGATGTCAGTGTGAATGTTTCCTAATCGAATCTAAGGTTATTAGTTCTACTTATGTGTGCGAGGTGTGAGTGATCTGAAGTGTATCACAATATGTTCATATTGTCTCAGCACATGGCAAACTGCATGTTTTGGTTATAAAGGCCAGTTGTTACTACCTGTCTGTGTTTGGATGCTACACATAGGTAAAGTATGGAGTACAGTAACTAATTAATTTAATTTGTTGGCATGGATACGGCCCCCTCACAGAGGGTCACAGCATGTTTTATAGTGAAAACATGTTTTCCAATTGTAACAAACAACTCTTTCAATTTATTTTTTTTTCTATTTCTGAAGAAATGCTTATATGTGATGCCAAAACAAAATATTATAATTTTTAAAGTTAAGCTTTTTAACAGCATTAATGTAAGGTCCTGACAGCTGACAGCCAAAACATCACTCACACCTGTCCTCAAAGGCACTGTTACACACGTTCACCAATGTGAAAAGGAGTTGCATCCTTAGTACTTTCTCTTGTCTAGTTTCTAGTTGCGTGCAATGTGTGGATCATTTGGACTGGAGTTGCTCACCAAAATGCTCACGACAAAATACCAAAAGGATCAGACACAATGTTTTCAACTAGTACGTAAAAAGCTGAGTGAAAAGTGGCAGTGAGAAATATGGGTTTCTGTGAGTTTGTCTCCAATGACATTTATAAATCATTACACACACTCCCAAGGAAAAAGCAGATATTGTGTTTGATTTTTTCCCCCTATACAACTAGCCATAATATTACATGTTGCAGGACACTGTAGGACACCACATGTGTAAACTCGAGGATGGACCAGTGATTGCTCAGTCCCTAACACTTAAGCACTAACCTGCCCTGGGACACAATGACAGATGGTTTAACTTCTCCAACCTCCACAAAACACAGTGTTTTGCCAAAGGGCGAGAATGATATAATATGAACAATAGTAATAATAAGGTAATGAAATGAAAATGAAGTGGCGAAATAGATTATAAATAGAAATGTGGGCTAATTGACATTCTGGTAATTACATGAGTAAAATAGCTTAAAAAGACAATTATTGATTTATTGATCAATAATCCTGATATTGATCTGAGACCATTATTGATCAGGTAATATACAATTGCTCAGAGGCTGCAGGAGCATGGCCTTAGGCCTGATATTAGTGTCAGTGTGCAAAGTGAGGTTCAGCTCTAAGAGTCCAGTTGACTGGCCCTCTGCCCTGTGCCCTGTGGAGGGGGAAGCAGACAGATGCGTGCAGACAGATAGGCTCCAGTACATATGGAGAAAGGCCACATCTGTGATGTTTCACGCCTCAGCTGCTGTATATACCTCCAGCCACGAACACCATCAAATTACGAGCTTAACGTTTATTTATATCTGTATTGTTTCAAAGCGCATGCAAAAATATCACATGCAGCACAACATAAAGTGGCACATTCGTGATAATCTTTACGCACGCACTTTTACGTTTTCCACACGCTGGAAATGATATGCAAATAGCCAGGGAAAATGCTTAATAATACCTGATTGATTTAGTGTCAACAAAGCCTGACATAATTTAAGTAAAACATGTATTTACTGTCGCTCATTAGCTGAATTAACTGGAATATTGTGTCATTTTAATATTTTCTTGAGACAGAAGCACAATCATTTCTTTAAATTACACCCCCTGCATTTGGATAATAGACAGGCTAATAAGACAGTGGCCCTTTCTCTTCTGACAACGCTTTCATCTTCCATTTTACGCAGTAGTCTGGAGCAGTGCTATTTGGGCTGAACGTCTCCAAAACAGGGTTGTAATTTATTCCTCACACGCTATTGCTCATGGATCGATGCGCGCTCACGAGGCCTAGGCTTTTGCGGCGGCGCGCACGTGCTGCTCAGGAGCATCGTAGAGAGAGGGAGAGAAAGAGAGGGAGAGAGAAACACAGAAACCGAAACACGGCCAGCGATACAGAGAGGGAACCAAAGCAAGTGTCCAGCGAATGTCAGCCGCGTCCTGCCGCCGCCAATGCTCTGTCCTCGCATTCCTGTGTGTGCCACCTGACACGGTTTAAAGCGCCACAGAGGAACAGACGCGCACCTCCTCGGCTACGAACCACGAGTCCTCAAGCGGGCTGCGTTGATCAGGTGAGCCCCTCTCTGTGCTGTCCTCCCCTCCCCGTGTCCACCGTCTCCTTGCCCTCGGAGCGTTTCCCTCGTGGTTTAGTCCGGTAACTGTCCGAGGTGCTGAAGCGGACGGCCGCGTGCGCTTTGAGGAAACACCACGGCCTCACGCTGCGAGCACGTCCATCCATGACTTCGATGTTTGGTTGCTATAGGCTCCTTAGTGTTGCAGACTTCCCCTCAAGGATGTCGTGTGGGTGTAGTAAAGACACAAGTACAAAGCCCGTGCGTGCTCGCTGTCAGTGCACGGTTCTCGGTTAAGCCCCGGCTGCTTGTCCCCGGTGCGTTTCATGTATCCAAGCTGCATTGTCGGGTCTAGAGCCACCTCCTCCGGGGACGGTGTGTTGTTTTACTGCATCTCCGTTGTCAGTGTGTTCAGGGCTTCACTTCACCTTATCGTGGCATCGCGCTGGGAGCGTGCACAGCCTGTACAAATACGTCCACAAACGTGTCTTTTCATTTCACAAAACGAAGCAAACGTGTAAGATCCCGGGCTAAATGTTGAATTGAGTGGCAAATATCCATGACAGATGCTAAAATACAACCCATGTCAATCTGCCAGCAATTACAGGTGTTTTGGTACACAGTTTTACTCTGTGTTCTGAAATCACACCTTTTCCAAAAACGTCCTTGTGGGGACCTTGTGAGATGTTGGCCAGCAGAGTCCCTCAACATTTTGCATGAGAAAATGTGAAAATCCAGTGAACACAAATGAGGCTTTAGCCATACAGTTATGTAAATTGCCCCCTCATGTGTCCACAGCAAGCTAAGGTTCAGTGTTTTTTTTAGGTTTTTTTTAGTTTTTTTTACTGTAGTTCCTCTGACATACCTGTCTCCACTGTGTCCACCACAGGAGCACCTGACATTTGCAGTGGCTGACTCACTGACCGGATCATGGCACAGACCAACACTGGAGGGCAGGGGACCAACGGTGTAGCGGACGAGTCCCCCAACATGATAGTGTACAGAAAGGTAATGTGCCAGCTATTTTTAGTCATTGTGTGCGGATGTGAATGTGTGTCTCTCGTATCAATTTACCTAATCATGAGCTCAGGGATTCTACTACTAACAGTAAGACACTGTGCTTGCTCCATGACTGATTTGGGCTTTGACTGAGAAGTGAATCGGAGACATTCTCACTACATGGCGCTGTACATGGAAGATAACCATGGCATACAGTGGATTATGTACAATATACCGGACACATGTCAACACATACTTGTACACAAACACGCTGGGTCAACAAACTGCTTTCATCGTCCCGTGTTAGAGCATTGCTGACAGCCACAAGTGCTCACCACCACACTCAGCGGAGAGCTCAATTGTTAAAAATCTAATAGCCCAGTAGTTGTGTCAAATTGTGGGCACTGCCAAATTTCCTAGTTTGACCAGTTGGAGGTAGAAGAAATTGCGAATAGCTTTTGTAATCATCACTGTGCCAAATATATTTCTTCTTTCACAGTGCTCTTATTTGCTTATTGAAGAAGTCTATGAAAAAAAGTAATTAAAACCACTGCCAGTTTTATGTGAGATTAGCTGTTACCTAAAAGTGCAATGGGGAAACTTTATTACGAAACCTGCTTTAGTCACCTACTTCAATTCTTATCCAAGACCAGAGACCTTTTTGGTCTCCAAAATCAACTTAAAATGGCTACATTGAAAACCTCAGTTTTGTTTTGTGAGCACTGACTGTTCTATAGCAGCTGTATCACCAGATATTTTCTTTTCAGATCATGCATATAATGAGATAGCTGTATGAATATTTCCCTGCACCCACAACACAGATGTTCCCAAGCCTAATGTACGTCCCCTCTCCTCCATTCTTCTATAATTAAATGCAGCTGGATTGTGCTTATGGTGTCCTGCAAATTTAATGATCATTGTGCAAGCTCTATGTAAATGTTGCATTGCCATATGGGTAATGCAGTCCTATAGAATGATCGCTGACAATATTTGACCCATAATTTGATCAAATATGAACTCACAATCTAATACTAGAATCAGTTTTTATGCAGAACAAGACAGGACATTTTGTTTGTGATTTAAATTGTGGTATTTCGATTGTGATTAATCGCACAGCCCTACTCTTTGCTATTTTATCTGCAAGAGTCCAACATATTTTAAGGCCTGTAGTAGCAGTAGAAATTTTAAAATATACACTTAAGGTGGCTTCATTCAGTTTAGACATTTTTAAGTCATTCTTGGATACTAAAAAGAGCATAGAATTAAATTTGAAGTAGGTGCATTTTATAATAAAGCTTTCCCTGTGCACTTTTAGGTAACAACTAATCCCACTCAGGCATAAAACTAAACTAAAGACTACAGTCTTTTTCATAGACTTCTTCAATAGGAAAAAAATGCAGTGAAGAAGAAATATATTTGGCACAATAATAACCCTGTGTTAGTCTGTGAAAAAACTGCATTAAATATATTTAATCCAAAAAGCTGTCCCTGACTGTGAGTTGGAAATCTTTTTTAAATTTTTTTTTTTATATTAGATGCCCATCCAGTCACATAGTATATGCTGGAGGGAATATGTTTTACGTATTTTTTAAGCAAGACTTGGATTTGTGATTTTTTATATATATTTTTTTTTTTGCCATATCACCCGGGCCTTCTTGAAACACTGACCTTTGCTTTTAACCTATATAACCACCATTGCTTTGAGCTGTGACACATATATACAAGCTCATATTTTGTTTCAAGCGCTATACTGCTCTCATAGTCACAAATGATTTTTTTTAGAGAATAGATTCCACCACAAATTATATCACAACATTCCCATTTTTTTTTCCAGCAGCTTGAGCGCACCAGGAATTAGACACACTTCCCCTGAAATCCTAGATTGACAGTTTTTTATAGCACTCCCAGCATGCTAGGTAATATTACTGCCAGTGTGGGACAAGGCTTAGCAGTGCAGCCTTCTTTATGCCTTGGGTAAAAACAGAGTTCAAAGTCATAATTATTATCCGATTCTTCTTCTTAAAAAAGATTGGGATTATAAAATGGCCTGGATATTCTGAGCTAATGAAGATAGATGGATGTGTTGGCCATAGTCCTTTCTATATATGGACATGGAGGAGGAAATTGAGTGTCGTATGTAATGTAATTTTAATATGTAACTACGTCAAAATGAGATGGAAAGAGATTAATTGGATTCTTTAAGAGAAGCTTTGATATTGACTGATTCTAGTTAAATTAAACATTTCCCAAATGTGTGAAAGCTTTTGGCATAAAAACAAGTGTTCACAGACTGGCTGTTTAGTGCCTCCATTTGGCTCTTCTTGCTGCATTTTCTACTTTTGCCGTCATTATGATAAATCATTAAACTCATGACTTCTCACCACTTGACCACACATGGCCACAACTTGTCTCCCTCCACTGCCTGACCCAGATACAAAGCAATGCCCAGTGACGCCAGAGAGAATAGACATGCTGTAGAGAGATATCAACCGCTACTGCATTTGGAAATGGCTACGGCAAGTAAAAATGCGTCCAGAACAAACAGGTGCCGAGATTTGGCAGAGTTAGAGAAGCTAATATTGACTGGGACTTTGACTGTACAATCATAGAAATGCAATATCAGCTATGTTGTCTGAGAAGAGTACCGAGAGCCGTCATAGTTTTTCTTTTCTTTCCTTTTGAATTTAGACTATTTCACAGCAGTTATCTGGCTCCAAGAGCGCAGTGGCTTAATAAGTAAGCATGGGGAAACCTTAAATGCCCTTCTGTAACATGTGTCCTTTTTGCATGTGTCAAGGCTTGGAACTGCTTTGCCACTTCTTACAGCTCATCTTGAATTAGTTAAATTGTTAAACTATAATGCTTCATATTATTTTTGTTATTTACTTGTATATTTTTAATACATTTATTTATTTTGCTTTTTATTGTGTTAAATTGTTATTTCCTTATCAAAATCAAACTTTGAGTTGTATTTTGCTTCATTCATGGAGTGATCTTTTATATTGCAGCCATACCGACTTGTTAGTCTGATCTCGTCAGATCTCAGAGGCTGTGTAGGGCTTGGTCTGGTTAGTACTTGGATGCGAGACTGTTGGTAATACTGTTGTTGCGTCCTTAGGCAAGACACTTCACCCACATTTTCTGGTGTGAATGTGGTGTGTGCGTGAATGTTGGCGGTGGTCGGAGGGGGCGATGGGGCAGATTGGTAGCCTCACTTCCATTAGTCTGTCGCAGAGCAGCTGTGGCTCCAGTAGTGCCTGCCCACCACTGAGTGTGGAGAGAATGAATAATGCACTGTAAAACACTACATAAAAACAAAAACATCACTTAACACAATTGAAATCACAATTGTCATCAAGATCTGATCCAGAAACTGCGTCTTGCAGTAGGCTCCATCTTTCTCCAGGAGGCGTAACAACACCTGTCTCTATAAGTTAACAAAAAAGGTAAACTAATACTAAGGTAAAATACTTTTAAAATTTAGCACCACTGATATCCAAAGCTGGGGACTCAATGGTCAGAGATGTGGCAAAAAAAAAACAAAAAACAAAAAAATATATAAAGCCAAGTGTAGAACTTTGCAGTGTTAGTAGATTTTTCTGTGATGGTCCCATGAAGTACGCTTTGTCACAATAGAGATTTCATGATACATTATGAAGTCCAAACTGGGACACAAGTACTCACATGTAGAAAATATTCCTCTTCTCTTCACTGCCTTCATTCACCCATCGCTTTATATAAAACGTAATTAAACCACGAGGCTCATCCGATGCAATGGTGCAATAGTGGTGAATGTAGTGTAAGAATTATGTAACAGACATTTTCTGCTTGTGAACCGTACGTGGTGGTTGGATAGTTTTCCACTGGGAGTACAACTACAGCATACTTCTGTCCCTATCTACATCATTCTTACCTCCCCCTCTCCTAGCCTCCTTCCCCCCTCCAGCCTCCCCCAGCACACACACATAGTCTTGTCATTAAGGCCTAATGAAAATGGATGGGCGGCTGAGGTGTTGACCTGATTGGCTGTGGAGAAGTGTGCACACTGTTCCCTCAAGGGCGCGCACGGACGCACACTCGAGCCCCTAATGAACGTATACGAGCCCCGACATTCATCAAGCACTTTCGCGTATGGATACCTGGCCTTATAAGACAACTTAAAGTGGGGTGATTGGTTTAGCTAGAATCCATGTCAGGTCCTGTTGAGTCACAGTGTCTCAACTGAAGTCAAAGAAGACATATTAGGCAAAACTGACTTAAGAGTTTCTAACTGGCTTATAATAGATTCCATTGCTCTGAAAATTCTTGTTTTTAGCCATCCCCTAAGCACCCCCACTGCTCTGAACTTTTTTTAAAATTTTTTTATTGGTGATTGGTGACATCAAATACAGCAACGTCACTTAGCCATTTTAGATCAAGTTAAAAGATACAAAATAATAACAATAATAATAAAATACACTGTTACTGTGAACTTATCAGTAGGTGGCATTTGAAAAGTTAAGATTTGAATTTCTCTCAGCCACTTTAAAGTCACTTTAAAATGTAGTGATTGCTACGTTTGCCTTTCAAGTCATTCCCAAGTTTGTGGAAACACTGGTTTGTGACTCTGGGCCAGTTGAACAGAGGATCGTACGTCTCAACTCTTAAGTTTATTACATTAAGATAGAAATCCATCCTTGTGCACCTTTGTCCTTGTTGGGCCAGCCAAGACAGCTTCAACTATACTCACTTTACGAACAAAATATAGCCTAGGCAGCAGTCCATCTCCTCGGCTTCAGATGTGCACGACTGGCAGGCGGATTAGCCAATCAGAGAAATGCAAGGTCCATCTATATCAAAACAAACAAGGCTGTTCAAGAGGAAAAAGAGTATTTATTAAATACTGCAGAATCAGTGAATCTTTAAACACTGTTAATCTAAGTGAGAGAAGTTTGAATGAGAGCCTCTGTTTCCCATGTGTCACTGAACTAAACAGACTTGATTACCAAGCTCTATTTGACTTTGGCCTGAGGAAGCAAGAGGGAATGGCGATGAGACTGACATACAGAGAGCAGCAGTCTGGATCCCAGGCTACGTTTGGCCCATCGTTAACAGGACAAAACTGTGTTAAAAAGAACATTTCACATAACAGCAATCTTGTTAGTTTTATAAGCACAAAACACTAAGACTGACCTAACAGAACAAAAAGTGTTTGATACTATTCCTAAGCTTGGGTGAATTAGACTTGCTTGTTTCAGGGAGCGTGGGCCTGTTTAAAAATCTCAGTCAAATTAATGCACAAGAAACACACTGAGTACTAAGACATTTTGATTTGATAGATGTTGTAGTACTATGTGTATAATTAGTAGTCCATAAAACTGACAAACCACAAACCAGGCCATGATCCAGGAAGGGCATCTGATGTTAGAAAAAAAAGTCCCTTTGTCGGGGTCATACCTTAAATCTCCATCACTGACTGTGTCAGCCTTAGACGGCGTCCATGTAATTGTGTGTGTGTTTTCTCATTTGATGCATGTGCCAGTGTATCTGCGTGTATGAGCTCTTGTATGTAGGGCGAATGTTGCTAAGAGAGGGTGCTGAATTTTTTATGGTGAGCCTAAAACAGCTCTGGTGAAGTTCACAGGCACTCAGCGCGAGGAGGGACATGTTCTGTCGTCAGTGGACTGTGTGTCTGTAGGTGCGTGTGTGTATGAGTCACCCTCATAAGTGATAAAAGATTACAGACTTAATTAAAAGCCATGGAAGTGCTAGTAAAAATATTGAAGACGTTTTGTACTCGCCATAAAATGGGTGTGATACTTGCTTTGATAGTTCTTTGAGCATAATGACAGTACATGCAAAAATGAGTACAATAATGTAGTATCCTGCAGAGTGTTGGGATAATGTATTTTGTAACAGAATACTGAATAAATGCTTTGAAAGAGTATATGGTCCAGTCAAAGTACAGGATTCTGAATACTTAGAATACTTTCATGTGAAGCTGCATTATATTATACTAAAAACATGATTAAAATGACTTTCTATTCGTTCTACATTTACTTATTACTAATTAAAGAAAAAAAATAATAAATCACACATGCACTCACCACAGAAGCGGTGTTTTCTATTTTTCTCACTAACACCATAGAGTTTGAAGCCTATATTTCCAGATCAAACACCATAATGTATTTAAAAAAATATTCGAGATGTCTGTAGAGTAAAATCTCAAAAATGCGTATGGAAAATTAGACAATAAAAAAACGCCAAGGCACAGAAAAGTTACAAAGCCTTTATTACATCTTGGCTATTTCAGCCACAAAATCTCAAAAATCTCAAAACACCAGTGTGTTCTGAGATTTTACCCAGAGACAACTACTTCAAAATTTTCAAGTAAAAAAGAAGCTCTCTCCAAAGAGCACCTGTCTATACATTTGGACAATATACATATACTTAATGCTTCTCATTGTATTCTTTTTGGACCACAGTGTATTCCTTTGAATTTAAGGAACTATAGAAACACCTGCCTGGGATTCAGGATACATACTGACCTTACTTACATACTTCTACACTTTATGAAGTGGGCCTCACAGTCCACATCGTAAGGTGAATTAGCCATATCAGGGATACACATGGTCTGTCCATATCAAAAGAAATATGGCTGCTTACAAGGAAAAAATAAAGAAAAATAAATATTTCAGTTGACTAGAAAGCTGCAAAGATTTCTGCAGAAACAATGGGCGAAGCACTGAACACTCTTAATGTGAGGTGAGAAAAATGTGATTTGGTTCAAAATGATGGAAGAACAATGAGCTCATTCATTTCATGTGCGTCACTGAAATAAAGTGGAAGCATGTGTAAATTGTCCTCTTTAAAGACTTGGCTTACATGCAACTTCATAAAAGTAATCAAACACGTTGTAATCATTCTATTGACAATGTAGAATGTGGGCCTATTTATGTTTGGTTGGCGGAGAAAGCTGGAGAGCATACACACGAACATACTGTCCTCAATACATATTTTAAATTCGCTCCAGCTTTTGTATGGACCAAATCCTTTTGAATTAGACTGGTGTTTTGTGTGTCGGATTGGAATGAGCCAAATAAAGCAGTAGGTATTGTACTGGGTCCATTCAGAGTGTGCTAACATTTGAACCATGGAAGAGATTTGAATAGAGTGAATGAGACAGCGTGGCAGTGGTGAACAAATCAGATCATTGTTGCACGTTAGCATGTAAAAACTCAATTTGGGCTGGACTGTGAACACAGCCAATTAAAATACAATTCTATTTGACATTTTACCAGCCTTTGCACCATAATCCTGCTCCTGTATTGTTTAGTCTACATTGTCTTTCTGCTCAGGTGCTGACTGCGATCCAGTAATTGTGCTTGCTGCTGCCAGTTTGCCCTCTATCCTTGTGCAAAGAGATTAATCCCAAACACACTATTCTTCCCATATTTGCAGAGCTCAAACTAAATTCAATACTGTTTTGACTTGTAGTGATTACATAGGCAAAGTTATATGCCAGGGCTTTGTGAAGGTCAAAAATTATATAGACTACATATACAGTGTAAAATAACAATAAGCATTTGCAAAACTTGAGCATATAACAAAAAAAAAAAAAAAAAAAAAAAAAAAAGGCAGGATGTTTTTCCCAGTGGATGGATTTCATAGATCTGCTGATAGTTTTTCAATCTGGCAACAGGTAGAGTCCTTTTTTTGTACATGTGAAGTCAGCATGTTTAAGATAGTATTGGGCCTTACAATAACGAGTGTTTTGAACTTTTATGGGACACGCTGCCCCTCCCCCAACCCTGAGCAGTGATCTTATCCCGTTATTGTAAACTTCGGAGAGTGGATGGGTCTTTCCAGTCTACAAGCTCCAGTGAGGTTCACCTGGTCTTCCGTTCATTTATTTTAATACATTTTTTTTTTTTTTTCAGACCGAGGTTTAGTTTGTTTTCATTCCTGACAGTTTGTACTCCTCACACTAGCGCTCTTCCTCAGATCCTCAGAGTGGTCATGTGATGTTGCTGTCACGTGTCCAGTCAGCTGATTTAACTGGTTTTGGTTCTTTCTTCCTACCGAGGCAGGACGACAGCGCCATCTGCAGTCTGACTTCTTCAGGACAGTATCCCAGGTGTGTGAGAGAGAAAAAGCCCCCCCGTCCTGGTTTATAGTGAGCAGTTGAAACAGTCAGGTGTGAAAACAAACTAAACCTTGGTCTGGAAGAAAAAAAAATGTCTACAAGCTGCATGCAGAGTGACTGTTCTGCTGCCCCTGAAATGTTAAGGTTAATGCACAAAATGATTTTATATATGCTGTTTGAAAATAAAGTTTAATAGTTCATTTAGTTTTATGGACTGAAAAGATAAATGTCAAATGTAGAATTTGTAATGAACTCTCTTTATTACTTAGGCTACAGTCTGTTAATATTGTCATTTAGCTGGTATAATTGTATTTCATACGGCATAACACAATGATGTCAGTACATTTTTATCCAGTCAAATATTACAATATTGTCCAGAATCAATAACTGTTACTCTCTGTCAATATTGCGCATCCCTGAAGAACATGATCGTGTGAGCGGCTGAGCGCAGTTATCTGCTTCACAATAACATACCAGGCACAGGTCCAGCTTTCTTCATTTCCTGTCAGTCAAACCCTATACTGTATCCATCATCTCTACACAGCCCGGGTGACAAGTTAAAAAGCAATATTAGCATTTTTATGAGTGTCTTTCTGCTATGTGTCACCTTCTGGGACCCTTTACTTTCACCTGTAAAGGAGAAAAGAAAGAGTTGTGCTGAGGTTTACGTGCTTTCCTCTGGCTGACTAAGTAATGAGCAGCAAGAATGAACAGGCCGGTGGTATTAGTGCATTATATTGATTTATCAATTGATTAGGTGCTTGTGTACAAAGGATCATTTTGCAGGGACAAGTTGCTGCAGTAAGACAGTATAGTGAGATGTTGCAGCTTTTATTTATATACTGGGGTGGCTGGGGAGAGCACAAATCTGATGCTGCTAGCAACACTGTGCAAAAGCTATTGTGCGTCTACAAATGGTATAAATAATTGCCTTGCTAAGAAAGTTTCATTTGTAGTTAATTGGTTTGTTTATCTGATCCAGGATAAAGTGGGAAATAATGATTTTAAATATGTTTATGAAATAGAAAGTTTAGATGCAGATGTGAAGCTGGGTTATACATTAGCACAGCACAATTGAAGGTTGGTGGTTTGATTGCAGCTATTGTTATTGTGTACTCCCATGTAGTTGAGCAAGGCACTTTACCCACTTGATCTATGAATTTGTGTAGAAGTGGTGGTCAAATAGGTTGCATAATAATTAGAGAAGAAGGTGTTTAGTTGTCTGGTTGTCTTTAATTGGTCCATGGTGTATTAGTTTACCAAAAAATAGGTAGGATTTAGCTCTAAATTTGCCATTTTAACACACAAGTACAGTTTACTAGTACTTTTCTGTACAAATTGTTACTGTTTCATAAAATTCCATGAGCTTGTGGTCTTGTGAGTGCAGGTTGGCTCAGATCGTGGACATACTTTGCCATTTTGAGAGCTTTTGTCAGGACCACACCTTCTTTCTTTTAGTTGACTAATCAATGCACAGGACATGCCTTCAGTCAACCAAGAATGCCTGTAGCCAACCATAGCCCTAATATTCCCTAATAGTTACTCAATATTGCATTTATTAGGCTATAAATGTTGGAATATCAATATACATGTGGAGATGATATGCAATCACACAGTTTAAGTTCATTTAGGTAAATAGACTGTCCCAGTGAAGCCTCTGCTCTTGGATACTGCTTCATAAAGGGGGAAAAAAACCCATAAAAAACATATTAGCGTCATAATTTGGTGTCGTAATTCAATTTAAAAAGTGTAATAAAAATGTCTGTTTTGTTTTCCATGCAGGTTTAGTATATTGTGCATCAGCTTCTTGCCAATACACAGGCCCAGTCAGAAATCATAATGAGCCAACAAAGAAATAATTACTTTTCAATTAAAGACTGGTGAAATGTTTTGATCCGACACTGATTTTGTGCACAGCAAGACACATAATACTCTCTGAAATGACGCATTGAAACAATTACATCTTGTTACTACCATCTCTCCACAAATCACACTTTTATCTATACATTCTCCCAGCCTCTGTTTTATTGTCTTTCCATCATAAAGACTGGAGAATTGAATACATTTTGCAGCACTTCCAGTCAAGAGCTACACTAAAGGGTTCTTGTGGTGCCCGACTTGCCCCTTAAACAATCAGAAGTGCAGAGAGGCCAATGCAAAGAGGCAGCAGAGGTGATATGCTCTGTAATTGCCGGATCAGAAAGAAATCTGTATGTGTGTGAACAGTGCAGTGTTTTGTTTTAGCTTGCTTTTGTTTTCTTCTTTAGCTTCTTCTAGCTAGGGTGTTGTCTCACTTCTCTATACTCCCTCAGTGTGAAAATGTACATGAAACAGAGAAGGGGGGGGGGGGGGGGGGGGGGGGGGGGGCAGTCACTCTGGGATGAAATTGACATTTATGGCGTTTGTGCTGCTTTTCAATCTCATCTATTTTGTTTGTGTTCGTGTGTTCGGTGACGTCAATAACTAAGAGCCAATTAGGAGTGCTGGCATTTGTGACACATATGGGGAGTCGATAGTGCAGGGCAGGTGAGCCACTCGTCATGCTAACACTCGGCCCCATCACAGGCTAGGATAGATAAGTGGAACATACAAGGCATTTGATAAAATGGGGAGTAACAGTGATAATGGTGCGAGTATAGTACTTGTAGGTATGTGGAGAAGGTGCTTCAGCAGGGGATGATGTGCTAAAAGATGTATATCACGATGTTTTTGTAGCCAAATCATGATTTTGAAACTAGTAATGAATTATCCTCCTAGGACCTGGCGTTCACATATGTGGACAACACATTTTGGGTTGTCTAGGCCATAATGCAAATTTTTAGCAGAAGAAGAACAGCATACAATAACAGCAACAATGCAAAAATGTTCAATTTAGAATATTTTTAAGAGTTTAGGATGTTCAGAATATGTATTTATTAATTATTATTATTATTATTATTATTATTATTATTATTATTATTTATTTATTTATTTATTTATTTTTTTTGTAAAGGCATATGTCTTCCTGCACCTGTGAGCAGCACTTCGAATGAGACACATTGTTCCAAGAGGCACAATTGTAGTATCTCATTTTGTTTTTACTCAAGACAAATGTTGCTGTGTTCAGGCGCTTGAGAAATTGTTTTTGAAAATCATTATTCAAATGTTCTATCAAAATGATTAAAATGTACAACGAATGTCCTCATATATGGACATTGTTTTTCTCAGAAACTACATCAGGTAAAAATGATCCCAATAAGTCCAAATAACAAAGAGAAATTAATAAAGCCATGCAAGAGCTCGGGTCCTAGGAGATTAAAATGCATTGAACAGCGCTTTTCCAGGCACTCTTTTCCCCTTTACAAGTCCATGCATTATTTCATACTCAGTGGGAGTAAACTTCTATTGTAGCCACAGCTGCCCTGTGCTAGACTGACGGATGCAAAACTGTCAACATGCATACACACACATACACACACACACATACACAACAGTCATATTAGACAATGTGGGTGAAGTGACTTGCCAAAAGACACAATGAAACTTTTGCACCTGGTATTCTCAGCAGTCTCCCATCCAAGTAGGTTCAACCCTGCTTAGTTTCTGAGATCAACCGAGATCAAGGAGGTTTGGCCACAAGTTGTATAAAAAAACAGAACACTATAGTTCAAGAGAGGATCACAATATTTGGGAGCTCTACCACAGGCGTCACACCACGTTTCTATGGAAGATAATGAGCTATTGAATATGGAAAATCTAGGTCAACATGATGAGTTGGTTTACTGACAAGTATTCATTCACATGGAAATAGGATCAGAACCTGGCTACGACATATTAGCAAATGAATAGTCACTTTGCAATTTTATACTGCAATTAGCATACTTGCTCACTTGCCTAAAGGCTATACAAAATAAGTGTCTCAGTAGAAATGTTATTTTGCACATTTAGTTGTCGCTGTCTTGGAAGAAAAATGTTTTAATATCCAAATTATTTTTACAATTGCTCCCACCGTTCGTACTTTTTGTTTTGGTTCATTCCTGGGTGATGTTAATGGTTATCACAGCATTATCTTTGAAAGGTAAGGTATGCAAAATGACAAACTTTTTTAATAATAGTATTGCAGATTGGCTTGGTTTAAAAATACATTTCAATAGTTTTGTTCCATGGCACACTGCTGCTGACTCCACTGTTTCTTGTCGATATTGAGAAAGGCCTAAATGGTAACATATTCTGTACTGATTGAGCTAACTCTTACAATAACAGTTTTGAGCCTAAAACTTTTGACTGAAGATGCCTCCACTGCTGTGAATATAGATTCTCTGCATGATTTGTTATCAGATAGCATACCACCTAGGGTTAGCAAGGAAACAGCTGTGCTTTGTTTTTTGTTAGTTAATTCTTATTGTAAACTACAGTAAAAGGAAGGAAGTATTACTGCAAAGATCATTTACCCCCAAACACAAGGATGGCTAGATATTCAATCTGTGATAATGCAAGACCGAAGCGAAAAGGTTCAAGTTACATTGTACTTTTAAATGAATTTCACATTGACTTATTTGAACTTTGTGGCAGTTTGTATGAATTGTTTGATATTAGCCACAGGGCTGCAGGAGTCAAAGTTTCATGTTTGGAAATAAAAAGGTTTTAAAAAAATATATGTTTATTACGCTCGATCTGTTCACCTGCTCATCTGGGCTTCAGGAACTGACTGAAGGATTTGTATAAAATATGTAAATGTTATGTATAAAGATATAAATAGTGGTGTGTAGCATTAAGCTGAGCTCTCGGTCAGCTGGAGTCTGTAGTGTAAGTCTGCAGGTTATATAAGGGTCTAAGAAGTCCTCAGGGGCTTTAAGCTATGGCTGACTCAGGTCTTCCATGTCCTGCTTAGTTAATAGAAAGATTACAATCCACATTCGTGATTGTTTCTCTGCTTTCATGTGCTGATAGGCTTAACTGTCCTACATAATGCATTATGTCGGCTTTACACAAAACAACTTATTTCAGTGGCATAGTAATGTTTGTTTTGGAAATACCGCAAAGACTCAACTGGCATGGCACCTCTATTGGTATAATTGACAAAATTATGCACCAAAATTATATGTATACACAAAAAAAAGGAATCGTGACATTTCTTCTCACAATAAAATAAACATTTGATGTCCCTCCTCCAGGTTAGGGCTGCCAAAAGCATCGAAAATCAGACAACAGTTGATTCTAAGTATCAAAACAGATACTCATTTGAGCAGGTATTGATAGTAAAAAAGTCAGACTTCCAGGACAGAAATGAGCCTTTAACTTAAGAATGATCTTGAGCAGTATCTTTCACAAGTATAAGCCACATAGACTAGTATACACCCATGGACCACTATGAACCTACTGGACAGAAATGGGAATAGAAAACAAAGTGCTGCCATTTAGTGTTGAAGATTCCATTTTGTTCTATAAAGAAAGTGTTTGTAATCATCACTGTGGTATCAGAATCGGTATTGAGGATCAAGTCTATTCCTTAACATTGAGTTTGAAAATGTGCTCCAGGTAAAGTTTGGATAAAACAATGATACAGAGCCTTTAATCAACACATTAATCTTTAATTAACTTTTTCATTTTTCTCTTTTGAAGAAACAACATTATAACATGATGAGCACACAGTACTTGAGAGTATTGTTTCTGTCTGGACAGTCCTCGCTCCATCTGCATCTCTGCAGTGTCTTGTGGTACTTCCTGTGAACTCCCATTTTGTTAGTGACGCTTCATTTCCCCGCTGCACATATACTGTAATCTACTTTGCGTTCTTGCTTATCCTGCCTCTAGCTATCCCTGCTTCTCTCTCACAAATATAAAATGTGGTCCACCAATTGCATTTTGGATTTGCAAAGTTGGCGCAGGGTTACAGTACTTTAGCAGTTTGGAGTATTTGAAAATATAAGATTTGATACGACTTTCAATCTCATATGATACAGATTGTACAGACTGAACTGTATTTTGATAGCAAGGCACCAAGGATAATATTGTTTTTAATCTCACTAAGTATAAGATTGACTCTATCCCGCAATGGTAAAGACTGTGCCAAAACCTGGATTTGAACAATATAGTGTCTAGTTCAGCGGAAAAAAAATCTCTGACCATTGCATTTATTGAAAAAACAAAAGACTGACTTCCTGCCGTGTAAACCTTTCTGTGCCAACTTCTTCTGGTTGGAGCTAGAATCCTTGACCCTGTCTCGCAATGCTATAATATTCATTTCTTTGGATGCTCCAGATCCGTACAATGCCACATCTAAATGTCACACTGAATACTGAATGCTTTTTATGCACTGAGTTATGCAAATAACAGATTGCATAAAATGTAAATGTTTTATAAGATAATCCTTTGGGCTCAGATGAAGCACAATTATCACTTGGATGAACCAGAGAAGCTTCAGTGTTTTCACCGTTTGCTGTGAACAACACCTTTAATAGATCAGTGTGAAACAGGAGCCCACAATACAACCCTAACCCTAACCCCCTACAATTGTAATGTGGGCTTGCAAGCATACATGGAAGTTTCACTCCTCATCTTCTCTTCTCTCTCTCTCTCTCTTTCAGTTTATCTCCTCCACTCCCTCATATCTCCTCTTTCTATTTGTCTCTCTCCTTCATCTCTCCTTCTCTCACTCTTTCTCTTTTTCCGTTCTGCCTTTGTACTATTTTTCTTTCTTTCTTCTGTTTCTCTGTTCTTCTTTTTGTATTTCTCCCTTTTTTTGTAATTCTCTCCCCCTCTCACGTTGTATTGTATTTGTGTTCTCTCCCCCTCTCTACCTCCCTCTTCCCCTCTTTTTCCATTTGTCCCCTTTCCTCTCTGTGTCCATTCTTCCCTTTACCTGTTGTATTGTTTGTCTGTTTTTGTTTCTCTCTTCTTCTCTTGTATTTCTGTCTCTCCCTCTCTTTGTACTTCTCTCTCTCTTTTTCTGTTTCTCTCTCCCTCTTTTTCTATTTCTATCTCCCTCTCTTTTCTATTTGCCTCTATCTATTTCTCTTTCGCATTGTATTTTATGTGTCCTTCTCTCCCTCTTTCTTTTTTCTTCCCTCTCCCTCTTTCTATTTCCTTATCTTTATTTTACTATCTCTCTCCCTCTCTCTCTCTGTTTCTCTCTCTCTCTGTGTGTGTGCCTCTCCTTCTCTCCTCCCTGACTTTCTGGCTCAGTGTCTAGACTCTTGTCCCAGGCCTCACCCTATTTCCATGTACCATCCATCTCCCTCTTTGCCCTCGCTCTCTCTCTCCCTCTCTCGCTCTCCTTCTCTCCTCCCTGACTTTCTGGTTCAGTGTCTAGACTTGTTTTCATGTACCAACCATCTCCCTCTTTGCCCTCTCTGTCTCTCTCCCTTTTCTTCTCTATCTATCTCTCTCTCTCCTTCTCTGTCTCCATCTCTCTCTCTCTTTCTCTCTCTCTCTTTCTCTGTCTCTCTCTCTGTCCTTCTCTGTCTCTCTCCTTCTCTGTCTCTCTCTCTCCTTCTCTGTCTCTCTCCTTCTCTGTCTCTCTCTCTCCTTCTCTGTCTCTCTCTCTCCTTCTCTGTCTCTCTCCTTCTCTGTCTCTCTCTCTCTCCTTCTCTGTCTCTCTCTCTCTCTCTCCTTCCCTGTCTCTCTCTCTCCTTCTCTGTCTCTTTCTCTCCTTCTCTGTCTCTCTCTCTCCTTCTCTGTCTCTCTCTCTCCTTCTCTGTCTCTCTCCTTCTCTGTCTCTCTCTCTCTCCTTCTCTGTCTCTCTCTCTCTCGCCTTCTCTGTCTCTCTCTCCTTCTCTGTCTCTCTCTCTCCTTCTCTGTCCCTCTCTCTCCTTCTCTGTCCCTCTCTCTCGCCTTCTCTGTCTCTCTCTCGCCTTGTCTGTGTCTCTCTCTCGCTTTCTCTGTCTCTCTCTCTGTCTCTCTCTCATTCTCTTTCTCTCTCTCTCCTTCTCTGTCTTTCTCTCTCATTCTCTGTCTCGCTCTCCTTCTCTATCTCTCTATCTCCTTCTCTGTCTCTCTCCTTCTCTATCTCCCTCTCTCCTCTGTCTTTCTTTCTCCTCTCTCCTTCTATGTCTCTCTCTCTCTCTCTCCCTCTTTCTCTGTGTCTCTGTCTCTCTCCTCTGTCTCTCTCTCCTGTCTCTCTCTCTCTTTACCCTTTCTGTCTCTCTCCTTCTCTGTTTCTCTCTCTCCTTCTCTGTCTCTCTCTCCTTCTCTGCCTCTCTCTCTCTCTTTACTGTCTCTCTTTACCCTCTCTCTCTCTGTCTCTCTCTCTCCTCTCTCTCTGTCTCTGTCTTTTTCTCTCCTCCTCTCCTCTATGACATTCTGTCTCAGTGTCCAGACTCTCATCTCAGACCTCAGTCTATTTCCATATACCATCCGTCTCCCTCTTTGCCCTCTCTGTCTCTCTCTTTGTGTCTCTCTCTTTACTGTCTCTCTTTACCCTCTCTATCTCTCTCTCTGTCTCTCTCTCCTCTCTCTCTGTCTCTGTCTTTTTCTCTCCTCCTCTCCTCTGTGACATTCTGTCTCAGTGTCCAGACTCTCATCCCAGACCTCAGTCTATTTCCATATACCATTCGTCTCCCTCTTTACCCTCTCTGCCTCTCTTTGTCTCTCTCTCTCTGTCTCTCTCTCTGTCTCTCTCTCTGTCTCTGTCTTTTTTTCTCCTCCTCTCCTCCGTGACATTCTGCCTCAGTGTCCAGACTCTCATCCCAGACCTTAGTCTCTTTCCATATACCATCCGTCTCCCTCTTTGCCCTCTCTGTCTCTGTCTGTCTCTGTCTCTCTGTCTCTGTCTTTTTCTCTCCTCCTCTCCTCTGTGACATTCTGTCTCAGTGTCCAGACTCTCATCCCAGACCTCAGTCTATTTCCATATACCATTCGTCTCCCTCTTTACCCTCTCTGCCTCTCTTTGTCTCTCTCTCTCTGTCTCTCTCTCTGTCTCTCTCTCTGTCTCTGTCTTTTTTTCTCCTCCTCTCCTCCGTGACATTCTGCCTCAGTGTCCAGACTCTCATCCCAGACCTCAGTCTATTTCCATATATCATCCGTCTCCCTCTTTACCCTCTCTGTCTCTCTCTGTCTCTCTCTCTGTCTCTCTCTCTCTGTCTCTGTCTTTTTCTCCCCTCCTCTCCTCCGTGACATTCTGCCTCAGTGTCCAGACTCTCATCCCAGACCTTAGTCTCTTTCCATATACCATCCGTCTCCCTCTTTGCCCTCTCTGTCTCTGTCTGTCTCTGTCTCTCTGTCTCTGTCTTTTTCTCTCCTCCTCTTTTCCGTGACATTCTGCCTCAGTGTCCAGACTCTCATCCCAGACCTCAGTCTCTTTCCATATACCATCCGTCTCCCTCTTTGCCCTCTCCTTTTATTTGCCCACTCTCTTACCTCCCTTTTGCTTTTGTTCCTACGTTGCTTTGATGCCTCAATATCACACCAACAACTTTGTCCATCTCACGTGTGCCCCACCCCTCCCTCTTCCTCTCTTCCTCTCTTTCTCTCTTTCTCTCTTTCACCCTGTACCTAGCGTGAAATCATCCAACATCCTTTGAACTCCTCACAGAATGGCCACTGTCTTTCATCCAAAAAAAAAGAAGAGTGGAAATGTTTTTAAAGCCAGCTGGAGCGCACTCGTTTCTCTGTATGATTCATCCTGACTCATTTCTTTATTGGAAAATTCTATCTAAACAAACAAACAATTTAAAAAGCGTCATTTTCCCTTTTCCGCTGTGACAAACCTCCAAGAATAGTGGCTTGATTTGCAGTGACTCTTGACAATGAAAGCTGTAATTCTCCCTGAAGAAATCGTGCGCTCCTGATTAACTGGTTACACATTCACTTGTTTCATATATTTAGCATATCCCTATTGAGTAATAATACAATTGATAATCATGAAGGTTGCACACAAATATTAGCAGGCTTTGTGCAGTATTTGAGGCAGCAGTTCACCTGGAGCTGAGCGAGCTTCACAGCGTCGCTCCATTAGTTCAGCTTAGCGAGCACAGCCAACCGTCGCGTTCCAATCCATATGAACCCGGGGCGCCATCTTGACTCAACCTGCCCGGCTTTGCTTCTCCGAAATGTACAAAAATAAAGATTTGGAGAAGTATGCGGTAGTTCAGAGTAGACATTTTTAAACTGCAGAAGTCTTTTTTTTTTTTTTTTTTCCCCTCCCTGATGGAGACAATAATGCCACATATTTCCAGGTAGAATATTGTTTAATATAATTAGTTTAAGAAAAAAAAAGTGCAGGTTCATATTTACAAGATGTGCTTTTTTACTTACCTACCCTTCATAACAGCTACATCTTAGTTAGCCTTAATAAAGTATGAACAAAGCCTGAGTTCATGAAGAAATTATTTATTTAAGAAAAATTCAGGCTTAGTTTCTACTTAATGAAGGGGATAGGAGTTAGGGGACAGTGTTCCTTTGTTTACGTTCTAAAAATAAACCGCAATAGGCGAAATCCGCAAAGTAGTTAGCTTTATTTTTTACAATTATTATATATGTGTAATATCAAGAACATGTATGCATCCCATAACTTATTCTTTACATATTTTTGCAATTAGCGTAATGTTATATTCATACAACATTTCCACCA
Organism: Periophthalmus magnuspinnatus; assembly: GCF_009829125.3. Classification (NCBI taxonomy): domain Eukaryota; kingdom Metazoa; phylum Chordata; class Actinopteri; order Gobiiformes; family Gobiidae; genus Periophthalmus; species Periophthalmus magnuspinnatus. The sequence continues at coordinate 1,566,617 of NC_047140.1, read as the reverse complement.
ACATAATTCCCTTCAACAAACTTCTCGTAGCCCTTATCACACTCGAGCATCAATTTAAATCTAGGTCAAAACATTGTAGGATTCATATTAGTGTAATTGTAACGACATGCTGCTTTTGTACTGCCTAATGAAATCATGTCAAGCCCCACTCTCTTTCAACATTGTTCCGTGCTGCACTTGGAAGCATATGTCTGGAGTGAAATATGGGTTAGAAGATGGGAGAAGGAAATTGCCGCTATTAAATACATCGTGGTTATAATAGATGATATAATAAAGTTTCCCATAGACTCCCAAAGCCACTGTTGTCTTTGATTGTCTGATCTGCAGTCACTGTGTACTGACAATACTATCTTTGTTTGTTCTTTCTCATGCCTCCATTTGGCCAAAAGTTCTGGTGGCTTTTGGCCGTTCTGCCGGCATCGCCATGACAACCACATCCGCAGTGTGTCAAGCTCTGTCATCTCCAGTGCTTTGACAGTGTGCCCAGCGCGGCTTAAGTTAGTGCTGTGATGGAATAGGATAAGAGGGATCCTGTGACGTGTGTGTTAGCAGGACGTTAGCATTCAAACATGTGATTAAACTGTCACTTTTCATTCACAAATTTCAATAGAAGTGTACTTATGTAATACAGCAAGATTTCTGGTATGTATAGTTGATATTTTATTGAATCATTTCTATGCAGTGGCACCTTGCTCTGGCTCCGCGTCTGTGCGTATAGCCATTGAAAGAAGCAATACGATCCCACATGGAAGAAAACAGATATTACATTGTAACATATACAGCAACATCACACTGTTACTTTATGACTACATTCATTTAAATGTCCACTGCGTAAGAATAATGCATTGTCTGCTGCTTGTGTGCTACTGTACCATGAGCACTTCTAGCCCTGTACTACACATGAACATAGTGAGAGCTCCGGAATACTGTTGTAGCCGAGTGGTTTTTGCTTTACTTGCACAGTAGTCAGTTAGATTTAAGTCGTTACTGGTTATCTTGAGTTTTGGTTGCTAAATCTGCTGTTCTTAAACTGTGAGTTGCACAGCTGGAATTTGCTTATTTAAATAAACAGAACTGTAAGAAGTACTCACTTTTCTTAGTTAAGTAAAAGTACAGATACTGGAGCAAAAATATACTCAAGAAAAAGTAAAAACATCACATGAAAAAATCGGCTTAAGTAAAAGTATTGAAGCACTTGTTTAAAAAATGTACTTGTACAGAATTTGAGTCTTATAAAACAACAAAAACAACTGAATCGTTTTTGGGGTTTTTTTGTTTGTGTTTTTGTTTGTTTTTTTTCTAGCTGTTTGTATTTATATGTTTGTGTTTGCTCAAACTACGGACATGTAAAAAATAAACCCCTTAGCCTTTTTAGCAGGTCTCACACAATAATAAAAAATACTTTTACTTTTCAGTCCTGTCCAAAAATGTAGTGGAGTAGAAAGTACAGATACTGCTCTCAAATGTTGTGAAGTAAAAGTAAAAAATATCCACTTTAAAATTGACTTACCATACTTTAATATTTCCACCGCTGCAAATAAAGGTTGTATTATCTCACTCAGTATTAATATAAATATTTGCAATAGCTCAACTCTATATTCTCTTTCTAATTTAGTCTTGCCCATAGGATGTGCATCTGAAAAGAACAGAGCAGGATTGGTATCCTCAGGGGCAAAACAAGATTTATAACTTCACACCAACACATCTTGTCCTGCTGAGGGCAATGCATTTGTATCCAGAAAGTCTTCTTCAGCCTGTGCTGTGGCAGTGCAAATATGTGCTTTTATAGTCTTTGAACAACTCTAATTAAAAATGTTAACAGTTTTAAAACTGGTTATCACCTCATTGCAGTTGCTTGAAGAATAACTCTTTTTACGTAGTATTTTGCCAACATAAAAATCTAGGTGTATACGTTTTTACCACATATTTGAGTAAAAATGTGCACATATATATTGTAGTAGTTCTTGAGGTCAAAATAAGTTCACTGTGTACTGTTTGCATCTAATTATAAAGCTTTTTTATTGCGCGGCAATCAGGAAATGTGCATTAGCATGCTCATTGTTGTTTGACCTAGCTTTACTGTACTGCACTTACAAACTCATTGCAGTGAATAATTAGGATGCTCTGAAAGCATAAGCTAAGTGAGGGATAGCTTTGAACCACTGCAAACCATTTAAATGAAATTGTTCTGTTTTTCAACTTTCTATATCCAAATCCTTGACATTTTTATATATAAACAGTCTGAGTGAGGGGATGCATTTACAAGGTGAAACATAGCTCCTGTAAATGTATTTCCTTTAATTAAGCCCCTCCCCTCACTCCATTTGAAATTATGAATTTGCAGGTAACAAACCAGATGATTTTTAGGAAGGTTGGAGTTTAGTATGCAGCGCTTGGAAGGAGGCAAAAGCGTCTCCTTCATATGGATCTTTAAATGTGCAGTGGTCATTCTCTGACCACTGAGCCAGGTTGAAATAGATGCTTATTTAAAACAGAAGAGAATTTGAATTGTATCTGTGACTACTGGACTGAAATATGACACAGTTTGATTGATGATGTCTGGATGTCACAGAATGCAGAGAACAGGAAGATGACACTGTCTCTGCTTGAAGCCGTAGTAAACTGAGGTCAGCAGACGTACAGCTCGTCCAGTATATCATTTTGTTGACATTTGAAATTATGGAGAATGGATGTTTTTTGTGGAGACAGAAGCAGTGGGAGAGACATATAAAAGTTTAGCCCAAGCAATGAAGTTGGAACTAAAACCAAATTTTTCTAATATGAAGAACAGACATTTCCACTCCGCACTGTTAAATGCCTGTGCGGCATCGAGCGGAATGATGACTTCAGGGTGGAAATGATATTAAGAATACGTCAAAAAAACAAATGTCGAACAGGAATGAATCCTGTTTGGTCTAATGTGATTACTGTAGGAAGGCATGTGGCCAGTGTTTTATAGAGTATCTTAAAGTCTGCATTAGTAATGAGGTGGTTTGTACATTTTGGTTGTAAGATTCAAGGCCCTCTATGGCTCTGTAATGTGATGTTTTATATATAACACAGGCAGATTTAGTTAGTGGAGACATTTTGGTAGATGGTCTGTCCAACATTGTGTCCTTGCTAGACTGAAAACATCCCCTATTATGAGATGTGATTGTCAGTACTGGGATTCTTAGCAAAAAAAAAAATCATGATTATCCGAGTGTGGTGCATATACTCAAATTAAGGTAAGTTGTTTGTTCTTTAACATGCCCAAGATTACAACAAAATGGCCATTCTTATCTAAAATTTTGGTTGAAAATGAACATTTTTTATGAATAATGGCAGCAGATCATCTGGATCTGTTATCAGATTTGGAATGAAAAATATGACTCATCCAGCATCTGTTTAAGGATGGACGTCAGAACATCTCAAGTGGGTCTTTTCAGTCGTTGTAAGCGTGTCAGAACCTTACCCTCCTTAACAGCCTTTTCAAACCTCGAGCGCGTAGAGACTTTCCGGGTTTATATGAGATGTCATTTATCATTTCGATTGATGGCTGATCTGGAAAAACAGACATGTATATAAGCAGTTGGTAAGTAGAAGAGAAGAGACGGAGAGTTTCTGGAAAGAAATAGATAGAGGAAGCTTTAAAAAATAAAATAAAAGAAACACATGTGCAAAAGAACAGGTAAAAAGACACAGAGAAGCAGAAGAAAAGAGAGGAGAGTAGAAAAGAAAGAGTGTCAGAGAAAAAAAAAAAAAAGGAAGCTCCAATTAGTCCATGTAGTCCAGGGCTTTCCACACTTCCAGAGCTTCCAATCCCGGTACATTAATAAGAAAAGAAGGAAAAAACTCTATATGCTCTAAGTGTTCCATGTGATATGCTGAGAGGGTTACTTAAATGTCTCTCTGGTTTTCAGACTAAGACTATTAGAATTTGCAACAGTGGCTCAGTGATTAGAGCAGTCCCCCAAACCAAATGCCAGAGTATTGATTCCCACCAAGTTCTGGTATTATTATTATTGTTGTTATTATTATTATTATAAATGATCTACAGCATCTTTAATAAACCTTTATGGAGTTAGTTGTTGTAGTTGTTGTTAGTTGACACAATTTTAAGTGCAGTAACAATGACTCACCCAAATGTAAATCAGTGTGTGTGCCTTTTTCAGGGAGTTTTCTCATCTTCAGCTGATGCCTGTTGGAGCTGTAGGTTAGCAGGGCCTCTCGTTACTTGTGTCTGAGCCTGATAAAGGACAGATGTTATCCATGCTGCTGCAGACCTTAAATAAAAGACAAGGTCAGCTTTAACAGTGCATTAGGATATGATGGGAGGGCTGCTGCTGCCGCCGCTGCTGCTGCGTATTCCTACCCACAAACTGATTTGATTTCTCCCATTAGTTTGTAAGCAGAAGAAAGACAAAGAGGAGCCAATGGGGCCAAATGTTCAGGATAAGTCAGGGTTATTCTAATAAATTCCTCAAATCATAGTAATATATTAATAGTACAAAGTTTTCAGAGAGTCATTATCTGGACTAGATTTTGATAATAGTGCCAGTCGTGTCAAGAGGGATGGTAATATTGAGGACTACACAATGTACAGCAATCAACTGAGTAAGCGCAATTATTAAATCACAAACATCTGCAGTTAATAGAATGTCCTTTGCAAAGATTAAAATACTGTCTTTTTATAGAAACATCTTTTTGTATCTGTAGTTTTGACCTCTTGCTGTGCTATATGTATTTGATATAGTATAGGTAAGTATATTAGTAATAACAGTAGTAGTGACTGTCATTGAACCTAGTAGCAACAGTATATACAGGTTTACAATGGGCCGTAGGAGAGCTATATCATGGATAATGGTCAGCTATTTCTCAGAGTTGGAAGATGGAGACACATTTTCTCTATGGCAAATTAATATTTGACTCAGAGAGACCTGCTCAATCCCTCAACCTCCTTTCTGTCTAAAATGCCAACTGTGCTGCACCCTCCACACCCGCGTTCATATTTACACTTCGCTACTACAAGAGTCAATATATATGCTTATATTCGGTGCATATCTCTACTTTTTGGTGTTGTTATGACAGGAGGAAAATAGCTCACTTCCTCAGAAAACTATAAAAATTTGATTGGGTAATATCACAAAAAAAAAAAAAAAAAACTAGCAATAAGCAAGACTTGGCACACTCTGTGACACATTGCAATAATTTGGTTGGGGAAATCGGGTGAAATTAAAAAGGAAGGGAATTGGTTTCTTTGCCTACTTAAATAGCAAAAATCATTTCACCGTATTCCCAAACCTTCACATTAAATGATACCACCCACTTGTCAACACGGCCAACTTTTTGTGCCAAGTATTATATACTCAGAATGCAATTATATTCAGCCAAAGTTTGGGGCTAATGGTGAAGCTGCAGTTGAAATGATGGATAAATATGAGTTAGATTTACCAGTGATATAACATAACCAAGTCATTGTTCAATATACATGTAGAATATATAAATAAATGAAGAATGTAAGCATGAAATAAAACCTTGAGTGGGTAAATTATAATAAAAAAAATATTTAAAGGTGCACTATGTAACTTTTTCTGGTGAAGGGTCTGTCACATTAAACATTGAGAAGAAGGTGGCACCATCAGGGCAAGTGACGGACCAGATCTGTGTCCATGAGGCATGTTTTCATATTGTTGAGCATTAAAAACAACTGTAATTGAATAAATGCAAGATAGATTAAATTAATGCCATTATCTGGGACATTCCAGGAAAAACTATCCATGGCTTTCAAAATGACGAGATTTTGTGAGATGTTGCCATAACAATTAACAAAGGATGGGGGGGGAGTCAATTAATTCAACATGTGGCATATAACAGGGAGCTGAAACCCATAAATAACATCTCCATGGAAACAAGTAGTTGGCTTATCCTCCACCAGAAAAGTTACATAGTGCACCTCTAATATTGTTCCTACGCCTTTGAGACTAGTTGACCAATGTGACCTTGTGGTGTGAAGTCCTGCCCGCTTTCATAACTCTTATTACAATATGCTAATAACGATTAAACAGCTTTCCAGAAATATAAGCAAAAAAAGCACGCTATTAACCTCACGCCACGCTATTAACTGCACACTTCAATTTGAAAAGTTCACCCATCATCCTCATTAACTCCCACCCCCCTCCGCCCCCTCCCCCCCTCTCCCGTCCTCCGTGTCCCAGCTGACGACCTGGCCCTGCCCTCTCTCTGGTCTATAGACAGGAGAAGGCACCAGAATGTCAGCCTGCCAGTCTCCAGCTGCCTTGCTCTTATTGCTATTCCCACCACATAGCGCTCTCCTGGCTGCGTTCTCCACACGTGCCAAGGAGGAATGTGCGAAAAGAAGCGATCGGGAAGAGAAGGGGGGGATCAGTGCGCCCCCTCCTCTCTGTTATGTTATCTGAACCTAAAAATAGCTTTCTTTTTTTCCCTCTTTCTTATTTTTTTCCAATTCCCGGTGCGTCTCGGGCCTCCCTCCCTCCCTCTCTCAGTGTTTGGCCTATGTAAACAGTGTCTCTGGTGTGGAATGATAAGGCTTCTCAAGTGCATTGCCAGACAGTGTGGACTTGTGGAGATGAAAGATTCACTATATACAAGATTAGATTTAGTGCCACGTTATTCCCCTGGACACGCTCTGCACTGTTTATGGCTAAAAATAATAAGAGGTGTTTATTAAAGGCTTCCAAATCCAGCAAGTGTGAATATCAGGTTTAAAAAGTCATGCAGCAACAAAAAGTGCAAAAAGTGAAGATATTGTTCACAGTGCAATATAGTATAGTGCGAATCCCTGATATCTATATCGAATTTATATTACAACACTAAGAGAACATGCAGAAATTCTACCATCAGTCAGTATTGTATCAAGCTGCTGTCTGTCCATTGACCCAAAAATTGACGTTCAAAGATCATTGAGCGGCCAGATCCACAGACCTACAGGTTGGTGATGCGATTTCAACTCCCACAGATGAATGTTGTCGTTGTTGTTAGGCAAGACACTTAACCCACCTTGCCCCTGCGTGTCTGCGTATGCCAGCGTATGAATGTGTGTGTCAATGAGTGTGAATGTTGTAAAGTGCTTTGAGTGACTTGAAGGTGAAAACACGCTGCATAAAACCATTTACTATTTTAATAATATTCATTTGAACTGCCCTCCATCTGTATTAAGTATTGGCCTGTAGATTGTTGTAATGTCATTTGAAACTCAGCAGTAGGAGGAAGATGATTTTATCTTCTATTTTCTACTTAGTCATGCTGGTTGGGGTAATCAGCTTTTAGAGCCACAGCTGCCCTGAGACAGAAACATTTGACCGCCTCTGTACTCACACGGTCTCTCCAACCTCTGCAGACAACATTTCAGAAAGGTGCCATCTCTCCTGTTGGAGGCTGGAGATTGGCAGATCCTTTAGACAGTTAGTTTCAAAAACAACTTTATTTTGCAATGGTTGTCTAAAAGTATTTGTTTGGGAACGCTTTTTGGACAAATACTAGTCATGAGAGAGCACCATATGTGATTATTGGCACAGTGTAAAAATCAAATAAAACTGAACAGAATGACTCAGGCCCAGTCCTAGCAAGCTGAATCTGCGTGGGCAAACTGAACATTTAAATGTGTAAATATAGTGTTATATCTAGTGCTATATATTATTTATGTATTATTTTGTGCGTTTAGATTAGCTAGTAGTTAAGGAGGCTTGATTGGGCGGGTAACACGTTTCATTTGCCCACCTTGTCTCTCGGTGGAGCGACTCTGCTTATGAGCCTCACACAAGACGTTTGAGAGAGATCTGGAGTTATACTTGGACGCATAGTGTTAAGTAACTTCAAACCGTAGAAACATGCATGGAGACTCATCTGTCTTTATCTGCTAATTTCTGAGTGCGTGCTGTTTGGGTGATAAAATCATAGTAGGTGGGCAGGAGGGATATTGGCTTTCAGTGGATTATGTTCCAGCACATGGCAACCCGGGCTTAGTCATCGCGCCCACTGTCCGCCCACCACCAGGATGAGAGCCACAGAGAGGATGAAGAAGAGGCCTCGCCCGCAGAGCGCTACCCAAGCCTCACCAAAAATACTACCTGATAGTAGAACAGGCCAGGTGAGCCAGAGTACATTTACAGAGGTGAAACGTTTAAAGCGTGTCTGTCGTAACGGGTGGGGTTGGGAGGACCAAAGACGTGCAGACTCGGGGCAGATTTACAGTGTTTATTTACAAAATGGTGAAATTCAGTCTTTAATAGTTCATTTAACACACACGGGGAGCAGGGAGCGGGAGGCAGACCAGGCGGGAGTAGTGCAGAGCAGGGATGGGAAACCAGGACCAGAACAAGGATCAGGACGAGACCAGGGCAAGCCAAGCAGGGATGTCCAGAGCGGGCACGGAGACAGCCAGGGCCAGAGCACGATGGGACCAGGGACAGGGCCAGGGAAGACCCAGCAGGACTAATCCAGAGAGCGGGAGACAGGGCAGGAGACGGGAAGCAAGCCGGAAACCAAGACGGGACAGGAGGCAAGGCAGAGGGGTGGACTGTACCGTAGCTGGAGCGCAGAGGCAGGAGCAAGAGCAGGAATGTTGACACGCGGACAATCTGGCCCCGAGTGTCTTCTCCCTGCTCCTCTTATCCACGGCAGGTGGTGATGATTACCCTGATGGGACACAGGTGCGCGCGGGAGGAGCCGAGAGTTCCGCCCAGCTCCAGGTTTAGGCAGGTGAGGGAGGGGGGAGAGCACACAGGGAGGCACAACAAGAACAGAAATACACGCATCATGACAGTGTCACAGCAACACAATCTGAAGTACTTTAGAAAATATTTGAACAAACAAGCAACTGACACAATATCCCTTAGCATGATAATCCAGTAAGCTCTTTTTGAAATGAACCAAAGCACTAAATTAACTATCAGTATTTTCAAAAATATGTTCATTATTGTAGCCACACAATTGCAATTTTTATTCAACCTTCTACAACTCTAAAAAAAACATTGTTCACCCCTTATGTATTAAACAATAAGTTAATTTAGAAATGAATATGACACACTTATAAATGTATACTTCAAGGACTTCAAGGACACATAATATCTTTTAACTGAGCATTATTTTGTTGCTTTTACTTAAACAGCAAAATTAAGTACTTCTTCCATCTCTGGCTAAAACAAAAATGTATCCCTGCTGTAGAGGATAAGAGAAGAGAGAGTGTCCCAGGCAGGAGTTTGCACTAAGTAGCTTTATTACAACTGATGCACTATGTAAGTTTTTCAGTAGAGGGTCTGCCACCTGCTTGTCTCCATGGAGATGTTATTGCTTTGCCTGGAATGTTCCACTATATAGTATTAAGCTTATCTAGCTATCTATCTATCTGTCCATCTGTCTATCTGTTTGTCTCTCTGTCTATCTTTCTTCATGGCCACAAGCAGATAATGTCACCAAACTAAATTACAGATCAGCTCTGTGACAAGGTGACCCAACTCACTGTGAAAATGCATGCATTGCCATGTATTTTGTGCAATAGAAAAGACTTAAAAGTATAATGCCATACTGTTGAACATTAAAGCAAGTATGAAAGCAATAGTGAGATGAGTACGAAAAATAAAAAGATAGGAATAGAGGCACGACTTTAGAGAAAAACAGAATTGTATTTGTGACTTGTATCTAGAGAGAAATCAGGCTTAGGTGTGGAGTGTCATTTTGACCTGCTGCTGATGCCCCCAATATAAACACCATTTGTTTCTGCTCTCACCTCAGCTCTGTTCTTTTTAGCGGCTGAGGCAAGTGTGGATTGCATAAGCACAACAAAATGAAAAATGTGCACTTGAAATCTGTCACAGTCTTTTGTAGTTACTTGTTATTTTCTGTTCAGATAACTACACTGATACTGGCAGTACAGTCTTTGACATACTAACTCCTGCCTCAAGGCGTCAAATAACGATTGCCTACCACAATCTACTTGTGAGGTAGAATACATTTGTGCATCTTTTGGTGAAATATCTATTGAAGATCTTGATTTTAAGTTCTGGTCTTTCATTTATTCAATCATTTTTATAGCTTTTTTTTGCCATTTTGTGGACCATTCCAGGCAAAACAGCAACAAAAGAACGTTCCGGACCCTTCACCTAGACCACATGTGTCAAACTCAAGGCCCTGGGGCCAAATGTGGCCCGCCATGTCATTTTATGTGGCCTGTGACAAGGTAAATTGAAATGTATGACTGTCTTAAAATGTCAGTTTATCAGGAGCTACGCAGTTACACGGACATATTTTTTTTATGTCTTTGCAAATTTGAAACGAACCATTTTGCCCTCAGTGAAATTGAGTTTGACACCCCTGACCTAGACGTAGTATATACAGTAGTGCCCCTTGAAACGCTGATTCTGTTGATTCATTTCCATTCTAATGTCGCTATGGTTCACTGGATACTTGCTAAAACAAAATTTCTCCAGCTCCAATTTGTGCGCACTTAGTCTACCAACATTAAGCTGACTGCTAATCATAAAAATTGTATTGCAGCACATTCTGAGAGCTTTTGCATTGGACCAAGATTACCCGCAGATCTTTTGGGAACTGTACAACGCTCTAAATGATTTGGAAGTGGTTGGATAAAAGATGAGGTGGAACAACTATGCGTCTGCTGTTTAGGATAGCAAAGTCAAATAAGGACAGCTGCTGGTGTTTTGATACTTTCTCTCCCCCGTTCACAGGCAGGTCGCCCCAGTATCTCTCATGTATGATTCAGAGCTTGTCGTTCTACGTGTTGGAGGGTGGTCCCTGTGGGAGTTAGATGAGAGGAGTCAGGGGAAAATATTGAACATTTTTCTAGAGGTATCGGTGAGGGACGCTACATCTCCAGAGGGTACGAGAAGAAGACATGCAGCGTGTTCCAAAAGAGAGACAAGTAGATCCAACATCCAGCCAAGGGTCCACTGACAACCCACTGTGAATGTGTGTCCATCAATCTCCAGCTTTGACGCATTTGCTTTTCTTGTGGGGAGTGACAATGCGACAATTTCAGATTCAGAAAGGAAAGGAAGAGAAATGAAAGGAGACATATGCACATCGATTGAGCTTTTAATCATGTCATTTTTTTCCCCTTATTATTGGCTTACTCTAGGTCTCTGTTTAAGTGATTCATGCACTTATATACACTGAATGTGAAACTATGAACATTTCACCTTTACCTCCAATAATGTTGCAGTTTACAATAAAAAAATGAAAAAAAAAAAAAAAGGTTTACACATGCATTAGTTTATCACTAAATACCAAAAACAGTATGTCTTCTTTATAAAATGCTGTTTATTAGGTTGAGGTCTTTTACAGTATTATGCTCAAGGTTATGATGTAATATTATGGCTTTACCAAGCTCTATAATACAGATGTGAACCCCAGCATTATTGATTGGAGCTGATAAAAGCCTATATATACAATTATATGTTAATGCATGCCATAAAATGAGCTTTATTATGATGCTGTGTATATATAAATATTGATCCAATATATTAATGCAATTTAAAGAAGCTATAGTGCACTTTTAGTATCCCTTCAACTCCATCTAAAAATGCTTTGTCAAGATGATGCCAAAACTAGAAACACACTTTTGTTGGGAATGAATTATTGAATCCCAGTTTCCTATTGAAGTGCCTTATGTTTATCAAATGGTATTCATGATTCAGAAAGCTAAAAACAGCAATTATTTTGAAGTATTTTTATGTTAGCATATTAGGAACCCCTGTAGATTTGATTTTTTATGCCTGTTAAATAGAAATAGATAGGTAATAGTTTGAAAGTTCCATCCATCCGTTTTCTTCCACTTATTCGGGGCTGGGTCACAGGGGCAGCAGTCTAAGCAGGTACTCAAAGACCTCCCTCACCCCAGACACTTCCCCTGCTCTTCCTGTGGGACCCCAATTTGTTCTCATGCCAGCCAAGAATCATAGTCCCTCCAGGCCTCCTCCTGGTGGGACGTGCCTGGAACACCTCCCCCAGAGACGTGACCTCAGCTGACTCCTCTCCACGTGGAGGAGCAGCGACCCTACTCTGAGCTCCTCACTCTCTCTCTAAGGGAGCACACAGCCACCCTGCAGATTAAACTCATTTCGGCCGCTTGTATCTGCGATCTTGTCCTTTCGGTCATTATCCAAAGCTCATGACCATAGGTGAGAGTAGAAACCTTGATTGACCGGTAAATGGATAGCTTTACCTTTTTGAAAGTAGTTTAGTTTATAAAGCATTTACCCCTAAACTAGTAAGCAACCAGTTTAAGTCCAGATCTAATTAGTAATATCTTTATCATCGTGAGACGGGCCCACAGCTATTTGCAAGTCTGCATTCTCCAAGCACGTCTATGCATCATTACCACCACATTATGCAATATTATTGGCAGGAACTGTTGTGGCTAATTGTGGCTAATATTCACATTGCAGCCTGCTTGCGATGCTAAAGACGTGCTTCAACCTTGGCTCCCTCAAACACAGTGTAACGATCAGCTTCTCTAGTCTATTAACCAGTCAAAACACACGGCCCTCCATCATCGAAGAGTCAGACCTCAGGGAGCGTTCAAAGCCAAAGGGATTCAGGCTTCAAGACATCTATTTGTTAAGAAGTGAATGAACCAAGGTCGAAGCAAAAACAAGCCTGCTAGTCATCACTGTTACAGGATAACCGTACATACAACAGAAACAGGATGTTGGCGTGTTTGTAAGGGAGGTATGCTAACTATATAGAATATTTTCAAATAAGATTATATGTCAGGATGGGCCATACAAATTGTGATTCTTCTTCTTCTTCTTTTTTTTTTTTTTTTTACCAATAACAATATTTAGACAAAGTGCACAAATAATATAAATATGTGTTTTGATATTCAAATATTCCATATCTTCAAAACAACATTCAGCATATTATCATTATTGTAAAAATCTGCTCGTTTCTAGATGTTAATGAAAAAGAAAATGTGTATGTTCTGTTTTGTAAGATTTAGATAGAGAATTTTCATAATTGCAAAATAATAAGATGCCAATTCTAGACTTCCACTTTGCTCCATGTGTATTACAAGACTGGACTCCTTGCCTGTCACAGTTGCTGACGTTGCCTAACTCAAAAGTGAGCTCTGCATTTCCGGTCTGCTCATGGGTCAGCAGAGATCATAAGTGGGCAAGGCAATAGAAATGTAATTGTAGAGCACAATTCATACACAAAGTAAAGTGCTTTACAGAATAAGAAATACATTAAAATCACAGTTCAACAAATCAAAACATAAATAATCATCATACACGTAACATCAAAAGAGAAAAGGCAGAATAAAAACCTTTCAGTCATACGCACAGCTAAACAGAACTGATAAGTAGAGGCTTATCCTGCTCCCTGCCTCTTGTTTGGTCATTTCACTGTAGTTTGGCTGCAGTTACAGGTGAGATATTTGTGGAAAATTAAAAAAATTACCAAGTGGCAATTGGAGAGCTCATCTGAAGCACATCTTCTGTGATAGGTGCTCACTCATACCCACAGACAATCTGAACATGTGCTTTACTATGATTTGGAGGGACAGTCAACAGTGTGCTGACTTTGTGAATGGAAACTTCTGTCTAATCTGTGTCTAATCTCTGGTTGCCTGGATGAACAGTTCTATTTTACAGAGATTTTTAATATTTTGGTTTCTCATGCCCTTTCTGAGCCCTGGCTATGTACCATATGAAACACAAAGAGGCTCACTCAAACATCTTCAGCTTGTTCTTCAGCCTCTTCCTTAGACCCTTGTCCCAGCTCCTTCAGGTCTGTACCTCTCTTTGAAATGAGCAAGCGAATGAAGATGTCCTTGTAAAAGTGGGCGCTTCCTTTGTTGCCGTGGTAACCCTCAAACCTATGGTAACCTTGAACAGACTTAAGATGCATCGTCCATTCAACAACCTCGTCAGCAGGAGCTCCGTGACTTACGTAAGCTCTTGAATCTGCAGAGGCATTCATGGTGATAGGCTGTTTGAGTGTCGCTGTATAGGAGGTTCAAAGGGGCACACGATTGTCCGTATAGTTCATTGTGCTTGTTCTGCCTGTTGTGTGGTGCGTGGAAAAGGAGCTGTTGACAATGCAATTGTAGCTTTTCAATATTAGTCATCTTTTGTAATTTGTCACGTATTTGTATGTGTTAATGGTAAAAGTGAATGTTTATCAAGGTATTTTTCAGCAATAAAAACACCTAGTACTTTTAATGCCATACTGTGGAACATTCCAAGCAAACCAACAGCATTTTCATGGAGGCAAGCAAATGAAAAGTACATGTTTAACAAATTATGATTATCCAAATTAAAGATTGTGAGTGGTATACAGCCAAATGGAGAAAAGTGCTATTTTTTCCTCAATGAAGAAATATTAAAAATGAAAATATGTTTTGAAGCCTGCATTTCTAAGACTGACTAGGCCCTTGAAACTCACCATATTAGTACAAAAATATACAAATATTTGACCTGCTCCTTATCTCCTTTAATCTTTGTAGGCCTACAGAATGCTGCGATATCATCTGAAACCCAGAAAGAGCCTTTTGGGTCATGAGGTGGAGACCGAAATCATATAAAACCAAATCAATTCCATATTATTTTGAATCAATCTTACAGTGAAATGAAACCCCAAACCTACTTTTTTCACTTCCAAACTGTGAATATGTGGTTTTAATAACACTGTCAACTGTTCATCACACAAGCCTGTCCCGATTACAGCCAGGTGTTTCTTAATATAAACACCTGACTGAAAGGTATTAAGAAGACTCCCGCACACTGTCTCACTCTTGATTCACTTTTAACAGAAGGACATTTTGGTCCCTCTAACCTTCCTCAGGTTGTTATAAACACCTGCAGGGGCAGACACCTGTTCGACTAATCACACTGTTCCTCATATGTCCAGACCCTGCCCCTCATTCCCCGTCACTCTCTTCTTTAGTCCACAGATCCTGCACATTTTATTTAGAAGGTGCAATCAGTAAACAGTATGTAACAATAATACAAGGACCCAAAAGTACACCTTTACTTATTTCTTCTCCTGCTTCAGATATTGTCCATTATTTTGATTGATTCACAAAGTTGAATTCAACCTGAAGAACAGCGACGACATCCACATAAACACATTACATAACCCTGTCTATATATCCATGCTTCTTAACTGCTTTGCTCTATAGATCCTCCAGCTTTATTATAGCACTAAATTGATGAAAGCATTTCCGTTGTGCTGTTGTTTCCATTATGGTGTAGTAAATATCCCATGTCAGCAGATCTCCTTCATCTCTGCTTTGCGCTTGATGCTTACTTGACCTCTTTATATTGCTGAACGCTATGCTTTGTAGGAGTGTTTAACCAGACTTGATATAGAAAAGGAAAGAACATCATTTAGTCACAGTTACACCTTCTGCCTTCCTCCTGCGGTCTTATATAATACTCTAATCTAAATAAAGAACACATATTTTGCATTCCTGTGGCTTTGATTCCACTTAAACATGCTTTCGATTACTTTGGGATGAGTAACTCACATTTTCTAAGTTAAAATAAAGTCTACATTTGTAGAAAATACTATTAGATATGTAGAAGCTCCCTCTTCTGTTAGTAACGGGAATGAACAATTAAAAATAAACAAATGAAGACCTTAGGCTGTGTGTCTATTATGCTAATAGAGCCATGTGTTGGTTGTGAACACAATTTGAGAACAGAAAGTGTCCGGAGATGGTTTACGGACTTGAAAAATCCACAGAAGTCCAGATTTTTACCTGTGATGGAACAATCTGGGTAAAACGCAAACAAAGCATTTTTGAGTGCTTAGAGAAAATGACTTAAGATTAATGAAACAAGCAGTAATGAAGCAAAATACAACTTCGGGTATGTATTTGATGAGGAGACAAGAATGTAACCTGGTTAAAAGTTCCAAAAAGTAAATTTTGCATAATAAAGTTTGAAAAAGTATGTAGCTTCATCCGGAATTTTGCACTGTTCCCACGCACCAATCTAGGACACTAAAACAATGGTTGGGATACTAAATCAGCACTGCCTACATATATTTGCTCTGAATTGGACTGAAAATGCCTATGAGATGAAAGTGCATTCCTTTGAACACAATTATTAACCTGGAATTGGATGTTTGTCTCCCCTGGGTGTCATTCGGGGTTTTGGCTTCTCTCTAAATGCAAATAGACCATTGTAAATACAGGACAGCTATTCATTTGTGTTGACATTGCATTTGGGAGGACTTTGGTGTAATGCTTGTTAGTAGCGGGGAGATATTGTATTCTTTAGATGTGATTGTGCTGTGGCTGATTAGATACAGAATTATGCAAAAGGCTGTCAAACTTTTGGGCAGCTTATTATAAATACTTGGGTAGTGCAGAGAATATTGAAATAATAGTGTTTTACTTTTCCCTAAGTGCATGGTGATTTTGCAGGTTCTCTCTTGTTTATATTAGTGTTGTCATCAGCCTAAAATGTCAAACTCAATTTTGATTCTCAGGAATAAGTTTGACCACAATAATAAAACCACAGTTTTTTTTTTTTTTTAAAGATTATAAAATGTAATTTTCCACACAACATAATGGTACATCATACTTTCTTTACTCTTACATTTAGATTCAGAGAAACATTATTGACACAGCTTACAGATAAAGGTTCAGATCAATATAACTCTAAAATTATTCAGGAAAGGTGAAATTTTGTCCTGTGTATGTGCTTTTCAGAATGAGTACTTCAAAAGAGTACCATGTTTCAGTATTATTTTAAAGCCATAGTATGTAACTTTTTACCATCCTTACTGTGAGCTGGCTTGCATCTCCACAAACGTGACTCTTATTTGGCCTGGAGGTGGGCATCCTCCTGAAATGAATAATTTTGTCCTTGGCTTTTATTACAATCGAGATGAAAACTATAATAAACTATATATGGCCTATGTAATGTTTTTGTAGCATTTTCAGACTTGTCTAAATTTAAGCTCTGGAGTAGTTTCTGTCCACCTACAGCACAGTGAAGCTTCCCACTTCAGAGGTGCAGTGGATGAGTGGAGTGTTGTATGTGCTGGGTGCTGTGCTACAGTCAGAGGTGGTGCAGGCGGCGCCTGGAGGCAGCAGACGACTACGGCCTCCTCACCTCTTTAATGTTACCCCCCCGTCCCCACTCACATCCCACTCCCTGTCCCCACCCACGTACCTCTCCCCGTCCCCACCCACGTACCTCTCTCCGTCCCCACTCACATGTCTCTCCCCGTCCCCACCCACGTACCTCTCCCCGTCCCCACCCATATGTCTCTCCCTGTCCCCACCCTCCCCCTTTTTTTTTTTCTTTTTTTTTTTTGGAATGTTGGTTATTCTATGCCTGATTATTCTATTCTTTCCTGGCCATGTAAATACCCTTTTAGGAATGATCTATCCTGTGATGATTTGCATGTTGATCCGATTTACACAAACACAAACGCTATGACTTGAACAATGTCTTTAAATGCAATATAATGACATAACATTATACATTAATAATATTATTTGTTACATACAATTACATACATTATTCTGACTGATATCAAATTGTGTCCAGGTTTTACAGCAGCAACAACAGCAGGAGCTCCATTGGAGATAGGGGTGGTTCTTTGCAAGGGAAAACAGATGCTTTTTGGGTATAATGTGCTACACATTATACCCAAAAACACAGCTGTTTTCCCTTGCAGCTTTATAATGTATTAATGTTGACCAGTACATGTTTCCAGTCTAGAAATCTAGATGTGTAAATTGTTGGGTTGACTTCCCTGTTATTCCTACTGTGCATTGAAATGACTGGTTTCACTGCTTCACACTTTTCCAGCTGTTCTGTTGATCCTAACTCTCTCTGCTCATTTTAATCAAGGTGCTCCAGACAAACATCACACTCCCCCAGAAGTGATTCGAACATAAGCAGACTAGGCACATGTACGTAGCCCCAAAAGCACTAAAGGGCTCTGATAAAATGAACGTTTATCTTAAAAATAGGAGATGAATGTGACAGAAGATGCATGTAACTTATCTTGTTGAGGTTCTGCCAACTGCCTGGCTCCATGGAGATGTTTCTGCTTTGCCTGGAATGTTTCACAGTATATGGTATCTAACAGTGTTTTTGTATTGATAGATAGGTAACTTTAATGCTATACTGGGGGCATTCAAAGCGAAGCAATAACATCTCCTTGGAGACAAGCAGTTGACAGACTATCCACCAGAAAAATTTCATGGTGCACCTTTAAAGTAGTACAGGTTGTACGTTCATAAATACATTTTACATAAGACCTCAACACTTGCCTCACACCTGTACTTGTCTCCACAGCCTCTCTGCATAACTTACACCAATGCTTTTCCGCTACCTTCGCCTTTCTGTAAATTTATGGGTCAAAAACATTATCTTCTCTCTTTGAACATATTTCTAACAAACCCAAGAGCCTTAAAAGGACCTCCAGGAATAGACACACGCTTTTAGCCACACACTTTTCTCCAGGATAATCAGTCAAAATAGAAAGACGTACGACGCACTTACCGGCACCTAAAAGAAGTGTGAGAGGTATGCATTGATTTGGGGCCCGCGTTTGATTTTCGTTTCGCCTTCAAAATGGTGCTTCAGATGCTTAGAAGCTGCTGGTGATTGCTTCCCGAGTACCTTGGGTGACAGTCTTTGAAGTGCCAGAGAGAAGACCCCTTTTGCGCTTACATCCGGAGCTCATGCCTTCTCTCTGCGGCATTATTATTCAATGATTCACACTGTGCACACTCTTATCGGCAAAGAGGCTGTTGCGAAACAGTCTGAATATTCACGACTGGTGGCATTTGAACGCGCGGAGGTGGCGAGGGTGTGTGAGGGATCGATCTGGTGACTGTCCTCGGCTGGCTTGTCTCCGGGAGAGTGCATAACACTAAGAATGTCAGATGTGAAGATGCAGCGAACAGCGAATCATATTACACACAGCATTAGCGGAACAGCATTAGGATTCATTAGAAAGCATGGTGCACAGTTGGTGAGAATGAAGCACTTAATATACTGTAATAGGAGGTTTGCCTGGGTCAGTTTGCATAAGTGACTGTTGCATAACACTATAGGAATTTACTTTTGCTTGATTTGATGTGATGATAGATATTATTATGCTAAATGTCAAGTCCATTTATCCACTTGGCGGTTATACAAGGTTGGGGTCTTGTATTATTCTATTTGTTTGTGTAGGATCTAACAATGCAGTGGTTTTTGCCTGTCCCAAGCCTGCAAAATTTAGGGAGCTGGATCAAGAAAAGAATCAGGTATAAAACTTTGTCAAAATCTGAATGTGAATGACTGCACAATGGGCCCAAAGGTGTTTGGCAACCCCTGATAAAATGAATGAATAAAAATGTTTCCTATTGCAGACAGAAATCACTGTCTAATTTATAATCATGCTGCAGATAAAACTTGTCCATTATGATATTTTTTGTGCATTTAAAAAAAACATTGCATTGGTGGAAGCAAATAATGAGATAAATCCATTTTAAAAACATGCAGTTGTTAGTTGGCAACCAGAGCATAGACTAGATGACTAACAAACTTAAGATTTGTGTAATCTGTTTTGTATTATTTTATGGAATTACTTCATGTTGATTTACAAGCTGTCATGTAATACAACCTCCCAAAAAAGAATATTCTGATGCAATACCTTTCCCTATTCTCTTCAGTGCATGTACATAGTCAGTGTAAATAGTACCATGTATTTTAATCATGTTTACGTATACTGCCCCAGCTTCCTTCCTTCCTAATCCTGATTCCTCCTGCTCACTGCTGCACAGTGCTGCACTCCATCATTGTCAGTTATCCTCCAGTTTGTTTCTAACTGGGATGAGTCTTCACTCCAGGGCATCTGACTCATAACACACTTTCATCATAACCTTGTGCCTCAATATGCGTCAGAGCCCAGTTTACAGATTCATCAACTGCACCAATCTAAATACACAAAACACTGGAAACTCAAATGTTATTCAAGGCGCTCTATCTGATTTTTATTGTCTTCAGAAAGTGATCAGCGAAGAGTTGATAAGCATTTTTCACAACTTACCGTCACAGTAAACTAACTCGCATGCAAACCACAAACGCCCTGATAATCGGACAATAAAATGCTTTATGCACAGCAGACTTATTTTGACCTCTGCTGCTTATACGATATATCTGCGCTGAAAGTGATTTACTTGCAACAGAAACACTGTTATTTGTGTTTATGTGGTTGACTAGCTTAAGATGCAACCTCCTATAGCTAAATTGTGTAGATAGTTGCTCTATTTTATGAGGCCCATGCTCCGGTACCCATTGTGTGGCAGTGCCTTTTTACATTCAGTCTTAATGTGCTTCTGCCAGGATATAAATAAGATGTGATGGATATGAACAAGAAAGCATAGTAAAGAATTGAATAACAGCCTCACTGGCGGTTTCTTATGTGACAAATGATGGGAAGGAGATAGATTTGTCAAATAGAACTGGGGCGCTATAATAAAAGAGCCGAGTGTGATATGTGGTAACTGCCCTGCATATTCCAATTACTATATCGATGGTCACATTTGACATTTCACATCGTTCATTTCAGTGACAGTTCAGTTTATAATACATTTTAGGTTCAGTATTTTGACACCACACAGTTCCTAATTCTCTTGCCCTGTAATAATTCTGTTTTCCAGTATAGTTTTCTAGCCGTGCTCAAATGATCACATCAGCCAGTGCTTTTCGAATGGCATTTGCTGTGGTATTACTAACCAGTGCTACAGACACTGAATAAATACCCTGTTATTTACTTCTCATATCAGTGGCCATGTAGCTGAACAGTAAATTAAAAATTATGCTTTGGTTTCAATAAAGTGTTTTCACCCCTTCCCCCACAGCAGCACGACTACCAGTCTCTTCATCGTCTCCTCGTCTCCATCTGTGTTTCCATGTAGATGTTATTTCTTTGGCTGTGATTTTCTACATCATGGCATTCAAATTATTTATCTTGCATTTATTCAATTAATCTAGCTTGGTCTGTTGGTAAAATTTTGTGAAGCCCTGCGAGTCGATCATTTAACAAACCAGAACTTGCCTCTTCACAGATCTGACCTGTAACTTAGCCCAGTAGCGTCATCTGGTTATTGCTATAAAGACAGATGGGTTAAATGCCATACTGCGTGACATCCTAGACTAATCAATAGCATCTTCATGGAGACAAGACATGCACCTCCACCTGAAAAGTGACATAGCGCACCTTTAAATGTTTCTATGCTTTCTAACTGAAGAGAACTACTCACTCTCCTTCCTCTCTGTGTTTGATTCTAGATGGAAGAAGTAATAGCACGCATGCAGGATGAAAAGAACGGCATTCCCATCCGAACGGTGAAAAGTTTCCTGACCAAAATCCCCAGTGTCTTTTCAGGTAAGCTCCTTATCTTCCTCCTCTTCTGTCTCTGCTCTTGGCTCCCACCCACAAAACGCCCGACTATAATGCCTCATAGTTGCCAAACAAAACAACCCGAGTGCTTAGAGATTTGCTTGTTATGCAGTTCACACCAGAAGTGGCACCAAGTCAAGTGGAGTATATTGAATTTTCAAACTACAAAAGCTGCAAGTTGGCAATTGGAGTTTTGAAGAATGTCTTTATAAAGCTATCACTGAGATCTTATGTCGTCATGATAAAAATTTCAAACTCGATTGCAATACTAAGGAATAGACTTATATTAGTGTCCAGTAGGTTCATAGTGGTCCATGGGTGTATACTAGTCTATGTGTCTTATACTTGTGAAAGATACAGATCAAAGATATTCAGGAAAGTCCATTTCTGACCTGTGAACGTGACGTTTTTAGTGTTGATACTTGTGTAATGAATATCCAGTTTCAATTCAATTAGTATCTGATTTTCGATACTCTTGACGACCCTAGTAACCCAAGGGATCTAGTATTGAAAAATTAGCTGCAATTGAATGCTGTTGGTTTAACCTATTGCCTAAAACGGTACACATCGTTGCACAGTGGCTGGGTCGATGAGAAGGTGCTAGATCAATAGAGAGAATCAGATTTGTGTTTTAGTGCTGATGATGGCAGCAGTGTTATTTTGTATGATTCTGCCCCAGGCCAAAACAGCAGTCTGCCAGCGCCAAGAAAAGACACAATTACAAGCTGGACTCAAATGACCCCAGCCTGGCAACATTTTACCATACTAGACTCACAACACAACAGAAAATATTGCTAATGTCTGTATGTTTGTGTACTGTTACTCAAAGCCTGTATGGTAATCCCAGCGAGCCTTTGAATCCAGTCATGTGGGTGGACAGTGTGTCAGTACTATGGGTGATACTGTGGAGTTTTTCATTTGTTTGTCGGTACTGGAAAAAAAAAAAAAAAAAGTACTATAGATGTTTTTCTTTTTGTAATGGAAATAGGTGACTGCATGGTTACACAATACTCATAAGCACAACAAATTATACCCCAAATAAATACATTTAGTTGCATATGAATTTGTCTGCTTTGCCAAAACATATAATAATAATAATAACAACAACAACAACAATAATAATAATAATAATAATAATAATAATAATAATAATAATAATAATAATAATAATAATAAATCAGTTATCTATAGCATCTACTGTATGGACCATCCCTAGTGAGGCATCCTGTCAAAACTTTTGCCGAATCAATATGCTGATCATTGAACGAGAATGAAAAGGTTTGAGAAAAGAGGGTAAATAGGATCGATGAAGATGGAGCTATGTTATATATTATTTTAAGCTTCTTTCTGTAATATCACATCTGTCACATTAACAACAAACTCAAAAATGTCAGCCAATCACTTGGACAGGGCATTTCACAAATAATATAATCTTCTATTTCAGGATCAGGTGGGCTGTAATAGTCCATTTCTTACTTCACTCACCATGATTCTCGCTCCATACATTAGAATCCGTATGTTTGGCAACGTTGCATAACTCCTTCCTTGTATCTTGTGTGTGGAACAAAATACACAAGGATTTGCTTTATTGCATGTGACTGACCACATCTGTGTAAATAGAACGAGGAAGGCCAGGACATTGTATTTGTACTTGGCATTGTACTTTTATGTACAACCCTTGAGCAGAGCGTCAACAGAAGTATGCTATTTTAGACAGAAGTGATTTGCCTCTCTCGTTACATAGTATGACTAAAGCGTGTATCGCATTACAACCGGGAGGCAAGATAATGTTCGGAAGTATATATAAATTGCTATAATTTGTATGGATTCATTTAAGCCATATTATATAGCCATAGTCAGTATACATTGGTTGCATTGTTGCCGTAATTACTGTTGTTATCGTTAAAGCACTGCTAACCTCAGAATAATTGCAAAATATCTAGCATCTTCATGAAGGTTAGCTTAGCACAAAGCTCTGCAAATAACCTTCAAATGCATACAATTTTATGATCCATTAGCAAGTCAAGTACATCAGAGACAGGATAAACAGCCCCTGTCATGTTTTTCCACATGCGCGCGCACACACACACACTCACTCTCACACAGCTCATCAACTTGAGCGTCATATTAATCAATTCAGAAAACAGTCTTGTTAAAGGATTACCTTATACATCTCATTTAAGCTATGGGGAAAGTGGGTCAGCTGTGATAGTGTGAAAATGTGACTGTATTAATGAAGATAATCCATGGAGGATCTCATCTAGCTCACAAATGCTAAGTGCTAAGTGTTCACAGACATAGATGGAATAAAAGGACTCACATGGCTGTGCTTCTGTCACCCGTCGGGCTTTCTCCTCATCTCCCCTCTGCTCCTGTCGTCTCCACATCACACCCTCCTCACCTGTCAGCATGTGCCACAATAATAGATCTGAGTATATTTAGCAAAGGTGCCAAAGTAACAGAGCTGGTGTGAAGATGTCCACGGGGTATGCTGCTGCTAGCTCCGGGATGTGAAAATGATTGTTGCATTCCCAGGTGGAAAGCCAGAAATGAACAAAGGCTCATATCTGACATCCAGAAGGTTTGCACAAAATATTTATTCTGGAGCTGTATCAACATACACTCTAACTCTGCAGGTTATAGTGTCCTATGTAATACCTCTATATGCACAAATACACCCAGTAGGTATTTGCAGCAGTAATTCCTGTTAATTCCTTAGTACTTTCAGCCGTCCGGGGTACATATGCAATATTCATTACTATTATGTATTTGTAAGTAAATCTGAAGTGTTCCCCACATAAAGTATAAATGCAGAACTTAGTGACAAAACTAACTAATTAAAAAGCAGTTTATCCCAGAAGAAAGAGTCTAACATGTTGCTGTGTTTTAGGATGACAGCTGGTTGCCTGTGAGAGGGTTTGGTTTGCTCATAAAATTCCAAAGGATTTGTCAGAGCTACGAATAAATTACAGTTGTAGGTAACAAACTACGTACCTCCTCCTCTTCAGGCTTTGAAATTCTAACAGTGGTGCAGGAGTTTAGGCCCTCACTGTGTTCATAAAGTCCACAGTGTCATGCAGTCTCTGTGCAATGTCTTCTCCATTCACAGCAGTTAGTTACAACAGGATGAATATTACAGTTTATCTAGCATAAGTGAATATCATTTCGCCATTAATGTCAGAACTGACAATGTACCTTACCTGTGCTAGAGGCTTTGTTATGCTTTGCTAACATGAGTAAAGATGTCAACTTAACAACTAAAATAACGTAATAATGCAAATGAGGTTAAAATGTACTTTCTTACTTCTCTTTCCTGTGTCTGGGCTTGCGTGTGGTCTTGTGTGTAGACTTGCACGTGGACTTGTATTTGATTTCTACACTGTGTACTATGGTTCATTCATATTAATAGCTGGAGTCATGGAAAGCGTCCTTCAGGGGGCGTCAGAAGGGAATATTTGATGGTGCATATGGCCTATTAGCCACCCACATTGTGCAAACTGAGAGCCATTGGTATGCATTTTATTCTGATGATGAAGGAAGGTGTGAAGAACGCCACTTTGTCTCTTTCCCATTGCCTCCACTGTAAACGCAGCAAGCAGAGTTTTGGAATATGAATGAATTTGTTTAATAATCAACACCATTTCAAAATCTTAACATAAAAATAGTGTTGTCAAAAATGTTATATAGCTAAATACTAACTGATATTAAATTTGAAACTACTTATTGAAATTGTATAGGCAGGTAGTGCTTGAAAATCACATAAATAGTACAAAATTTGACATTTCCTGAATAGTTTTAAAAACATCTTGATCTTTCAGGATTTTATAATCCTGAACGATTATATTAATTAAATTACTATAATTTGTTTTTTTTTTTAAAGTATTTGTTTAAAATGTTGTCTGCAGGTTGGCTTCTCTAAAACTGAGCAAAGGATCATGGTCCTTGTAGTACTCAATGAAATATACAAGATCTGGCACAATGTGAAAGCCCACAATAATCTCGTTAGTCCAGCTGCTGATATGTGACTTTTGTCTCATTCCAGGTTCTGAAATTGTTCAGTGGATGATCAAGAATCTAGACATCGAAGACCCAGGTAACAATTCATACTTCATTATTCAGTGTTTGTCTGATTAGAGTAAATGTTTCTAAGATGTGACCAGTTTTCATTAGGGCTGGTTTCCAGAGGAATCCTTCAGGATGGCTTTAACTTTGAGCTTTGTGTTTCTCTTTGATGTGCTCTGTGTGTCCCGGAGATACAGAGAGTACACAACTGCAGTCTGCGCTTTCTTCTTTTGTTTTAAGCTTACTCTTTAAAATATATGTGTGCTACCAACCTTTTCTGTATAGTAATCGTGCATCTGCTTCCAGTATGTCACCAATGCTCAGATGCATGGTTGACTGGTAGAGACATGTACAAAGCACTGGTTCTCAAACTGGGATGCAAACTCTTTTATATTTTCTTTCTTTTTTTCTGTGGTTGTGTCCTCTTTGAAAATAATGATTCTTTTGGTTAGAATCACTGAGGTCATGGTGTAGTTCTGTTTTGTACTGAGATACTGTTATAGACTTGATTTAGATCTGGTTGAGCTCAGAAAGCCCAATTTTTTCTTAAAGTTTATTTTGCCCCTGTACAAATAAATTGTAGCTCTTAGACTCAAAAAGAGGTCGCTGTGTACTGTCTGCATCGAATGTATTATGTGAGAACCAGGAAATGCAGTGTTAATATGGCAGTTGTTGTTAGAATTACCCTGATGACAACATTTCGCTCTCTGAAAAGCACTTAAAGTCATTGTAGTGAATAATTTGGATGCAGGACTGTGAAGAATAACTTTGGACCACTGCAAAAAAGACTAGTTCTGTTTTTACATTTTAAAACAGTAAAAATCAGGTATGGCACCTTTAAGTACTACCTGAAGTGGTACTTTAAATGGTACTCAAAATATTTACAAAGTGAACCCAGACGGCCGTCATGATTGCACAGGAACAACTAAATATTTAGAATTGTAGTCCCCCTAGAGGACAGAGGGGGACATGCACACTTCTGAAGGGTTGCTTGAGGCCAGTCAGTGAAATCCACAATCTAATGAGAGGGAGGAGCGTTAACCACTCTGCACTGATTGTGCCTCTCCTATAAAAATAATTGCATTCAGTTGAATTGTTTTATGCAATTATAACATACTGTATTTATTAGCGAGTTAATTATTAGTTAGTAGTACAAGATCTACTTAAAGATATTGTGAAAATTGGAGAGGACGTCTCTGGCACTTTGCATGTTGAGGTCGTTGTTCATTCATTCTCAATAGTGCCACATTTTAAAGCTTGAGGATTTTTAGTTTTGTTCTTATAGAACAGTAAATATAATGTTAATAATAATAATAAATTAAGATTAAGTTTTTAGGGCTGGACACAAGTGAGAGAACCAAATAAACATTCAGTGACTTTATCAAACAAAGTGGATTATATCTGGCAGGGCATCTGATGTAAAATATATTCAAACTTAAGAGACACATGATAAGCTATAACAAAGAATCACACAACATTCACACAAGTTTATTACTAAATCTAAATATCATTTGCATGCCTTTATTTGATCGAAGTTTAAACGTGCTTGTGTTTTTCATGATTCATTACGTTATATCGCCAGAGCTATTTTTTAGTTGCTAATTTTGTTCACTGCAAATTCAGATTCAGACATAACATAAAATTGGTGATAAGTTGTTTTGTCTTGATGCAGTGATTCACAGCACATGTAGCACTGAGCGTTCCCCATGTGTTGACTCACCTCACATCCATACATTTCTATACGTCTCTGTAACACTCTGCGTCAGTGGGCTCTTACACAAGCCTTGATTAAATGCCTGTTTAAAGCATATCTAATGTATGGATGCCTGTTGTTAGGAGCGCTGGGATCAGTCCATTGTTCTGCATTACTCAAAGCTTGTATTTGATATTCTGCCTGGAGTGCCTCACCTACTCCTTTTATTTTTATCCCGTGTTTATGCACCTTAAGGCACCTGTCTGGGTGAAGCAAAGTTGAAAGTGCGATCCTTGGAGAATGCTGTGATTACTCATGTTTATTAATAAGCACTGGAATAGACAAAAACAAGACACCAAATCAGCAAATGAACAGAAATTCTCTTCCAAATATAAAGAAACTACAAATCCCTGCAGCACTGTGAACCGTATGAGTTTTGTGACCACCATTTACTGCACTATAAAAGCATGACAGCAGATTCTAATCACTACGACAAAGCTCGGGGCTTATGTCACTCTGCAGATGTTGTAATTGAATGTTGTTTTGAATACAAAGGAAAACATATAGAAATGCCTGGAGGGTCGAAGCAGTGAGCAGAGCAGGATTAAGTTAGTTCACAAATTCCCAGTCAAATGGGGAACTGTAATTAATTTGGCTCACAGCGAGCTATCAGCCAGCGTGTTATGTAAAGGCACATATCAAACGGTGCGGTATCAGGCTGAAGTGAGAACACACATGTCCCAAATGATTAACAGGGAGCACTCTAAAATAGATTATCCCAAATTTTTCTTTCAATGTGTTTTGTAATTATTTCCAAACAAATGGTAATGCAAGGAAACCATCATTTTATAATATATAATATAATGTGACCTCAAACCCTACAGTTCAAAGCAAAACTACAAATGAAAAAAGTCACAAGAAACATAAAATATCACAAACATCAGTGTGTGTCTCAGGTTTACTACTATTACTACCACTACTAGAGGTAACTGCATGGTACTAGGTATAAGGAAACTATTTCAGTTACTTCTTTACTGCTATATTTTTATTTGCTATTGCTCCTGTAGCATTAACTGTCAATTCGGAGCAATTCATGACGCTAAAGGTATGAAAATATATTGTAATATTATTCATTTGAATTTGATGAGCTGTAAATATACAGTATCTGCTGAGGAGCTATTTACATAATAACTGATTTGTTATTAATGCCAATCTGGGCCTTTTTCTTTACCGCTATGGGAATTACAACAGATTTTACCGTCTAAGCATGAATGTTTTAGTGCTGAACAACTATGGGGGAATAAAAACCCCATTGCTGCCCATTTGCCCCTGGCTCAAACATTTGACACTTGGCTGTTTAACATAATATTTTCATTACAAGCGCAGGCATTACAGATTTAATCACCAGGCTCTTGTAATAGCAGAGCCAATTGGTTTGGTCAGACACAGAAGCGCTGCAATGAACTGCTCACTAAATTTAAGGTGGCCCTGACTTCATTAGCATGCATTACCACTGGTGTAATTCACAGCAGCACAGACCTGGAAACAGAGTGTGAACGTGGAGCTACAGGATCATGTGATCTACAGCCTGACGGGGCAGCGGTGAGAACAATGTCACTTAACACGCAGAGACAAGTGAACAGGGAGAGGAAAAAGACTCTACTGTTAAGGTCAATACTTGTACAAAGTGTCCAGAGCTGGACTTTTAGCTAATAAGAAGTTGAGATGTATTGCACAAACAGTTCTGTGTATGTTACTAATATATCATTCACGGTATAACAAAAAGTCACATTTCACTTTCATCAACTTTCTATCTTAAAGGTGCACTGTGTAACCTCTCTGATGTTGGGTCACCTGCTTGTCTGAAGATGGAGATGTTGCTATACCTGGAATGTTCCACAATATGACATTACACTTAGTTTGCATCTATTCAATAACGGAGAGTTTAATTCCAACAAAAGCAGCTTTAAGCTTTCCATAGATCTCCATTAAGATAGATAAGTTTAATGCCATACTGTGGAACATTCCAGGCAAAGCAATAATATCTCAACATGAAGACAAGCAGGTGGTGCAGCCTCCACCAGAAAAGTTACATAGTGCATCTTTAAAGTACAGTTGTCCCTCACTATATCAATGTTCATCTTTCGCGGTGATCATCAAGGAAGGGGGATATAACGAAGGTTTGAACTTTGAGAGTGTTTAGACAAGAGAGAAATATAAGAAAATGTTAATGCCTGTGTATAAAGTGTATGGTGAGGGGTAGGGCCGGTCCTAGCTTTGAAGGGGCCCTAAGCTGAATTTGTCTCTGGGGCCCCTGCAGTGGATGTATCCTGGCTAGACTAATGGTGATTCATTGTCTGACACATTATGACTCTGCTCTCATCACCTTGACTAATTGTAATATTATTTATATGACCAACATCAGACTGAAAACATCCAGAATGTCACAGATACCACAGTCATAAGAACAGAACACAAACATATAAGGGGACTCAAGAATTTTGAAATTCTTAACAAGTTTCTGTTGGATTTGAATGTGTTCCAGTTGGACAGTGGGCTTACATTTACATTATAAAGAGTTCTTGCACCGGTGTAAACACATAGCTGCCCTCACCTCTGGCCGGCTCAAAAACACATGTAGCAGCAGTAGATATTTTGCTACTATAGATATAAAACAAATGTAATTGTTTGAGAGAGATATTTAGGCTGCTGCAAACACACAAGGCCTATGTCCAATAAAAATTGATATATTATTTTCAATATAAATGTTTGGGCTCTTGGGGGCCCTCTGCTGGCCCTAAGCAGCTGCTTAGTCTGCTTATAGTCTGGGCTGGTCTTAGTGAGGGGTTTCACAGCCTTAAAACATATATAATAATTGTAAAAAAAAAAATAAAGCTGACTACTTCGCGTATTTCACCCATTGCGGGTTATTTTTACAAAGCATCCCCCGCCATAAATGAGGGACCACTGTACACCATCCAAAGGTTTCCTTTTTTGTACTGTTAGATAATTGCCTGAGCAGTGTAATTATGTTCAAAGCCTTAAAGCACAATGTAAATGTAAATCTGAATTTGCATAGAAAACAAAACTCAACAAACACACTACAAATTGGTTTGAGGAATTGTAGTGACCTTTTAGTTATTTGGATGGCAAATAGATATAATATAATTTGCCTGGAACACAGTAGAGTTCTTTGCAAATGCAGTTATTTTCATCTTTCATCAAATTTGATTGCAAAGCACAGGTGTTTATATGCACTTGTACCTGATCCTCATATTTAATGAACAACACAGAGAGTGCTGCATTTATGAGCGCCGAACATCCAGCAGTGGAAGCCATCCGTGGGCAACACCAGGGAACACTAAGCCTTCTTTAGCTCTCCTCTGTTCTCCATCTTTCTCTCTCTCTCACACTCTCTCTCATGCTCTCTCTCTCTCGCTCTGTGCGCTTCTTTAAAACTCCCACACACCCTCAGACTCAAGAATCACTCCAGTCGCGACGAGCCTTTTTTTGATGATCTTTTCCAGTCTTGTGAGAACTCCCCCATGCCCTGCCCTCCACTCCACCACTACTACCACTACAAAGGGACGCACAAACCATCTCTGCTCTGCACATGATACAGCTCAGAATAAACATCACCTTTCAAACCAGCTTCTTGATCCCTTTAAGTGGTCAGAAAATGGTAATATTTGGGTCATTCAGGTGTGTAAACATAAGGTTAAAGATTGCATAGACTGTGGATTTGGCGGGAGTCCAGATAGGGTTTTAGCTCAGAGCTGCTAATACAATGAAATCAAAGAGTGTTTTCCCCACAGAGATTCCGGCTGGCTCGCGATGACAGCTCCTTTCAGGTGCAGTCAGCAGAACTGTGCACAGAGATGGTAGTGCAGGTTGAAAAGTGCATGTGGCATGTTGGGTTACTCATCAGATTATTCAAGTATCACCTTATGCTTGTGTACATGGAGACATCTTTTGGTGCAAGAAGCTCACAGCCTCTTAAAAGTAAAGGCGCTGTAGGCCCAGCACCTTTTTATTGTCTTAAAACTAAACAAGTTATTTTGAAACCGTTTGCAGAGGTCCAGAGTTATTCCTCACTTTTCCAATGCATTCCTTCCCTAATTATTTACCGTGATGAGTTGCTAACAACAACTAGCACGCTGGCCTCAATAGCGCACTTCCCAAACAATAGAATACTTTATAATTAGATTATTTTGTTTATGATCAAATATATAAAACTGCTATACAGCAAACAGTGTACTGCAGTGTGGTGTGTAACAAATCAGTGCATCATTTTGGGAAGATCTGAGGTATTAACTCAGATGATAAGATGAATCATAATCAAGTCAAAATTGCTGTTTGAATGGTTGTAGTTGAATTATTGCTGTTTTCTAAGATAATCTTTTCTGCAAACACCATGTTATGGCTCATATGTAAAACTTGTATTTGATCCCTGAACAAACTGATCTGAAATGTGCACATTTATGACACTCAATGTTATTCATGTTTTCTTTTTTTTCCCTTTTATTTTAACTGCTTTCTACATTTTATATACACACAGAAGACATCAGATGATGTAAGATATATGGGATTATGTAGTAAAGAAAAAAGGTAAATAACTATGTTTGGACAAAGCAAAGGGTGGCTACTTTGAGGATTTAAATATAAAATATCTTAAAAAAAAGTTTTTTATGAAATGTTTTTCTTTGTTACATAATTCAATATATCTGTCTTCATCTATTTCATGTCTATATGCATCTAAAATGTAGAAAGTAGTAAAAAACAAAATCACTGAATGAGATGATGTGTCCTATTTAAATCTGTCAGGCACATTCGACAAGCATCCATTTCCCTGCAAAATCTATAAGATGTCGCGCTGTACAAATTTAGATACCAACCTCACCTCTTTTGGATTTGCCAGTTTGTGAAAAAGTGCTGGATGACTGTTGGGATGATGACATTCAGAATCCCTCCATATAAATGTCAGAGGCAGCGCTCAAACAAAAGACAAACATCACAGGTGACAGAGCCTCTCCATAGTCAATGAGCTCACATTATCTTAGAGAGAGAAGACACTTCACATCTCACATCACTGCAGGCTCAAACCTGCAACCTCCTACCCCATTGCGTCATTACTTTACCAACACTGACAGCATGACCAAACAACACTGAAATCTATGAAATCTTTCCATTATCTAATGAACACAAAATACAAGTAAAACAAGTCATTTTCAAAAAGTATAATCATCAAAATACCATCAGCGAACTGGGACAGCGAACTTACGCCACATTTTTCTGCCAGATGTACTTTGTAGGGCTATAGGCCTTGGTCGGTGGTGTCTTATTTCACCAAAATGTCTTATTGTTTAGATTTATGTGATAATACAGAAGAAAGGAGAAGGTATGAATTGAGTTAGCTGAAGATTGAGGAGAGAATCCTGAGTATTATCTACCTATTTACATACATTGTTTCCTCATACTTTTCCGTATAAATAATTGTTTTTGCTAGAACTTCCGTGCAATTGACGTCTTGTTGGTGCAGTGAGGGTCAGATCCATAGAGATATGCAAGCCCCCTTTTTAATTCAATTCAGTTCAATTTATTTTGGTAAAGCTCAAGTTGCCCAGGTTGGCCAACTTATCGATAGAGAGGACATTTCTTCAGTCTGCTACAGCTCTAGTAATTTTGCTTCTATGTGTTTGAAATAAATAGAAATCAAATCAGTACATTATTTCTCAAGTGTCTGACCAGCTTCATGAGGTCAAAGTAAAGATAATGTGACATAAAGAACAGATAAAACAGGTTACAGAGGTTTACTTTTTAGATTATAGATTGAAATGACATAACCTCATTTTACTGAAGAACATTATTATTGTTTATTTCTTACAGTTGTTTATACGGACGACAGTATCTCAGGTGCTAGTTTGTCTGAGCCAAAGGTTAGCAGTTCAATCCCACTCTCCTTGAAGCACTGTGAGAGCCTTGAAGGTGGAAAAGCTTTATATAAAAATGTGACCATGACCATTTACCTGAATAACCACCAAGTATCAACCCAATAATCTTAAGATCCTCATTTCAGTCCAAAACCTGACTAAGATAATGTAGCGAATCCTGAAGGGAGCTCGTGACAAATCAGTGAGAGAGGGAATACTAAATAAATGCCATGTTTATAAATAAATACTTTTTAAATAACTTATGAGTCATGTGTTATTAATGAGCGGAGCAGCGGGCCGACCTCTGAAGCTGTGACTGGATGCTCAGGCCTGTATCTGTGGCACATGCACTTAGACAGGAGCATGCTTAATGTTACAGTCACCCTCGGATCAGTGCTGCGTAAACCCGTTTAACCTTTGTGCCATGTGCCCCTGTATTTACATGGGTGAAGTGGTGCCATTAATAATCGTGTGGGTATTTTAATGAGGATAAATAGAGGGTGTTAGGGTACATGTGAAAAGCTGACTTGCTTCGTTGCTCGGTGTAGCAGGCGTCAGTTGAGAGTTGTGTATACTTACGTAATGTCAGAAAAATGTAATTTGTCAGAATATTTATCGGTGTCATTTTCATCAAAAGAGAATCTCTATGGGAATACATGTTTTTGTCAGGACATTTACACAGTTTCAGTTACACCAGATACAATGCCCTATTCTCAGGTATCTGTAATCTCATTTGTTTGAGAGGGTTTCAGTTCTGTCTGCATTTTTGTCTAGTTTATTTGATTATTTTTTCCTAAAGGTGTGTGACTTTTTTGGCAGAGATTTCACTACCTGCTTCTCTCCATGGAGATGTTATTGCTTTGTCTGGAATGTTCCACAGTATGGCGTTAAACATGTTTATCGTCATTGAGTCAAGCAGTTGGCGCCACTAGGACAAGTCACAGGTCAGATCTGTGTAGAATTCATGTATTCCAAGGTGTTTTTGAGCAATAAAAAACATGTAATTGATGAAATGTAAGACAGATCAGTGAAACATTCATGGGCCCACCAGAAATACTACACAGCACATGGCAGAAACACAGGCGGGTAGTCCTCAGTTACAGTTACTTTGCTACATTTGATTGAATAACTTTTGTAAATTGTACTTTTACATTTCTAGCACCATACTTTTACTCCTACTTGAGTAATATTGTTTACTCAAGTAACAGTACTGCTCCTTTAGATACTGTATAATGCAGTATTTTTGTGTCTGTCCTTTGAAAATACCTGATTTTGTGCACTATTTAATGCCCTTCAAATGACCTTAACTTTAATTTATAAATCAGATGTTATGTCATGGCAGCTACTGTTTAAGTTACTCTTACTCTTACTTGAGTATTTTCTTGGACCACTGCTTTGTACTTCTACTTGAGTAATATTATTTTGACGGAGCATTACTCTAACTTGAGATTTTTGGCTGCTCTACACACCTCTAACCAGAAAATAAGTTAACATTGGCATTATCCAGAGTCTGAAGACAAACCCAAGCCACGGCATGTTGTTAAAGTAAGAGTCACAAATCTTACTCTTTAATATTAGAAAATCTGCGCACCAAAAGGCAAACAGCCCCAAACCAGTGGCACAATCAGCACTGAGGCAGCTCTGTGGAAAATGATTACATGTTTTCATTAGTTGATGGCTTGAAATCAGGGCGAGCCGGTCTGGTGCCACAGCGCTCACAAGGAAGCAGCTTTGGGCTCCCACCGGGCACAGCACCAGGTGATTGGACTGATGAGCCCCTGCCACGCCCCCATCTGAAGGTGGGCCAATCAGGGAGACCGCCCGCTGCGAGCCCCGTCCCCCTCTGAGAGCTGCTCGTCTTCTGTCAACACCATCACCGCTTTCCCCATCACCTTTAATTCAAACGTGGCATTTTGTTTCAGATAAATTGGATGCAGTTAATTAGCCCTTGTGAAGAAATAGCACGGCAGTCTAGATGTGTGATAAAACGTCATTGATCACAGATAAGTCAGCTTTTGTTTAAGTGAGTGCAACACGTTTATCTTTTTAACTGAAAAGAGCTTTATAAAGAGGAGGAATTAGCATATGAATTAAGATCAGGTAAATCACCTCCAGCGCTGAATGGAAAAAGAAAACTGAACTTTAGTTTTGAGGTTAACACCTGCGGTTTGTCATTTTGGTTTGATCAAGATGGTTTAAGATCAAAAACAGTCTAAGACTACAGACTGTAATTTGAGTAGCGCCCTCTGCTGCTTGGTGTTTCAGCTAACAATATTATGATCCTAATGGACAAATGTTTGCTTTCTTTTCAATGAATAAATATCCA
Organism: Periophthalmus magnuspinnatus; assembly: GCF_009829125.3. Taxonomy (NCBI): domain Eukaryota; kingdom Metazoa; phylum Chordata; class Actinopteri; order Gobiiformes; family Gobiidae; genus Periophthalmus; species Periophthalmus magnuspinnatus. Next base: position 1,531,201 of record NC_047140.1, on the reverse strand, counting down.
AATAACTGAGACTGGGCTAAATGTATTCAGCTCATTGTCCATATCAGTGATCCTCAAACTTTTCACATCAAGTACCCCAACAGAAAGTATTTGGCTTTCTGAATACAATCACATTTAAACCAAGTATATATATTTGTACTACTCCAGGTCTAATCTAGAGCTGAACCAGGTCTAATAGGGGACTACATCATTGTTAATGTAGTTCTAAACAAGAAATTATCCAAAGCAAGACAAAAAAGTGGATAAAATGAACTCTAAATTAGGCAAACCCACATAAAGAGCTGTCCAAATACCATCAGGGGCACGTGTACCACAGTTTGAGAAACATTACAGTATATTGAGATGTCTTCCTTTCAGTACCGCCCATCTCTACATCATAAGTGCATAAGTAATTCAAAGTGCTCACAGAATAAGACATGAAAAGCAGTTGAATATTTTACCTACTTGAGTAACAGTATTATTTTGCAGCAACAGAACTTTTTCTTGAGTACACACTTTGAGTACTTCCATGTTTGTGTGTTGTATTGTATAATGTGCCATTGACCAGACTTCTGTATTTCTGTACTGTTTGTGCTGCAGTGGAAGCCCTTCATTTGGGAACGCTGATGGCTGCACACGGTTACTTCTTCCCCATCTCAGACCATGTCCTCACACTCAAAGACGACGGAACCTTCTATAGATTTCAGGTAAACTATTCTAATGTGTGCAATCTGTGTTATTTATCCTTTAGTTGGTTAATGGCCGCATAAAATGACTCAAAATCAATTCACTTTGCAGCAGAGCTCTAACTTTGTGTGCTGGCCCCTTAGTATGATAATTGTACATTTTCACATGTTGGCACTGTGCCTAAGAAATATTGCATACCTTTACATTTAGCATGTTAAAGGTGTACTGTGTCGCCACCTTCTTGTTTCTATGGAGATGTTGGCATGTTACTATCGCAATGGAGGTAAGCAGGTGAGACCAGTTGGTCAAGTTACAGGTCAGATCTTTGGAGAGGTGAGCCTTCTCACATCAAGAATTCACATTTTCACATCACATCATAACATATTAATGTGAGCAATAAAGAACTCCTTAGTGTGATAGTGTAATAATACCATACTGAGGAACATTCTAAGATACATTTCAGACACAACCAACTGCCCCACCAGAAAAGTTAGAGTAGTGGATTTTTAAACTTGCCTCTGTGTATGCTTAGTGTAGCTTTGATGAGTGTACCATTCTTTTGTATTGACCACACACAGTCAGTGTGTCATATAGACCACAGGTCATATAGATTTTATAGAGGTTAAATAGTAAAGGTTTGTTTGTCATCAGCTTGTTATTCCAAATGGCAGATTAGTGATTTCCACACTCATGAGGTTATTAGTATCATGGTACATTGAGCTGTTTACATCTAATCGTATGAGGAGCCGGGGCATATACAACACTGGTGCTGGGTTAAGGTGTGTGCTAATTCCCCAATCAGCTTATGTGATTTAGACTTATTGCAAATCTATTATGTGGCATACAGTATGGGTTAGATCAACATCCACATTCTGTTCACCAGCACTTGTAATGTCTCTTTTTCAGACTCCATACTTTTGGCCATCAAACTGCTGGGAACCGGAAAATACAGACTATGGTGAGATGAAAATCATGTGCACAACTTTATTCAAGGCTAACTTTTTGTTCTGAAATGCACAATGTGAAAATGATTGGAATTAGAGTGAGCGTGAGATTACAAATAGTGGTGGAAAAAAGCTTTTGGGCATACTGATTGAACTGGAGACATGTCAGTCCTACTCTTGGCTTGTCTGAGTTAGTATGCTTGCTAAGGCTAGTTATATCTGACAGTTGTTCCCCAAACATAAAAGAGCCTCATAGCATTGTATAAGTATACTAAATACTACACAATGTGGCCTTATAATCATAAATTGTCTGGAAGTATGTCCTTCGCAGTATGTCCCCACAGTACTTTTGCGTGTAGTACCTGTGTGTAGAGTGTTATTGAGGCTCTTGGCACAAATTGACAACCATGTTCCTATCAATTAGCCCAAGGGCAAATCTGGCCTGAGAATAAGCTTACTATTGATGGCTTTCAGATGACATCACAACATACACATACACAATTATAATTAATACAGATGGGAGCAGCTAAAATGAACATTGTTAAAATGCAGATTTTTGTTGTAATGTTTTCAACATTTGTGAATTTACTTTTTGGATATTTCATGGCAAAATACGATATTATCAATTGAAAAAAGTGACTCTAGGCCCCATCTTGGAGTATAACAGTAGAAAATCAGTTAGTATCTTATTAGCATATTGTCTTACAGCATGGAGGCCATCAACTGCCGCCTACTTAACTCCTCTGTACGCCTTGATTTGATGTATTCTTAACTTTTTTAAAAATCTTGTTCATCTAATTTCATACCACTTGGCTAGGAAAGGCAAGACAAGTTTATTTGTATAGCAAAATTCGTACACAAGGTAATTCAAAGTGCTTCAAAACATTAACATCGCAATACAACAAATCAGAACATAAATATAATCACAAATAATTATCACAAGATTAACATTAAAGGAGCAAAGTACAGAATAAAAAACTTTCAGTCGTAAGCACAGCTAAAAAAAACTGTTTTCAGCCTGGATTTAAACACTGTCAAAGTAGAGGCCTGTCTCACATCTCCAGGAAGACTGTTCCAGGTTTTAGCTGCATAAAACTGAAACACTGATTCCCCATGTTTAGTCCTGACTCTGGGCACCAGCAGGAGGCTGGTCCCTGAAGTCCTCAGAGTGTGAGATGGTTCATGTGGCACTAACATGTTGGAGATGTACTTTGGTGCTGATCCATGGAGAGACTTGTTCACAAGCAGAGCTGCTTTAAAGTTTATTCTCTGAGCCACTGGAGCCAGTGCAGAGACCTGAGCACAGGACCCGAGCAGCAGTGTTCTGGATGTACTGCATCTGTCTTAAAGCTAATTTATATAGAGCAGTGAGCAGGCCGTTACAGTAGTCTAACCTACTGAAGACACATGCATGAATAAGTCTCTCCAAGTCTGGTTTTGACAGTATACCTTTTATTTTTAACATGTCTTTAGGTGGCAAAAAGCTGCAGATGTTATTGATTTGATGTGGCTGTTAAAGTTCAAGTCTGAGTACATTATTACCCCTAAATTTCTAGCCTGATTTGAAGTTTTTAAAGAGAGAAACTGGAGGTGACTGCTGATATTTTCTCTATGTTTCTTTGGGCCAAAGTAGACTTGGTTTGAAATGAAATGATATATTCTGAGGTGTGCCTTTAAAAGAAATTTTACATTTTATACTTAATGCCATTCTTTGTTTTCTCCTTTAGTAATATATTATGTACTGTGGAATATTTTTAATAGAGATTGACTGATAGGAGTTTTTTCATGGACGATGCCCATGCCGATTGTTTAGAATCCAGAGGAACCAATGGCCGATAAGATCTGCCGATATTTTGTGTCAATATGTAAGGCCAGTTTTGTTTATTTTCCCCAAATTCTGACATTTAATTTACTACAAAGTCACCCACACCCAGTTTTCACTATAAACCTTTAAGAGAGCTGTGTGGTCATGTTTTGTGCAGTTATCTCTTTGCACTAAAGTATTCAAATAAAGCTTTATGTGGATTCTTCAGGCAGCAGATGGGCTAAAACAACACATCATTCTGCGCTGAAAATGTAAGGCCAATAGCCCATTTGCTAAAAAGCACAAATATCCCAAAAAGTGAGCTATGACTCTAAAAGGTTGCAAAACATTGCCTTATAATGACATGATATTTCTCACTGCTTCGTCAATGTCAGTCCGTAGTGTGCAATATTACAGTAGCTATATTTGAAATTCCACATATGCCCTGCTGTCTGATGTGATCACACTGTAATAAATGATCCCGGGCTTGTTGTGCGAGGCCTGCATTGTCCACAGCAGAGCGCGGAGCCGATAACGATTTCATAAGGCTAAAAACAGTCCTGTCAGTCAGTCATGTGGCTCTTTTTATTTGCTGTGCAGCATCATGGGAAAGCTAACCCGCCAACAACCAATTTACTCTGATGTGTGTTAATAAAAACAACATAACAACATAATGAATGCTTTAATGGTCAGTTAAGAATGACAGAATGGTTTCAGAAGTTGGATACAGATTTGTGACCGATGTAGCTTTGGTTTAGTTGAGAGGATTAAATAAAGTCGTAAAAGCAGGGCCACTTATGTCTGCTAAACCTCTTTAACCAGTCTGTCTCACTGTCTGTCTCTGCATACAGCTGTTTACCTCTGCAAAAGAACAATGCAAAACAAAGCACGGCTGGAGCTCGCAGACTACGAAGCGGTAAGTATAGGAGGGAGGGGTTTAAAGGGCCCACATCGCTGTATTTTCTGATCCATGTTAAAATGTTGTTTCCTCATCACAAACAGACCTGGAGTTGTGTTTTGTTTCATTCACACATGTTTAACACAAAACTCTGCATATTTAGGCTGAGTTCTTCTCTCAAACTGAAAACACTCTGTTCCACCTTGTGATGTCATGTGGTAATACAGGAAGTGCTCCACTGTGTTTTTAAACTCAATACACCTTCACTAGAATCATTTGGATAATTTCAGCCCTGGAATTTGCAGTCTCTACTAAACAAAAGGTAAAAGGAGCTGTTAACATGAAAACTACCACTTCATGACATCAGCGTCTTGAGCTTAGACAGAAGATTACTCAAACATGTGTGAATGAAACAAAACACTCTGTTTGTGATGAGGTAACAACATTCAAACATGGCTAAAGCTCAATTTAGCATAATATAGAACTTTTAAATCCGTTAAATGATAAATATTGTTTTATTTTAGACCAAAAGGATTGATAACAGTAGACTTTGTACAGACAGTATTTTTTTCACACTTCGTAACTTCACTATTTCTCTGTTTGTTCCTGTTATGATTAATAATAGTAGCCTCTTGCCTGATTGCCATTCAAATTAATTAAATTCGATTTATTATTGTAGAGCGCAAAATCACAAAAAGCAGCCGCTTGGGTTTTCTCAGAATTGTTGTCTTAACTAACAGAAAGTTTGAAAGTCTAACCACGAAACAGTCACTGATCAATACAAGAGCGTGTATTAAAAATATTCACTATTAAAATACCTCTTTTTTTTTTTTTTCTTCACACAGCAATTATCAAATGAAGTGAAAGCATAACATTTTTATATTGAATAAAAAGGTGTGCACAGAATGGTGCATCAGTACAAAGGCAAGGTGTTTTTAATAGAAGTATATGCCACATATAGAATGAGGTAGTATGATATTGCCAGTACACTCCATTCTGTTGCATGGTGGATACTTTTCAATCTCTTTCCTTATTTCCCCTGTGTTTGCGCTAAAACCCAAGCTGACCCTTTTTTTTTTTTTTTTTTTTAACACATCAACAACACAAAATCCTCCACAAAATCATTACGTGAATCAGATTGTTAGTTATAGCCGGTTTTGTATGTGACCCGAGATCATTAAAAGTGTCATCCAGCAGTGCACCGCATACTGTGTCTGCAGCTAACAAAGTCTAAACCTATTGTTGCGCTAACATCTCCTCTCTTCTCCTCTCTTCCCCTCTTTTCTCCTCTCTTCTCCTCTTTTCTCCTCTCTTCTCCTCTCTTCTCTTTTTCAGGAGAGCTTAGCCAGGCTACAGAGAGCATTCGCCAGAAAATGGGAGTTCATTTTTATGCAAGCAGAAGCACAAGCAAAGTAGGTTCCCCAACAACAATCGAAAAAGTCTATAACGTAGACCATTTTGTCGCGGCTTTTAAGTTGAAATGTGTAACAGAATATCGTTAGTTGCTAATGGCTAGGTGTTGGCAGTGTATAAAATGTCTTACTTAAGAGCCCAGTGCTATTCCCAGTTGGAGGCAACATTTCAGCGTGCAAAAAGAGATTTCACAATAGATTCAGAGCTTTGTTTTGCTGCCAGAAAAAGAGTTGTGATGCCAAAGTCCTGTAGCGTATTCCTCTCAGTTTAGTAAATACTTAAACGACTATTGATTTTTAAATGAGACGTTCTAAAAGTGTTGTTCTACCATTCCCAGGGGGTGTGCAAACTCTGAATAGACAATAACTTATTCACAGCAACGTGGCATCGCTTTTACCTGGAGACGATACCTCACAGCCCCTTTCAAATATGTATGCTGGAGTCGTTGTGGTCTTGAAGATGTGTTTTGAACCAGGGAAAGAGTTGCCCTTCCCAAAAGGATGAACCTGTGACTGACAAGTCTGACATTTTGATTTATTATGGTTAGATTTTGAAACCAAGCTTTCTGGTTGACCAGTGAAGTGCAGTACTCTATTTGGATTGCTCAACAAGATTAGGGAAGTTTCCATAATATTTTTTTGCAAAAGAAATTTAATTGAACTTTCCAGGACAACACAAGAGTTACACAAATAATAGTTTTTAGTTGTTTTCACTAATTTGCACAACTTTTTACAATTATGTTTTTAAATTTCAGTTGTCAGATATTGTGTGTACAATCTTTAGCATGCAGCTATGCCAGAATAAGATTGAAGAAATTAAAGGATGTCTCTAATCTCCTGAAAGATAAAACGGCTTATCTAAATTTTGAGAGTGCAATCCATGACTTGAACTTGAAGACTTGAAAATCCCAGACGAGGGACAGGGCCCATAGGAGGCTTTAGAGGAACTTGGGGGTGCTAAGTTCTTTAATAAGGAAGCACACTTAACATGTTTATTTAAATCTTTTTAATACGAGCACACCTCCACCTCCTACCATGTTTCAGTTGCTGTTTTAAACCACTTTAAATCTAGTTAGCCCCTGTAGTGATTTATAAAACCTAATATGGAATAATATTTTAGTCTCATTTTGTACACTTTGTGGTGCCTTTTGAAGATTTTAGTCAAAATTGAATGTCATATTCTAGGCTAACTTTTTCGGGTGCTTTAACACATTACCAGCATTTATCTGCTGTAAACACTTGTATCTTACCTTTTCAGAGTCGACAAGAAAAGAGACAAAATCGAGCGTAAGATTCTCGATAGCCAGGAGAGAGCTTTCTGGGACGTGCACAGACCAGTGGTGAGTGAAATGACGGCCGCTAAGACCATTAGCATAATATTTTCTGAACTTTAGAAGTGAAAACTCCAGTGCAAAATTATACCTAGGCGAATAAAACACCTCTTTAGATCATTACAGTGTTAAGTCTGGCAGTTTGTAGGTTAGCTTAGACAGAGTGGAGGCTAGAGGTGATCTGACGTAGCATGCTGCAGAAATGCCACATCAATAACTGCCCAAAGATATCAGAATCACTAACCCTCTTTACCGTAGCTCATACACTTTAGCCTGCATTAGCATTCAGCCCCCTCCCTCTGCATATCCGTACAGGCAGCCGCACCGTGCTTAATTGGGAAATAACAAGTTCAATTTATGCGTCCTTGGAGCAACATAATCAATATTAATTCAAATTTCACAGTGACGCGCTGAAGCTACTTAGCGCCACACTCCGGGATGAGGCCTAGATTGGACTACTTGTTCAATCAGGAGCTTTTCGCACACTGCCACAGCACTGGCTGGATCCCCGCTGGTTTGGGTTGTTTTGCGAGAATTGGTGCATTCCAGGTTTAATTAGACAGAATATGACACAGTGTCTATATTTGGCATATTGCAAGAGAACTGTCAAGATTCTAACTGTGTGCTGTCCAAAAAGGAAGAAATGATTCAACTAGAAAGACAGTCATGTTGATAAGAGTCAGTCACAGCTGGAACTGTGGTTGCTCATGAGTCAGGACAAGGAGGTTACGGGGTTGATTCCCAGATTATATAATGGGTCTTTATTTGCATGGTGTCATATTTAAACAACAACAACAACTACTACAACAACAACAACTACAATAACAACAACAACAACAACAATAATAATAATAATAATAATAATAATAATAATAATAATAATAATAATAATAATAATAATAATAATAATAATAATAATAATAATAATAAATAAAACCCTACTATTATAAAATGCTATAGGCTACAGCTGACAACATCAGTGTCATTGTGTAACATCTGTGACATCCAAGTGTGTTGGAAGGAACATGCAAAACAATTACGTTTGCATGTTATGTATATTATAATATTTTTATTTCACTTTTCTGCACTAGAAACAAAAAAATCTTCTTACGTAAAAATATTAAAGTACCTGTTTAAAATGTACTTACAGAGTAAAAAGTTAAAGTATTTTGCGCAGATGTGAGATGTAATAATCTTTAAATGTAGCAATTTTGATTTGTGCTGAATTTTGTTCAACAGAAACTATTGAATTGGCAAGCTTTTTTTCCTAGCTGTTTTTCTTTGAATATTTTTGTCTGCTCAAACTACACTTTACAACAAGTCTCAAACAATAATAATAATTATTATTATTAAAAAATACTTTTCAGTCTTGTTAAAAAAATGTAGTGGAGTAGAAAGTACAGATACTGTTCCCAATTGCAGTAAAAGTAAAAAGTATCAATTTTCTACTTAAGTAAAATACAGATACCTAAAATGTATACTTAAGTACAGTACATTACTGCTTTTACTTAGTTACATTATACCAATGCTTAAAATACTGAGTTGTATACAAACAATGAGGTGGAATGGATTACCGGTACATTTTTTCTTTTTTTTTTTCAGCCCTCACTCTTTCAGTGTTAGCTGGTCACATAGTTATAGCCTTTTAACTTGAACAAAAAATGGGAAGTACACGCAGTCAGTCACACATAAAAAGCTTATTTCTGTCTCAAGGTGAAAGAAAAAAATATCCAATTAATTAACTGACTCCTATATAGGCAGCTCCTGGCATCAAAATCAAAGCCATTTTAACATCTGGTGTCATGTTGTGCCTCCTCCCTCAGCCTGGATGTGTAAACACAACAGAAGTCGACATTAAGAAGTCCTCCAGAATGAAAAACCCTCACAAAACCAGAAAGGTACACTTCATTTTCACTCCCTAATGTCCCATTTGATGGCAGTCACACATGAAAAGAATGCGTCTTTTTTCTCTGAGTGCATTTGATGGTTTGCAGAGTAACTGTAGCTCATAGTCATTTGGGTTCTCTGTCTTTGATCCTGTGCAGTCGGTGTACGGACTGCAGAATGACATCCGCACTCACAGTCCCACCCACACCCCCACTCCCGAGGCCAAGCAGCCCACAGAGGAGGAGCTGCAGGAACAGGTCGGCACACCAGGGGGCACACTTGTCTGATCAGGAGTAAAAGAAAGTTATTTGAATTTTTACCATGTGTAGGTCTATAGCTTATGATCCATGGTAAAACACTATGCAAATTACGGATTTTTGAAAGAAATTTTACTCATGTCAATCAATCAAAATCAAAATACCTTCATTATAGAACAAGAGGCTACACTAAATTCTAACTATTGCAACTGTAGAGCCATTCTCTCAAATAACGCAACTGCTCTAGCTGCTATTGTTTTAAAATCAAACACTAAATGATAAGCAGATGAATGCTAATGTAGATAGGATAAAGGCGCAAATTGAATCTCTTAAACTAAATTCTGTCTTTTTTCCCTTTTTGATTCCTCCAGATAACCTTTTGGCAATTGCAATTAGACCGGCATCGACTGAAAATGTCCAAAGTGGCAGAGAGGTGAGCGGTGTTGTGCGTGTGTGTGTTTGAATTGGCCATTGATCGCTGTATTGAGCCTTTAAATGGGCCAATGTGTGAAGAATTAAGACATCACATGACCTTCAGGACAGGCTGGGCGAGCACAATGCCTTTGGTGGTGTCAGGGTGCTGCTTTTGTGCTGTTTGCTTCACTGATGGAGCAGCATTCAGCACAGGCTTGTCGGGTTTATGTCCACCGAATCAATCCCTTAGAAACCTTTTTCAGTTTACTGCCGAATGAGAGCTATTTCTTTCACCTAAATTACCGTAAAGGTCCCAGTTTGAACTAAAAATGAATGAACTGACTTTTTGTGCTTTGATCCAACCATCTTATTGGACATTTGGAACCATAAAACTCCTAAAGAAATCACTCAAGTCCATACACCTTCCATTCTTTTCATTTTAGAACTTAAAAATGCCTTCACAGTGATTTATCTGTAAGTGTCATACCATTTTGCTAATGGAGCTCAACAGTTCCTCCCATTTCGAAGTCCGCTCTGGTTACAGAAGTCAATTTTCCGTTCATTTTTCCTATTGACTTAACTAATATCCATAACCCTGTTGCTTTAAGTTCAAAAAGCACATGCATAATTTATAATTTAGTGATGTATAAAGTTTCAGAAACACATTTAAACAAACTTGTATGTCTTGTCATCAATAGCTGATAGCCCTGACCAAGCTTTTAAACTTTAATATGATTGGAAATGGGAAAAATCAATGAGAAATTGTCTTCCTGAACCATGAGGTGGGTACTCAGCTTTGCCATTTCAACATGAGTTACTCGCTATTACCAGCAGAGAGTAACAGAGGTTTAAGTTATGAATATAATATAATATAAAATAATGCATTTAAAATATTAATCAAAACTATAACATGACTTGGCTGTGACTCTTTGAAAGCATGCTAACTGTCTTTTCTCCTCTAAACCAGTTTAATTGGCTACACAGAGCAGTACCTTGAATATGACCCATTCCTCACACCTCCCGACCCGTCCAACCCCTGGATCTCAGACGACACCACACTATGGGAACTGGAAGCCAGGTGACAAACATAACAAAACATATACATGATTACCAACAGTATTTGTGTTTTTATTAGCGCTGGGTTGTTGTGTTAACAGTAAGGAGCCAGGGCAGCAGAGGGTAAAGCGGTGGGCCTTTGGTATCAATGAGGTCCTTAAAGATCCTGTGGGGAGGGAGCAGTTTCTCAAATTCCTGGAGTCAGAATTCAGCTCAGAGAATCTCAGGTAAACAAACTCCTTGGTGTGTTTTTATTGATTTTTAGAGAATACTGCAATCTGTGGACAAAGTCATTCTGCGGACATTTCACATTCGTACTTCACAATTCACAAGGATTTTTAGGGCCAAGATTAAAAATAATAGAACAATGATCCAGTTATGGGCTAATAAGAATCTGAGGCCCAGTGCATCATTCCCCACTGCCTCCAAGTCAAATACCCCCAAGTCAAATACCCTGGACAGGAGTAGTGCATAGTCACATGGTGCGCCCTGTTAGCCACGTTAGCTTTGAGTTGAATAACAGCTGTGATTGGCCTGGTGGAATCGCCGTACTGTTTAATGTGAAACTTTCCAGGCAAAATGAAAACATCAACAACAACAAGTGGCTGACTCTCCACCAGGAAAGTTACATAATGCACCTTTAAGTCCTAAAATAATTACTCCACTGTCTAAAATGCAGCTTGATGTTATGTAATGGAAGTGATAAACACACCCTCTTTATAAAACATAAAAAACACTGTCTTCTGCTGGCCATCACTGCACATTTGAGACTGGCCTAGAATAACCTGGAATTTCTTTTTTTTTTTTTTTACTGAGGAAGTCTATATTACCATTTGGAATAGTATCAGAGGTCAAAGGAGGACAACACAAAGGGAAGTATTTGTTCAAACTGAGCCCGGAGCTTTTTAGAAGGCAAGGTGTGATGATTTTTTGTGCCTCATCCCAAACTGATGTGCGCTCCTGCTTTGTTATTAATGCGAGTAGACACACACACACAGCAGCAGCACACGTGACAGACTGAGGAGGATTTAATTCACACTTTACCGACCTCCCACAGACACACACTCAAATGCACACACAGTTAGGTTTTCATGATTTGTGCTGACATTGACTTGCATGTATTATTACAGCTACTACTACGGCTTCTACTACTGCAAACCTGTACCCGGATGTTGTTATTTGCATTACCGTGACAGCAAAATTCTTATCTGAAGGTTGTGAAATGCTAATAAACTCATTGCGATGAATAATTAGGAAAGTGTGGGAAAACAGCTGGCCCGCTCCAAACCATTGAACTACTTTTGTTTTCACGTTTTTTTGTTTTGACAGTAAAATTGAGGTACACTGCCTCTAAGCCACTCTTTACCTAAATTAACTTCACTTCAAATTCACTTAAAAGTTCAAACCATGTCATCGATCTAATATGGAACGATTTACCTCATGGGGGTTTGATTTTTGGTCCCCACAAAGCAAAACGTTCCCATGCAGTTACATTATATAACCTTTCAGTCCCCACAGTGTGATGAATACTTACTCATACACACACATATGCGCAGTCATGTCGCCCGGAGCATCCGCACCTGCTTTATGAAAGTCATCACGCTTCCTCCTCTCCTCCTGCACATGCCCAGATGCTCAAACTATCACTCCATCAATCTCAACGGACTATTTAAAACACCTGTAAGTGGATGAATGCGAGAGAGATATGTTCAATGCCATACTGTGGAACATTCCGGGCAAAACAGTAACATCGCCAAGGAGACCAGCAGGTAGCGGACATTCCACTAGAGAAGTTACATATTGCACCTTAATTATATGTTTTACACTGATACAACTTTAATTCTTTATCTGGGCTTAAACTTGACTCTATGTTTTACTGGTACCACAAGAAGAATCATTTTGACATTTGAAGCTCAAATTTAGAGACATTCAAGTCCCAGTATTATGTTTTTTTTATTTACTGAGCCCAAAGCTGCAGGTGGGTGAGTCACGTGGGTGCTGTCAGTTCACTTTCAGGGTTAGTCTGACATGGTTAAGTGAAAGAGCAGAGGACTGGTGGGGCAGCTGTTTAAAAAGTTCAAGACTACAGCTGTGCTCCGTATAACTCAGGTGCTGACATACTCCGGTAACAGGTTTATTCCTGGTAAGAAGAGCACTGCAGAGTATTAAATGTGCACAAACACAATTACAGGATCGCTCCCACGGACATGGAGCATATGCTAAATCACACCCACGACCACCATCAAATGTGTAACCGCAGTATGTAGGCTGTATGAAAAACCTTTATTCATTTAGTGAGGTAGATGTAAGTATTGCAATTATGTTTTATTATAACTACTACAACTTTCAGAGTTACTACTACAATGCCTGCTTCTGTGACATCAGCTACAGTTACCCACCTCCACTATAAGTACAGTAAACTTAGTACTACTTCTAGATGTACTACCACTCCTCCCTCTTTTATTCTATGTCAAGTCAAGATGCTAATGTTATGGGCTTACTGTTTCTTTTAAAATTAATACTGTAAACTACAGTATAATTCCCTCCTTGGAGTAAACAAGCACTTACTACATCATAAAAAAACATAAAAAACAGCTTAATGATATGTAATAATTATATTATTGCATTGTGATTGTGTAATCTTGTTTGTGAAGGTTCTGGCTAGCAGTCCAAGAGCTAAAGAAGCGTCCCATCAGAGAGGTGCCCACACGGGTCCAGGAGATCTGGCAGGAGTTCCTGGCTCCAGGGGCCCCCAGTGCGATTAATGTGGACTCCAAGAGCTACGACAAGACCACCCAGAATGTCAAAGACCCAGGACGGTACGCCTTTGAAGACGCACAGGTGAGGACAGAGACTAAATACTGTTAAGTATCAATATTGTTGGTAATATAGACATTTATTATCACCTGGTAGTACTCCAAGGTGCTCCACTATTTTTATATTTCAGTCTGTACACTTTGGATAGACTTTTCAGTGCACAAAACATTTTATACTAGCATCTCCTTTTAGCCTGACTAAAACAGCTGCAGCCCTCTATGTTGCTGCGGGTGGGGTCCTTTTTCTATGTAAAATGAGGACTAAGAAATAGTTTTCCAGTTTTGATTATTTAGAGTTATGTTTTATTTACAGTTATGAGATTTAGTGAGTTGTGGGGTGAATTGGAAGAGCAGCTAAGAGCTGTTTAGGGCCCAAGTCATCGTAAAAATAATGGTGATGCACGGAGTAGGCACAGTTGAATTGATCAAATCTAAACATGAGCTACTGGAGGTTAAGGGTTCACTCACACCACATCAAAATTGAGACTCAGCTAGACCATGACTAAACCTGGAATATTGATTTACAATTGTTTAATTATGTTTGTGTCGTAACACTTGGCACAAGGGATCAAAGATACAGTATTCGGGGAAAGTTTAACAATGTTTATTTACAAAGTGCAAGAAGTGAACGTGGGTCAGTTGGTGAGTCGGGAGCGGGGCATAAGGCCGTGGTCCAGGGGCAGAGCGTGAGGAGTAGAGTCTGAGATGGGACGGACTGTATCGGTAGAGAAGAGCTGGGTTGGAGGCGGGAGAGCTGAGCAGGTCCAGGGAGCGGGATCTGGTGAGGAGCAAAATATCGAGTTTAGCAAGATCAAAAAACGTAAAAACATGAATTGAGCCAAGCGAGGAATACCACAGAGATATGCGGACGATCTGGCGCTGAGTGTCAGGTCCTGGCTCCTCTTATTCTCCCCAGGTCCAGCTGATTGTCGATTAGCCCCAGGTGTGCACGGGAGGAGCCCAGCTCTCCGCCTCAGCTCTAGACTCAAACACGTGAGGGAGATAGGACAACAAACAAGGCAGGGCAGACCAGGATCATGACAGTTTGACACCATCTTGTTTCAGGAGCACATCTACAAATTGATGAAGAGTGATTCTTACAGCCGTTTCATCCGTTCCAGTGCCTACCAGGAGCTATTACAAGCCAAGAAGAAGGTAAAGCAAGCACATTTTAGTATATTATTTTATTTTTTACAACTGACACAACAACAGTCATCCATGCTTTTTGCAGTTTATTTTATGACAACTGCATTCCCAGTGTGTCATTTCTGCACAAACAAGGCCTATTTGTTTCTGTTTAAACATCTTTCATATTTACCAGACTAATCTCTAAACTTTAAAATCTCCCCTGATTCCCACCCACTAGTGAGCAGGGCTTTAGTGGTTGGATGTTTTAGTTTTTATGGAGTGGACTAATAGCATGTGGGGGATGAGGATTTGCATGGGGCTTGTAGCTGCGGTGAAGGCAAAGAGGCTGTCACAAAATGATGCATTATTTAGAATTATACAGGATATATTTATGCTTAAGAACACACTCCCACACCTTTCGCTCCGTCACGCTGGGAAGATGAGTACATAAGGAATAGCAAGCGGTTTGGGTGGAAAATAACAAGCTAACAAGTCCTGAATTTTGAGCAGATATTTTGGATTTATTCCCTGCTCACAAATAAAACAGTGGTTAGAGCTCATATGAAATGCTTGTGTTCACTGTGTTTTGTTCTGTTTGTTCCACAGAAAAGTAAGAACTTGTTCTGAAGGGCACTGCTTCCAGGTGAGTGCTTATCTTAAACCATGTAACGGAGTACATTACAAAATACATTTGACTGTATTCTGTATTCTCTAATGTAATACATTCTTCCCAACACGGCCTGTCTATGTATGCTTTTGTTTTAGCCTAAAACCCTAAAGTGGTGGGTTAAAGGATTAAATATGATACAACATTGAAACCAGTGGAATAACACATTAGATTTGATGTATCTTTTCTCAAAAACATTGTCAGACAAACAGCATTCTTTTTGTCAACCCACTGATAGATAGTGATGGAATGTTGTTTTCCTTGTCCCAGGTCCAAACAATAGGATCCATGAAGCTGCCCAATCATGTGCCATCAAGCTTATGTCACCATATGTCCCTCTCTGTGTGGGATGAGGGAGGGATATCGTGTCTTCATGTCTTCATCATGGTCTGTCCATCGGCTGTGGGCCCGCGGGACAGGGGCCGGCCCAGTGTGTGTCGTCCACGGGATGTTGCATGTCCACCAGGAGGACAGCGCTCCTCCATGTCTCTCCCAACATTCCATATCTCCAGTGTTCTCCTACAGGCCTGCTTGGCTGGGCTCAGGACATGGACAAATAAAACTGGCAGTAGAGATGTCATCCGAGGACTTCCGGTCCAGTGTTCCAACTTTCCATCGGAACACCTGGATCTCTAAGCCCCTTGTTCACTTCCAGCTCCAGCCGATGATGTCAGAGAGGAAAAAAATTGAATAACATAGTGAAAAAATAACACAGCCACTAATTACAAGTCATCTCTTAACATAGGTCACCAATATTTTGTCACGCTATGGGAAGTGTTGTGCAGAATGAATACATGTAAACAATATATATACATATATATTATGATTATTCTTATAATTATTTATTGTGCATTTACTTTGCTTTGCATTCTTTTCTTGCACTACAATAATTAGCACCTATGATTTCCATTGCACTTGTAAAGTCACATTTCAGATACAGCAAAGATTCGTCTCCTGTCTCTTATGTAAAACATGATTCTTTGTTATTCTCCTGCATTTATTTTTATACCATATTTAAAAAAAAAAAAACAGAACACTTTTACTTACTTGTATTATTAAAGTTGGCCCTCTATCTGTTACTGTGGTGTTGTCTGTGTAATCCCTCAGTCATCTAGATCTGATCAAAGCAAAAGAAAAATGTAATTCTGTCAACTGGACAAAAGTTTTAGAGTGAAGACGTTTCGCCGCTAAAGCCCCTCACTCCTGTTCAAAGGTGGATTGTCTTTCCTCACAAAAATTGTGAGGGGAGGTGAAGAGGTCATTACTGAAAGACAATGGGGTGGCTTAGACATCATTTATCTCTATTTATCACTTCATCCTCAGACATAAATCAAAACACAGAAAACAACAGTGATAGCCAGTATGCTAATAGGAGGAGAGCAACATTAGAGGCCTGAACAATTATGCAAAATATGACTCAGACACAGTTCATGCTTACTGACAGACCTGGCTAACAAACAGGTCTGTTGAACTGTAAACAAACAGGTGTGTTAGTTTCAGTGTAGTTAGCTCCTCTCTTCAGACAGATATAAGGCAGTGTCCATCAGCAATCTGAAGAACTGCAGATGCTGTTTGGATGAGCAGTGAAACATTTTCACTCTAAAACTTTTGTCCAGGGAGCAGAATTGAATGTTTCTGATGCTGTGATGTCTTTGTGAGCTACACTCATGCATTCATTTTCTTCTAGTACTTATTTTTAGACGTCAGAACAAGAGCTTTCGCCAGCTACTTTGGGTCTATTTCAGAGTACACCACAGACTGTATAAAGTACATACAGTACACACTGGATACAAATTCTAACTCACATTCATTCAAAACTGACATAATCAATAAGGCAAGCCAACTGTTACTAATACTTCAGTTTTTAGGGAAACTATTTGTTGGCCAGCTCACAAATACATGCTTCTTAGGCTTATTATGAAATGCATGTCTCATATTGGTGAATATTAATTTAGTAAAGGGCACCATAAAACCCAATGGCCCTCAAACATGTATATATACACCAGGTCTATAATTGGACTATTCCAAAAGTGGACTACATCCTTGCCACTGTAAACAAAACTTCTAAACAAGAAATGATCCAAATCAGGACAAACATGCACCACAGATTGAGGAACATTACTATAATCTAAATGGTCATACACAAACACTTCCATTGTCCACCACCAGAGGGAGATGTGCTGTTTTCCTCCTGCAGTGCCTCGTCGCAGCTCCTCCTCCAGTTCCTCCTCCAGTTCCTCCTCCAGCTCCTCCTCAGCAGAGCGCAGCAGCAGCGGTGACAGACGCTGTTTTGTCATGCGAGTGTGTCATCGCTGTCTACTCCGTTCAAGGGCTTTATGTATGCGCACTTCAGTTTGAGGTTTTCTCGTCTTTTATGAACGTTTTAGCTCTTTTATCCACAGACAGCCTAAGGACTGCCCAGTGGTCAGCTTTGTAAGACCCACAAAGCTTAAGATTATTATTGTCCCGAGGAATGCATGCGTTTTCAAAGACAGTCCTAAATGTGTGGGTGCATGTGGACAGTGATTTATGGCAGTGTGGACTTATCTGATTCCAAAGCGGGCTGTCTAGCTATATTATGGCTTTAATGTAGTGTGGTTTCAATGCCAATAAGAAAAGGGTTTAAAGTGATAAAAAAGCAGACTGTTTTCCAACACAAGTGCCCCATATTGTCCACGCGCGTCACTCAGATACTTGGAGACTGGGATTGAGAACAAAAGCATTGTCATTTTGATAGGCCTGGCTCCTGATGGATGGGTGGGATGGTGTATAAAAGATAATAGAAACAAGAGAAGGCAAAGGAGGGACAGAAAGGAGAGAAAGTGGGAGAAGTGAGAGGCTTGGTTTGATTCACACAATAGCCAGGGCCAATAAGAGAGCGGCCTCCCAGTCTGAGGAGGGAAGGGGCTGGCAGGCTGCACAATAAGGCAGAACAGAACAAGCAGTGCAGGCTCCAAACACCACAGACAGCACGGATGGGGTCAGTGTGATTCAAGTCTACAACATCAAGATATAGGAGAAAACAGGGAAGAGTCGGGACACCAGTTTTAAAGAGCTGGAGCACCAAGGAGGAAGGATACTAAGGATACTACAGGTTATGTTGCCATGGAAACCACAACCTGGAAGCGGACGCAAGGACCACTGAAGGTGGACGGTCAGCCCTAGGTGCATCCTTCATCAACATCAACATCAACTGGGAGGTAACCAACTCTTTCAACTCTCTGAAAAGTTAAGAAAAAGTTTTAAAATGGATTTAAACTTTGAACATTTCAGAAATAATGAATAGATTCCGGTGAAGTTGTGACAAATATAGCCAATTACACATTTGTATATACTTTCTAGTCTTTATTTAAAAGTAATGCTTTGTCGTTGTTGTTTTTTTAGTTTTAGAAGAAAGTGTTGAATCAATGCAGTTTTCATTGCAGTAAACAAACAAGATTGTTCAGAATACAGAAAATGACAAGTAAACTGACATTGTATTTGTAAACCGATAATGTAATGCATTCTCTTCCATTTCTTCATCCAAAAACTTTCAGTTCGTTCTGACCCGTCCCACGAAATAGATTTACTAACATACTCCTAATATCTTGTCATTTCCCAAAAGTCAGTTCTTTCTTAAAGTGAACAATTCCAAAGTCAGCTTGGCCGGAGATGGACTGATAGTGAGTCACTGAGTGCGAGTGAGCAAGCACAAAGCCATGACATTCTCCACTCATATTTACTATTCTTGCCAGTTGAAAGTTGGTTCCCAGTGGGGCACAGGAAAAACACAGGCCTTAAAGGTGAGGCGCTGCAGGAGGATAAAGTGTCTCCAAAATGACTCTATAATTAGTGGTGTGATGGTTTAAGGAATTAGCAACGCGAGTGGGAGAATTAGCCAGCAATGACAGAGCCAGATTAAGATCTTGCTAAGTTTTTCCAGCAGACATAATGATGAATGGTCTGAAGTTATGGTTGACTGCTGTAATGGCAGGGGTGACTGAAGGTGCTTAAGTAGAGTAATTAAAAGATACTAATAAAATGTATTGAATGTAATATATGCCCTGAGTATTACAATAATACTTACTACAAGTACTAACAAGACATTCTGCTGCTATAGGAAAACTGGTTAAAGTGTTAGTGTCTGAATGCAAAGTGTACTCATAAGGGAGGTACTCACTGCTTCATTAGTGTTATGTCAGTGTTAACATAACTGTTACTAATCCAATCACTTTCCTGAATACCTTAACTTGTTAGAGGTGGGTAGTTGCATTTATAGTGCAGATATAGTAAATGATTTGAGTATTTGTGTTTCTTGCACCGCTCCTTTAAACATGACTTAGTTTGTCTCATTTTTGTGTCTGTCTTACGTCCTGGCAGTTTACTATTTAAGTATTTGGGTAGTATTTTTCCCAAATACTTTTAACTCTTAACTGGACCACTACTTTGTACTTATACTTGAGTAATATTATTTTCAGGTAATGTTCCTCTTAGTTCAGTACAGTTTCCTACTCACAAGCTTGTAGCGCTACAGTATTTGTACTACCAACACTTTTACCACACCACTGTTGTTTTGAATCTAGCTATAATTGAACTATGTATGAAGCTTATTAATAATAAACCTGATATTACTCTAACTACTACAACTATTCATTTAAAGCCACTGCAGTGAACTACTAAAGACATCAGGCACTGTTGGTACTCACTACTGTTAGTTCCCAAACCAACAATCCATATAAGTAAATGTAAGTGAAAGTAAGATACTATACTGATTACAAGTTGGTTATGTACAATGGCACACTCAGTTGAATGAGTAATTTGAATGCAGGTGCTGCCTGTGTGTGTACATGTGTGTGATTGTGAAGCACTATTGGAGTTTCTGATCCTTCTTACAGGGTGGCGACTGCACCTCCTTGTACAGGCCACACTCTGATGTCAAAGAGGATTTAACACACACGGACACATTACGGTTCCTTAAGCAACCCAAAATGCTTCGCCATAATCCTCCAAAGACAGCCAAACAAGCCATTGATAGAAGGCTGTATGACACGCTTAAGACATGAGGGTCGAGGGGGCGGGGCAGAGGGGGCAGAGGGGGCAGAGGGGGCAGAGGGGGCAGAGGGAGTGGGGCAGAGGGGCTGAAATATTGGCAGGTGAACATAGTCAGTGCAGCGGCCCAGAAGATTCAATGTTTTATTTTTGTAGAAGGGAGACAACTCCGGAAACTCACAAGAACAGATGGTGCCAAATGTTCATCATTTATAACAAGTACCTACTGTCTTGGCTAAACCTGCTTTTTATTCATAAATGTAAACGTGAAGTAGATCCTCATTTTAACAGCCAAAGAGCTGCTTCAAAAGCTCTATAAATAACTTTTTAATACCTGACCCTTAAATGCAGAGTTCATTCAATCTATTCTGGGTCCATATTTTAACATAAATTGTATCATTCATTCAGCCAGCTTTATTTTGTTGTACCTGATCATTCTTTCATCATCAGCTCCATAATATGAGGTTTGGAAGTGTGATGTTTCTTACTATATCATTTCACTGGTGTGGAGCGGCGGCTCTACTGCAAGCTCCTCCAGAGCTTCATAGAGTGCAGTGATAACAGTAGCTCAGTTGGTAGAGCGTTTGTCCACTGATCCGAAGGTTGGCGGGTGGAAACTCGCTCTCGACATAAACGTCATTGGTAGAGCAGTCAGATCCACTGACCCACAGGTTGGAGGTGCCATTCCAACTCTCACAGATAAATGTGTCCTTGGGCAAGACACTTAGCCCCCTCGCTCCCACTGTCTGTGTATACTCCTTGATGTAAATTGCTTTTAGTCGTGAAGGTGGAAAAGCGCTGTATAAAAATGTGTAACCATTCCCAATCTATAATAAAATCATTCCCAATCTGGAATAAAAATGTTGAATTTCTTGCTGTCCCAAACCTGATATGTGGAGAAGAGTGAACCTCAGTCTCCTAAGACATCAGAATGCTATTACATAATATATTGTTAGTGAAATAACTTGTCTTAGCTGAAGCAGAGTTTAAATTCCTTACCTGTGTTCTTTTGCAACGGTGTCAAGAGTTCCCCTTATAGCTGACTCCATTCGCTCCCAAACACATCTTTTATTTCATCAGGATTGCCAATAGACATGCTCAAACCCTCACTGCTGCTATAACTTGCATCCCAACCCAAATGGAGACAGAACCATGTGCCCTTTACAAGGCTATGTGACCACAACAGTTTCCACATGTTTCTCAGTGGCACTTTAAAGTGTAAAGGACTTCTGTTTGTAAACCACTGCTTTGGCATTATCACCTGATCTTGAACACAGCTCCATCAAAGCATCTCTAATTACCCCTCATCCCCAACTGCAGCACTCTGTGTCGGCGACAGTCAAATCCAAATTCTTGCTGGTACTTTACTGCTGCTATCTGGTGGCGCTATGGCCATTATAGAGATGGATTGTGGGTTGTGACAAATGGCTGTCCCAGAGTGCCTAGGGGAGCCTCTTGGTCATGTTTTTGGCATTGAACCCTCAACCTCCACCCTTGGGCTGCTTGAAGTGCATATGATAGGTTTTCATGTTTTGTTTTGTTTTTTGTTTTTTGTTTTTCTAATTGTTTCTTGGTTTGGTGGGATAGTAAATAATAAATATTAATCATAGTTTTACTAGCGATGCACCGATCCGATACTGGTATTGGATATTGCTGCCAATACTGAAAGATTTACTGGAGCGGATATCGGCTTCCAAATATCGGTTCAGCTGATATCCTGGGCATTTTTCTGAAACTTTAAACCTTCATTTAAGGTGTTGGCATGTATTTGTATTTGTCTAATCATAACTTAAGTGTATTTTAGACAAGTCTTGGCTCTTAATATTCTGGTTCTAGGTAACAGCTATGGAATTACCTCTACTTATGTCACATCTGCGACCCATGTCCAGCCAGGAAGTACAATTATAAAGTTCACAAAAAACTAAGCAAGCTTTTTAGTAAACTCTTAAATATAATGATGTATGATGTTTAACGTAAGTGACATTAGTCGTCTAACCTGTCAAATGCACTTTAAACTGTTAATGAGCGAACAGTAGGGCATAGTTTGGGAAAAGGCAATCCGCAAACACAGATAATGACATGGTTTCTCCTGCTGTAATTGGTCTGCAGTGAAAACATTTGATTGAGTCCTTTTCCTCTGTGTATCCTGCCTGTGTGTGTGTGGTCATGGACATAATGCAAGTGTGTGCTGGGCTGGAGCTGCACGCTGAAGTAAATGTGGTTCGGCTGTAATTAAGTGCACTTACAGGTCTGTGTGAGAGACTTTCTGACGCACCGATAATTGAGGCATCAGCTTTTGTTTGTTTTAACCTGCCTTTGATGGGGGCGTGCTGGGAAGACATTTCACATGGCTTAGGCGCAGTGTATATACATGTATGAGGAGATGTGAGGGGAATGGGTCTGTGTAACACCTAAGAATAACAATGCATTATGGAGCAGAAAGACTTGTTCATGTGGAATTAACATTGTTTGAATGAAAAGGTATACAGTATTCAAACTGTAATGAGGACTTTTTTCATTATTATTTTACTCAAGAATGTAGCCATCCAATAGCAATATTTAGAACTAATTAAATGCCCTGTACCTGATTTTTATTTTCATTTTTTCACATATATTTAGCTGAGTGTGTCTTGCCCAAGTACAGATATATTGCATAAACAGATCTGCAGATGTGCTGTCTTTATCTAATAGTGTTTTATTGTCCGATAATCAGGCAAACTCCGCTCTAGGTGAGGAAAGTACTTATAAACTCATTGTGGTGAATATTTAGGATGCTCAGAATGCATAAGGTAAGTGAGAAATACACTTGGACCACAGCAAACTGTTCAAAATGAACTAGTTATGTTTTCACATTAAGACAATGAAACATGGTGATGAAACAGCACCTACTTCAATGAATTTAATAAATGTGTCGTCCTTAACACTGAAATAATACACAATACATTTTATGTATCAAATCATACTGCTTTAACAAATACATGTTACATCATTTTATGAGGCTCAGCCATACGCCATTCCACTGACATGTCTCATTCCCTGTCATGCCGGAGCTCTTCTGAACACTGCAAATTATAATAGTTTGTTGTTGTGCCCTTGGGCAAGACACTTGTGTCAGTGTAACTGATGATTGGAGCCATGTTTTCTCACTAAGTGTAAATAAGAAATGAATGGTAAACCAAATGGTAAACAGTTAGAATCTCTAGATTTTAAATTAGCCATTAGTTAGTATATCATGATTAACATTTAAGTGTTAAAGCAGACCTACTTTGCAAAATCGACTTTGTACAACTGTTAACCATGTTGTAGTTGTTTCCCCTTCTCATTTACTCTCAAAGTTGTATTTAGAGTGATTCATGCATGTTTGAGTAATCTTCATACTTTTATATTCAAGACGTCATCGCTCCCATCACCCCCCATTTTCACCACAAGCCGGTATACGCCCATTGCTCTGTACTTACTCCATTCTCCAATTTGTATTTCTTAGTTGGTGATACACATATGACACAAATGAAAAAAATCTGCTACTTGCTAGCGTCATGTGCGCTATCCATAAGACAACTGCTCTTTGGTGCAACGGCATTTACGGCGGCGCCAGCTCCCGCTGTTTTAGATCAATATTGTGATTTAACATGTCCAAAGTATAACATAATAATCTACTATTGGCATAGATTATAACTCTGTAGCAGACAAAAGCACAGCATGTTTTGCCTATGGACCATTTCAATACATCAATAAATCACAGTTTTACAGGGGGTTTTTATCGCTGGAAAGAGAAACTAAAGCTAAAGATTACACTATCATTATCCCTTGTTTCAAAATGGAACAACTGCTACTCATGCACAGAACTGACTCGGGCATAAAACATGGGATTGTGCAAAACATAACACGAGCATTTCCCATTGATAATAGCAGTTGCTTTCTTGCTCAGCACTTACTGGTATGGGTGATTTCATTAGAGGTCTGAATTTTGGAACCAAGGTCTGTTCCAGATCGTTGGAGCGTATCCCTCAAGTATTTGTGGTTGTGCTGAAACATACCAGTCTGTTTGGTGGACAGTATTAGTGAGCGCGGCTCCGCGAAACCACCGTCTCCTTCCGTCTGCAAGATGACGCGATGATTAGTGCGTTTGTCGACCAAAGATGGACAGATTCTAAGCCAAATGAAGACAGATGGAGAGGTATAAAGATGAAAAAGTGACAAGCGGAAAGATAGATATAGGATGCAGGCTCCCAGTGGGTCATCAGCGGGCTATCATTACCCCAAACCTCACTATCTCCCAACCCTAACCGCTAACCTCCAACAAACTCAGCCATCCCCCGTAGTTTTCCCAAAAAACCTCAGACCGCAATTTGTCTCCGGTCAGAGATGGATGAGAGAAGGCTTGGCAAAATGCACTAGGACCCTGCTTAGGCTGAGAGGAGAGGAGGAGAGAGGCTATCCATAGGCCATCTATCACACGCTTATATACACAATCAGTCAAGTCTTCCCTGGTGGGTCCCAAAGGCAAGACCGACATGGTGCTTCCTCCCCTCCAAGAGATCCATGGAGAAGGCAAAACCCAGCAGACAGAAGCAAAATATGTTAAAGGAACTAAGACAAATGGGAAAGTGTGGAAGTGGGTAAGGAGGAGTATACTGGGGTCATGACCTCAGAAGGCAGGGGGCGGCCGGAGGTCCCGGCAGGGGGGTCAGGCTGAGTTATTCTAACCTCAGCCTGGGTGTGTGTAAGCAAGCATGTCGAAAATGTTAAAGCAGTTAAAGCATGTTCCATTGTGACTGTTAGTTCAAGGGTCACGTGTGTGGTTTTCCTGAGCAGAAAACATAACAATAGGTTGATTTCGGACGGATAATTGATTTGATGGCCATAACAGACAAAATCAGTACAAAATTATAAATAAATAAAATAAAGACTGACTTAAAATTGCTGGTTGAGGAGGCAATAGAAATGAAAATAGCCACTAGAGGCTAGACACTGGCACTGAAGAAAAGATGGTAAGAAGGGGCGGTTTATGGTTTTGCTGCTGCGGTAGAGATGTGGGAAAGAGTTGGGTAGTGAGGAGAGAATTACAAATGGCTTGAGAAGAGATAGGGAGGTAAAAGATGCAACATGATACTGATGGAGAGTGGAAAACTCATGACAGTATTCTTAAAGACAGATTATGTTTTTGTGTATTTACTATTAAACTATACCTCACGCACGCATATGATTTTATATTGCATATTTGTAAACTACAATATTGATCTAAAACAGCTCAGTAAAAGAAATGAGTCCATGGATTTCTTTTCAAAATGTCAGAACTAAAATCTCACCTCTTTATAGTGGCATTTCACTGCAGGAAGCAGAGGATTTTCATGTACATATTCCTATGTTGGAAAATGACATTTTTTTATGGCCCGGAGTTCAAATGTTTTGATTAATTAACTAACTAAGTAGAGAGAAGTGGGCAGAGATAGGGGATAGGTGGAAACATTCATTGACTACTCAAGCCTTAAGCGTAGGACTATAGAGGATAAGACAAACATGCATGAACATGATATATACAGTACAGTACAGCAGTGTGTGATATCCGGACAGCAGACCTGAGCTGCTACACTGCTGTGCTTAAGGGCAGAAGACAGCGCTAAACAAAGTGGATTAGGACAAAGTGCTTTGTTCCGTGTCAGACTGAGTTGCAGGTTGAGGAAGAGAGAGAACAGACACATTTGCACTGTAAAGAGGTGCAGCCAATGGCCTTGAGGCGCTCTGCTTTTTTGTCCGATTTTCTTGATGTCATGCAATGCTTGTCAGGAGCAACATCTGCTGAAAAGATGCTTGAGTGATGGTCAAATATGTGCTGGCACAAATACTGACACACAGACCCACTGACGCTCGCCGAATCCTGAGAAATCACTTGTGTGCATCTCTGTGGACACAAAGGCTGTGGCTTTCATGGTCAATACGGGTCGTTAGCAGTTCACTTTGCTCTATCACTAAAGAGTGTGGAGTGGACTGTGGAGGGGCACTGTACACCCCCCACTCCCCTAATAACATGCAGATGGCCCTCTAATGCCTGTTTACATATCTGTGGCATAGTTCATGACTAAAGTAAGCAAAGCCCTAATTATTTTACCCGGCGACTGGACCAATAAAATCAACTTCCCCTTCTCGTTATGGCTGTTTAAATGTATCCTTTGATGGCAGGTTGTGTTTATTTTTGAAAGAATTGCGTAGCTGAGAGGAAAGCAAATAGAGGTAATAACACAGAGATGCTGACAAATGAAGGCCCTGCTGATGGATTCATTTCCTCATGTTGACTATGAGGCTGCAGACAGAGCACTAGCCACATGCAGAACAAACATGATCTGGAATGATAATGGCATATTTGGGCTTGTAATCACTTAGGTCTCACAAAGGTAGTTACAGTGAAATATCTTTGTACAAATACAAATCTGACATCTTAAAAAAAACAAAAAAAAAAACATGATGACTGTTTTCTCTTTCAGAATGCTGTGGAGAATCACTCTTCCTGTCCTGCTAGCGGGGGTCCTCTGCATCACCGCAGAGACCAGAAAGCCCCGCCCACAGGGCTCTATCCCCTCCCCCTACAAGAGCAAAGGAAATCTGTCGTCAGAGCGCCATCGCCTACTGCAGAAGAAGCCTGAGGTGCTGTCCTCCAGCAGAGAGGCCCTGGTGGTGACCGAGAGAAGGTACCTGCGCAGGGACTGGTGTAAGACCCAGCCCCTGAGGCAGACCATCAGTGAGGAGGGCTGTCTGAGCCGCACTGTGGTCAACCGCTTCTGCTACGGCCAGTGTAACTCCTTCTACATCCCCCGCCACATGGGCCCCAGCTCTGGGTCGGGCTCCGGGAGGAAGCAGCACAACAAGCTACAGGAGCCCTTCCAATCCTGCTCCTTCTGCAGACCCCAGCGCATCACACAGCTCACGGTGCAGCTGGACTGTCCCGGTCTACAGCCCCCTTTTAGGCACCGCAAAGTGCAGAGGGTCAAGCAGTGCCGCTGCATGTCTGTGGAGGTGAGCAGCCACAGCAAACTCTGAGAGACACACTATCTCTATGTGTGGCAATGGACACAGACTCTCCCATAGACTGTAGGATGAACTGTGCTGTTCTCTGCCCCCTCATCACAGAAGAAACTGTTCAAAAGTACAGACTGTGTTTATGAAGATGAGTTGCCACATGTTTAAGCTAAAGCCATAATGGTTTTCAGAGGTTCATTTGAGAGTGTGACATTATTTATCGTTGTCATGAGATTAAAACATGCAAGAACCAATGTCACCTTTCTTTTCTTTTGAAGACTTTTGCCATTGTTTTCCTTTGTTTACACATTCAATTTACACCAATTCACAGCAATTGATGTTTTTCGAACAATAAAATAATATCTATTAATATAGTGATAAATCTCATGTGCTGACCTTTGTCTGCCCCCTGCCACTAAAAGGCGACGTGCGGGGGAGGTCTAATGGCATATTGTGTATACAGTACAAATATTTGATATGCAAGTGTATAAATATGTATGTAAAATATATTAAATCTATTTCATATACAACAATGTGTATTTTATGTTCTCTGATTTCAACACATGCATCAAAATATTTATAGTAAAATTTATTCAATATTTGGTGTCATAAATAGACAGATTATGACAAATTTGGGTTGTATTGCACAAGAAAGTCACATTTTCAGAATATGTTGGTTTGTACAAGCAAGCAGAGATAGATAAGAAAGATAATGACTGCATAGAAACATAATTATATTATTATTTATCAAAAATTACCACACTTTAAGCAAGCAGAAATAGTCACAAGGGAACTATACAAAATGTCAGACATACTTGTTCAAGCTTGCTCCTCCATAAACACAAATGTTTTTCAAACAAAATTTGTCCAATGATTTGACTCTATGTATGGGTCCCATAAGTGTACGCTGTCCTTTCGACAAATGACTGCGTAATAAGGCACTTAATGTATGGCTCCGTGTGATCTTCCCGCACCACATCACAATATTTCAGGCGGCTGTGCTTCTCTTGCTCGCACATGTAAACGTACCACTCACTAAAATAGCTCTGTATAAAGTACTGGAGAGTGCTTCTGGAGCCATTTTGACTTTAATAAATCCTGTCAGCTTAACGGCGTCCTGTGGTAGGCATATTTCATTGGAATTACAGGGGCACTATCAAAGAACACTAAAACGAGAGCACTTTTTCACTTCAGTATCAACATTAGATCCACTTTGGACCCACTCACAATAAACAGCGACCTTAAATCAATTGAAAACAAACACTCGGGGTAAATAAATGTTGTCAAATTGACGTATGGCCCGTGTCAAGACTGTCTAAACAGCGCAAGTGCGAAAGGATGCTTGATGATGATTTTCCACCTTCCCGCGTCAGATCTTCTGGCCCAACTTGGCTTTCTGCGAGAGAAACAAAGCAACACATCTGGATTATTTAAAGCGCTGGTAAAACTGGCACGGTGCGGAGAAGCCAGGTGGTGGTAATGTGGAATGGATCTTGGGGGTTACAAGACAATTTGCATCAGGGGAGAAGTTAAGGTTGAACAGGTAGCAGTGGAAATGGGGGTTTTAAACGATGGTCATAAAAACCAGAACGTACTATTCCAGTTGCATGTTTGGGTTTCACATTGTAGGAAGCCTTCTCTCTGGCTTGTTTGAAGCATTCCTCAGCCATTTTGACCCTAGAAAATGAAATCAAGAGGACATTTAAGCATGCTCACTCTGATTCATAAAAAAGACAGTGTAATTGTGTCACTGAACAAAGATAACAAAACTGTGTGAAGATAAAGATAACCATGCACACTATAAAAATATATCTGTGTGCCATCACATAATATATGAGACACATCCTTTTGAGAAGATGTTGGTGCATTTTAGTTTGAAATAGTATTTTTTAAAAAAGGGAAACAAAAGGTAGGGAATTGCATAAATGAAAACTGTCTAAGCTAATTTTAGATTGAATGATTTGTCATTTTTAAGCAAATCTACACAGGCCATGTGACAAGCAGATGAGTCAAATAAAACATATGCATTTCCCAGTGCCCAGTTAAATTAGAATGATAAATAACGATACAAATCTACACAAAGTATGTATAGTTAATATTATTGTGATATCTATATTTATCTTTATCTATTTTCTCACCAAGTACCAAATACCAGGCATGTCCCACCGGGAGGAGGCCCCCGGGAAGACCCAGGGCCTCTTCCTGGTGCGACACCAAAGAACACCTTGGGGTCCCACCGGAGGAGCAGGAGGACATGTCTGGGGTGAGGGAAGTCTGGGAGTCTCTGCTTAGACTACCCTGCCCCCGTGACCCCGCCCCGGATAAATAAAAGAAAATGGATGGATGGAGTACCAAATAAGAACATAATTGAACTTCTGAGTTCTACCAGATCTAAACCAGGTCTATAACAATAATATAGGGCTAACAAGGTCCAAGTAGGACCATTAGATGAAATATCTGTTCTAGAAACCCAAAGGGCAGAAATAAACATAAAACTTTGAATGAAACAACTCTGCAGAGGAATCCACAAACCACCTGTAGTACACCCACCACAGTTTGAGAAGCGTTGATCACTTCACCTGTTCATCCATCACAAACCAATACACTGCTTAACCAAAAGGTCATGCACTTAATGTTTTCACTTTTTGACATTTTGTCTACAAATACATATCCTAATTCCATCTTTATTTGGTATAATGGACCAATTATTGTTTTGTTAGTGGAACAAATATAATCTTTGCCTTCATCGAGTCCCCATAAGCCCAGTGGATGGTGCCTGTGTGGTTCTGATTATAAGGGCCTCTGATATGGGTCATTCCAGCCTCTTTCCCTTCATGAATGTGTATGCAGTCGATATGATCTGCAGCAAAACAACATGGACTGTAAATTGAATGAATGGTTCAAGATATTGTGCTTGAGGACAAAATGTAAATGCTGACGATTTGTAACGCTTTGAAATAAATAGCATAGCTCATTTCCACACACAGTTGACACAATTCTATGGGCTTAATACAGACATGCAGGACAAACGTAATGTTTATAATAGTCTTATTGGAAATGTAAATGCAAAAAAAAAAAAAAAAAAGAATAAATAAATAAATAAATAAATAAAATAAAATAAATAATAACATAGTAATCACTAGATGAATGTTAACAATCTTGATAATCACCAATGTTATACCCTTGAGCAAGACAGTTCACATGTTGTGTAATTGTGTTCCTGGTAAATAAAAAAACTCAAAAGTCAATGTAAGATCTGGTGGATTTTCTATTGTTCTAATCATCAGTCTGTTAAAGGCACTGTATGTAACTTTCTGGAGGTGCCACATCACCTGCATGATTCCATGGAAACAGAAAGTTAGAGCCATATTTCAGAACATTCTCCATGGAGACAGATGTTTTATGCCATGCTTAAACATTACATCCAGGTTTGTTAAACATATTGATGTCAGATTTGTGTTGCCTGCCTTACATATTTAATGTGTTTTTGTAGCTCAATGCAAAATAAGCTGTTAGGTTTTACGAGACCGGAGCAGCAATTGAGTTCTGGCACAAGTAAGAAAGTTCAAAATTTGTGGGATTGTGGTACAACAGA
The DNA here is from genome assembly GCF_009829125.3 of Periophthalmus magnuspinnatus. Classification (NCBI taxonomy): domain Eukaryota; kingdom Metazoa; phylum Chordata; class Actinopteri; order Gobiiformes; family Gobiidae; genus Periophthalmus; species Periophthalmus magnuspinnatus. The sequence goes on along the minus strand of NC_047140.1, from coordinate 1,500,284 downwards.
AGAGGTATTAAAGTTCACACATGTTTTGCCTGAGCGGGCAGGCTGTGCTTACCTCTCCTGTAACATCAGCTTGTTCTGCCTCTTCCACTGCTCTTTGAAATCGGAGGAGAACTCGTGCCAAATGGAGAAGAACGTATTGGGGGAGACCTCTTTCTCGCCTGCTTTGGGTTTGACCGAGAAAGACACACTGAGCTCCAGGAAACTGCGGACACAAAACATTTCAAAACTCCAAGTTATTGTGAAACCAACCCAGTGAATGTTAATCTTAGTATAATGTGCCTATTTCTGGTTTAGTGGCTGAGACTTTTTGGTAACATTTTATAATAAATACACTTATTCATGGCTCAATAAAGTATGGATAAAGACTTCATAATATACAAAAAATGTATTTCAGCAACATTTGTATTGTATTTCAAGAACATTTACCAAGACATATATACTGTTTAAGCAGCTCTTGAGGTCAAATTAGCTTGTTGTGTGCTGTCTGCATCTACTGAGAAAGTAAGTTACTGTCTGATAATCAAGAAGTGAGTTCCCTGTATTTGTTGATAGCTTTACTATGACAGCAAAGCTCCGTCTTGGTCTTGTAAAAAGCACTTCTATCATGGTGAATAATTAGGATGCTCGACTGGCAGAAGGTAAGTGAGGAATAACTTTGGACCGCAGTTTAAAATAAACAAGTTCTGTTAAAAACATACAGCACCTTTAAGAATGATCCGAGCTTAGTACCTTATTACTACCTTATCTCCTAACCCCTTAATTAAGTTGTTATTAAGCCTGAATCATTCTTAATAAAACATTTATTATGAATTCAGTCTTTGTTCATGCTTTATTAAGGCTAATTAAGGTGTAGTTGTTATAAAGTATTTCAGATTTTTGGTGTTTTGAAGTGCAAGGCCGAGATGACTGCGCATACCGCTGCTATAGTCATAGATTAACTCAAAAATTAATACCAGCTTTGTCCACCCCTTATATAGCTCTGTGGTTGCATTTTGTGGTGTTTATCCATAAGTGTATATAATAAAACAGGAAATAAGACATACAAGTGTGAGCTCATGGCACAATGTCACGCGTGCAAGTGTTAAATGTGGTGGCCATTTGCAGTGGATCAATAGCCAGACAGCTTTGGTTGGCCTTTGTTTGGAGTGTGCTATAGGAACACATTCTTTGGTGGCAGTAACAGAAGCCCGGAGCCGGAGCTGTCTACTTTCTCTGCGCTTAGATAAACAAGGCAGACACCACACTAGGGGCCTCTCATCAGCTCAGAGCACTGGCACCACGCGTCGCACCTACCACTGTAACACGAGGAACCGCCAGCACTAAATATTGACAAAACAGCTGGATTGGGTTTCGGCACCGTCGCAGCAATAATATCCAACCATCTTGCATTGCTTCCAGGCAAATTCACAACTAAATTGTCACTTTTACAGCTAAAGTGGGGAGGTTTTATTCCAAAAACAGAATTCTTAGATTGTTTAAAAAGAAGATATTATCTTAGCACCAACTTTTAAGGAACAGTCTCTCTTTCTGGTGTCACTACTAAGAACTGAATCATACAGCCATTTGAACAATTGAATGTCATCCAATGTTTTCTTACCAAAGCTTACTGCCAAAAGCTATGGATATTGCGTCACATACATTATGTCCAACTATTCACTCACTGTGATTCGATTTGGGGAACAACAGATTTGTTTATTCACCTATAAAATCATGTTTGCAGATGCAGTAACACAGGACATGCCCTGAAAATCTATGTAACTGTGTAACACTTCTGGTGATGTTATTGCTTTGGGCTGGAATGTTCCACTGTATGGGATTTAACTTTTTCCATGGAGACAAGCAGGCAACTCCACCAGGCCAAGTTTCAGGTCAGGGCCTTATTTATAAAACTTTATGTGGAATTCTTACTAAAAGTGTACATAAGAACAAAACAAAACTTCCACATGTTTTCAGTTGCACTCACTTCTCTGAGCGCAGACCGTCTTCCGACTCATCTCTGAAAACCCTAATGTCCAAAGGTCTGTGTTTTCAGACTGGGCCAAGGTGTCTTTTTATGGATCACTACTATAGAAATAATGCATGCTTTTCAAGGTATTTTTGAGCAATAAAAACACCTAAACGAATAAATGCAAGAAAAACAACTGTAATGCCATACAGTGAAATATCGCAGGAAAAGCAATAGCATTTCTATGAAGAAGTGGGAGGTGAACCCTCCTACCAGAAAACTCATTTAATGTACCTTTACTGAGGTAACAACCCTTTACCTCTGCAGCAAATACTTTGAACTGCTCACAAACAGTCAAATCTAAGAGGTATTACAGTTACACTTGCACTGTTTTGTTGAAGCCACTAGGCCAAGACATGAGAAAAGCCCATAGACATTTTTCAGGCGGTGGAGACCTGTGAAGTGTTTTTAAACAAAGACTCACATCTTCTGAGTGTCTGCCAGCTGCCTCTCCTGCGTCTCCAGCTCTGTTTTGGCTGTGAAAGGAAGCGAGAGATTGATTAAAGGAAAGAACGCTTGTATCAGTAAATACAGGATTAAAATATTTCCTGTAGCGTTAGGCACGAGTGTCTTTCACCTCCAGTGCAACATGTATATACAAGAGGATTCCACGTGTCACCATTACTTAAGCAGCAGTCATGGTCTAGGTCATCCCTGTGCCACCCGCTTATGGAGTGTCGGATCGTCCCGCTGTTGCACAACTGACAAATGAGTGCAGCAGATCGTAACACAAGTGCTTCTTTGTGCAGACGCAACTTCCAATGGAGACAGATGACTGTGGGTTTGTGCACTTAAGAGAGTGTGTGTGTGTGTGTGTGTGTGTGTGCGGGTGTGTGTAAAAGAGGAAAAACACACTGCAGATTGCAACTATAATTAGTACAGTATAAATTATGATAGAAGTTTAATTAGGGTAACCACCTTAAATTATGTAAAGAGTTGAGTGTGGTGAGACATGAAGGGACAGCATTGGGAAATTTGCCAACATTACACCCCAGAAAAGTCCGTACAATCAAAAGTCCTGATTTCTTTGCAAGGAAAAGTATGTGTTATTATATTTTCTATGTACATTTTAGGGTTGTAGTCGACTGAGGAATTTATTGGTTGACTAATGACCTGTCCTGCCAATCGATTGAACTAAAAGGGGGCATGATAAAAGCTCTCAAAACTATTATGTATCTCTATGTATCTGACCCAAACTGCACTCACAAGACTACACCTGCACAGGAATTCATGCAAAGACATCAATTATAGAAAAAAGTGCTAGGAAACAATGTCTGTATATAAAGACAGATTGACAGGTAGATAACTTTTAAATTGCATTTTTACATGTGAATACCAATAAAATACTATATCGGCTCACACGCTTCTCCATTCTGCTAATGTCCCACATTAATCCTTCTAATAAATTTCACTTTTTATAGAATTCATGTGTCACCACTGACAATGTGAGATATTCTCTAAATAAGTGGTACAAGGGGCAGGGGTCATTCTTCAGTATATTTTTTATTCTTTCTGTAACAATTATCAGATCATATTTATTTCTTCAGAAATGTCTTGGTGGAGGTTGAACTGTTGTATAAGAAGTGAATGGACTAAAATCAACACAAAAATCCCTTTTAGAAGATTACGCTGAAGGCAAAAGAAGGTTACAGACGTTTTAGAGTGAAAACATCTCTTCTCTCTTTGGAAAGCCTTTCTCATCTTGAGCGCTTACTTGGTATTAGCAGTGCAGTTAATTGTCTGTGTCTAAGACTAGTCTATATTCTCAGCCTTCTCTCCTCTACCTGTCAAATGCTGTCTTTAGTTGATGCATACATTAACTTTGAAACGAACAATTCTTCACCCCAAGGTTGCTCTCAGTGCACGGAGCTTCACTCACCTGTCACATGATCAAACTGACCTGTGACTTCCTCATCGATTTCCAAGACACACAGCACAGTGGATGGAGGAAAGAATCTTTCCTGGCACAGACGCGTGTTCCTCTCTTATCCCGGGAATATCTGGTTGCTATGTGTAATTGAAGCCAGAGCCACATCTAAAGATCTGAGTGGAGCCCAATGGGAGCAGTACCGTGCTTCACCATTCCGCTGCATTAAATCACGGTGTGCCTCAGCCTCGTCTGTGCTGCTGACAGCTCATCAACGCTGGATGACAAATCAGGCAATGGGGCACACAGGTCTCATGAAATATTGTAAAAGTCACTCATTTATTCATTTGTTGATGGGAGTGTGTTTATGTTCCTATTACAGATAAAAGAGCAAAAGTCTTTTTCTCCTTCTATGGGCCTGTCGCTCATGAAGAGATGTAATGGCAATCTGATGTCCACGTAAATACAAGGTACTTTAGGTTGTCAAATTCACCCAACGAAAGCAATGAGCAGCAATGACTGCAATCTGGAATGTTCTTTAACATCCACTGGACCTTAACGTGAAGATGGTGGTGCAATAATGTGGCTATGCTCTTTTATCTAAATAAGCACTCAAATATCTTGTAATACCAAACCTCATGACTGTACAAATGTATAGTCGGGGACTAGGTCTTTGGGTCTCCTGCGGAGTTCCAGTGTTTGTGATTGACAGGTGGATTTGCCATCTGTGTTAAAATAAAACGTGGCAGCTTAAAATGAAACAGAAAAAAATAAGAGGATGGAGAATCAGTGCAGACGAAGATATATGTAGAATCCACGTCCAAAGCACTAAACACAGTTTAACTGAGGTGATTTTGTTCTGAATAATATGAGGATATCCAAGAGGAAATGGTGGCTTTAGAGACACTTAAGTATCTGCAACTGGATCTGCAAAACATTTGACAGAGAAATGATTTACAGTGTGCCTGACCCCAGACCCTCCTGCATTCAAACACTAGTAAGTCTCATTGTAAGTACATCGGGCCTTTAGTAACATGAACATTACAGTAAGGTGCAGCCAACAGGAGTAGTGAGAGTGCAGCCTGACTGTGACTAATCTCCATGTCTATCACACACACAGTGTAACAGGGCCACTGCTCGGCTCACGTCCTCCTTCAAAGGCCTGCTGCATGTGAATCTGTGAGGCAGACTAGACCAAACAGCTCTGCTCCTACAAGTGCGCTCCCATGTTATTCTGTGGTGAGTTTCATGGTCAGAACATAAACAAACGCGGTTTCAACTGTGGAGCCAAAGACAGTTTAACCCCGTGCTTGTTGGAAATTACAGAAATAACAAAAATACGACTTTTGGCTGTTGTTCTTTTGCACCACCACAGAAGAGGAACCCCAAGAATCCTGTCTGGAGCCTTTGCAATCACACGTTCATGTTACCCTACTCACATTTGAAGGGAAAATCTCATCAAAGCAATAAACTACAATATTTCTCTCAAACGCAAATATGCAAATACCATAGAGGCCTTTCTCCGCAGACTTCCTTTACCACCAAAAGACATATGATCTATATTATTCTCATTTGAATACAAAAGCAATGGAAAGTGGCCTATGTGCCCGCTCCTTCAGAGAGATTGGTCACAGTGGAGTGGATGGAGTCAGGGTTACATTCAAAGTGATAGATTATGACAGTTAGCTGGTTAACAAGCACTAACTTAGACAGTGAGGTACAACATGTTAATAGTGTTTGGGTTATAGGCATAAAAGCAGAACTGTATGACATCTGGGGAACGTTAAGCTCAGATATTCTTCCAACTCCTGTGTGTCCTCAGAGAGATACTAAAACAGGAATCAAAATCAGGAGCTGCTGATGTGTGAAGGTGAAGCTCCAATCTAAATGTTTATTGTAGAAATATATTTGCTCTGTCAACAGCTGTGCTCGCGGATCAGGTGACTGTTTAACTGCGCTGCATTTTGTCATGTTTGAGGGCATGACTGTATTTCTAGTATCAAGTTTAATCAATTACTTATTAAGGTTAGTAAGCAATTAGTTGACTGGTAAAGCTGGAGTACTGCACTGCATTAACCCATGTTACATAATGGGTGTGTTCACAGTTTGCACACACAACATGGGATGTAGCAAACAAAAAGTAACTCTAAATAACAAAAAAAAAAACAAAAACAAAAAAAAAAAACAACCAAGGCACACCAGTTATTTAACCTTTCTTCCTTTTCAACATAATCCCATATAACTTGCATCATACTTGTGTATGTATAAAAAAGTTGAAAGTAGGAAACAATGAAAAAATAAATAAAATTAACAAGAGGGTTTGTCCAAACTTTTGACCGTTAGTGTAGTTAAATATAAAGATTAGCCAGCCAAGAAAATTTTGATTATTTTAATGGACGTTTTGTGCAGCAAATACAGATCCACTGCGAGGAGACCAGTAGTACTGTAGGTGTAGATATTTCAAAAAAGATATATATATATATATTTGTTTTTTAATAATGGGAGCAACAGATCATCTGTACTTATTCCTTATTTTTCCTCCTAGAACCTGGCATCCACAGATTTAACAACACATTTTGGGCTGTCTTTGCCATAATACATTTTTTTTTTTTCTGCAAGGTCCTGGTGTCCACATGTGAGGACATTAAACTGCCACTTCCTGCACCTGTCAGCATCTCTTCAAATGAGCCACATTGTTCCAAGAGGCACAATTGTTTCTCATTTTGTTTTTACTCAGGGGAAATGTTGCTGTATTCAGCCATTAAATAAATTATTTTTGTAAATCATCATTCAAATGTGACTTTATTATGTTCTATAAAAATGATTAAAACATAGAACGAATGTCCTCATATGTGGACATAATTTTCTCATAATGTAAAAAAATAAAATGTTTTTACACTCGTCAAGTCCCAATCAGTCCAAATAACAAAGAGAAATTAATAAAGCATGCCGTGCAAGGATAAGCTACCAGAACATTAAGAACAAACTGTTATTTATAATGCAAAGGGCGTTATAAATAACATACCATATGGATATTTTTGAGAAGCTTTTTACAATATAGTCAATCAATAGCCCAAATGCTATTAAGGCTGGAAGATCTGCACAAATGATTCACATGATGATCACATTCGGTGCACAACTAGGTGCTACAATTACTCTGTAACAAAGTTCTGCTTTAATTACTCATCACTCACCAGCACTTGCAGTAAACATCTCACTTTGAAGGCTTTGTTTGATTTCTTTATATAAATGATGTAGACTGAAAGTGGAGAGATGGGGTCAAAGAGACTACAGAATGCTTTGATTTCCCTGATGGAAAAAGTCTGTAGTGAACACAGGACACAGACAGGAGAAGAAAGAGGGCCAGGTATCTGAGAATCTCAAACACTGCAAGAACAAGAAGCAGACAGCGACCTGACAGCTTAACAGAGCACGGAGATACAGCGCAAACAAGCCCAAATGGTGTCTACTCCTGATGCTATCAATGAGCATGATTGTGAAGCCTTCAGCCCAGCTCCATCAGGGCGAGGAGGAGATACAGAAAGACTGAAATGTAACAGATAAAACTTCCAACAAGCAAGCCAAACTTATCTACAACAAACATGCAAATGCTCAAACAATGGCATCAGGTTATTTCATCTGTGAAAGAAGACAATAGAAGTTGAATAAAAAGCACAAAGGGAGTGTTTAACGTGTATGGTGTTTTAACTAGTTTGAATGCATGGTTTGAATTCTACTTTGCCAAACCAAAGATATAAATAGTACGACTGTCACAATAACACAGAAAGAAAAGTGATATATTTCTGTAGAAAATACAACATATGTGATAAATATTGAGCCCTAAAAATATAGCAATTGTTCTTTCTGTCATAAATTGAATGATAAGTGGAAAGTACTTATTGTTACAGGCCTACTAACTAAACCACAGCCAAGGCATTACAATGTTACAGTAAAGTAGTGCTAAAATGATTACTGATTGTCATATTCACAGGGTTTTTGTGATCTAACAAATAAATGGTTAATCACAGAACTGCCAAACTGATTAGTAAAATAATCCTTAGCCCTGTCCTGAAGTGAGATAGTGAACTCTAAAAACTATAATTTTATTCTCCATTCCTGAAAGTTACATGAAATCTGCCGATGACATTTGGGATTTCATATTAATGATAATGACAAAACCTTTAACAAAATCCTGGATCTTTGCAGTGGTTTGAATTCTAGCCTAAACAAGCTGTTCCTTGCCCCCTACTACCTTTCCTACTGTGTAAAATGCATTAAAATCAGAACCGGAAATTTATGAAGGACTTAGTGGCCATGGTTTGATTAAAAAAGTAATTATCATTATAATAGTTTTTTTCATACTTACATCATGATATAGAACAGACAATGTTTTAAAATAATAATAAAAATACACTCAATGAAAGTATTGTTTAAGACAAGGTACACGGCACAGTGGCTGCTAGATACACGAGTGCAACAGTATGTGCATTAGTCCTCAGCCGGTAGTGATGAGTGATATCAGATTTTAGTTTCAGTCTGATATCAAGTTATACAATGGTAAGTATTGCAATATCAATCCGAAACTGATGCCAATGAGTTAAGAATTCAAATACATTTAAACTATGGTACTAAAGAAAAAAACAAAAAAACTAATATACTTAATATTTAAGTATTTCTATCTTGCATGAGAATCGATACTTTTCCATTCCTCAGTCAGTAGTGATATATTGATATTTTATATAGATCCAATCACTATAGAATGGTCATTTTGAATCTCATACATAAAATGCATCTGAATCTGAAAGTTACCTTTGTTGAGAAAATCATCCATCTTGTCCTTAAAAGGCTGCTGGTTCTCTTCCGATGACAGCTTGCACACTTTGTCAGTTTCCGCCGAACACGCTAAAGACAGAGGCGTAAGTATTATTTCAGAAACCAGAGCTCTCATATAAAGCTTATTCAACATTTGTCTTGTAATTAGTAACTCTACAGGGCTCTTGACGAGGATTTCGTCTGTTTTGACAAATCACTACAGTATTTCTGCTGCGTTAGCAAAGCCATAATGAAGCATAATGACTAATAGGACACCCGGAGGAGCCACAGGAAGGCCCGGGTTACCCTCCCTGGAGAGTCCCACGGTCACGCTCTATCTCCAGCCCTAATGGATACACAATCGCAGCTCTGGGCCTGCGAGGTGGAGAGGCCATGAAACGCTTTAGGGGCAAATCAAAACTCCGGACACTTTCTAATGCCTTCTCCATATGACCCCCTTTCTCCTCGAGGTTCGCTGAGTTGTGTGCTCCTGCGCTACTGGCTGAATGTCCTTCAGGCTAGCCAAGGCCATTTGCGCACCCGCCCACCTATCGGAACCCCCCCTTGGGCTCTGTCATCGAAGCCGTGTCTGTTAGAGCGCTCAGCTAGGCCTTAGGAGGTGAGCCTTGCACAGGTAGAGTACAGCGATGATGTATTTATGTTTAGTCCAGCATGTGTCCCTGTCACTGGGGTATACTGCAAGTCTGCCTCCCATGTGACAAACTACATCTTTCTTAATGGCAAGTAATGAACAGCTTATAGAATTATTATGGATGAGGTAAAAAAATATTTGGCAACGTGCTTCAGAGGGTTAATTGGTTTAGCAGCGTAGATCCATAAAACATGATAGAGCGCAGAGCGTGTATTGGGAATTGTCAAACGTTCAAATGTACTGACTTGCACATATAGGCACATCTGCATTTTACACACGTACATGTATATCCAAAATATACAGTCATTTTTCTACCACATGTGGACGTACGAGAGGGTGGAAGTGTGTGAGGTGTTGAGAGCCATAAGAGAGTAATGAAAGTTAGTATTTCCCAATACGCTCATTCATTAAAGGACTTTTTTAGGCTTTAGCTGTCAGTTTGCCTTGTCAGGGTCTGATCCTGTTGCCACATTTTTTCCTTCTGCAAACAGGGTAATGGCATGCAGGCTCCAGCTCTGTTCCTGGCCCTAATTCTCTATAAGTCATCTTGATTTGTGGCGTATACCCCGTGTTTACTTTGTACTCACTTATTTTGACAAACGAGGAATTTGACATGCTTATATTACGGCTGTCATCGAGCGGACTTGCAGCATGCCATTGTATGGGGATGGGATAAGGGTATTTATTTTATAATGTTGTTGACATATATACATATACATATATATCTGTTCTTATCACATATACTAGTGGTTCCCAACCTTTGTCTCGATTAGCTCCTGAGCTCCGTCTCTCACCCTGAGTACACCTTAACTTGGCCACAAAATAATGTGTTCACTATACCGTCAGTTATTACCATTATATCTTTTTTGTTTTTGGTTTAATGATTTATTGATGTTCAAAAAAAACAAACAAACATTTTATTCAAATACTATTCCACCTTCAGTTCCACCTTCTTTTAAAATCTGAAACCATGCCAAGTAAGTGATTGTATCTGACATATCCTGTAAATGTCTCTTGGTAGTTTTATTTGTTTAATAAAAGAGTTTATATCCATATCAATTTTATATATATTTTTTTTTTTGTTTAGCATTGGAATTTGGTGCAAATTTGATTTTTTTCTGAAAAACATTGTTTTGTTATTCCATCACACTTAAAGGCATTTCTTTTAAAATCCTTATTTTTAACTGCAGTCCTGAACCAACTGCCTAGTTTCAACAAACTACAATTTCTTTTTATTTTACATTGCCAAAAAATTCTCACAAACTTAGCCAGAAAAGTCAACAAGCCCAAAAGTAAATTTAGTGCAGTCGGGTGATGAAAGAGTAGTGTGTCCGCGGTGAACAGTATTTTCAGCTTTTGCTGTGATAGCGTTCATAAGCAGAGCACACATTCTGACCTCCATATTTTGATCTCTATTTCACCAGGACAGTAAAGGTCCAACAGGAGTCTACCTCTGTCAGCCACATGTGCTTGTGCTTAGCTCCTCTATGACAAACAGATGATATCGCTGAGCTGACCTGGCTCCAGCGCCCAAACATGACCAGAGCGACCTGCTATTAGGAAACAATTTTTCATTCAGAAGAAGATGTGGCTGATTAATGTAACAAAATGAAAGTCTGTTAAATACAGTACATCCTCTGTCTGGGGAAAACACAGTAACCTTGTGCAATGTGCTGACTACTATTATTGAATTTCCTACAAAACTGATGGACTTCAAGGCAATATGAGGAAGATATTATAAGACACTGTTTATTCTAACAGTTAAAGGTGCACTGTGTAACTTTCCTGATGGGGGGCCTGCTGCCTGATGGAGATGTTTTTACTGCTCTGTCATTGGTCTGTCAGTTGCTGGGCGGATTTAAACTTTACAGCGAGAGTATCTCAAGATGGATTCTCATGAGTTTAAACTCACAACTATCGCAAAATAGAAATGTTCCACAGTATGGCATAACAAGTATCTGACCTGTAACTTGGCCTATGCTCAATGAGAAAAGTTATAAAGTGCACCTTTAAGCCTTTAATGTGTTATGTTTGTGTATCATCACTATGTACAGATGGCTTTGCTTTTACTAAGCAATTTTTTTTTTTTTTTTTTTTTTTTTTTATAAAATAATAGTATCTGTTTTGTAACTACTGTGTAATGTATTTATTGAGTTTGAACTAGGTTTAACAAAAGCGTTATCTAATTGCAATTAAGTTCTGTTTATTTAACTAATAACCAAAGCACGTGATTGTAGAAGCTCCAAAAGCTCAGCGGTTAATCAGACAGAAAGGTTGAGGACAGGAGTAGAGTTCTCTAGGTCTCACTTGAACCAGGATTATTATGGTTCATCTCACCTAAAGTCACATTTCTCTCACATCATGTAACTGTGAAGCATTGTACTGAGCTGCTACGGCTAGAGTCAGACATCTGTATTGGTACTAAATAAAAGTTTGCCCAGTGCCTTTTTTGGTTATCAAACCAATGTAAACCTGTTCACCCTTGGCGAAGGTAAGAGTAGGTGAGTTTCTTGTAATCTGTGTTTAATTTTAGAACACATGTTTGCAAGTGCAGATATGCTTTTACAACAACCGCTTTTACTGGTATTGGAAAATAATAACACATTTATAGTTCCTGAATTTCCTGCCCAGTTCTTGGTAAGGATCAAAGCGTAAAATGGTTTATGAAAAAAAAATTATGCCCTTTAGAATTACCAATTTGCCAAAATAGTCTTTGGATGTTGGGCACTTTCTTACCATTGAGGTCTTTTCTCAGCTTGCGTAAATCCCTCTCAAAGTCGTCAAACTTCATTTGTGAGGCCTGGAACAGGTCCTGAGGCTCGGGCAGTGGGTACACACATGTCTCTCTGCCAGCATCCTGCACAGACAAATACACATTTATACACAATATGTGCCATCTTAAAGAAGCACTGTGTAATGTTTGTGGTGGGGGGTCTGCCACCTGCTTGTCACCATAGAGCTTTTAATACTTTGCATAGATGTCCCATGGTATGATAAAGCACACTTATTTCACTGTACAAAGCAACAGTTTTTCTTTTAAGTGTTTTTAATTTTGAAAAATGTGACGTTTTAAAATCCTTTGTGTATGACGCACAGTATTTTTGAGTAATCACAAAAAGTACAGAGAAGTGAGCCAAGACAGGGGGCAGATGAAAACACTCAAGCCTTGAAAGCACAACGCAAGATTACTCAATCAAAATACAACCTCGAGTAAACCAATGATGAGAGAACACCCGTAGAACAGCATTAAAAACAAATTCAACTTGATTTTACATAATATAATACTTAAACTAGCACTATTATTTCCACAGATTTGGACTGGCGGCTTGACTACATGGAGATCTAGACACCCATAATGCCATACTGCAGAACATTCTGGCCAAAGCAAATAAACACCTCCATGGAAACAAGCAGGAGGCAGACACCCCCACCATAAAAGTTACACAGTACATCTTTAAAGAGCAGCCACCAGCATCAAAATGAGTGCTGCTTCAGTCAGTACAGAGCGGGCCCTCACACATCAGGGGCTCTCATCTTCATGTCTAAATACAAAACTAGAATTATCAACAATCCAAACATCCTCTGACCATCGCACATAACGACCCGTGAGTTCGCACTGGACCCCCGCTAGCTCTGCCCAAGCGTGTTACAACCCACATCCAGACCAAGAACCATGTCATGCAGGTTGACTTTGGCAGGCAGAACCCTCACTGAGTTCATCTCATCTGGAGAAACTAATTATTTACACTAGCGCTCCTTTGGATGCTGTGCCAACAAGCAGACTGCGAGAGTGAATGAAGCCAGGGAGGCCGAGTGAAAGACAGACAAGAGAATTAGCAACGCGGGCCAGAAGAGGAGAGAGAGACCAGTTTGTGCCGTAAATGAACAAAGGGAAAATAAATAATTTGATAAAGGATAAGCCAACGGTATCCTCTGGCAAAAGGCGAGATGAAAAGAGGGCTCTGGAAGGATTTCTAAGCAAATCAAAGCGAACAAGAGAAAGCCAGTCAAATAAACAGAAAAGCAAAACATACCTCATCAAAGTGCTTCAGATAGTAAGCAACGATGTAGGACAAAAGACTCTGGGAGTTATCCTGAAAGCAAAGAGAGACGATACAAATAAATAAACCAAAATCCCTTTATTTATTTATTAATTTCATCATGGCAGGAGGAACAGAGAGCTGGAATTTGTCCGGGTTTAACCAGTATACAGAGTGCGGTTTGCCACAAAAAGCAACGTGTCCTTATATGGCAGTGTCGTGGGCATGCCGAGCTAGCGGAGATATTAAATAAGCTCCGTAAACACAGCAGTCTCACTGATTGTGCTGTGAGGAGAAGTTGTTGTACTAACTACAGTGAAGAACAAAGATGAGATAGTGTGGCTAAGTACTACCTGTGATCGCTCAAATGAGTGTTTTGAATCTTGGGATGTTCATGTGGCGCAAATATCCTAGGCTGTTAGGAATGTCGAGAGTAATCTGTCAATATTTGTGATTATACAGGTCACTATATAATCACAATAATTACACAAATAATAATAATTGAGAGAATAGAAGCAAAAATAAGTCATTTCAATTCAATCTATATAATCTAAAAGGGAAAGAGTCAGTGAATAGTGCTTTTAATCTGCATGTGTTTGTCACACTTATCATCACACTTACATTAACATTCAGTTTGTTTTCCTAAAGCTATTCTCACACTCACATCCAAAAGAAGTGCCAAGAAGTTTACTTCATTTGCAGATTCTTGCATATTTAACGGATTAACTGATTGAACACCTGAATGTTATTTTTTTTGGCCTGGAATGTTCATTATGAAGGCATTATGAGTCACACCACTATAGTTTAGCAAGTTAGGGCCCTAAAGAGTATTTTAGTTGGCTCGTCACAAAACCTGAAACAGCCCTGACTGATCATTCCAGTGTTCTAATAAAGTCCATATAAACTGGTGGAGCATTCCTCCTTTTGCTCAGGGGCATTACAAAAGTTATCAAAAAATATATTTACTAGACAGGAGCGCAGGTAACGGGAGTATGATCCAGGCCTGTGCACAGCGCTCCCAATCGCAAGTGTGTCCTCAAACAGTCTTTTTATTGGGTTGTTTGTTTGTTTTTTTGTCATGCTTTACATTATCATTCAGTTTATTTTCAGTAAGCTATTCACACACTAGAGGAATCCTAATTAATTAGACAATGTGAATGAAAATGTATAGTTTCACTGCTGTTTTGCTAGTAATTATGAATAATGGTAATCCGGTAAAGATTCTTCTCACAATAATCGTGACATTTTAAATAAATAGTTAGTGGGTGCAGTTTATTTGGTAGCTAAAGAACATTTACTGAGGTGAAGCATTTGAGCTTGAATTTTTGCATTTCTAAACCTGTAGCTTTTAAGTAGTGCTTCTCCTGGTTTCCCCTGGCCATTTAATCACAGATTTAGGTATGTATTTGGCAAATGGACAAAAATAAACATATATGATAATACATTTTTATATACCTCAATAGGTGTGATTGGTGGCATATATTTTTTATTGTGAAATTCTCTCAGTAAACCTTAAAAACTAGCTTTTTTTTTTTTTTTTTGCTTTATGATATTTTATGCTTTATGCTTTATTATAAATTCACATTGATTTCATTCAGGGGAAAAAAGAAAAACCCAAAAAATGAGGCATGAAAATTGAAGTCTGAATATATTCCAGTCTTGTTATAAAATATAGTTTCAATTTTACTTAAGAATTTCTGTTTAGGATCAGAACTTGTTTTGCTTTCTAACACTGACTTGTCCAGACCACATTGTGTTTGCTTTGTTGCAGCAGACTCACACTGCTCTTAACGTCCTTGAGTTTTGGCAGGATGTCCAGTGTGAAGCCGTCAGCCTGCCCCCGAGTGCGGTTCCCTCCATTCATGTAGTTTCCAAAGGCCAGCACCAGACCCAGCACTTGTAGCACGCTCTGACTCCCCTGCAGATTCTAAAACACACATACACACACACACCCACACATAAAGAGAAACAGGTCACTGCAATGAAATTCTACCCTGACAGACTGGAGAAGGACTATATTTCACCTTGCACACTTTCTGAAGGATTTCTACTTTCCGAACGACGGAGGTGATGCACTCGTGGAAAGTCGACTGGAAAAGGATGCAGAAAACTCGCTGGGAAAAGTTGGGGATTTCAGATAACTGGTACAGAAATCTAAATAGGAAATACAGACATAAACCAGAATAAGCCCAAAACAATAGGTCTTTTGTATTAGGGATGAGCAATATCAGTGCTAAAATCAGTAAAACTGGAGGATGTTTTCATATATTGGCATTGGCAAAATTTCACTGAGAAAATATGTTTAATTTGAACAAATGCTAATTTGTTAACTTGATAACAGCTTAACGCCATTTTATAGGACCTCCATTATGTATACATCGTGGATTAATTGATTTCTTACTGTTCTGGCTTGTCCAATAGCTTTGCATCCTCCTTGTCTTTAGTTGCACTGATGTGCCTTTTAATGCTGTCCAGTTCATCTGCTTGAGCTCTCTAAAACACAAGAGCACACATAGTACAAATGGTCACTGGTGACTTAGGCCAGTTAATACGCAACAATATCTGTGGTATGTCTCACTGCAGCAGGTGAATATGGACCAGTGGATTCACTCTGCCACTGCATCCAACAGATCAGTGTGTGGATGCAAAACAACTTTCTTCTGCTAAACTCAGACAAGACTGAAGTCATCATCTTTGGCCCACAGAAACATAGAGAAAGTGTCAACAGTCACCTCCAGTCTCTCTCTCTAAAACCTTCAAATCAGATACAAAAAAATGTATGGATATATATATATAATAATGGTCTCAGAGGTGAACTAACAGTCACATCAAATCAAAGGTATACTGTCAAAACCAGAATTAGAGAGACAGTAGGTTAGATTACTGTTACGGCCTGCTCACTGGCCTCTCCAAACACACATTAACACAGCTGCAGTACATCCAGAACGCTGCTGCTCGGGTCCTGACTAGGACCAGGAAGTACGAGCACACGCGTCCTGTCTCTAGTGCTAGGCCATGGAGAGACTTGAACACAAGTAGAGCAGCTTTACTCTCACTCTGAGAACTTCAGGGATGTGCCTCCTGCTGTAGACCTGGCTTAGTCCTGCTCTAGTCCTGGTTTACTACCAGCCTCCTGCTGATGCCCAGAGTCAGGGCTAAACATGGGAAATCAGTGTTTCAGTTTTATGCAGCTAAAACCTGGAAGTCTTCCTGAAGGTGTGAGACAGACAGGCCTCTACTTTGACAATGTTTAAATCCAGGCTCAAACAGTTCTGTTTAGCTGTGACTGAAATGTTTTTATTTTGGACTCTTCTCTTTTAATTAATTGAATTTTCAACGATTATTTATGTTTTAATTTGATGTATTGTGATTTTAATGTCCTTCTTATCCTGTAAAGCATTTTGAATTACTTTGTGTATGAACTGTGCTATACAAATAAACTTGCCTTGCCTTATTCCACTGTAATATAATGTCAATGGCAGGGGGTGGAGGTTCTACCACCTACCTGTCTATCTCCATGGAGACAAGCAGGTGACGTCATAAGGCCAGGTTATGAGTAAGCTCTGTGAAGAGGCAACCCTGCTCTCATGCATGTTTTTGTGGTATCTATTTGATGATAAAAACACGTGTAATTCAATTAAAGCTAGATAGACTAGTTTAATGCCACACAGTGTAACATTCCAGACAAAGCATTCCAGACAAAGCAATAATATCTTCAAGCAGGTGGCAGAACCCAGCATTTATACTCCCATAATCTGATTTGACTCTTGGGTTGGGATGTTTTAGCATTTCACAACTTGTATCACATTTGTTTCCTTTTCAGACACAATTAAACTGTTTATATACATCCAATACCACAAATGTAAAAAAAAAAAAAAAAAAGCTAAAACAGCATTTCCCCTCTCATTCCAGTACAGTGCAATAGTTGCATAATAAACTAGGAGTTGCCCAAAAGCCAGTCCACATTCCTCACTATTATCCTGCTGTCAAGTGGGACCACAGTTTTACACAGAGGTTTGTAAAAAGAGCAGCAGAAATGCCCCTTCATTTCACAAGACCCAAAGACAATAGCTGTTAATGTTTCTGAGAGGAGGCAAAAACAATGAAACCATCCCGTAGGACACAATGTAAACTCTTTTGTAATTCTTCTTCATAGACTCGGTGGACCCTTTACAGTACAGTTTGATAAGGTGTGAGAAGTCTTCAAAGCTCATCTATAGTAACTGTTTTGTGGCTCATTGGAAAGACGACATTGGAAAGATTTTCCCAGAACTTTACAATTGTGAGAATGAGCCAGTGCCTTGGAAGAAGTTGAGGTGGGTCTATACTTTTCTATAGAGCTCAAATAATAATAAGAATAATCTGCTCAAAATACTTTTGAATGAAAGCCAAGTTTAGTATTTAACATGTTAAAATCTCCATTGGTTTAACATGAGACTCACAGAAAAATCTATGATGAAACTTTCAAAATCATTCTGTGACTTGTGTGTTGTAATGTAAGTCGAGTCTGAACAGGCTTGTCTCTCTTCTCCAGTCCCCCTTCTAGTCTTTGGCCTCTGCATCGATCCTTGAGAAACATCAAATGCAGGCATCAAATGTACAGGGCCCGATTAGTATTCTACACAGCGCTGCCTTCTGTCGATGAGGGCAGGCTCTCCTTCGGCCTCTCTGGAGATGTTTTCAAGTGTAAATATATTTAACACAAAGCAGATCCTTTTCAAAGGGCACCAGCAGAACCTGCCGGTGTTTGCTGTAATTGGGGACAAGTAGGCATTAGCGTGTGATCTTTGAATTGCTAGGGCATGTTGCAGCGGTGGTTAGCATGAGAAATACAGTCCCATGTGGAATATCGAAGGCAAAAGAACTAAAGATGAGGTGGTGCCAAGTGGTATTCATTAGTCAGGTTTTTGAACAGAACTGAATACTGGCGGCAAGAGCCTAATCATTATTTATGTCAATCACTGAAATATTTACAATGCTATGCAAAGGTTTTAGAGACAAGGTGGAGCAATGTACAAAATACATTAGAACATATGCAGCTCCTCTCAAAACCTGTTATTTCAGAGTAAGTTGTGAGTAAATGTCTCTGACGATAGGCACAGTAACTATGATTGTATGTGTGACTGTGCTTGGTGCTGGTCACAGAGGGGCAGTCTGCCTCAGGACGGGCTTGGCTATAGGAATATAATCCAACCAACTGCAATGGAGGACTGAAATAATGAGCCTCATGTGGAAGTGTCTACCACAATATCAATGATTGACCTGCAAGATGTTTATTTTTTTCTTTTGTTTTACATTACTGACCTTTAATAAAAATGTCCAGAACAGCCTTTCCCTGCATCACACTTTACCACTGCTTTTGTGCAGTCCTGGATATTACAGGGAGTGCATATAAAACCTCATATGACAAAGTGGAATGTGGAACAGAATGCATGGGAATATCATTAGAATATCACAAGCCTGTGGCAGTGACCATGGCATTCCCTGACCTCTGACGTGGGACTGTATAAGCTGTAACAGTCCGAGGGTCAGACGTGCAGTCTGAGATTAGGACCAGGATACTGTTACTATAGGACCATTCAGGGCTTATGCTTCAAAGCATGGGAGACATACAGAACTCTGGGCTGGGAGTGTCTGTGAGCCATAGGGGATATATAATATATAAAACACATATTTTTCATCAAGGGCCATATATTGAGCCACAGATGGAGCAGAGGGCCAATTGAGGACAGGCTGGTGTTGAATTTATTGACTAATTCAAATGGGTGCTTTGACTGAGACACAAGAAATGTATGCAAGATTAGAACCTCAACAGGACACACTGAAATGTATATATATATATTTCCTTTTTTAATTCAAAAGTACTGCTTGTCATATGTTGGGCCAATTCTCCAGGAAGCGGGACAAATAATTGGTGTTGCATTTGGCGCACAATTCGAGCAGGCCTAATATCTGTTGGTGTGCCTTTTCTACTGTGCTTTTCTGTTATTAACTGATAATGCTCGATATAGGTGTGATTATACACTGTCAATCATTGCCATATCCTTTTAATATACATGGCCTGAATCACGTCTATGCTCTGTTAGTATGCTGTGACTGACTGTGATGGATGGTCAAGGAAATGAAGGAAGTATATGAAATATAGAGGTGTAAAGAAACCACCATAGCTTCAGTTTTCATCAATAGTCAGTTTCATAAATTCTTTTAAGTGCTTTCTTTTTGGATTTCCAAGTTGGAAATTGTATTGTCCATTTTTTGTTAAAGTGCCCACATCTGCTTTCATACGATCCATTCTTATTTCAAATGTTGCACAGAGCACTAGCCTGTACAGTGCTCATTGGTTTGTTTGTGCATCAGTGCAGAGAAGTGTGGGATCCCGGCTCTGGGAGTAAGTCAGGGTGTAACCATTAGAAGCCCCTCGCATTCCTCCAGACGGCCTGACTGTGCTGCCAACTGTGGTTTAGGGGCTGCAGACCCACAGACAGGATGGAGTCTCGCAATACAAAAGAGAAACAATTTGGCTCCTGCACTCAAAAACAAGGCCTAGGGCGACACAGGGCAGAGAAAGAGGGAATGAGTGAAGGGGGAGCTGGACCGTAGGGGCGACAAGGAGGTTAGAAGTTAAAGGGTGTTTGATCCTGAATTATGACACGCTGGTTCAAATTCCCATGATTAACATTATTAATATAAGTCCACAGCCAAAGGTCCAGGGGCCAGTCTGTGTAGTGGTGCCAAGAAGCAACACGCTGGAATTTCGCACCATCTTTAAACAGCATCCCGGGCCAAATGTGGAAAACATGCTGCTCTCCGTGTCCTATTATTTAGTGACTTGATCCGGGTTCGAATGTATCTCAAGTGCAGTGACCAGGAGGATGAGGAAGAGCTGATAAATATGTATTGACTGTACATGAGGAGCTATCAGCCACATGCAGATGGATGAGAGAGTGCTGATGATAGCTAAGCTAAATGGAATATCGTCACTTGAAGAGGCCAAGAGTCCAGCATCCTTCTATTCAGACAACTCTGTGTTCTTCCTCTTTCAAATCAACTTTCAAATCCCTTCTTCTTTTATCCAGTTATTTGCATATTGAGTAGCCATGTTGAATGAACTGACATCCCTAATTCACCAACAAATAACATAACAGTGATTGATGTTCTAATCTAGCTACTTGTTCAAAGTCACTTAAAAACTTCATGCTTCAACATGATTGTGATAACTGTTTAGAGATGTTTCTAATTACAACACATACACAGAGAAGCCCACATCCACAACAAGTGCCACGAGGTTTACTTCATCTGCAGATCTTTGCTCAGATAGCTGATACTTAACAGATTACCTGAATTTAAATTAAAGATGCACAATGTAACTTTGCTGGTGGTCTGCCACCTGCTTGTCTTCATGGCAATGTTATTGTTTGGCCTGCAATCTTCATTACAAAGGCATTATGAGTCACACCTTTATAGTTTTGCAAATAAGGGCCCTAAAGAATATTTTTGTCAGCCCCTTACAAAACCTAAAACAGCCCGGCTGATCATTCCAGTGTTCTAATAAAGTCCATATATACTGGCTGAGCATTCCTCCTTTTGCACAGGGGCATAACTAAAGTTTTCAGAAAATATGTTTACTACACAGGAGCACTGGTCACAGTCCAGGCCTGCGCACAGCTCTCCCGATCACCAGTGTGGCTGCTCGTGTGTGACTCTGCTGGTATCTAGTACACACTTTGCCTTTCAAGTGGAGAGCTGAATAGAAATTTCCCCTTCAAATGTCAAGAGGAATGTTTGACTGACATTAGAAATAAACAGATGTGTATTATGTCAATATGAGGACAAATCCAACTACAAAGTCTATTATTCTGGCCAGACAGTGATCCTTATATAATCAGTCAAGGTATTTTTGAAGGATTGTGTTTTGTGGCTTACCCTCTGTGAAGGACCAAACCAAACAGCACTAACAGACGCTGAATGATTTCTTGCCATAGTGTTGATATGAGGGCCAGCTAAGCTCTCTCCAGTTTCTCTTGCTAATGAAATGATTGGCTGCTATTGGAATATGGCATGAAACGGCTAACCATAAATCATTTAATTTGTCACAAGTGAAAGCTCAGAACTGATACTTTTGCAAACCGCAGAGAAAAACTCCAATGCAAGGTTTTCCCAGGCCGAATGTTGCAGTCACCTCAGCCCGAGCTGTCAGCACTGGTACATTGTATAATTACTGCAGGTTTGTTGCTCAATGCTCAGTGCTTATAAGATTCTGAGCTGGCAACTTACATTTTGGCACAACTTTTTATCACCGAAATATGATTACAGATAATTTCACATGGCATGTTAATGTTTATGTGTACTCACATTTTCATAGAGAGCTTGCAGTGTCTCCAGGTCCACAATGCTGTTGTCCATGTTGAGAACGGCTGGAAATGAATAGGATTATATAAATACAGAGAGGAGACAAAATAAACATCTTAATTAGACATAATTCTTTACATTAATCCTTTCTTGGCATCTTATTGCAACAATACAGAATCCAAATAGTGGATATAATATCTTTACCATGTTTAATCAAGTTCATTTTAATGACTCACTAATCCTAACAAATTCCTGTAACTTGAGCATGTGAAAAAAATAGAGCCAGTGACAACACAAATTAATTAAAGTCTTAGTTAAGTCTAAAGTGAATGAAAATTTCTTATTTAGAAAACAAACTCCAAAGCTTAGAGCTCTAAAAAATATTATTCATGATTTTATGTAAGCTAGGGCAATCCAGTTAAGAATATAACAAGCTTGTGTCAATGAAATTAAGAGATTAGCTGCCAACATGGAATAACATTTGATGGTCCTGCTGACTCAGGCATAATCTTTGGGTTTTCGTAGGAGTCCTGATGAATCTGCTCTTTCATAAAGGAGTCAATTTGATTCTCTTCTCTAAATGACGACGAGTTCAGATTGAAAATAGCATTCATAGTTAGAAGAAGGAATTTGAATTGCAGCAATGGTATAGAGTGGTATTAACATTAACTTAATTAACTTGGCATTAAAGAAGACATATCATGTTTGTGGAGTTGTGTGGTGTAGTCTATGACACCTGTGGATCATTATATTTTAACTAGGACACTTTAAATACCTATATTGATCTAAAATGATTTAATAAAAGACACAAGTCTGCTAACATCCAAATAAGAAAGCTGAGGTGGAAGCTGGGAGCTGATATCGCCGTAAACGTCATCACAGATGAGGCACACAGCTGTCGGCACCTCCTATGAGCTGAGGCTTTGCTTTCATTTGTACCAAAATTATTACGCAGTCCTGCCGAATCCATGTATCACAGATTAAGAAAATAAAATTGGAGAACGAAGTAAGTACAGAGCATTGGGCATATATTCAAACGTGCATGAATCACTCTAAATACAACTTCCATAGGGTAAATAGGGTAAAAAGAAGGGGAAACATTTACAGCACGGTTAAAAGTTATTAAAAGTCAATTTTGCATAATAGGCATGATTTAAAAGATCTCATATTCATTCATTTACAAGTGTTGCTTGAGAAAACTTTCATACCTCTTATGAGACAGATGTGACCTGCTTGCCTCCATGGAGGTATATATGTTTAATGCCTTACTGTGGAACATTCCAGGCTATGCATAAAGCCAAGCAAGCAACATGCCCTTCTCCAGAAAATGTACATAGTGAACCTCTAGTTAGGTTGAATATTTAGCAATATCATACTGCTTTGGTGTTTCATGTTTCATTTCTGTTTTAGTTGTGTGCAATTAAAACCTTGGCGAAAAAGCTGGCCCTCCCCTTTGAGATATGTTGTGAATAGACTAACACACTGGTGCAAGCCTACCCTTGGATTTACCTGGCACCTGACTAGCATTTGTTCAAACATAATTTCCAATCACATAGCTCTTTAGCGAGCTCAAGGTGGAATAAGACAAAGGGCATGTGCTCCCTTCAGAGCCTTGGATAATGTCAGGAGTGGTGTGTGCAGCCAGTTACACAGTTATCACTTGTCATGGTGATAGTAAAACATAAATATGCAGTTTGGAGAAGTCTGTCAGGCCTACGAGATGTGTGTTTGAACTCCTGTGTTTGAATTCCTGGTGTCGCCTTTTTGTCTCGCTATGAGGACCTGGCGCCCGCGAGCATTAATCCTTTGAAAGTAAATGTTTAAAGACAAACAGAGCCCGGGGGTCTGTGGTGTTGCTGTACGCGCAATCACACACAGCCCAGCTCTCCACACCTATATATGTATGTGAGAGCTGGAGGTGTCTGAATGACTTTTGATCAGTGTGTAGAGGTGCAGAGGGAACGGCTCTGTGTCATGTGTGTGGCAGGAATTCAATAAAGGTTCCCTGCATTTTATGCTCTCAACAGGCTGGTTTTATTGTATTCAATACTAAGGCTTCCATATCATCATTAAGCAGCAATTTTAACCACTGTCACCACCAGAACTTTCCTTTTTGAGGAAACATTACACTCTAAAATTGTCTACAATTGACACAATGTGTGCATGTTTGTATGAAAGAAGATGGCATGTTAAAGACACATTATGGAACTTTCTGGAGGTCTCATGCCACCTGCACAATGCCATGGAAAAAGAAAGTTAAGACAACATGCTTTTATTTTAGTCTGTTTTGGCTAAAATGTTACATACTGGTGCTTTATACTATAGCTACATATGACATTTTGTGTTTGAAAATGTGATTTGTGCATTTTTTATCTTGTAATGACACCTTTAAACTGTAATGGATTTAGTACTGCTTATTTCAGCTTGTTACGTGACAATATTTGGTCCTTTGTCCAACACAAGCCCTACAAAGCATACTCCCAGACTGAAGGACAGTTATATCTGTATCATACTCAGATATATTGGTTTAACAGTAGAACAATCACTGCAGTAGTGGAGGAAAATGTGTCAACTGTTCTCTGAGCAATTTAGCTGTCATACAAACCGACAACGTAAATAAATGATTCATAAGTTGTTTTTCCGTTTCATTTAGCAGGCTTTAATATGGCATCCAGCCTATTATTGCTCTTTGTCAGTGAGGAATTACAGCAATATGAAAAGAGTGAGTCATTACAATTAAAAAGTTCAGACTAATTCATCTTTCCTTCTGTAAACATGCAGATTATTAAAATTCACCCCAACCTCAAACATGAGATCATTTCCTGGAGAAAACAACACTGTAGTTTTGTTATATGAATATTTCACTCTCTGCTAAGCCTAGTCCACAAATCAACTCAGTGAGAACAACACACACAAACACTCCCTGGTTGGGAAGTCATAATCTGTTGATAAAAAAGAACAGAAATTAATACTTAAAAAAATACAATACAAAAATATTTAGACATAGTTTAAAATTGAATGAATGGTCCTTTTAATAGAAGAAAATTCTTAATTAAACCAATTTTTGTATTCATCAAAGAAAAGAGACATTTTACAAAATTTAAGTAAAAAATAAAAAAAGGCTTGAATGTAACAAATCCAGATTTGACATCACATTAAATGGTTCCGTTTTAATACTACATTACTAAATGATTTGTGTGTTCTTGTTTTTTATTCTGTTTTTATTTACTCCTGACACAGTGTCAAAAGTAGTTAGAATCAGATATCTATCCCGTGATCTCACTGCCATGATATAATGACTAGTACAATCAGCGCTGATTGTGTATGATGGTAAAAACTGTCCTAACACTGGAGACGGATGACAGGCCTGATGAGAGTGGCCTCAGTGTGACCTCAAACAGGGAAGAGCACAAGGTGGAACAAGTACTCTGCACTCGAGTAAAAGTACTGTTACTTTGTTTGTAATGCTGCACTAGGCATTATAATTGAACTACCATTCCACAGGCCATAATATGGTTTAGCAATATCTAGCTCTTGCTTTTATCACAAGAATCACAAGACCTGAGCCAAGAGGTCAAAATAGCACTCATAATGAAGGAAACAGTAATGTAAGTATCTGTTATGTCACATCTGCTGCCCATGTCTAACCAGGAATAAGAAACTTCAACAAAAGTACATCAAACCATTAGCAAAATCTTCAATACATTTTGTTAAACGTATTGTTGCACTGAAAAACCATGCGTCCTTACTGCAAACGAGCTTCCATCGCAACAAACCTGACTCTGACTTGTCCAGGAGGAGGACCTTCTCCTGCTTGTTTCCATGGAAGTCTTGTTCCTTTGGCTTTACTTTTTCACAGTATGGCATACAACAAATATATCTCCATGGAGAATGTTCCAAAGTATGGTTTTAACTTCCTGTTTCCATGGGATCATGCAGGTGACTTGGTACCTCCATTACCTTTAAATTCCTTGATAAGACATGTGCACACGTACATTTAAAACAAACTACAGAGTGAAAGTTACAGCTGAATGTCATTATGAGAGAAAGCCAAAATGCAGTTTTATGAAAAGCTTTGAAGACAAAACAGCCCCTGAGTCTCACTGTTTACTGCCCGTTTAACACACGTCGAGAATGGTTGAAGCGGTCAGCCTTTTATTTTGAAGTTGTCTATGCCGCTACCATATGTCCCACAATAATCAGGTTTAGGGGAACGGTCCCTGTGAAAAGGATGGGAAAAAGGGGCCTGCTGTTTAGAAATAAGGACGAGGGAAGACTAAGGAGCAATCAGACTCAAACTCAAACAGGAAGACAGTTGGTTCCCATCCACCTCTCCTCCATGACTTCACCTCAGCACCATGACTGACGAGATGTTGACAACTCATCAAAGGCGGACAGTAGAATGTGAGATTAGCCCAATGTGAGAAAGGAAAAAGACTAGGAAGGTTTTGCACATGTCTTCCAACGTTATGACTAGTGATAAAACAGAATGGACTTAATCTGCGCCGGTGACATCAGCAATGACCTCAACAGTGATCCCATTCAAAATAAGCTGTCCCTTTCACCGTCCTAACCAAATATCGTCAAGATGATCCCAACGACAGCACTTCCTAAAGCTATGGAAAGTTAGGATTCGCCATGACGCCTCTAGGAAAGCCAAATATATTACAGTAGAGATGTGCTTGAGTGGTTTCGCAGCAAACTCTACTTGAGAATTCTGAAAACAGTGCAGGAGCTGGAGGGGTTGAGAGGTTAAATAAGTGAATGAGCACTCAATAAATGGAAGTGGGTTTTGTACATTGGAAATTTGAGAAAGTTGAACGGGGTGAAGGACATGTGGTATTACAATAAACGTTAACCTCTGTAACGAATGCTGGAAGTCACATTTGTTAACCCTCCACTTGGGGCAGGATCCTGCAGTGACTGAAAACTACCACAGTAAACCTCATGACAGCTTTAGAGGAGAAATGGACCTGGACTACTGCCTCACTGAAATCAACCTTTTTATTGTCTATTTAAAAGCAATGGAACTGCAGATACTTTTTTATTATTGAAAATGTTTATTCTAAGTAAAGTAATTTGCATTTAACGCAATATTACACAGGGAAAATGCAAGAAAAAGGAAAAACTGCAATAGATTTATGTTTATTTAAATAGATTTTGCCTAGTCAAGGTGCCAGAGGAACAAGTCCTATTGCACTTACAATACAAGAAATGTATGTATATCCTGCTGCTCTTTCCACTTTAAATTTGAGGAAAACTTTCTAGTTGTGCAGTTAGTCCAGTTTGAATCAGGATTGAGATTGAATCATTTTAAATCTTCAATGATCAGTTTGAGTCTTTTTAATCAGGAAGTAAGAGCATGTGGTTTGGAACTGTGTTCTGACTGTGGAGGAATAAATGTGACTATTTTTGTGTTAAATGGCAATGAAAGTCTTTATGCTCAGGAAATTCTTCCAGAAAACCATTTCTATTTGTTTTTAATAAGACAAAAGGGAATCAAATTGAAAATAATAATCTTCCAATACATGGAAGAATATTTCAGATTTTTTTTTTTTCCTCCTAGCCCTAAGGCTTGAAATAAAGTATGACTAAAAAATATTTATTTTGGTAATTGAGTCATCAAAATCAACTCAGATCTACTCAAATAAAGAGCAAACTATTTATCCACTTTTTTTTTTTATTTTAGTTTGTCTTTTTTCACAGTGTTCTATCCTTTTCTAGTATTTTAGCTAATTTACATCACAGTTTTAGACTCACCATTGCGGATGTCCTTCATGTCCAGATGAATACTGGACATCAAAATGCCCACAGCCTGAGACCGCTTGTTGCTCAGCAGCTTCACCATCTGAATCCAAAAAAACATAAAAGGCACATTAAGAAGACATATTGTGCTTGAGCCTGCTATATCGTTATAATCTATGACCCCCTTGGATCGTTATGTTATAATTTGCACATTTTAAATTGCAATATTCATCTAAAGCAACTAAATAAAAGAAGCAAGTCAGATTTCCACGTTAGACAACTGTGTTGCCCAATGAGAGCTGATGTCGCCATAAATCATTGTCGGCTCTTCCTATGGACAGCTGCAGATCTCACTATTTTACCAAAATGACTACGCAGCTCTGCTGGATCCTATGCAACATGAAGGTAGAGAGCAGTTGGCGTATGCCGTTGGCGGTGAAAGCGTGGGTTGATGGGTAATATGGTGTTTTGATAGTGAACAATTAAAGATTACTCAAATACACATGAATCACTCCAAATACAACTTCCAGAGGGTAAATGACAAGGGAAAGTAACTAAAACATGGTTAAAAGCTCTGAAAAGTCAATTTTGCATAATAGGCTTGCTCTAAAACAAGAATACACAAGTGCACAAAAGAGACACTCGTTATGTAAGCAATAATGTTTTCGGATACACATTTGTGGTAAAAAAAGTGCTGATGACATGTTTTCAAAGAGTTGTTTATTTCAAAATTTGCACACTGCTACAGTTTTGTTGTTTTGGAGGTTTGTCATACCTGGTAAACATAATTAAGAAACTGTAGTATTCAGCAGCACAGTAAAATTTCAAAGCACTGAAATGATTAAAGGTTTTATATTACGCAAAATTGACTCTTGTGAGCTTTAAGCCATGTCATGATGCTGTTACAGCATCAAAGACATACTCAGAGCTGTGTTTTGTTTCATTCACACATGTTTGAATAATCCTGCATTATTAGTCTGTCTACATCTCCAAAGCTCAAAATGCTCTTGTCCACCTTGTGATGTCATGAAGTGGTAATTTTTCAAGTTAACATCTAGTTTTTACCTTTAGTTCAGTAGAGAATGTCAATTCCAGGTCTGAAATCATCCAAATGATTCTAGTGACGGTGTATGGAGTTTAAAAACACAGTGAAGCACTTCCTGTATTACCACATGATGACATCACAAGGTGGAATAGAATCTTTTCCGTTTGAGTGAAGAACTCAGCCTAAATATGCAGGGTTTGTGTGTTAAACATGTGTAAATGAAAAACTCCAGGTATGTTTTTGATTAGTAAACAACATTATAACATAGATCAGAAAATAGCGTAATATGGGCCCTTTAAAATATGAATTATAAAAGGAAGTTCCAGCAGTTGATACGGGGCCAATGTTGTTAGTTGGCATCCGAACGAGGGGGCCATTAGAAACCACAGCCTGCCTGAGTAAGCATCTAGTTTTAACATCGGGGGAGAGAAAGGACAGGAAAACCCTGGTCTGCTGCAATCCAGACATAAATCTTCCATCCAAACCAGATCACATCAACCACAAGTCTCCCAACATACAGGAAGTTATATCACCAAAGCCCCCCACGCCTCCCCCTCAAAAACAGTACACTTTCTCCAACCACAACTTCAGGGTACTTTTGAAATGTGATGCAAAGTGACTGGCAATTCGCGTGTTATCTGCCCACCATGGCTCCTGATAGCACTGCACTGTGTACTTTACAGCCCATTTATACACATTTAAAATTCCTCAGTAGTCACCAAGAGAAAACAAAACACAGATGGATTCGTAGACCGATAGTTATTATTTTTTGTGATGGACAGTTTCAAGGAAAGCCTTTCAAGAAAATAAGAGGAAGTTCCATCGTAAAGTGTTTTCCGAAGAGTTATACAGACATGTGTCTTGAGTTTACGGTTCATAGAAATCCTCAGAGTCACATTAATTATATGCTGTTTGGTATTTTTGCACAGCTCTGCATCAAATGTCAAAGCAAGAGTCAGTTGTGTACAGTGTGGATGTGATGAAACAAAAGTGAAAAATATGAG
Organism: Periophthalmus magnuspinnatus; assembly: GCF_009829125.3. NCBI lineage: Eukaryota > Metazoa > Chordata > Actinopteri > Gobiiformes > Gobiidae > Periophthalmus > Periophthalmus magnuspinnatus. Next base: position 1,470,765 of record NC_047140.1, on the reverse strand, counting down.
AAAATGTTTGAATTTGGGATCATTTGGTACAGTTGGCAGATTCTTTAGCAATAACCCATTGTGCTACATGTACATTGAGGCCTAAAACTAAATCTGAAGAGCTTAACTTTGAGATTACACATAGATCGGAATCTCCTCTTTTAAGAAATCCCCATACAAAATGCCAGAGGAGACGGTAACTCCGTCTGGTGACAGATGTGTAGGAAATGTACCTATGCTAAGATCAGAGGCTAAAGATTTGGCCACAGATTTGTTCAGAATGTGTCTTGTTACTGTGTACGGGCTTTAAAAACACAGAGGAGCTTCAAGGATTGACTTGATGAAAGATGGTATATACCAGTGGTGCCTTTTTTCATTGCTAGTAGGTAGGAATAGGACTAGGAAGTAGGAATTAACTAAATTTGCAGGATTAACTTTGACAATAAACATTACCTAAAATACAACAATATTTATGATGAGGGAATAACATGTTGCTAGAACAGAAATGACCCAGCCAATACCTCATAATGATATTATCATAAGGAGACAGAGAGGTCAGTTATGGATTTCCTTTCTCTCACTGTGCGCTATTAGTGCATATTCCCCACAGTGAACGAAGGCTTTGAATTATTTAATCACACTACACTACCTCAAATGTGAACGTCCAATAAAAATAAACAAAGAAGCAATTTACAGACTCCAAATGCTGTGAGAAAGTAGTTTGTCCAAGTAACAACTTAGTAACTGTACCAACACTTGCACCTTTTACTAATCACAACATCAGTGTCTCGGACAGTCTGTACTGCACTGTAAATGATACAGTGGCGTTACCTCACTCTCTCACAGTACAAAGAGGACAGCTCAAAGAATCAAATCAAATCCTGACAAACTACTTGCAATGTAAGCCTTGGCAACCCATAATGATTCACCTCATATGGCAGATAAAATCCCACTAGGTACAAGATTAAATGTCTGAAATAGCAGCAGCCTATAAGGAGAATGTCCACTCTTACCATGGTGTATACTGCAGTACTTTTCTGCATATAGACTTCGGTCTGTATAAAATGTCAAATGAAGCATCACCATCGCACATGTAGGTTTTCACAGTTCACATACATTTTCATAAATGTTGGTCTTGGATTTGGGATCATTGCAGAGGAGGCTTTCCCATCAGCGTGAGAGCCCAATAGTAACATTTTGTTTCGGGAAATGCTATATGCTGATTCCACTGGGTTTTAATTAAAAGGGGAAACACGCTTCCCCGGTGCGTCATTTGTGATTTAGAGACATAATTCAAGCCAAAAGCACATCAGCAAAAATGTTTTCAATTGGAAAAGTTTGAAGATGTGCACCATAGATCAGATATTTGACATGCAGATTGATGGAGTGACATAAAGGCCATTACAGTGGAAAACAGTGGGACTATTAAAGCAAGTCATACGGAAAACACAATGGGACCAACCACTGTATGAAACACAGCTCCAGGTCCCCTCTCTGCTCTACCCTCTCCACACTCATCACCATCATGATGTTTCCTCACCGCACGCGAGCTGTTGGCTCAGTGCCCACAGCGTCTCAGGGGAGTCGGGCGGGAGCCAGAGCTCACACCACATAATAACTGTCTGGCTCTAACAGTTCCTCCTGTCACTCACACAAAGCGGGCAAGTGGAAGTAAGAAACTACAGAGGATGGGGGCATCTTCTGAAGTAAAGAGATACTATGTACATGCATGCCTATACTGTCATACAACATACCTGTTTGGCTTTGGTCTTGCTGATAGTATCTGAAATGGGCTTTTTCTTTTCCTTTACTGCACTTTTAGAAAAGAGTTCCACAAATTCATCAAAATCCACAGATGGTTCTTCTATTTTTTCCCACACCAATGCGTCATTTTGCCTGGAGATAAAATAAAGAAGAAGATATTTAACATGCAAGTAATACTTGAGACTGCCAGCATTTACTTTTGAAAATGCAAAATGCAAACAGTATACTTTCATAATGCAATTATTCAATTTCATTGTTATTATTTTTCCTTGTTTATGAGTACTCAGATGTCATAATTCTTAATAAAATGCTCAGCACTTGACAAATCTCTTAGCCTACAAATTATATTTAGATTGCAGTATCAAGTTCCTCGCTTGAGAGTAAATCAAGCAATCTATTTGTAGCTGCATGTTGGGCTGTAATTTTCCAAGCCTTATTAAGGAAAAGAAAAACCTGGTTCAAGTCAATCCACTGCCCACCACAAAGCATGGACTACATCACTTTCATTTTCCACAAGGTTAAGCATCTCTACTGCAGTCACAGCACGCGCCTGATCTTAACTCTCCCTTCTCTGCTGTCTACTCATACCTGTGCACAAATGGTGCGTGTCTATCGGGCCTTACTTTTTAGCATGCAGCTGGATGCGTGTCCAGTACAGCGGCTTCATGGGCTTGGGAGGCTCAATTATGGCCTTGGCAGGAGCTGCTTCCTGGACAGCCATGGAGGGCACGGGTCCTGGTGGAGGCGGAGGACCAAAGCCTGGAAGTCTGGGTGGAGGTGGACCCATCCCGGGTGGAGGAGGTGGTGGGGGGGGTCCGCAGCCAGGAGGAGGGGGAGGGGGTGGTGGTCCACATCCAGGAGGAAGGGGAGGGGGTGGCGGTCCACAACCAGGAGGAGGGGGTGGTGGTCCACAACCAGGAGGAGGAGGGGGTGGTGGTGGTGGTCCCATACCAGGAGGAGGGGGAGGAGGAGGAGGTGGTGGGGGTGGTGGTGGTCCCATACCAGGAAGAGGAGGGGGAGGAGGGGGAGGATGTGGTGGTCCCATACCCGGAGGTGGAGGGGGAGGTGGGGCTTTAACAGTACTTTGCTGCTTCTTCTGGCAAACGCTGCACACAGGGCCGTCTGCAGAGCTGGACATTGGAGCTGAACTGGAAGAAGACTTCCAAGTTGATGTCTGGCTCATAGGCACACCATCAGCCCTCGGTCGCTCTTTAATGGGTGAGGTCTGGACACACACATCTTGTCTTTTCGCTGTTGCTCTGCCCGTCACATGTGAGGTCTTGTGCAGCATGCGAATGCCTGAAGACTCAACAGAATTCTCTGTCTCTTTTGCCAAGCCGTCCTGCTGGCCCTGCAGTGCATCAATCTTAATCCGCAGGTCACTGATGGTGCGCCCCAGCTGAGGCACCAGAAGGCCTTCATCCTCTGAGGAAGACTGTCCTGATTTCAACCTGCTAGATTCTGTCTGTCAGAAAAAAAAAAAAAAAAAAAAAGACAATAATTATTCAAGAATCTCTTTCAGTAACGTCTCTGTATGTGTCCAAATCCACTTTCAAACTACACAAAACATTGTTCCAAAGGTGAGGAATTGAAGGCATTAGAGCAGGCTAGTAGGTCACAGCCACATGACATATCTTCTATAGACTATGTTTTGCAACAGAACAGTAAAAGAGCCACAACTGAGGGACAGGCCAGTGATCTGCAGTGGGGTGAACACGGTGCATTGTGTCTAGACTCGTCAGAGCGCTGGCTCCAGACTGGTTACATCAGGATGAGGGGATACCGAGAGATTTGACCCCGAGACACTGAGTCTGGCTGGGCCTCACATGGGGAGGGTCTGTAAACATACATTCACATGTAGCGGTCACATCTTTGAATCTTACAGTGCTCACTATGGCTTCACCAGTTTATTTATTTTGTTCAGGGAGAAAAGGGCTCCACTTGAAATGGAAAGTCAGGACAAGTCTGACCTCTGCTGGACAAAAGACACTTTACACTTTTCACACTACATATCATTTATGAATGCAGCAGTAAAAGGCGGTCCAAACACTATAGAAGTAAACATAGAATGAATTATGACTTAAGGAACAGTAGATTTTATAATGACATCAAAGGCCACGTAAGTCGTGTTGTGAAATACAATGTTAGTCCATTCTGGTGACAACTATTGAACCATTTGACTTTGGGGAGCATGTTTAAATCCTCAGCAGAGTTTACTCCAAGAGTGGACAGTGGTCTCACCGGAGAGGGCAGGTCTGAGGAGGGTTTGACAGGTGATGTGTGGTGCAGAGCGCGTCTGGAGTTAGACACTCTGCCTGTGCTTTTGCCTCCATACAGCTCCCATATATGAGAAGACACAGGCAGTCCCAGAGAGGCCCAGGTGTACAGCTGCTCCTCCTACAAACACACAGAGATGATAGCTGTATAATGTGTGTACTTTACTTGTCTTACTGACTTTCAACCACTAAACAGACTGAACAACAACAATATTCATTCTTTCACATATTATTCTTTCACATGGTATGTCTCATGAGAATCTCAAAGTGTGACTGCTGTAAGTTGATTTGATTGGATAGAGTGGACTATGTCGTGTCGCTGTACTTGCAGTGGTCCACACACTGTTGGCTACAATACTGCCATCTAGTGTTGCAAAGTCTAACATTTTAGTGCGGATCTTGAGAGACATCTGGATCAGAGCATCTTCCTGTGCTTGTTTAACACATCTCAAATGCAATGTCAAATGCTAACCTAATCCAGCTAAAATGTAATACTCTTGTATATAAATACTATACTGTACTATGGAATATGGAGGAAGACATAGATGACCTCATAAAGTGAGGTAATTAATTTCACAGTACAAATGTGACTGTATAAGGACAAAGAATTCATGAATTAGTACATACAGAGGAGCAACAGGGACAGTCTACTCAGAAATTATTAACATTTAAGAGCTAGAAGATACAGTAGCATATAGGTGTGTACTTTAAGTTGCCCCGATAAAGGGTATATCTGGTGAGAATGAGTAATACAGTCCTCTAGGCCTTGGCTGCCTGCAGAAAGGACAGAGAAAGCTACTGTGATTGTGTATCCATTGGAGTTAGAGAGAGCTCTGAGCTGGAGAAGAGCAGCCAGAGCACAAGGCACGTGGAGCTGTTACATAACTCGGTCAGCAGATGGTCGACGCAATCACTCCTGTGTGCATGTTTTGTGTGTGTGTGTGTGTGTGTGTGTGTGTGTGTCCGCGCGCTTTTGTGTGGGACAGAATGTTGGAGGGGCTACCATTAAGCCAGCCAGGCAATAAATAACTGCAAATACATAGACCCTAAGTGCCTATATGCTATTATTATGATGCTGCAGCTCTGTATGAACTGTACAAAGTCTACACATAAAAGATTTGTACATAAGCCAGTGTTCACTCAGCGCTTTAGGGTTATATTAGTTTAATATCATGGCAGTGATGTAACTACAGTGAGATCCACGATATAGTGACACTTTGTGAAACCAGAGGGCCAGTTTGTATACAGCGAATGTGAAAATTATAGAAGCCTCACTCAAAATAAGGAAAGTTGTTATTTCTTTGCCTTGAAAGTTCCGGTATGTGGCATTTTTCCGGCATTAAGCAATTGCGGGTGGTTTTATTCCCTAGTAAAACTGGGCTTGCCTTTATACAGATATGGCCTGTAACTTAGCTTAGATCCCTCATGAGAAATGTTACCTACTCCATCTTTAATTCTCTAATTTTTTCACAGATAGATTTGTGTGCCCTCATTTTGTGTGTCTCAATTTTTATTTATTTTTTCCATTAAATATGAACACAATGTTTTTACTATAGATGCAATGTTTATTTTCACACGGATGCTTACATCTGCTTCACAAATGTGCGTGTAGAGAATGTCCTAACGCATGCTTAAGGCCAGAGCAGCGCATTTGTGGAGTGGACCACATGAATGTTTCAGAGCTGTCCGCCTACATCGCTCCTTTTTGTGCAGTGAGCTTGAAAGCATGTGAATTTTTAAACCTCCGCTAACCTATGCTACAACCTCCTGAGTGTTTAAAATGGGTGTAAAAGTGAAGTGAATCTTACATAGAAGACAGGAGAGGTCGGACTTGTGGCACAGTGGTTGGACTCTCCATTGCTGTCACTGAAAGGGTGGAGTAAACCCATAGCCAACATTTTCTGACACAGGTCCTTTGCTTCTTGGCCCGTGCAGCCCTCTCCCTGCTGCAAACTCACCCTCTCCAACAAGGTCTGACCTGAGAAAAAGACAGAAATGCATCATAGTAAGTAACACAGTGACAACATTCAACTTTTCACTCAACTATCAAATTGCACATCTGATTAAAAGCTGCATGACGTGTCTGTTTCGCCACTCTCTTTATATAAACGTATTTGGGATGTGATAATTAAACACCTCTGCCTTATTCGCACTGAGTACAGTCAGGAGACATGGTGTTAATTAGGCTGTGTCAGAGTTACAGTAGTGCAAAGGGAAAGTGTAGTAGAATTGTGATCATTATAATGAACTTTAACATATTAAGGTGAGACATTTTGGTTGGACTAGTATTACTCATTAGTATTAGTCAACCATAAACCACTAATACTGACACTGTTACTTCTACTACAATTGCTATTACTGTTACAATCCCCACAGCAACTTCTACTGCAACAATTACTATTATTACCTTATAATTCTTATTGCCACCACTTCTACCAAAGTTTTCATCTATAAGGCAATGTTCTTTTTGTTCATATATTATTTAGATGAAATAACACTTAAGTAATGAAGTAATGCACCAGAAATAATGCACCAGACAATCAATGTGATGTATTATAAAACCTCTGCTGTCACAAGGTTGACTACAGAAGATGTGAATGGATGTGAAATCATGACTCATTTGTATCAAGCAGATAAGCTGCCATGAAGATTTAACATCTAACACTGCACACAGGGCAGAGCAGCAGAGTCACACTCACATCAGGCCTCCCAGATGGGGACAAAAACAGGTCCCCTGACATAAATCCTTTATTATTGGATTAACATCATGGTTTAGAATTCAGATATGGGTTAAAATAGGTTAGGGTTCAGGTTAGGTAAGTACTAAGTAGTGACTATGTTTAAGGTTAGGATCAGTCTTCAGGAAATACATGTAAGCCAATGTAATGTCTCCAAAAAGCATGGAAACCAAACCCATGTGTGTTATAGTGGAGCCTGCGGATGAGGCCAGAGCTGTTGTCATTCTCCTTTATGAGCTCAGGTTCAGACAGCTGAGCCCTCACAGTCACCACAGAGCAGACCACATAGAGCCTTTGTGGTGTGCAGGGAATGCTTTTGTTCCACACACTCCACTATGACTGTGTCATCAGGCCTTTCAGAAGCCATTGTACTTTCATCACAACCTCCACCCCTGCTGAGATCATTTGTACAATATGACAATGTGAGTTCATTATGAGACAAATCAACATGCAGTTACACTAATCACCAAACATTATCTCATTGCATAATGACCCAATCTGAAATACAGTTCCAAACTCCAGCAGACAAATAGTGGCACAAGTGAGATCTCTACAGGCAGGTGAAGCCTGCTGTTAATATGATTATGATCATAAAGGTCACAAGGCAAACATCATTTTTAATTAGAACAATAAAGCATATAATGATGTCATCATATCATAATAATATAGCATCATAGCAAATTTCAGTCATTTGAAGTGAATCAGCAGGACTTAAACAGGTTATAGTTTATAATCCAATCATCAGTGATTCAGTTTCATTTATTATTGTAGGAATTAAAGGACGTTTAGAATTATTACAGCTTTATGCATGGTCAAATATTCTAAAATATATGTCAAACAATAGAAAAATTATCTACCTTTGATTAATTATGTATGTGTGTATGTATGTATGCATGTGTGTACGTGTGTGTATGTAAGTGTGTATGTATGTGTGTGGGGGTGTGTGTGTGTGTGTGTATGGGGGTGTGTGTGTGTATATGTGTGTGTATGTAGGGGTGTGTGTGGGTGTGTGTAGGGGTGTGTGTGTGGGTGTGGGTGTGTGTGTGTGTGTATGTATGTATGTGTGTATGCTAGCAGGCAAAGAGTTTGCTTATGTTTGCTGTTTTCAGCTAAAACGCAGTCAAAATGTGACTCTGATCAGATATGAATTATTTATTTAAATTCTACTACTGCAGTTAATTATGGCTTTAGACCAGGGCTAATGTAGGCCGAAAGTAGCCTACAGAAATGCTGTCATGTTGACTGTAGCCTGAAGGCCACAAAAATATCTTATCAAGCAGGCCAACGAAAGGCCAAGATTAAAGCAACAGCACAATAACGGCAGGAAGATTATACTAAACACTTCTTGAATGGTTCTTGAATGACTAAGGGCAAAGTATGAATGTTGTATATATATATATATATATATATATATATATATATATATATATATATATATATATATATATATATATATATATATATATATATATATATATATATATATATATATATATATATATATATATATATATATATATATATATATATATATATATATATATATATATATATATATATATATATATATATATATATATATATATATATATATATATATATATATATATATATATATATAATTGTATTGTATATGTTTAAACCTATATTTTGTAATGTAATATTCCCACATACTTTGTTGTTGCAGAGTTTTGACTCACCAGAGAAGACATCCAGGTAGGGTGTTGGTGTGTTGGAGGCCTGCCGCACATAGTGTGCTCTCCTGGATCCCAGAGTCCAGTATGTCCCAGCTGTGAACACCTTGTCCTGTGTCTCCTTCTCTTCGCCTTTCACCTCACTCTTAGTCTTAATATCCAGCTCATCCAGGTTTGCTGCCCATTCTGCAGCACTCAAAGGCCCAGCAATGGAAGAAGACCTCTGCTTACGCTTCCGTAACCCTGATGATGCTGCACTTGACTCCTGTGTTGTGGGTTCTTTCCTGGGCACATTGGGGCTGGTTAAAGGAGAGCCAATGGGAGAGGTGAGTTGTCTGGTAGTGGTCTTCACATAAGAAGGGTGCACAGGGGGGTAGAGTTTGACTGTAGAGCTTCTTCTTCTTGGTTGCGAATCTATATTTAGCTGATTGGATGACATACTATTCTTCCTCCTTTTGAGCGACAGGAAGTTTTGTTTTCCAAGTTCCTCCTCCTCTCCTCTCTCCATTGACAGATCGGTACTGCTTACACTTTTCTGTCCACACAGCGGCCCTGCACCTGCTACAACACTAGCATCTAGATAAACATTTGGAACACACTTTTTGCTCTGCCGGCCTGGACTAGCTTGAACCGGGCTCTCCAGATCATCCTGGGGCTCCTCTGCACTCTCATAGGACGTTGTGGTGCCTGTAGTGTCTGGAAAACTATATGTGCTGTTTGTCTTGGGGAAAAGACTACCACTGCTTTGTTCTGCTGACTGTCCACTTTCACCAGACGAATCTCTAGACATTGGGATACCCTGGTTTGCAATTTCTGTGTTCTTTGCTACACTTAAAGCTTGCTTATTCTTGCTACTTTTGACTTTGCCCTCAGCGATTGACCTTTGGGAGTACTGACTGACCATTAGCTCTAGCAACTCCTCGGTTTCCTCACACTGTTGTTTTATGGTCATTTGGATGTCTTTTAAAAGGTCTTCATTGTCTGTCGCAGCAGAGTGATAGCTGTAGAGATCAACATCTGACCCTGAGCTTGTTTTCTGTCCATTCTCTCCAGATTGCTCCCCATTTGACACTAAATAGTTATGATCTCCTTCATAATCTGACAGCAAGCCTAAATCATCCACAGACTGACTCGCCTCCACTTTCTGTTCTTCCAAGACATCTTCTTTGGATGATCTTTTAGTCTTCTTGATCTTCATGTTAGAAAATACCGAAGTTTTTGAATCTGACTTGGCCTTCTTCTTGCTGTCCGCTTTGCTGTGTGACTTTTTCAGTTTCTTGTCCACATCTCTGTCATCAGTGTCTCTGTCACACTGGGTATCCCCCGTTGCTCCTCCACTTGCCTTTTTCTGTTTCGTCTCCTGGTTGCCCATGTTCCTGAACAGGCGTACCCCCTTGGCTAACAGGCTGTGGTGCTGCGCTCGTGGCTGGGCATGTTGATCTCCTTCCTGGGCTCCTGCTCCTGCTGCTCCCCGGCTGTTCTTTCTGTCTGATTTGTCCGCGCCGCTTAATCCCTGCTGCCGAGCCAACTCTGTCAGATGTGATGCTGATGCTGGGGATGCTACGGGGAGAGGGAGGAGACTAGCGTTGGCACTACCATTCACCCCCCTGCTGCCCGGCTTACTCACTCTCTCATGGGCTTGTTTTGGCCCCTCCCCTGCCTTGCATAACGGGCTGCTGTTGGAGCGCATTAGGCACTGATGCTCGGAAGGCTCTGAAGGGGAAATGATTTGCTGTGCAGTAGGGTGTTTGTGCTCTAAGATGCATTGTTGTTGTTGGAGCTGGAGAGTGTGCTGCTGTCTGCGGAGGATGTTGGTCACGCTGCTCTTACGCCTCCCTTTAAATGTGGAGGTGAATAAACTCTCTTTGAGGAATGGTACTTGTGTCTCCACAGTCTTGATACTCTGCATTTTGACTGTAGGGAAGAGATAGTCATTGGTTAGGGCAAAACAAGTTTTAGTAATGGCTTAAATGTGCACTATGTCACTTTTTTGGTGAAGGTTTCACCACCTGCTTGTCACCATGGAGATGGTATTGCTGTGCCTGGAATCTCCCACTGTATGGCATTAAACATATCTATCTTCATGTATACAAGCAGGCAACACCACAGGGCCAAGTTACAGGTTAGCTCAGTGAAGAGGCAAGACTCTTTACAGTTAGAATCCATGATTTCCAATTGAATAAATGCAAGATAGATAGGATATGTTTTATAGCTGCACAATGAATCGTTGTCAAATCAAAATCGCAATTTGAATGGACCCAATTAGCAAATAGCAAAGCTTGCAGTTTTCGAAGTACCACAATTTCCCCACAAACATCCAAATATTCTGTCTTATTCTGTATAAAAAAACTGAAAAACAACCTGACAACCCTGTAGTTTAGAACTGTACCATGTGCTGTGATTGAATGTGATTCTTGTATTAGATTATTCAGAACACTTTTTAAAATGTGAACTTGAAAGAATCCTATTATTAAAACAAATTGAAACGCTAAACGCAATCGCAATACTTTCACAAACTGTTCATTCCTAATAGGTTTTAACGTCATACCGGGGAACATTCCAGGCAATGCAGTAATATTTCCAGGGAGATAGTGGACACTCACCAGAAGTTACACAGTGCACCTTTAATATGTTACAGGCGTGATATGTAACAGAGAATATTATTTTTACATGATTCAGTGATTGGCAAGAAAAAGCCTTTGTACATCTTTATAGCAACATAATTCATTTACACAGATCAGTTTAATCTTTCTTATTTCTGGACTGCTGTTATGTAATGTCAACAGTACACTGCATTCTTGTAATTAAGTACTTGAGAGAACATCTAAGTAAATAACCTGATATTCCTAAATATGGGTAAACCATATATTTGATAGTTTAATGTTTTTTGCCTACTTTTTTTTACTTTTTCCCTACTTTTTTGTATGATGTTATTTGTGCCTGTCCTGTTATTGACATTCATGTGAAGCACTTTGATCAACAGAAATCATTTTAAATGCGATATATAAATACACTTAATTTAAATATTATATTAAACAGGCCCTATAATTACTATTAAACATAAACATATTTAGGTCAAAAATATGTAATGTGTATGCTGAATCAATCAAGAAATTAAATACACCTTTCTATTCAAAACTGATTAAACTGTAATCAGTGTTCATTTAATAGCGTACCTTCAAATTTGAAACATTGTGAACAAATGTATTGTTATATCAGAAGACTGTAACCTATATATCCATAAAAGTATGCAAAGCAAAGAAGCCACTAGTCTGATTACAAAACACAAAATGACTATATTATGTAATTCCTATGAAGTAGAGTTTGAATGGCGTACTTGCCTGTTGGGTGGACTCTCTGCAGTGGATCCTTGCTGACTGAGAGGACAGACAGACTTTGGTTTGTCTTCAGCTGAGAGCCGCTCCTTAGCCATGGGTCACATGAAGTTGGTATTTTGCTCATCACATGTCTGCTCTTCTTTAGCCATCTCCATTAGCACTGTCTGAGAAACAGACCTAACTACATCATGGGAACAGAGGAGCACAAAGCTCTCTGGTTTACTGGGCCCTGAGTCTTGGTCGACAAAATATTGTCTGAATATAATCATTGATACACAAACTAAAATATTGAAATATTTACTTCTGTCAGTATTGCCCATCTATTGTAATACATATTGGCTATTACACATTGGCTGTATTGGCTGAACCTAATACATATTGGCTATAAATGTCGGCTATTGTAATGCATTTTTTAAAGTAAAGCATAAGTTCTTTTTCATCACACTAGTTGTTTTTGTTCTCTTTTTTGTTGTTTCTGCCCATCTGTTTTTTGGACTGCACAGATGGAAATTTGACTTTAGGGGACAAGTAATTGGAATTATGTGTATTTTTTAGTTGAATAAAATATGTGTGAATAATGTCAATCAACCAGACAAGATAGGCAGTGATAGTGTCAGTAAAGTCTTTTAATGACTTGAAATACAAATATGAGTAGATTTGGCATACTTAAAATGTAACAAAATGTTTGTGGCAACATCATAATAGTGTACATTCTCAATATTTAGAACAAAAAAAATCTCTTATTTCATAAAGAATGCACTGTCACACTATAGCACACTGATAAAGCAGACAAAAAAATCCACTGATGATGGGGGATGGGACATTTGAAAATGTTTTTCACACAACACATAAGCCATCCTTCTATGTTATATCACATTCATTCTATATAGTCACTCTCCAATATATAGAATTATCCCCCACCTGTTACATTATATATATTTGTTTCTGAAAATATCTGGTGATTCAAAAATGCATTAGTTCGACGTATAGGCATTACAAATAAAGTGTATATATTTTTTGGAACCTGGGTCCATGTTGAATTATTATTCACATATCAATTCATAAAGAAAATTAATTACACTTAACTATCAGTTTTAAAAGTGAACATAGAAAGGAGGGCTCAACAGTTCTTGAGTTTTCCTTGTGCTAGGTAACAATTTTAAGTCGTAGGTTATATTGCACAAGATAAAAGAAAGGGCTATTTCCTTTAGAGGCTAGCCTTTATATTTGCAAAATATTGGCAAATATAGTTAACTGTGCATCAGTATCAGCACTGACAGTGTCACACCTTTATTTGACCACTAGAGGGCATCATTGCTCTACAAGACTAAAGGTGTATTGGCCTTCTTACAGTACAGCTTGAAAATGCAAAATCATAATACAATGATGCATTTATGTGTGCAATCAGCCACCAAATGTGATGAAGAAATATTCAAATATACACAAACATAATATTTTTTATGATCATTACAGAATAACCGATACTCTTCACAGAAAATCCTGAAGCACATAAAACACAACCCAAGTACTTTAGTTTCCACCATAAAAAAACACAACAATCACATTGAACACAACAGCAGTTCACTGACTGTGGTGCCACACATAACCACAACTCACTTCTTCTTTTTCTGGCTCAAAATCTTGTAAATACCTAAACAAAAAAATCCAATATCACAAAAATACAGCTCTGTATTGACTGCAGTAAGTACGCATATTAAGAACTTTTTATAACCCATCATCATACACAGGAAAGCTATAACCATGTAGAAAGGCAATGTACACAGTTCTGATAGAAACTTTGTGCCAGTTGGTATGGCACAAACTCTTACGATCTTGGCTTTTGAGTGACAATTCACAAGTACATTTTTTTGTTTTAAAATGCAAACAACGTTGCTCCTTACAAATCTAGCTACCCACAGAAAATGGAAGGAAATGTAAATCCAATACTCCTTCTATCCATTTGAATCAAAAGCACTTGAAATATATCAATGCATGTTTCGAAAGTCTCTCGCAGCACATTGTTTAGCCCTTTTCTTGAATGCTCTGTTCAGGTCATTCTAAAACTTGCATGAAATGATTCTTGAAGGACAGACTCCACCTTCACATGACTTCAAGCACACACATTATAGGCACACATGTACCACCACAAACATGGCAAGGACACCACATGTTTGTTTAACTGTGCTGTGTTCAACCGAAACACAGGCAGGATTTATGAGCAAAAACTCCACAGAAACAACATGATGATGCTTCTCAGGTTTGCTTGTCCTATGGGAAATGTATTCACCCTTCGTTCTAATAGTCTGTCCTTTACGTGGACTCGCGGGGAATCCTCCGGTGGAAGACTACGGACTGTCTCTGCTCAAACTGCTGCTTCCTCCTCTTTTTCTGGTCCCACTGGCACAGGAGGATCATCTTAAAAGTGGTCCGGAATGTCTTGTTGCAGAGGGCATAGCACATGGGGTTGACTGTGCTGTTGACGTAGCACAGCCAGTACCCCACCGCCCACAGCACAGCCGGGATACAGTCCTTACAGAAGGCATTGATGAGCACCATGATGTTGTAAGGTGTCCATGTGATGATGAAAGCAAAGAGGATGGCACTTAGTGTCTGAGCTGCCTTCTTCTCTTTTACTAGGGACATGCGTTTCCTCTTAGTGATCTGGTTTCGGGCTCGGGCTGCAAAACGCTTTGCCAGCGCTGCCTCTTTGAATGAAATTGGGACAGAGGGAGATTTGGTGGTCATGCTGGTGGTAGAAGAGTCACTGGCAGTGGTTGCTTGACCGTCTAACAGGCTTGTGTTGGCATTAGCCTGAATGCTGGGCATTGACTGGATCTTACGGGACATGAAGTGTTGGTGATAGCTGTTGTCGGTGCTATTAGCCCCATCTGAAGTGGTTGACGTTGTGATGTTTGTTGTGGCCCTTGTGAGGCTGTCCTGGCTGTACTCTGCGCCCCTCAATGGGTCCTCCTCTGACACAGCGTCTAAATCTTCACATGATGTGAGCTGGGAGTTGACTGCAGCTTTAATCCCTGGAAGACTAAGGACAATGGAGAAAATGGTGTGACTCTGGGAAAGCACCTCCTTCCCTCCACAGTCCTCCTCCTCTGACGAGCCAGACTGGTCCATGGACATGGCAGCATCATTGTTGTTCCAACTGTCACTGCTGCTCTGGTCCGGGTCCCCCTCTCCATGTCTGATACTACCAGGTTTCCAGGATCGAACTCCAGGCCAACAATGTAGGCGACCAACCAACTCCCTACATGTACTTTTTCTCCTGGACATTCTGGTAAGCTCATAGCTGCCACAGCTCCGCCCACTTCCTGTCTGATGGACAAAATGGGCCTTCTCACCTGTACCATTCCCCCTTTTTGGTCCAATGGCACCACGTCCAACAGACCCTTGCAAACCAGCCAGCTCTTTAGAGCGGTTCTGAGTTTCCTTGTAAATCCGCCAGTACAGAACACTCATAATTGTCACAGGCAGATAGAAGGCTGCCATGGCTGTGCAGAAGGTTATTGTGGGCTCAGATAAAAACTGAATGTAGCATTCATGTGAGGGTACTGTCCTCTCTCCCTCAAAAAACTGCCAGAGCAGAATAGCTGGTGCCCAAAGCACCAGAGACACAAACCAAGCCAACCCGATCATAATTCCTGCCCTCTTCGTGGTCCGTTTGGCCCGATAAGTCAGAGGTCTGGTGATGGAGAAGTAGCGGTCAAAGCTGATGACCAGTAAATTCATCACTGAGGCATTGCTGGCCACATAGTCTATAGCAAGCCATAAATCACATGCCCAGTTTCCCATGGCCCAGTAGCCCATCACCAAGAAAGCTGTGTACACGTTCATAGAAATGACCCCAATGATGAGGTCAGCTACAGCCAAACTCAACAGGAAGTAGTTATTGACTGTCTTTAGCTGGCGGTTGACCTTGAATGACACCACAACTAGAATGTTGCCAATTATGGTGACAAGTGAAAGCATTCCTGTCACCAGGACGATTAAAACCACCTGCCACAACTGGTGACCCCCCAGAGGGTCCAGGATGTCTGTGCTCATATTAGGGAGTTGTGTGGTGTTGTTCCACAGTCTGTTGGCTGAAGAGGAGTTGTCATCCGGGCTGCTCATGGGGTAACCTCCAGTTTGTCCTCGGTAGAGAGCATTGGATTGTGGGTAGACTCCTTCGGTGGGCATTAAAGTGATGGCAGTAAGGGAGAGGCCAGGGTCTGTGCTGTTGGAGCTCATTGTTAGGTCCTGGCATATTCTGTAAAGGAAGAAAACAAAATAGAAAAACATCAATACAAATTTCATGGCAGACGGCATAGTTCACAATTTCACCAGTAGGGGAAGCTAGAGTACCATTACAGACACTCAACAGTTGCAGAGAAAGAGGATGGCCACACAACAAATGTGTTAAAATTCAAACTTTACATTAATTTCTTCAAATGTATTTTGAATATACCAAACATGACACACAATACTCAAATCAAAAACAGTTTTAATAGTATTGTATAGTATTTATAATTATGCACCTTTCAATGGGTAAACTGACTATTATTTGCATACGACTCTGAAAAAAATATTTTGTTATTCATTATTATTGATTCAGTTTCATTACTGAATCCTTGATCAATATTATAATAAACATTGATTATGTTGGTGGACAGATGGACCTGTCAAAATGTCATAAAATGTCCTTTTTCTAACGTGTGAGGTTTTACAAAAAGAAGGCCATGCAGAAGTGAAGTGCAATTCTGTTTTTCAAGAGAGCGTCTTCTGAATAACAAATTATATACATAGAAGCAAGATACCACATGCATAGAAAAGTGTTTGTTGTTCTAAGAAAATCAGCCAAAACAGAAACCCCTGCTGGGTCTACAAAGGCGACTCGTGATGAACAGGGAAGAACTTGAGGAAATATTTTGTAAAGCAGGGTGCCCTGTTATGTGGGTTTGTCTATGCAATTATCTATAATTGTCACTGTGATTGTATTTATTCGGCTTGTAAAGCAGTGCTGCCAAAATCAGAACCCCCTCCCCCAAAAAACAAAAGAAAACAACGACAGCCAATTAAATATTTTGTGAGCCATATATAATTATGTGGAGCTGCAAAGTAAAAAGAAGCTAGTATCAGTGCGAGTTTTAATGGTATAGGTACAAAAGTAGAAAAGGATATATCAAGATGTAGAAAGACTTTATAGTCTTGTGCAAGACACCAAGAAACAAAACAGAAGAAATGTACAGATTATTGTTAAGACGAAGTTCAGAGGGCCGTGTTTGGTGCCACAGGGATTGCTATTTGAAGCTGAATGTTGTACCTGTGCTTTGGCAGAGACTTATCCCTCCCTCTGAGACACTAAAGAACCCAATAGCCAACAGCAACCCACAGCCATCCACATCACCAAGAGATGCTTCTATCCCCCTCCTATAGAGGCATGTCCCCTGTATACACGCATCACATTATACACATGCATTGTTTATGAGTGACGGGCTAAACAAAAAGCACTGCCATTTCAGAAAGCAAGACATTAAAACCAAAGCATCAGCATGGAAATGCAAATGAACAATAAACAATAAAGGTGAATGCTTTAAGAGCAAACATAAATAACAGTTTATGACTGCTTAAAAGCCTCACCCATGTACACACTATTTTTAAATGTTTACAAAGCTAGTTTGACCACACACCTCCCTGTGCACTGCTGCTAATGGGTGTTACATACATACATATTTCAATTGGCTTATGGGGCAATATGTGTGTAGGTGAAGGTAGGAACAAAGAAATCCTCAAATAAGCCTTGAGTTTGTGTAAACATAATAAAAGCAAATCTAAAGCTCTATATCTCACAAACACTTAGTTTCAGAGATGGGGCTTCTGACGTGTATCCCGTTGGAAGTGAGCCAGATGTCAGACTGACTGAGATTCGGACTCTCTTTGTCTGACAGCTCCAGAGAGGCTAAATCTACCCAGATAAGTCAGGTAAGCCCCTGGCTGTCAAGAATCCCTCTATGAAATACAATGGCCTGACTACATGTGAAGTATGCATATACAGTAAGCCGGCTGTATTTGAGTATGTTTTATTCATGCACCACACAGTACTACAGCAAACACTTTCACACAGGCTACAATTGAGCCCTGCTTATGCTCTAAATTTGAATTGTTATCTTATTTAAATTTACATTTGTAAATCCCAAGGCAAAAACATTTGGCGAACAGTGCAACAGAGATAGTACTTGAATTGTTTATTTACCCTGAACTTGAACTGATTGAGTTTGTCAGATACAAGATGGCATCCTTCTGGAGTAACATGGGCAGTCAGCCCTCTGATAAGCAGATGTTTGGGCAATAAGCACTGGGACTTTGTTTCTATAGCACTTTGTCTGACACCGAGCATGCTAGTGGGACTGCTTGTCTTCTTCATTATTATGCTGGAATGCAATGTCCCCTTACATTCTGAGGCATTTGACCCAGCAGGTTGGATAATACAACCTAAGATCCAGGAATCTGTTGGAACGGCTTAGTGACTAATGTCGGACTATTTCTGTTTTCTATTTTTAACAATCAATCTTAAATCAGATGTGCACAGAAGAATTTCTTTCATATTGCTCTCATTTTCAAATGGGTTACATCTACTTTTTTACGCGATGCTCTGCTTTGAGGACTAACTGATGCAGTTTCCTCTGTTTTTAATTCCTAACAGTTCTGTTGGTTCATAAATATTCATGCATTCAAATAAGACTTATGAACTTTTTGGCACTAAACATGTATAAATTCCCTACAAACTGCACTTTAGGGATGAAATGTAGGACAGTGAAAGCAAGTTATGCATGAGAGACGCCCAAACAAACAAAATACCGCTCTGGCCAAGATAAAGAGATGCAATCACTTTGTGGAGAACTGGTCCGAGCTATAATAGAAGAGCTGATTGGAATAGACAGTGTTGCCCAGCGCTGACAATAGGAAGAAGGTAAATGTGGGCTGTTAGTCATCCTGCAGAGGCCAGTCTTCGCAATCAGTGTCTGGCCTCTCTTCTCTTTGAAAATGAGAGCGTTATGGAAGCCAGCACAGAGGCACAGGTGCAAAAAAAAACAAAAACCTGAATATCTATACAAAAAAAAACATAATGTTCCTCAGTATGGCATCAAACATATCTATCTCCATGGACACAGAACAACTTTAAATATGTCTTCCTTATAACTTCGTTACATTGATCTGGAAGTGACACATCTCCAACATGACATCATACATCTACAGGCGAAACAAGCATGGCCGGATTATTTGACGTGTTCTGTGCATTGTGCCTACATGTATTCGAGTATGCAGTGACTTTATACAACATAATGGGTTTGATATATGATCCAGGTGGAACATACATTCCAGGTCGTATATTGAGCCTAGAGGTAAAGTGTGTGTGAAGGTGAAATAAGATCATACCGCAGTGCTACGACAAGTCCGGTACACTGATCGATTACGCTGCTATTGAGTGAAAAAGCCTTGTGGGTAATGCAGGGGCCGGGATACACCAACTTTGACCTACAAGTTTTATCTTGCATGTGCAAATACAACACCGCTGAGTGACGTAAGATTAAGTGTACAAGCAAAGTGGAATAGTCTAAAGATAGACTTGGATGAAAGATCAATCAATAAGAAGATGAGCTATTCATCTTCATGTAGACAGGCCAAGTTACAGGTTAGATCTGTGGAGAAATGACCCTGAGAGGAGAGATGGGAAAAACACAACCTTAAAACCTCACTAAGACTATTATCAAACACCCACTGACTGTCTTCCATCACTTATAACCATTGAAATAATGGCTGTTTCTAATAGGAAAGGTGCCTAAGTCTATTAAAAGTAGACAAAAGAGAAGAGAGTAAGAGAGAACTCGCTGGACAATCTTATACAGTATTTTTACATGTGTTTAATAAATACATATTTTTATACATGCATGTAGAAATAGAGTGTTTTAACAGCCTATCAAAAAGGAAAAAAAGTGTTATCAATAAAAACATCAAGTGTTAATTTTAGATTAGGAAATGTCTTCCTCATAACTGTGAATTACAGTCTGCACCTGAGCTTAAGGCTGTGACAGCATGTAAGTTTTCTGCCCAGTTAAGAACATGCTTAAACAAGTCTATTAAATTTAGATTCTAAAACTGTGAAACAAACCTTCCCTAGTTAATGAGACTTACATTTCCTCCGTTTAAATACATGATAGGTTCCAACAGTAGTTGAAGCTTTTCTGAACTTGAGCATTTTACATTTTCTCAAAAAAATAAAAAATAAAATAAAATAAATAAATAAATAAACAAAGTTCAGAAAGTCCAGGGTTTCACGTTGTATATTCACTCACATTTCTCACATTTCCTGTGGGTGCTGTTATTTGCAGTTTATCTCAATTGTATAGAGCTTAATTCAGATGGCAGGAATCACATCTATGTTATACCTTATCAGACTTAGTTGCATAGTTGTAAATATCTCACCAAGAAAATTATCCAATACCTACCTCTATTTCTGGAACCTCATAAAAAAAAACTCCAGGAATTATGGCTGGATTAAATGGTTTCCACTTTGCCAGGGATGAGTTCCATCTACCACAAGCTGCTGAAGATGGGGCTGGTGCCAGAAAGTGGTGGCAGGGGTTTCAGAAACACCATGAGGCCATCTGTCAGGTGCTCAACTCTGACAACAAGCGCAGTTAGCGCCCACTTGGCAGAAGACAAGTTTAGGGGGAAATTTGACCACTTCAAAGATTCTTATTGGACCCAAATCCTACATGAGTCTATCAGACTGTGTAATCCACTAACAAGTATGCAGATGGAAAATAGTCATCATTAAGGAAAATAAACATATGATATAATAACATTAATGTGATATAATTAGGCCTGTCATGATCATTCAATATATTTTTGGGGTCAATATTTATTATGTGTACTTTTTCACTACTGGGAAATTTGTGTTATGTTGTGTTATGATGTGTTTTAAGCTGTAAAAAGTTGAATTAATAATTTCTATGACTAATTACAGATGCAAACTAAGCATCAAAGTGTTCCAATCAGCTATTTATCTATTGTAACTATTTTTTTAACCATATTGTAAATTTAGAATAGTTTAAATCTGCCCTTGGGTTACTGTGTGTGTGGTAAAAATTAGTTTTAATATTATCATTTACCGTCTATATTTACTTCAGCGATATATCACACTTCAAAATGTGTGACTGAGACAGGTCTAGTTATAGTGAGCCAAACAGCTTATTTTAAGTAATATTTAATTAATATCATGATGGCCTTTTTAAATTAACTTAACTTAAATTTATTTATTTGACTGGGACAAAGCATGGCGAATTATAGTCAAAGGCCAATTTCCATCCGTTGCACAATTTCCATAGTTGCACATTCCACTCATTGCACATCCCGCATATTGCACATTACACTCATTGCACCATCCAAAATATTACATATTCCACTCACTTCCCAGTTCCCATAATTGCACATTACATTTTGTGCTAATGTAACAAAATCTTACAATTAATTTGTCATCTTCAAAAATCATACATTGTGGTTTTCAAACTTCACTGAAAAACAAATATGAAGACAAAGCTGGTTCAGTAGTAGAACTCAAACACATCTCCAGCCAAAAAATATTGGCTATTTGTACCTGTGAGATTCTCAGTTAAAAAAAAGAAGAAAATATCATAGCCTGGGTTGGATACATGATGTTAGTGTTATCTCTGCAAAAACAACATGTAAAGAGAAAGAAGCCTCAAAGGGGACCTCGCTGAGAGTCGGAGATGTTTTGAACTTCAAAAGCAGAAGCCGAGAAGGAGGAGGAAGAGCTATAGAGCAGATGCTGCCTTCAACATGGGGCCTTGTCCATACTGTAACATCTTCACCTTCTCAACCCCACATTGGAGTTAAAACAGGGCAACAGGCCAGATGCAGGATACACACATCTCAAACTTGATTGAAAAAGGCTTAATATGCGAGATTACTTACTTTCACTATTGTTGAATACAGATTTCCAATCCAATCCAACTTTATTTCTAATGCACTTTAAAAACAACAGAGTGGACCAGAGTGCAGTACACAAGAGACATTTTAAAAACACAGATAAATGACAAACATACAAATAAATAACTACAGACTGTACACTATAAAAATCAGCATATCAATAAAAAGCTAAAGAGAAAAAGTGCGTTTTAAGAACTGATTTAAAAGTACAGCGTGACTCAGCCTGTCTAATGTGCAGGGGCAACGCGTTCCACAGTTTGGGACCAGCCACAGAGAAGGCCCGGTCCCCTCGAAGTTTCCTCCTCATTTTTGGAACCACTAAGAGTGAATGTTCTGCAGACCTGAGTGAGCGAACGGGAGTATAGGGATGAAGCAGGTCAGACAGATATTGCGGAGCGAGGCCGTGGAGGCATTTAAAGACAAATAAAAGAATTTTAAAATCAATTCGATAAGAGACAGGGAGCCAATGTAGGGACGTCAAAACAGGAGTAATGTGTTCCCGTTTTTTTGTACCAGTTAAAAGGCGAGCAGCTGCATTTTGAACAAGTTGGAGACGTGCGAGAGAAGTTTGGTTCAGATCAATATAAAGAGCATTAGAGTAATCCAAACGATTGGTGATAAAAGCATGAATTAAAATCTCAAAATGATGCTGTGACAGGATTTCAACAATAGTGAAAGTAAACGCACTTTTCTAAAATGATACAAGGTCATTTTCAACACAAAATATAATAGTTAAAAAAAATTACAGTCTGATATTGATTTAATTACCTTTTCAGTTTTTCTATCTGTTCAAATGAATATCTAGTTTCAATGCTATTTTTAGTAGTGATTAATAGCTAGTAAATTTGACATAAAAATAAGTTCCATAATTCAATATTGCCCAATCTTGAGTAACCATGTTGTCCTGCCTTGCCCAGCACACCATATGTATTTGCTTTGACTCTGCAGTTTTGTTCCAAAATTCGAACATTCAAACAAGAGGGACAAGATCATCTGACATCTCTGTAGAAACAATTTATCCCTACAGTTGTCCTCCCAAACAAGCCACTCCTACGAGACACAGCTACAAATACAGTGTACCAACCACGAGTCACCTTGCACTTGTGTTTCTGCACCAGGTAAGAACTTAGATAAGCTTAGCAAATACCTGTCATTTTGTGAAGTACCATCTTGTACAAGCTGCACCGTACAGCACACTGAATGTTCAACCACCGCTTATCACACAAGTGCACAGCGTGTGAAGTTCCAGGATCCAGAACAAACACACAAGAATCTGTGAAGAGATACTCCAATGGAGTCGAAGTACGATGGACACGATATCGCACAGAGGTTACCAAGAGTCCTTATAGAAATGCAAGGCAGCCACAACAATGTTTTTGTTTTGTATCTGTTTTCAGTTATTGCTACCTGTTGATTGATTTGTTTTGCATTTACGGAAAGCATTTTGTTTTGCGAGCACTCTAAGAAGACATACTTCAAACGAATGGAATAGCTGCCGGAAATATCTAATAAATGGTCAAGATATGATCACTCCTATAAGCAGTTACAAACTGAAAAGGTTAGCCATATGGAGAAGAGGAGTATTTCACTGTGCTGGACATAAAGGTCATAAAGATAATTTTGCAGGCAGATCATATTGTGCTAATATTAATTTAATCAGTTTGAAAATAGAAAAAAAAAAAACATAGTTATGTGTTCAGAAATCATACCTCTAAAAATATATATAGCCTCACATAAATTAGAAATGTAGACGAGATGGACTAATGAGCAACAACACTGACTCCTTCTCATGCAATATATCCCCAGTGCACAGTTCAGCAGGTTTTACAGTAACATTTGAGGCCACATGGTGAGAACAGAGATTAATTTAAAGAGTACAGCAAATGCAATTTAGTCAATTAAAATTGAGTACATATACACTTGCCAAATACTATGTACATTGCAGAAGAATATTTCACTCTGCAACACTTGTTCAGTTGACATAATTATCCTAATAAGCCCCTGGATGACAGAGGGTTTGCACATACATAACTTTACATTACTGTTTGTAAAATACTATTTGTTAAACAGTTAAAGTAGCCTATTCCTCAAAATATAAGAAATAACAATTTTATTTTAAAACTGTAATGTCCTAGCTGTACTTACTATACTACTGCCACAGCTGACCACTCTGTGACAATCCACAATCTACAATGAAAAAGCCAGTCAGTGTCCACTCACTCAAGAAGATCATTTAAACAATAAACAAAGTTACTCATCAGCACTGAAAAGTTTGTTGTGTTCAAAGGCACATTTTAAGAGCCAGGTATGTTGTTTTTAAGAACAGATGCTTATTTTATATATCACATATAGAAAGTGCACATTTCCTGCAGGGGAGTGTAGACTCGAGCAGAGCGGTAATAGGAGCTGTACTTGAGCCTATATACAGTTAAGAAGTCCGGTCAGTCGGTTAATGCCAGGAAGCAGTGCTGTGCAATTATTCGACCCTAACCTTGTTTATTCTGCTTTATGGCCACGGGCAGCCAGCAGCATTCTCTGTCTTTTATTGAGATAGACATTTTTTCTTTGTACAATCCAGATTACTCCAGCAGCCAGTTCTGCACTGGCACCAGGAGCTACAAACAGATGGTGGTTTGACAGCGACTGCGACTGATAAAATAACAATGGCACGGAGAGAAAAATAAGCCCTGAGAGGTTAAGCAGTCGGCACAAAATGCAGTGCTCAGACAATATGTGTTACTGGCAAAGATTAATATGGATTTCAAGTGCGGGTAAAAGCCCAGGATAACTTTTTATAAAATACCCCACAAAATATTTTTTTATATTTATATTTTTGGCTTATCCGAACAGTTTGGCTCGAAAAGCAACAACAGTGTTATTTCTGAACACTATGAATTGTTGTCCAAACACTGCTACACATAGTAAAGACTAGCTCCCTCATAGCCACACCTGCCTCGGGGCAGACTGACGGGCATGCTGCATCTACCGCTGTTTTTCCAACAGTCACATCACAGTCACACTAAATTTACAGTGTTTTTGCCTAACGAGAATAGTATGTCATTATACAACGCCAATTTGATCCCCTTAAAGAGTAGCAATAACCATCATTGTTTTGAACCTTGCAGTGATCTGCATGAATGAATTTGATCAGCACTGAGGAAATGGAGATCAAAGCTTTTAGTCTCCAGTGAATGTAATTCTAAGTGAGAATGTAAAAGCCGTTTTTCTCAATCAAGTACAGTTTGACGTCAGCTCTGCCTACACAACGGCATACGCTTGATTTAGTCCAATTTACAAAGCAATACTTTGTAAAACGTGCATGAGAGCGACACCACTGACCCTGAAACTCCTCCCCACCAGAAGAGATGTGAAAGCAGACACAGAGGCAGAGGACAGAGAGGTGAAGGTGATGCTGGAGAAGTCTGAAAAAGCTGAGTTAGCGTGGGTGGCACGGTGGGCTGGAGTGAAAGGCCCAATTATAAAGAGCACTAATTAGTTTGAGCTAGAAGCAAAGAGGAGACATAATGGACACAGCCATTTCTTTTGATTCCAAAGTGCTTTTATGAAATTTCAGCTGTTTTTAAAAAGACAAGAATACTGTTGTCATCCTTCCCCAATTGAACAATAAACACAAAAGGAAATATATAAAAGTATATAAAAAAGTAGTATTCTGTTTTCTCAACAGAGTTATTTAGGAATAAAGCCTCCCTTGGTGCAAGAACACTCTGTAAATAAGCGCCCAAAACATTATTTGTTCCAATAATAAACCCGTGTTCGAGACTGACACACGTACAGGCAGCAGCGTGTTCGTTTTGTCTGAGCATGGAGGAGTTCCCCAAATGCTTGCTTCTATTTACATTCTACTACGGAATAAATATTTTGATGCAATCCCTCAGCTGTGCCAAAGGATGAGGTCATAATCCAGTCATTTATGTCATTTCTGAAAAGGCAATTTAAGCTTGAAAACACCCTGCTATAGTCACGACAACCGTAAGAGTCAGAATTGAAAGCCTAAAATTCCCAGTAAAGAGTTATGTAACCTTATTCCTTTAACCTTTTACAGCACATACCCTTGGAGTAAATTATTGATTACCTTTTTGACATTTGAAGATAATCATAAGTTGGATCTAAAATAGGCAGAGCATTACGTTATAATAAAGTGTGACGGCTGCTTCAGTGACCGTGAAATGAAGCCTTTTGATTTTCATTGACACAACATTCAGGTGCTTCCAGCATTCAGAGACGACAAGACTATTAACAACACTCCATCCTCCGATTAAAGAGACATTAAAGGTACGCTATATAACTTTTCTAGTGGGGAGTTTGTCACAGGCTTGTCTCCGTGGAGATGCTATCGTTTTGTCTGAAATGTTCCACAGTATGTCATTAAACTGATCTATCTTGCAATTATTCAAGTGTTTTTTTGCTAAAGAAAAATACTTTAAAGTCATGTATTCTTACTATGAGCGGGGTCTCCTCTCCACATATGACCTGATATATATGAGCTCTTTCCTGGTTCACCTTCTACCTCTCAAACAGATCCCACTACTCTGTCGTCCGCCTCCTCATCCACACCCTCTCACAGATCATAACGCTCCCATCCCGCAACGACTCCACTGGCACTCCACCCAACAGTGCATCGACTTCAACATCCCCCTGATCACCTCCAAAGCCCTCTATAACCAGACCCCTCCACACCTCACTGACCTCCCCCAGCCCCACCGTCCCTCCAGCTCCTTCCAATCAGCTGATTTAAACCCCTCGCTCCCACAGTCAAATCAAAGTGCAGTACCTTGTGGGACCGAGCCTAACCCTGTGGAACCCTCTCCCCCTTCACATCTGAAACTCCCTCACTGAAAACCTTAAAAAAAACCAAAAAAAAAACAGCTCAAAACTCACACTTTCCTCACAGACTATAACCCCCACAAATTGCTGCTAACTTGCTACTTTTTATTGTTTGTTCTGTTTTTGTTTTGTTATGCAATGTTATGTCTATTGTAAAGCATTTTTGAGTTGCTGCACTACATAAAATCAATGTATTATTATTATTATTATTATTATTATTATTATTATTAAAATATAGGCAGAAGGGTGCCTGAATACACGTGTACACAAATACTTAAATCTGTCCATAATATCCAGATTTAAAGATAAAATATGTTTTTTATCCAAGTATATTGCCAGAGGCTGCCAGACCCTCTCAAAAATGTATCTCAAATAAAATGGAGGAAAAATATGCATCTGCAGTATACAAGCTGTAAAATATTTGTATGTCAATTTGAAGTTTTCTTTCTCATACTGTGAAGAAAACATAGTCTGACATTGCGTTATACAGCCACGTTTGCAGCGATGTCCAAAGTGTTGAAGTAAACAGCCCTCAGGTGAAATAAAGAGTTTTGTGTTGATATGGCAGTGACCGGAGCAGGGCCTGGAGGATCTCACACACATCCTCACCTCTGTGGTAGGTCGTTCTGACAGGAGCAGTAACAAGCTGCTGCTGGGACTCTTTAGATATGGCACTCTCTCTCACTTAGACGAGTCTGTGTAGTGTACGTGTGTGTGAAGGGCTCAGGCAGGTAGAGGAATATACAGGCAAAATACAGACACGTTTAAGAATATGTCAACACAGACACTTTGAGCTGAACTGAAGTTAACCTATTAGTGAGTTCCTCTAGGAATTTACACTCATGGGAGGTCAGAGGTGCCAGAAGTACTTCAATTGTGTAGTCAAAATATTGTACTCAAGTAACAGTATAGGAACACAAAGGAAATAGCATGAGATAAAGTGGATACATACATTTGGCAGCCATGTTCTTTTATTTATTATTCATTATTATTATCAAGAAAGGACTAACTAGGCTTTCTTATAATTTACAGTAGTAATAATAATGAAAAAGAGAGGAACAACTGCTGTTTCAGGTTTCCATGAGTAACAACTAAGCAATTGCATTTTTATACTTTAACACTTATTACACTAATGTGAATGGTCGCAATTAGGAAATTGTAAAGACTGCAATTATGTAATTCCTTTGCAAAGAACAAAATATCCTGTGTCTTATTATCTAAAAAACTAACCATGTAATTTAGACGTCTTTAATCTTAGAATCCAGCTATTAAAGCAGCCCTATTATGCAAAATAGAGTTTTTAACCCTACTATAGTTGTTTTCCCCCGGTATCTGAGTGATTCATGCATGTTTGGGCAATCTTTAACTGCTTATTTTCAAGACGCCATATTGACAACTTACTATTTACTTCATTCTCCAATTTTATTTTCTTGCGACTTAAGCTGTGCAAATGATAACATAATGACCCACGTGTGTCATAGATTAGAGCTATGTAGCTTCTTTAAAACATAAATCGCAAATGTAATTGTACTTGTAGTGTTTATCAGAAAAAAATGCCATTAGATATGTTTTTCCAAAGTCATTCAGCACTACAGTACAAATGTGTATTCAGTGTAAATTGAACTTGTGCAGAGAAGCCTACTGCTGCCAAACTATTGTTATTATTACTAATGGTATTAGTAATGGTTGTAAATCAACACATTTACATGCATTGCCTTTACTCCTTTTCCTTGTTTTTATTCTATTGTATTTTATGTCCTACAGGTTGACATTTTACACCTGTCCCGGGACTATGAAATGAATGGGAATGATGAAAAATAGCCCTCAGGCTCTAATTCTGGCATATTTACATGCAAATGTTTATTAATGTGCATTGTCCCTGAAGTAAATAAAATAAATAAATAAATAAAATTTACTACTACCACTGGGTTGTTATTGCTTATTATGTTATTACAACTAAAGCTATAGTACATCAGCTATTGCTAATATTGTAACACATGAATTGACTTGAGCAATGTACACTTGAGCATGTACATATATACTTGTCCCCAGTTCATTCCAGAGCACTGCCTAGAAAACATTTTAAAAACTCCGAAGGTTATGAAGTGAAATGACGTCACTTCTGGATGGCGTCTAGTGTAAACTTTATACTCCTTTTAAAACAAAACAAAATTCCAATCTGTGAATTTTGGATGCCGCTAGGAACAGCTCTTAAGTATTAAATTTAGCCTGGTGACAGCTCATTCCTAACAATCCCCGCTAACCAAACTATGAAATTCCACGCTCTCGGGAACAACGCCATTCCGTGCAAGGCCGATTCCAGGTCCGGCCCTCTGATAGTACTCCACACAGACACTACACACATGTAAGTGATAGTCTATTGCAATCAATCCTTAAATGGAAGTGCAAACATCTGCCTATTGGAGGAGAGTCTATGTAAACATGCCAGAGCAGGAAGAAGGAGAGGGGTTTTTGAAGGGTGCATAGAGGGTAGGGAGGATATTGAAGGGTGCTTGGAACGCAGAAGGGGATGGAGGCGCTGACACTTGCCCGACATTGTCTTCCCAGAACGGGGTAGTGTGAGTGTTTATGAGAAGAAAGAGGCACGGAAGGGAGCGCTGCGGCCGTCCGGAATCCTGTTGTGTCACATGACAAAGAGCATGTCCGATGGAAGGCTGTGGGGTGTCACTGGCAGTAAATATAGATACACAGTGTAAAAATGTTCTCAGTGTTAAAGCTTGTAACTCACCACAGGAAAAGTTTGGAGATTTAGTTAAAGGACTTTATTCTTGTCAAGATAAATACTCTTGAGTTTGGTCAGCGTTTAATCTCTCTTTTCAGATGTGATTGACAGGTAGATTAGCCAGTAAGCGACACACGTGGCCTGTTCATATCTAAAACAAATATGGCTGCTAACAGGAAAAAAGAAAAAAAAAAAAAAACAGAGGAAAAAAAATGACAAGGGACTGAAAAACATTGTGGATGTCTGCAGAATAAATGCGCTACGAACGCTGTTAATCTGAGAGATGAAAAGTAAATGAAATCATCTGTGAGGTCCTTTGTTTCACATGTGTCACGAAAAAACTAATCTGATTACACGATCATGTTTGGTTGGGCTCGAAACATAACAAATGGTGTGGGGACTAGACTGATATCCATCTATATCAAAAATACACAGAGATATGATTCTAGATATACCAGGTGAGCTTTGTATGGTAAAAGCTGCTAAATGAGAGAAATATTGAGACTGCAACATATCGTCTATTCATTTTGCATAGCATTTTCTCACTAATACACTAATCACTAATACAGAAGCTACTGGCACATTGCTGTTAAGAATTCTGTAAAAACACCCCTACCTGGCACTATCCCAGATCATTGATTCTCTGTCATGGTGCATTTTCAGGAGTAAGAATAAGCAAACCTTAAGGAGAGATGAGAGAACTGTAAGGAAGTGACTCTATGACACTCTCGCGACAGTTGTTTCTGTATCAGGGTCTAATATCATAGTAGCACAAAGGACAAAGTGGGCGGGGGGTAAAAGTTCAAAGTAAAACATGTTCCTGACTCATGGTTTGAAATCAGGTACAGGCCGTTTAACTAAAACGCATGGTAATTCAAACTTAAAGATGTAACAGGAATTTTACATAATAAACAATTCTGGCCTGGGTGTGAGTTGTACTCCATTGTTGAGTGCAAACTTGAAAGTAAAAGGTACACTGTGTAACTTTTCTCTCTATGGAAATGTTATTTATTCCTGGAATCTTGCACTGTATGGCACTGAACATAGCATAACATCAACATGTAGAAAAGTAAGAGTCAGATCTGTGGTGAGGAGACCACACTCACAGTGACAATGCATAAAGAATACAGTTTGTATTATATTATTGATGTATTTTTTGAAATAAAAATACCAGTGATAGAAAAGTTAAATGGCATAGAGTGGAGATTTCAGCTAAAGCAATAGTGTCTTTATTGATAAACCCACCTCCATCACAAAAAAATAAAAAATAAAAATACATGTTGTTTCTTTAAGTTAGTCTGAAAACAGAAAATATAAATCTTTTTCCTAATCGTACCAGTAAAATAACTATCTCTAGTATACATTTCTCAGATAATAAGCCACATAGCCAAAATGTGTGTCAAATTTCACCTTGTCTGCCAGAGCTGTTTATTTTTGCTTAATGAATAACCTGTGGACACTGTGTGTGTCCTTGACTTACTGACTGAGTGTACTTTCTGCCAAGGTGCTTTTATCAGCAGTGAGTGACCTATTGACCTTTTTAAAGTAATGAATGTGCGTTTCCTATGATGCCATTGTGTGGTCGTGTGCTAATATATTTGCTCTATGTAATACGTATATAGATTTTGATATAAGTGAGGCATTAGTAAGGTTGGTGGTGGAGGTCAAATAGGTGTGTAGTGGGCTTGATACAAAACTTTTAGAACTGAAATGAACATCAGGATCTTTGTAATTTAAATTAAAGTACATATTTTCTGTCAGTGAAAATAAACGTAACTTTTTACAAAAACAACTATATCTACATCTACACTGCGGCATAGTTCTTATTTACAAGTTTCACCTCAGCTTCTTGCAGTTTGGGGTCAAGGGTGATTGGAGCTTTCCTGGGCAGCTTGAAACCGTAGCCAGGGTGCAGCCTGGATACTGGCCTGAAGTTTCAGATACACACAGTCTATGATCACATTCTCGTTCTTGTACAATAGGAGCTAAGAATAATAAATTCTTTACAGTAGAATGACATGCAGACAAATGTATTACGATAAGCAAAAGCAGAGAACAATAGAGTCCAGAGTTATGCCTCGTTGCTGCCTATGGCTCAACATAGTCTAATGGTGTGTTTTGCTTAAGCATTCTTACATGTATACTTACACAAGCCAGGCCCATATGGACACTTGTTTAAACAGCCGAACAAACTTGCTAGTGCTAACTCCTCTTGCACACTGTCCATGTCTCTTTTAGCAAACACTGGTCTGTGCCAAGACGTACACATTTTCAGAACGTGCTCCAAGCTTCATATTACATAATACCCCACTATGACAGTCCAAACACAACAATACTACACACCATAAGATAATCTCTCAGCTGGTCTGTCTCATCCACTCTAACAACCCTATCAGCCCCGCCCCTTCCCGTCGGACCGTCTGCCGCTAACATATTAACTGTCATCGTCAAGGGGTGTATCCGATTTCGGCCAATCAAATCAAGCCAAGTGATGTGACTGTACCTGGCACGGCTTTCCTGAAATAGGTTTTTCAAATTCGATTCTGAAAATTCGCAGGGGAAACGCTGGCGGTCTCATCTGTCTTTCTCGATATCAAAAGCCTATTTTGTGATTACCGCCGCGTATAAGGTTGACCTCGATGTGTAGATGGGCGCAGAGACATTTCAGATGGGAGTAGAAAAGATATGCTCTCACAATCACACGTCTAGTCAGTGGGTGGCACAAGAGGTTGGGTCCACGCTGCAACAGTAAGAGGAATGTGCTGATCAAATCTCAACACTAATCACAGCATTGTAATAGAAATCTATATATACCAGATAATATTTAATTTGGCAGAACAGTAACAGGCAATTACAAAAATATTAGTAAAGGTGCTTCAAATAACAGAGACAGTAAGATATATAATTGTGTAAATAAGCAGTGGTAATGGTTTAATAACCTGATAATTACTTGAGCAATGTTGAGAAATAACTAAAACATGTACTAAAAGAAAAGTCATTGGACGGTTTTGCAAAACTGCATGTGTTTTTAAAGGAAAAATAAAACATAAATGCATTATAGGCATTGCTATAAAACTTTTTTTTTAAGTCCCACGTTGCTTTTTTACATTATAATATGTGGCGACTCAATGTAAAGATAGAAAAGAAAGTCTTCAGAATACACCACTCTGATTGAACCATGTAACATAAAACATATTCTGTAACTAAATACAGTTATAGCGTAGTGATCCTGAGTAACAGGAGAAAATACACTTGTATTTACTATTGTGTATGCATTGTTATGTGCCAGATGGTTTTTGAGCATTCTATTAAAAAAATCTGGATGATATGATGAAAGTGTAATAATGTACAATTAAATTCAATAGACATATTTACCACTAATCAATATTTCCCTCTGTGTAGTAGACTGTATATTATGCCTGAAGCATTTATGTCAAAAACAAACTTCTGAAAACTTCCAAACATATTCTCAAACGAACTTGTTACAGTCCCAGTTTGGTGAAGGTCAGAAATGTGGTGTAAAAATGCACCTCTTTAGTCTATCATACCTGAAGTGAAATCAAAATATTACTTTTTATCCTTCAAAACACAAGTGATAGTAAATCTGCAGTATATGAACAAAAGGTTACTGTTTTGCAAAACAGGACGAGAGCTTGAGGAGTGATTCTGTGATGAATATTTCATGTCATTGCCAACACTGAATTTGTAATGAGCTATTCAGGGCTGAGGGTTCCTTTGTCAGAGTTGGCTTCAGGTACTCAATCAATCTGGTCTCTTCTGTATGCCATATTTAATTTATAAGACTCCATATATGCATATGGTTAATAATAAAACTCACACTACACTGTTTGCCACACATCTGGAGAGAGGTTTACTGTAACCAAATACTGCTGATCAAAACATACTCATTAATATGTATTACATGAAAATATAATGCCTATACATATTTTTTGCATCCTGCTAGACTCCATTCTTACTGTGAGTGTGTGTCGCCTCCACAGATCTCACCTGTAACTTGGCCTAGTAGCATCACTTTCTTGTCTCCATGAAGATAGATAACTCTAACACCATACTGTGGAACATAGGCAAAGCAATAACATCTAACCCTGGTTGACTGTTTGCCAGAAAAGTTACATAGTGCAGCTTTAAATACTAAACATTCCACTATTGATTTAACATTTTCTGTTTTTCTGTTATATGTTCCCAGTTATATAGTATTATTTTTGCAGTAACAGTACTCCAACTTCCCTATTCGTTATCACCGGTGTCTTCTACAGTTTTGTTTTGTTTTGTTTTTTTCTTTTGTTTACACCTCAGCAGTTGACTCTTCCACCCACAAATGGCCACAGAGCATGTCACTGCACTTCCAACACAAGGCAAGAAGAGGCAACAAGTTGTCAAATCCTATCCCCAGTCGTAAAATGATTGTGAAGGATAAATATACCGTGTTTTCTCCCAGATGTGTTAAGACCCTATTGGCAAAAAACAGGTCCAGGACTGATAGGCTCTACTCCAAGACAAGCTAGGAGACAGAATTTATCGTCTTCAATTATACTTTTAGTGGGTGTTTGCTAGCTAATGAACCTTGAATGCTAATGGTGGCAGGCGGGTGATGGATTGGCCGCGCTGACAATTGGCTCGGGTGCTGCAGTTGTTGTTGTTATTAGTGTATTGGTAAACACCAAAGGGGAGAGAGAGACGAGGGTCTTTACACAGTCGGCTGATTTACAAGGCACCCATCACAATGAGGAGAGGGCGTGATCGGAGATAAAGAGAGAAACACTCCGGTGAAAGTGCAAAGAAATCTGGGTAATCTAAGCGGTAACAGGATTTTGATTTCGAGTTGATGGAAAACAGGGTAGTACTCATAATATCTGTAGTTAGTGGAGTAGTGACAGTGGTCAAAGTACAGTAGTTATGGTAGAGAAAGTTAAATTGTTTTAGCAGTAATAGTAGTAGTGGTAATAATAAGTATACAATAACCGTAGGCTCCAGTTTGAGTGGGAATCAGTCCTATGGCCTTTGGGTTGATGAAAGAAGTTTTATTAGTTTGTACTTGTTATTGTTTTGCAGTGATAAAATGTAGTTGTAACAGTGGTAAAGTATTTAGTAGAAAAGCTGATGGAAAACAATTAATAGTAATAGTAATAATATTAGTAGCAGATGTACTGTATTTTCTGGAGTATAAGTCGCACCAGCAAAAAATTCATAATAATGAAGAAAAAAACATATATTTCATATATAAATCACATCTGAGTATAAGTCCCACCCCCGGCCAAACTATGAAAAAAAAGTGCAACTTATTGTCCAGAAACTATGGTAGTACCATATTATTATTAGCTGTGGTGGTCACAGCTAGTAGTAGTTAGAAGTTGTTTATCAGAAGTCGAAGTAGTAGTAACATTAGACAAAGAAATTGCTGTCCTTTGGAATAGTCCAACGAGAAATAGTACCACAAGCAGTTTTGACAGCACTAACAGTAAAAGAATACCATACTATATTAGGCTGCAGCACATGAGACATACAGTGGAATTAGTGTCACAGTGTGTGGCTGACATGCAAATGGACTGCTGTCTGCGTAACAAACGTGCTAGCATCTGCTGAGGGATGAGCTATGGCGGCTAATCGTCCCCATCCGCCACACTGACACATACATTATGAGGATGGAAAGGGATGAGCTCCCAGGCAGTACACACAACTACTACACACTACTATTACACACGACTATAGTACAGAGCCATGTAGGGACTCACTGTGAACCAGGATAATACGAACGGCAGATATAAGGAGCAAGCACACTCAAATAATGTGGGTTGTTCTGTCATAAAAATCAATATGAGACCATAAAGAAATCATATTGGCCAATAACACTCTAGAAATAATGACAACTGCTATTATGTTTCAAGTATCAGGGCAGTAAAAAACTTAATATGATTTTAAGGTAGCAGAGTTTTAGAAACAGCACTTGTAATAGTTTTAGTACTTGTAGGATAATAAGCATTTATTTTTGTTTTTCACCTTGGGTAATTCCAGCAATGTATTTATTTGTGAGCACTGTAACAATTGTAATTCTCCATGAAGCATATGGGTCATTTTATCTATGAAAAAAAAAAAAAAATGTATAGCACTCAACAAATAATATGTTCAGTTCATATCAAGGTTTGAATTCCAATAATGATACTAATAGAAACTATTAATAAATTAACAACGTGACGTAATTTGAAGTATAGTTATAGTAGTAGTCATAGTAGAAGCAGTACAAGTACAGACAGTCACAATCTGTAAAATATATGATAAATGATGGTGTCGCTCATTTCTAATCAAGCTGAAGGACTTTTAAAAAGACATTATGTAAAACACAACTTATCAGAAGAGTACACCAATCATCCACATGCAGTTTCAAGTACTATATCAGCAACCTCCACAGTTGCATCAAAAACTCTTGGACTCCAATTTGTTATCATTTCTCCCACAGAGTAGATCTTAAGCAGCGGCTCTGCAAACCACTGTTGTTGACACGTGTCATTATGCGCACTAGGCCAATCACGGGCCTATTGTGCTCTAATAACCCTTGTAACCTGTTCAATGGGTTCAAACACTCGCTCCGTTTGGTGGTGTGTTCAAAACACCGCTCCTTTAATCTGACACACCATTTTTCACCCTGAGCCTGGTGTGAGCAGTTTGTTTCAAATCTCAACACTAAATGTGAGGTCTCAGTCTCACATACAGACCCAGACTGAAAGTACTAGAGGAGGGTGTTATATGGGCTACAAGGAAATATTAAAATAGTTGGTTTGATAACATGCAAAATGATCATATAAACTAAATTGTCAATGAGAAAGCTGTCAGAAAGCTCCTAGGAGAAAAAATAAGAAAATCCTCTGCTCCGGCCTCTGAGAGTTGTGAAAAGCACTTATAAACTCACTGCACTGATAGTAAGTCTAAAATCATTGCATTTTAAGAATCATAAGCAAAATGTATTTTCACAGCAGCCTCAAACATGGATAAATGAGATGTCCATCACAAATACTAAAAAAGTGAACAGAAAAACAATCTTTTCAGTGTTCGACAAGCCAGTTCTAGTTTTTTTATGGTTTATATAAAATATGCGATACAAAAACAGAAACAATGTATTTACAGGCAACTTCAACTGAACTCAGGTACTGACAAATGCCTCAGTGCTCTACTCTTAAAGAAGGATTGTAGATATATTATACTAGACTCTATAGACTCTGATCTCTACACTGCTGCCATATCGCTGGGTTAACAATAGGCCTGTCACATCACATGTGTTTTCCTGAACACGCCTCTTCTCCCATGCGACAGTTTCCTCATGTGGCCTAATAGTTTTATCTGCTGCATTGTAATGGGCACAAGATAAGCGTTATTGGGTATGAAAGAAGAAGAGAGACACAGGGATGTGGAGACAGCAGCTCTAAGTAGATACAGAAGAACTCCCTGTGGTATGGATTCAACTGATATTACAACATAACCCCCCTCTTTCTTTTCCAGGGTGACCTTATGTGGGAATTAAACTTTCACAGGGTTGTCACTCACCACAAACTGTCCTGCTGTACTGCTGTGTTCAAGTTACAACCTACCAGAGAAGCAATTTCATTTCCAAATAAAGCAAAGGTTTGTAGTGAATTATTACAGGTACGTTCAGTTACCAAACTCCAAAGACATAATACAAACCTGTGTGAGCTAAGGAGGGAGCTACATTCAAACTGAGAGTTAAATTGTATTATGGGCATGTTCAAATCATGTTAAAATTATTTACCTAGACAATTGTAGACGACTGCAATATCCAGCCACAAGGGATCACAAGCCACAGCCAGAGTGCTCTTTGTTCCGGTCTGAAGCTCACATAAACGAAGAGGGTGGGATCTGGGAGGGCATCTGACGCAACAAAATATGCTGAATGAAATTACTGCAAGATTAGGGGCTGATGTTTCGCTGTGGTGACCTCTCAAGCGAAAAGCTGAAAGAAAAGAAGGGATAATAGTATAGTTAATTGTTTTTGAAAATGGTGGTTATTAGCGATATGTAACACCACTGGGGTCTGCTAAACTGAAAGTTGTTAAAAAGAACAATAGATTGTACTGTATATAATAATAGACATTGTCACACCACCCACACAGAGAAACAATATTCTGTACAACAGTGCTCAAATCATAATGGAATTAATAAAATGGAAAATGTTTTCCTTTGAAGTTTTAATTTGTACTATTTTTAGGCTTTTGCTGTTAACGTTGCTGTTAGCCTGGTATTAAAAGCATCAAAAACACAACTATTTGCAACTACAACTATTTTTGCATTGATCCTAACATCCTAATTATTTACAGCAATGGACTTTATAAGCACATTAACAGATTTCAGAAACCAGAGTAAAGTTTTGCCATCATGTCACAACTAACAACTACAATGCTAACAGCACACCGAGGTTTCTTCTTAATTTGCGGCCATTTCACCCTAATAGGTTTTACGATATATCTGTACTGAGCAGATTTGTGTTTATTACATGAAAACAAATAGAATAATTTGATTTAGCCATTCACCCTTGCTTATTCCCACAAAATAATGAATATTTGACTGTTTAACCCTTTGTAACCCTTTATTGAAGTCTAAAACCTCATTCAATGCTATGTACATGTGACTATAAATGCTTGTCCACTATTGCCCAAAATAGTTAAAAACTCTTAATGTAACTGCCCAGCACAATTGTGAAGTAGTGAAATCTGCCCCGAGCTAAACCTCCCAAGTTCTAGAGATGGGCCTCAGTGGATTTACCACTTTTAGGTCTGGTTTCACAGAGAAAATAAAAAAATAAAAATATTTGAGCAGCCTGAGCAGGGAAGCCAAGGTCAAACCGTAAGGCAGCTGAGGTAAGAATCAGAACAAAATTTACATGTTACTAGAAAACTTTCCCCAACTCAATAAGCGAGTTAAACTCCTGTATGGTGCAGATCAATCACTGATATAGCCTTTAGCGGTCTATTTGTCACTGCAGAGTTGCCATAGTTCACTTCTGCATCCGGAACATGTCATAATGAAACATGTGTATTTGCTCTGTGTCATATTAGTCAATGTGATACAATGTGAACCTGCCCTTGCACTGTACAAGCGCTATTGGATTTTAAAGTTGCGTGGAGCTGCTGTAAACTTTCACAGCCTCACAGTGCTTCTCTGAGTCTGAAAAAAGAAAAAAAAAAAAACAACTTTCAAGTAATCATGATTAAAGATTGTTCTGTTACTGCACATGTGTCAAACTCAAGGCCCGGGGGCCAAATGCGGCCTACCATGTCATTTTATGTGGCCTGAGAGAAGGTAAATTATAGCTTGACTGTAATTTTAAAATAAGTCTATGCTGCTTTAATGTTTGCATTGACAATAAACTAATGAGATTTTCCCAAGTGACACTGAGAAATATTTTCAAATAATTATCCCAAATTGTTCAGGAAGAGGAAAATTGTCGGTGTGGAAGGCAGTTTCAAGAAAGGTGCTAAAGGTGAATACAAGTTTGTACTTTAAGGAGAAAATCTGTATGTTTTTTGTGTTATGAGGTGCGGTCGGTACAATCTACGTCAACATTTTGACACCAAACACAGAGCTAAGTATGCAAAAGTCTTCAAGAAAAACAACAAATTGTCCAATAATTAAAAGGCTAAAAAAGGCTGTTTTTGAAGCAGTGATGAAGGTGTGCTCTGACCAGATACACACAGTTATTTCACAAGTATTTACATTTATTTTAGATAACATTTGTTTACATTTAGCAATATTTATCCTGCCGCACAGTTACATCTGGTCCTTGATGGCAGCCATTTTACTGACATGGCCCTCGATGAAAATGAGTTTGACACCTCTGTGTTACTGTAAACAACGGCAACAAGTGGAAAGGATATTCAAACAACTCTTATTATACTGAATTGCTAATA
The DNA here is from genome assembly GCF_009829125.3 of Periophthalmus magnuspinnatus. NCBI lineage: Eukaryota > Metazoa > Chordata > Actinopteri > Gobiiformes > Gobiidae > Periophthalmus > Periophthalmus magnuspinnatus. Next base: position 1,431,451 of record NC_047140.1, on the reverse strand, counting down.
TATCACATTACAATTTAAAATCTGCATGAAAGAAACATTAACAACAAACATTATGATATTAACATAGAAATTAAAGGTGCATTATGTAGCTTTTCCGGTGGATAGTCAGCCAATTCCTTGTCTCCATGAAGATGTCACTGCTTTGCTTGGAATGTTCCACAGCATGGCATTCTTTATTTCTTCAGTTATATATTATTTAATTGCTTAAAAAAAAAAAAAAAAAAAAACCTTAATGCTCGCCTCTCCACAGATCCAGCCTGTAACTTAGTTGATGCTATCATCAGTCTTTTCTGTGTTAATGCCCTACTTTGGAACATTCCAGATCACGCAATAACATCTCCATGGAAACAAGTGCTGAATGCATTATTTTCCCTCACTGCTTATGTACAATGTGGTTTATTTTTGGAGAATATTCCTGCAGCGTTTTAGTCTTGGTGACAGTATTTACATGAGTAAAGTAGAATACACTAGTTTCTGACCTAACACTGGTCCAGACTGGGCGAGCGCGGCCCCAACACTCGGACTTTAGCATTCTTTAAAGACAGCCTAAACATCACTTGGGGAAGGTGGGATTTTAATGCATTTTACAATACACACTCACAGTTGTGTTTACTCTCTGCACTTTTACAGAAACCAGCTGAATGCCTAGAAGTCTGAAGTCATGGTGCAATGCCAAAGTAGTAGCCTGCTCTGGTCACTAACACGTCAGCGGGATTTTACCCTGCGGAGACCTGCTTTGGAAGATGGAACCAGGGCCACTGATGAATTATTCAAATGCCATATATTGTCCCAGTGTAAGGCCTGTGTTACCCAGAATGCCGAGCACCCCACGACTGTCAACCCAGTGGATTTAATGAGAGCTTTTTAGGAAAACCGTCCACATGGAGGCGGACAGAAGAAGGGGTATTTTGGTAACATGGGGTGACTTGTTGGGGATGTTGACACTAAGCAGAACTGAACAGTGTAACGTCTACTTGCAAATATCATACATATTTCTTTGATATCTGAAATAATTATAATAATAATATTTTTACCAGGCTGTGTTAAGAATCAAATTCCGATTTCAATTATTGCTCTATTTAATTACAGAAATGCTAAAAACACAATTCATTAACTTCTGTTCAGAGTGGTGTGTACTTTTCTAATCTATAGAATTTAAAAACAACTGTCACAAAACATTGCTAATATGATTACTAATATGATATTAGATTGTTATTTCTCTAAAGATACATTTTAATTTGTTTTAAATAATTGTGATTTCAATTATGAGCCAAATAATCGTGATTAGGATGTTTACCATTACAAACTTTCAATATATAAATTTGACAAGACTTTTTATTGAGAGATAAAAGGCTAATTTTTCTTGACAACATCCTATCCATAAATTGTGGAGGCACCAGTCTGAGCAAGGATGCCCAGACTTCCCTTTCCACACATACTTATTCCAGCTTTTTGGGGAAGATCCTGAGGCGTTCCCAGGCCAACATAGTGACATAGTTCCTCCAGCGTGTCCCCAGGGCCTCCTCCAGGTAGGACATGACTGAAAGACCTCCCCAGGGAGGCGTCCAGAAGAAAAGCCCGAGCCACCTGCTACCTGAGCTTAAGAGAAAGGTACTCTATTGTCCCTGTTGGGGAATTTCTCCTCTGCATTTGACCCATTCTTCAATGCTGCTGATGTTACTAGGCTTGATCAGGACTAACATAGTTGGAGGATTGTACCTGTGGTGTGTGTTTTGGGCCAGCTGGCTCCTCTCAAAGTGGATGAGGAGAGGCTCTACTCTGAGTTCCTCCCATGTGACTGACTCCTCACACTATCTCTAAGGGAGTGACCCACAGCTCATGACCATAGGAGAGGGTAGGAGTGTATATTGACCGGTAAATCAAGAGCTTTGTCTTTCAACTCAGTTCCTTCTTCACCATTTCTTTACTATATTTTGACAACAGATAACCATTTGCCTGCCATGGAAAATTACTATAATTCAAACATTTTTTGAGCATCTGATTGTCAGATTTGAGATCTTCTGACATATACAGAAAAATGGCAACAGAAAAAAAGGATGCATGTGCCCCATTTTACAGAATGACCTCTGATTGAATTTTACACTTTGACTTTCTCCCACATAAAAGTAGGCCATAGGGGTAATGCTGACCATTATGATAATCATCTAATTTGCTGTTCCAGAGTGTGAAAAGAAATTAGGTAAAAATTGGACATCATATGCATTTTGGGTAAATATAATCTTTGACAACATGACCACAAAAACATTTTACCATTGAGTTCATTCTGGGCACATCACTGCTCCTGAAACCAAAATTTTATTTTAGCTCCAAAAAGTTCAAGTGCTGGATATAGCTCCTGCATGCATTTTTTAGACAGCAGCACTGCTGAGAGCGGGGCCCAGATGAAGAGGAGATTTGAGTTCTTTGTTACCCAGCTCATGTGACATTAAGACAGCAGGTTGCGTTGACTGTATGCAAAAAGAGGAATGGTGACAGTTTTTCTCTGTGGTAAAAGCAAGGGATCCGTAGGCTGGTGTGAAAGGACAATAATGCTGTTGTTGTTTACACATTTCTCGCCTCTCTGCTCACCCGGGACATGCGCTACAAGATTATTAACTAAATATGTCTTTCCAATTATTAGAAGACATTCATGAACTATTACTGGGTTGGGACAGGATGGGGAATGTGAATCACATATTGCCTGGAATACAGGCCTGGGTGAAAGAAAAAGAAAATCACAAATTTTTACCCTAATTTGACTGATCACAATTTTTGACTCACAATAATTAAAAATAAAAAATAAAAAATGTATTCAGTATCTCATAAACTAGACATAAAACATAAACTAATTAACGCATCAACACAAAAAAGTCAGGCAAGGCAGCTCCGTTACTTTGGGCGATTGAGCGATACTTGTAGATTACCTTTTACACCATCTATGACAGCTGTGGTGTGTATTTGACCAAAGCAACTCAGTTACACATGGGTTCACATAATAACACACAATGACCGCATCAGACCGCTGTGGTGTGTGAGGGGAAAAAAAGCCTTTTGTGGATCCTTTCTGCAGACCCGTGCCTCACCAGGACCTGGACTCACAGGTCATTGAAGCAGGGCACATTGATTTTAATGACTTTCTAAGTCTTGTGGGACCTGCGCAAGTCCCAAACCGCAACGCACTTGCAGTCAGTGTACACCTAGTGTAAATCCTCCCGTCTGAACTCCGCTTCGAAACAAATGCTTTTACTGACAGAGGATTGACCCAAACATATCTGACTTTATCTTGATCTTCATTAAAATTGGATAAATTGCACTTTTGTTTTATATCACTGTTGTTGACTGGTGTTTATCTTTCAGTGACAGCATTAGGTGTATTGTGGTAACATTGGCGGAGAAAGTCTAACAAAAAAGGGTGAACAACAACTCACAAGCTCTCAAGATCTTTTTAAAATATTTCTGAAAAAAGGGGGGAAAAACTCAATACTAATCAAATCAGTTTGATCATATATATATATATATATATATATATATATATATATATATATATATATATATATATATATATATATATATATACATTAATCAACATTAATTTAAAAAATGCAGCAATAAATTTTGTAGTTCTTGTTTTGAAGTTTGTTATTTTATAACTTAAAATTTAGTTTGTAAACTATATTTACTTTACACCATATGGCCTCAACTTTTAAATTGAAAGTGATGTTCTTTGAAGGTATTCTTTTGAGGTAATTTGTGACAACGCTTGAATGACTTACACTGAACCAAACTGGTGTAAATGAGATGACAAAGCTGCTTTTCAAGTTAAATTAATTCAGAATAATTAAAACCCTAGCAGCTCCTTTTGGAGCTCCTCCAAGTGCAGAATAATGAAGCAGTTTGATGTTGTACATGTAGAGTTATGCTTATGCCTTTGGGAGGCTGGCTCCAGAGTACACAGTCTCCTCTGATTGTCACAACTCCCAAACGAATATCCCAGCATGCAACGCGTCACCTTTTTCATTTAAAAGTCAGTCTAGACATGTTTGAGGTGATGAGCGCCTTTTATCCTAGTCACAGGGGACAGGAGCAAATTTGTCTCTTTCATGTCTAATTATTCAGAGGGAAAAATTAAAGTCAGAGAAAGTTGCACTTAAGATTATAATTATCTTGAATGAATATCAACTAATCAGCATAATGATTTGGTACGGTGGTATGTAAATGGAATAGTGCTGTAATGCAGTGACTTTTGTCCTTGGAGTTGATGTGAAGCTTAATAACATCAACTTAGGAAATGTACACTATAGTGCTCACCCAGAGCACAGACTCATGTTCATGTTTTTGTCAGTCCAATCACAGCTGACAATATTCCTCTTGAATATCCAAATATCGTTCGTAAAATGTATAATTTCTTTCCTATTTCCATTCTTTTTAACTGTAAGCTGCTGTGTTTGTTTGGACCCAAACAGACCATACATGTCTCTGTTTGGTTAATATGTCTGTCAATCACATAAACTGGAACTCAGGGACAAAAGACATCACACCTCAGACGTGACGTCAAGTGCAAAATTTTAGAGCATGTGGAGAAAGGTTTCCACTGAAAGATTTTCTTTCACCAAGCACTGTGTTTTTGTGTTACTAACAGATACATAAAACAGGGACAGTGACCTCAGGCATCTGCTGTCTGCCTCCAAAAGGAACAATGGGGGGCATGGCTTTTACATTCAACCTGCAACTCTGACAAACAAGCAAGAACAAACTGGACAACAACCGCAGGCAAGAGTCATCACTGCTGTGCTCTGTCTCTTTATTAGCCCTGAATGTGGCATGGGCCTGTACCAAGGGCTGACTCAAGAAAAGTGAGGAAAGGTGGTATAGAAAAGGAAGAAGTGACTTTTAACAGTGACGGTCAAGGAATGTATACAAGGTGCTGTATCACTGTACAATGAGGCCAAGAAACAAAGAAACAGATACAAACTGTAAGCTTATGTATAATTTACAGTCTTTAGTTTTGTGTGGGATTAACACAGTGCTGGCCTAAGCTTTTTTGTTGCCCTAGGCACGATTACTGATGGAGCCCCCCACCAGCGGACCACAGACAGCAGCCTGTGGGTGAGTTACTGAAATATATTGATTTATTGTTTTTGTTAAAATAAACTAGTATTGTTTTGTTCTTTAGGTCCATTTTATTGAACAAACACATGGAATCTAATGTAGACTGACCTGTGTGGTTTGCAGGGCAGTCTTTTAATGGTATTTTGTTCATTTAGGGTCAGTACATATGTGTCCCTTCTCCCTCTCTCCTCCTACATAGAGCTGACACATGAACAGATGTGGCCCCACAAGAGAGAGCAACATGGAGAAGACCAGGGCAGGAACAGGTATGTTTAAAGCTCTCATAAATATGAGTTATCCAAAAACATAGCAGCTTTAGCTGTAAGCTAAAGGAAAACTAACTTTCTGGTGGTCCTTATTTAAATTGTTTCTGCTCAGTGTCTGCAAATGCAGGACGTCATCTGTGGATCCCATCCTAAGATGTAAATGTACACTGTAAGGTGTGTCAAATTACACTTGTTGCACTTACATTTTTTTTCTATGGGTCATAGTTTTGCTTATTTTGACCAAATACAGTATTTGAATAGTAACTTTACAAATGTATGGTGAAAATACAGTAATTTGCCAAGAAAATGCTATACACTTACAGTCTGTAGCTGTAGAAATATATACGGTAAAATACAGTTATTATACACTTCTATACAGTAAAGTACAGTTATTGTTGCTACAGTAAACAGTTTGTTTAATGAGGGTAAATTACAGGCTGCTTATTTGTCTGTAATTTACTGTTAATTTACCCTCTCAGGTTTCACAGTGCATGGTTTTATAATAATCACAAGTGCATGGTTTTATAATAATCACAGTGTAGTGGAGGACACTTGGTGGTTTGTTTCCTGCTTTGACCTGTTCATATTGTCTTGTGTACATAGGCAAATCACTTTACAGATCTTTTCTCAAGAGTCGCTTTGCAGCGTGTGCTCCACTGTGTGTAACTGTGCATCTGGTTGTGTGGTGGTCATGATATAGCTGCCACATCTATATCAATTTGCCCTAGGACTACTGTGGCACCATCAGCAATGACTGACTTTGTAATAAATGTAACAAGCTAAAAAAAAAAAGCACTATATATACACCTTTCACTCACTTTCAGAACATTTCCAGCAAAACTTCCTTCTATCGCCCTAACCTACACTGTCACTTATATGCCCGCCATAATAATGTTGTCATGGCGTGATGCAATAGCCTTGCCTGTTTGGGTGCTTCCTTGTATAATGTGGAAGCCTGTTGAAATGAGCTAGTCCCCCTGAGGATTCCCCCAGCCGTCCATCACATACTCACATTATGTTAGCCCCAGGGCTCTGTACTCCTGCTCAAGCAGACAGTATGAAATATGGGGCCACTTACACAGTGATGGACCCCATTAGATTCACACTATGTTATGCAATTGTAGGTCAACTGACTCAACGGCTAGCCTCAGGTGGTCTCCTTCTCTGTGTGTAGCTCTAGCAGCCTCTGGCCAAGCGCAAGAGAAAGTCAAAGATAAAACAGACTTTATTTATGCTTTTTGTTTAGACCATTTTTGAATTAAAAACACTGGCTTATTTTATTCTCTAAGATGTTTGCATATATTTTTGACCCTGTTTTTCTCAAAGGAATGTTTCACCCAAAATAACAATTTAAGGCCATGAACCTGATTTATTCCCATGTATTTGCCCCAGTACAGATATAATGTATAAGTAGTTCTTGAGGAAATAGATTCACTGCGTGCTGTTTGTCTCTAATTAGAAAGCTTTTTATTCTTCGATCATCAGATAAACTCAACACTGTGAATAATAAGGGTGCTCCGAATGCAGGTAAGTGAGGAATAACTTTGGACCACTCCACTCACTCTGTTTTTCATGTTTTTAAGACAGTAAAAAATCTGATCAGAGAGCTTATCTTTTGGGTTGTAGACAATGAAAGCAATCTGAAGAATTTTCACTTGCCTTATCAAGGAGAGAATATTCACTAACAGCAAAATTAGCAAAACTATTAGGATTTCCAACATTGAAATATTTTAATACATTGGGGTAATTTGCAAATATAACCGAACTGTATTAATATTTATTACTTTTTCAGTTATCAGGAAAATTACAGTCAGGAAAAAGCAGAGTTTCTCCCATTTCAATGCTAATAGGTCCCAGAACGTTTAATAAGACCGGCTAATTTGGGTGAGATTTAGCACGGAGGAATGTTACACAGGAGCAGGACACAGAGGAGCAGACTCCCAAAGGAGAGATTTTGAAAAGTTTCAACCACATATAGAAACAGGTGACAAAGGCATTAGCTGCACCTTGCAATACAAAATATATAGTGGCTGAAATTGAATAAGAACTTTCAGAGTTGTTACCTAGTTCAGGAATAAATGCTTTGCCCATTGACCATTTGCTTTGCCTGAAATCTTCTACATTCTACATTAAACTTACCTACATTGCATTTATCCAACTACCGGTGTTTTTATTGCAAAAAAAAGGGGGGAAATCTTGGAAATCACCTGGCATATTGTGGAACATTCTAGAAGCAGCAATAACCACTGCCAAGCCACTGAAATCTTCCACTAGAAAGAGTTGTATGGTGCATATTTAAGCTAGTTGACTTGATCATCTTCTGGGGTAACGTACATAAAGGATTGTGTATGTGTTACTTTCTTGTTGAGAATCCTTATACAAAGCCTATTTGTTCTTCAGATACTAATGTCTTGTGAGATTTAAGTCACGTTAGAGCATTGCTACCTCCTCAAAAACAGACCTGGAGTTATGTTTTGTTTCATTCACATGTTTGAACACTTTATTAGTAGTCTGTCTACATCAGAAAAGCTCAAAATGCATCATGTAGTGGTAGTTTAAAGACACAGTGGAGCACTTCCTGTATTGCCACATCATAAGGTGGAACAGGGTGTTTTTTTCAAACCTCCGGCTATGTTTTTGATGAGGAAACAACAATATAATATGCATCAGAAAACTGCTGAAAATGGGCCCTTTAATATTTAACATTACTTTAAATCTACACTTGTGCAAAAACAGGTTTATATAATTATTATAATAAAAGTATGACATATTTGAGAGGATGATTCAACACTGCAGCAAAAGCCCTCTCCAACTCTCCTGCCAGGAAATACAGTACGATTCTGCCGTCAATTATTAATTCATATCTCCTAATTACAGATAGTAACCTTACCGCTCAATTATTTGGGCGACCTTCTTTTCTACGAAGCATTTTAAGGACAGATTTGGTTTTCGTGGCAGTTTTTGCCTTTCTTGTGCTCCACTTTGAGTATTTCTTTCTTTAGGGGCTTTGTGGCACCAGATCAGTGCTATACCAGGAGAATAGGGAGGAGGGACAAGCTGGGATAGGATTGTATTGATGAGACGACTTGGCTTCTTTGATCAGAGCAATGGGCTGCGTTGAATAAAACCAACTTTTCTAACTCTAAATGATAAAAAAAAAACGCTTAGAAAGTTAGACTTCTTATATCAATGTCTGAAAGTTATGCTCTGATGAAGCATTAGTAATAACATTACAAACGCCACATTTTAGCTTTCCATTCCGAAAGTTTTTCATTCATAAAAGGCTTTGTTAAATCTTTCATGACCAGTAATCCAGGTGAGATAAAACACGCATAGATTTTTCAAAAACGCAACTGAAATCCATCCCCAAGTCGTTGAGTGATAAAAATCTTATGCAGCAAAATTAATTAACTTCCACTGACCCAACCAGCAAATGAAATGAGAAAAGCTAAGTAAGACGGATGTGACCACAGACAATTCCACCGGGACTTCGCCACTCAATCACTCGCATCATTGTCTTGTTTATCCGCACCAATCAATGTGGGTTGCCAGGTTTGCTTCCCGTACTGGATTTTTGTCACGCCTGATAGAGCCCTTTCCAGTTGACCTCATCCGCATCATTCTCACAGCTCTGGAGGAGAAGTCAATGGACCGCCGAGCGTTCGCCACTGGAAGCACCGGCTGCAAAAAGAGAGCTGATCCCCTAAATCCAATTTTAGACATCTTTTGTGCTCTGGCTTCCTGTGGAGAGGGGTTTTATTGTATGCCAGACTCAATTCCTCATGAAATCGGGGTGAAGTGTGTATGTGTGTATGTTTTATTTCAGACACAAGCACATGTTGTACAATTTCTCCAGGGATTAATTTCTGAAACTCCTTTACTTGATTTAGCCATAAAACCAGAGATACATTTTTAAATGAATCAAGTTACAAGCCTCAAATTCAAAGTCAAAGCAAAGTTACAAAAACAAATTATGCTTTTGGCTGCTACCATCACAACAATGTGCCACTCTGCCAGACCCCGCTGACAGCCCCGTCTATGGGTCGCAGCAGCTGATATGCAACACTGTTGAAATTACGTCTATGACGGTTTAAGACAAATAAAAGGAGAATGAAGTAAGTCTAAAGGCAGTTGGCCATGTATAGGGCACTCCAGGAAGTAAGAAAATAAAGATTACTAGAACAACAATGACAAACATACATGAATCACTTTAAATACAACTTGAGAAGGTCAGTTCTTCGGTTTGTTTTGTCAATCTAAAAGCATGCACAATAGGATAATACTTCAGCTAGGTACTCCAGATTAAGATCAGAACCTAAAGAATGGTCTCTGGGTGCTGCACAACAGTCCCACTTCCTGGTTGTTAAAGGATTGATCAGACAATAAAGAATAGCTTAAAAAATATTCCAAAACTACTGAAGGCAAGGGCCGATGAGAGGCAACAAGCAAAAGATTTCATTGTTGTATTCTAAAACGTTTTGACACTCACCCTCTTACATTTCACCCATTTTGGCATTTTAAAGACTTTTTGTCGCTACTCCCTCAAAAGCTGACATTTATACTCAACCTTTTGTTTTGCTTGAGGAGTCCCACTGGGATTACCATTTTCTGTTTCAGGGGAGCACATGTCCCACAGGAGAAGGGTTGTTTTTTATATTGCACTCAGGCAGCAATTGGAGCACCCAAGGGACACCTACTATGTTTACAAAAAAAAAGATATGCAAATTACTTCCTACCATTTCAAAAGCCCTATCAGTGGGATGTTTTTCTTTCTGTTTTTGTTTTGAAAATTTGTATCTCTGTGCATGCTAAGATCCACTTTGGCAACAATTGCTTTTGAATAAATGCATCTAATAAAAGCACATATAGTCTAAATGAGATACTTTCCATTAGTCTGCATGAAGCAAAATGCTTTAGGTATCAATTACCACAATTTGACCTTACGTATCCTGAAGGCTGGTCACCTACTATAGCACTTTTCTAGGGTCCATTACTGGCTTGTCTCCATGGAGATGTTATTGCTTTATCAATAATCTTCCACAAATTACAGGGTGGATACAGGTCAGATCTGTGTACAGTGAGAATAAATGTTTTTCAAGGTATTTCTATGCATTAAAACATGTTAATAATAACAATAATAATAATAATAATAATAATAATAATAATAATAATAATAATAATAATAATAATAATAATAATAATAACAATAATAACAATAATAATAATAATAATAATAATATTAATAATAATAATAATAATAATAATAATAATGCCAATAACAACAAGAATAATCATAATAATCATAATCTCATGAAAAATACATATTGCATTGCCAAAAGACACTGTATATTCTACACAACTTTGCTCAATTTATTTTTGCTCGCCCAAAAATTCTACAAAGTCTTTCACCCAACAGAATGCAGATCTATCTTGTGTTGACCTTTATCCGCCAAGCCGCTGTTTCAAACGCTAACTTTGATGCTTGCTGGCGGCTTTGAAAAACATACTTTTAAAAGATTTGGGTTGAACGGTCAGAACTGGAGTTTTTTTTTTTTTCTATCTCTCTCTCTCTCTCTCTCTCCCTTCTGTCTTTGTCACACTCCGGTACACACACAGACACACAGACACATCACAGACCTGCCAGAAAGCATAAAACGCACCCGTCGAACATCACATGAGGAAAAGTCAATACGTTCTGGTGTTAACTTAATTATGCTGTGAGCAGTAATGTAAAATGAGCTGCTGCACTTTGTCCCATATGTTATGCAAGCTGGCTTAATACGGCCGTCAATCTTCTCCTCATTATTCTTACTTTATCAAGAACACCAGCATAATGACCTCTGCAATCTTCTCTGCATTGTGTCCTGCCAGTCCATAATAACAGCAATACTAAGCAGACAGTGATCACACCATGGCAACAAATCTAGGAGACTACAATTTACAGATACGTGCTCAAGTTTTAAATAGTGATTTTAGATTTCATTAAACACAGCCCCCAGCACTGTGTATGTGTAAATACTGAACGCATGCTCCATAAAGGCTCAATGTGCACAGCCTAATTGATTTTATATTGATGTTTTTCTCTGGTCCGAAAACACAGTTATATAAAGCCTTCCGGTGTAAAGGCAGAGATCTTGTTTTCGTTTTAAAAAAGGGGCAAAAGTATATGTTAGACAACTAAAAACAACGGGAGTGATGTTAACGACTTTAAAGGCATGGTTGGTTCGGTGAGAGAGCATTGAAGGCCCTGAAACACGCTTAATAAAGAACATTTTAATAAAAAGAAAATCATCCTAAAACTATTAAGGAAAGGTCCAACTCTGTTCTTTTATGTACATTCTTCATCAAATGAGTTTTGAGTCTAGTTTTGATATTAGTTTCAGTAGTGGTTTATCTGTGTCAAACTGCATTCATACTTATCCAGTCTTGGCCCTGGTTTGATCTCTGTTTAGATCTGATGTAAATCTGGTCTTCTTTTAGTCATGATTTAGTCCAGGTCTACTCCCTTTAAGTAGTCATTTTGATGTGGTGGTTTACTAAATATGTTTTTAGGTGCAAGCTTGAGTTGGAGGTTATTCAGCAGAATGGATATTGCGTCTCTGAGGTCCACACAAAGCCTGACCTGTATGTGCTGCAGCTAACACCACTAGACAACTATGCAGGGATGTTTTAACACTATTTCCAACTGCACTTTTTGGAGTATTCACAATTCAACATTAGGTTTAACAAATTGTATATGTTTTACAAACTCACTTAAATGCTGTGTACCTTTCAAGCACAAACAGTTTAGAGAGAGGTAACCAAATGACTTTCTGCACAACCATATTAGGCTTCTTAATAACACCCTTGATACAAATGTTCTAATCAGAAGATCTGGGCACCACCATCTGAAAAAGTGTTTGGACTCAGCTCTGCCCTGATTGCCTCTGGTCCATTTTAGCATTTATTCTAGCTTTATTGCAGCACCATTACGAGCCAGTGTTATTACCAGACAGTGTATTGGATTGGTCTAATATCTTTGAGGTTATTGCACATGGGCACCAGACAGAGTGGAAGCAGCATTACATTGTCTCTGTTACCACAACACATCTGCTAAATACTAACATCCATAGTCACGGATATAAAAGAAATAATGCGATGATGAAATGTAGACGCAATAATAATTTAGCCTGCAGATTACATGCAGTCATGGATAAAAATGGGAAATGGGGAGAGAAAAAAATCTATTTGAAAAATCTCTACAGAGTGGATTCCGAAATTCTCAATCTGTTTTCCATAGCGTTATTCAATTTGGAGTGTTTTCTTTTTAACCGAGCGCAAGCATCAGTGCAGTAATTTCCCATTGAATAATAAATCAGCCCTAGCCCGCAGACAGACAAACAGACAGCCTGTGTGATGGATGGGCAGGCAGTTAAAAATGTGAAAAGCCAGAGTTCGAACGGGAAAAGCGGCAGAGGTGCTGAGAGGCAGCATACGCAAAATGAAAGTTGCCATTATCGTGAGGAATAATCGGAGGAGGGCAGGCAGATTTGAACCGCAGTCACCGTGGGGGACTGTCGCACTGATGGGTGATGAACGATAGTCACCAGACAAATATTACAAAGAAAAACGGATAGTGCTGGTGTTTGTTCTCTTCGCTTTAATTATGCAAGTAGGTGTTTTTAAGTTTTGATTGCATTTAAATTGGTGATTTTGTTAGATGAGTATGAAAATCTAGCTGTTACATTTTTTGTTTTAAGAGAAAAAGTTTTCAATACTTTCTGCCAGCCTTTTTTTCAGGTCCAAGGGCTTTATGGAGCTCAACAGTGATGCACACCCCATGATTTATATTTCTCATAGACTTTCCACAAAAAAAAAAGAAAGTACAGTAAAAGTTGAAAAAGCTTGCTCAGGGATAATCAGCTACGTGGTAACTAATGACCACAAGACCTATAATTTCATTTAAAATCTGTTTCTGAAACTGCAAAGTTATTAAAACATTTCACAGAATCTTGCATGTTAAGCGGCCTTTTTGGACTTAGAGCAATAGCTTTATGGACATTAGTTACTGTGTATCTGATTAGCCTCTGTGATGCTTGAACTCTTAAAATTAGAATTTTTCAAAAAGTATTTGGGAAAAATGAATGGAAACCTGAGCAGGCTGTCATTGTTGAGCTCCATTGGACAGGACAGACACAGCATGAAAGGGGAAAGAAAACCTTAAACCAGAGATGAGCACTTTTTTTTTTTGTTTTTTTTTGTTTTTTTTTTTTAAAGCTACAGCGAAACAATTTTTCAGAACTTCTAACAACATTGCCAGTGGGATGACCTGTCAGCCCTGCTGCAATGTCTGGGTCTCCAGGTCTTGAGGTAGGTTTTCTGTCAACAGCAGCCTACTTAACTGAAGGACTGATCTAGTGTGTGCTTTTTCCTGAGTACCTGAGCAGAATTCAGCCAATCACAGACAACCATGAGGCATGATAATTAACCAGCACAGTGCCACCATGTGGGTGTTTATGTAGTATTCTAAAGCAAAAAATATATATTTTATATTGGTATATTATTCCAAGAGAGCCATCTTTATCTTTTTTGCCACCCCCCTGCCTCCCTGCAAATCAGCCCTTTATGGTGACACCAAAAGACAAGTCAAGGTAATGATAAGTAATACAGTTCCTTAACAGCTTTTACAGTGACACTGAGGTTGTTATGTCTGTAAAATATATCAGCTTATCATGCCATAAAAAGCTGCTGAGTGCATCTCCTCCTCTAAGCTAAATTGCGTGTGACTGTTTTGTGTGTGTCCATCATTTCTCTCAATAGTCTAATTACAACTGGTTCCGCCTGGCTACCCTCCCCCGTCCCGTTCCAGCGCAGGACCACGATAATAGCAAGTTCTGCCCAGATTCAGCGATGAGAAGAGAAAACAAGCCATAATTGGTGTCCGCAGTGTATCCATGGACATTATCATCACAATTTTCCTTCCCAGTCCCACCCATCATCACTCTATCTTATGTGCCATCTTGAGGAATTTTATTAAACAGAATTGAATAAATCACTGTCATCAGATACAAAGGGCGTCTTGATCTTCTTCCCAAACTGGTAACATTACTTTATCCAGCCGTCATTATAAGAGGCATCCCCCTGACCAGACTGGAGAGCGGTGTGCAAAATCTAAAACAGCGATGGATCATTTCGCTGAGATCTAAGGCGAATCCAGCAAAGGAGCGTCACAGTAAATCACCAGTCGCAGCCTTTTGCAGTTGTCATGAAAGAAAGCCACTATTCTAGTGTTAAAATAATGATAGACACTTGAATAATACAAGCAGGTTCATTTCAGTCCTTTGTGGTTTTCTCTCGTCATTACCCCTGAAAGTCATCCGTCACTCAGATTAATTCATCTCAAAAACCTCTGAAAGATAAATTTAAACATTTTATATTTAAAAAGTAAAAGTGGAATATGCCATATTTAAAATTAGAGGCAACATACTTTTTTATATTAATTATATATGCAATTATATATGAAAATTGTTCTTTGCTCTAGAGTAATAATATTAAATAAATAACATACAAATACAATGCAGTACAACTAAGACAGTGCCAAACATGTTTTCTCATGCATCTTTAGAAATGTGCTGAAAACCTAACTTGCCCAAAAGAAAAGTTAATGTGAATGGTTCCAGATGATATTTAAAATTGAAAAACAGAAGGTTTTGGCCAAAATAATTTTCAGTTTCATAATAAGGTAATATTCATTGAGGAGAAAACATTGCATTACAAGCCCCAATACCCAAATCACATTAAAAATTGAGCTGTGGAGCGGTCTTTAGACTGTTAAATACAACCTCTCAATATTTCCTCATCCTTGTATTCATACAAGAGTCCAACAACCTACCCAGCCGTAATGCATAAAGTCAAAGCTGTCACTTTCACCAAATTGCATTTCATAATATGGTGCTTGTCCATAACAATGCTTGTTTTCCAGTATTTTTGTCACATAAATCCTCTATTTTTGTCAGGCATAAGCTGTCAAAAACATTTAAAACCACCAACTGGTGTCAACATCACAAAAATACTCAGGCTGTGACCTCTCTAATCCCAATAGACTCTCCAGCCATTATCACATTTAGCAACAGCAAATAAAACACTGGATCCTACCGAGTCATTTGGATGAGAGCAAAATCCTGGCACCTATCCATGTAAAAAGCCAGCGCTACATAATTACTACTTACAATTGCTTATTATTCTTAGACTTTGAGCCTAATTGCGCAACGGGGGATGACACTCCAAATTGATCAACCCCTCGCTGCCATTATCATGTCTGTTGTGGGCTCATTAGCAGGAGTGTAGTTTGTTTCGCCTGTCTATGGAAGCCCCTGCCACCTCTCGTGAATGACAAGCGTAAATCAAAATGCGAGGAGCATGTTAGAATTGGCAACGGGTGTCGAAATGATCATCTTATTGGCGGATATGACAGTTGTGAGTGACTGGATGGATTGAAGTGGTGAGGAGGGACAGGCTTTTAAAGATATGCAGAAATCCTATTGTCAGTTTTATAATACAGATTAAACCATGAGGATTTGGACTATGACCAACTGTCTGCCACTGAGAACAATCATAATGTTAATGACGTATATGACTTTTATAACTTGGACTTGTCACCTGATTCATTGTTGCTCCTGTTTGAGAGCGCCACGCCTGCAAATCAAGCCTTGCAAATTCAGCTATAGTCAAATTGATAATGGAAATTGCCTCATGATAGTCCAAAACATTAACTTGATGTTTATGTGGCTAAATGTAATTACAATTCAAATATAATAATAATGACGATTCAGTTCACACGTCAAGAAAAAACTTAACGACAAAGTAAGTAGTAGTAGTAGTAGTAGTACATCTTCCTCCTGGAGTCACTACACCACAATTGAAGTCTTTGTGATTTGTTTATTGTGCCCAATTAAATGGACTTTTTTCTTTCCAAGATGTTACATTCATCCCATCTCTAACAGGTGCCCCGAATCACCAATAATCCAAGTCATCCTCTTCACCTGTCAATGGTCATAATGTAAAGTCTGTACAGCAGCAGTGTTTCTACTGAAGGATGTGCATTGTGTATGACAACAAGCCTTTACAAAGCACCTACTGTCAGTGGAGACACATGCCAATAAATCTGTCCCATCCCCTTCAGTCAGCAGCGGATCAGAAGGCACGGATAACTAGCGGCGCAGCAGTTACACTTGTCAACCTGCAGACACACTTTTCCTTTGATGGCTAAACGAGTTTCACAGGGACTGGGCAAACAGGTTATCTTTTCACAAAGTATCTTAGTCGTGAGCCGTGAACCACTTACCACTTTCACACTGCACTCCTGCATATACCAGTGGATAACAAGAAGAGCCTATTCAAAAACAGTGACCAACATGGAGTTACTTCACATTCAAATCGACTGTTCTCAGTGTGTGAATGCCTCTTTTATGAAAGAGAAAATCCATTAAGTCAGTGAGTGTTCCTCTGAGGTGGCATCAGTCATCCCTGCGCTGCACTGACTGAGGCGCACATAACAGTTTATATTACATTTGCTTTAGTCCTTTATGCACATGACTTCTAATCACTTTGGCAGGCAGGCTGCTCGGCAGGTGGCTGCTATGAAGAAGCTTTTTGTGTTGATTGATTTTAAAAGGCAGAGTGTGCATGTAAGGTGTGGAGGACAGGCACAGATAAGACGCTATGTAAAGAATGAAATAGTGTTTTAACTGTGGGAGGTGAACAACAGAATCAAGTAAACGTTTTATAACCAAAGCACCTCACCTAATGAAATACGGCTGCTTCAGACATTTATTGCTGTGAACTCTAAATTATCCATGGGGCCATTTGGAAGTCAGATTTCCGGCCTGTGTGAGTAGGACATATTTTATGGCCTTTCCCTCCACTTCCACACGGTAGGGAATTGAGTTTGGTGATATTACGCAGCACATGTGACATATATTGGGTTTGCGGACAAACAAATGGATGGCTATTTCTGGCGACCATGTCCAGTATGACCATCTGTCTGTCATTGGAAATCTTCATAATGATAATAATATGACTGATGTGACTTTTATAACATGGACTGTTACCTGATTCATTGTTATCCCTGTTTTAGAGCAAAGATACTGTATTTACCAATGCAGGCATAGGAAACAGTGACATATATTGGGCGTGAGGACAAGCAAATTGGCAGCTATTTCTGGCGACCAGGTCCAGTGTTGCTTTTACCACGGCCCCTTCCTCCTATAATTCTGTTAGCAAACAGTGTGACATGGCCCGGAGACTGATCATAATCTCCCCAGAGGGCTCTGAGCGCATACAGCACTTTGTTATGAAACACTTGTCGCCCCACTTATGCCCCAAGTGATGACAGTAAGTGGCCACCCAAAAAGACTCACATATAGAGTAATGAATGTTCATGTTTATCCTGTGTGTATGAAACAGTGCCATTCTGATAAATGATTGTAGGTAAACTTTGTCTTTATTTTGGGTAACATTTCATTTATTTTTTAATGACAATCTTCCAAAGAATGTCTGGGTTCCCTTTACAGAATCATCTGCTGGACATCTGTGACTACATTTTCACAGTAATTGCTATAAATTAAAAATGTCCTTCAAAAAAATAGAAAGAAAAGAAACTGGTTAACATAAATCATCATAAATCATGGCAAGGTTTGCTTCTACCCGTCTGCTCCAGTCTCCTTCAAGAGTTCTGAGCTGAGGCGTGCCAACTGCTATGAAGACTAGATCCTACATAAACTAATTACAAATTCATAAAAACCCACTTTAAACAAATACCCCCATAATGAGTCAAATCCCACTGGAGAATATTGATTTCATGTTATTTAATTCCTAAAAAGCCCTAAATGAACTGCACAACTTCTTAATATGGTTAAACCCCGAGCTCAGATCCAGTCTTATTCAACGGGCCAAGCAGCCGACTATGGGTCACTACTGTAAATAATAGAGGCTCATTTAAATTCTGGCAGAGCTACAGGAAATTTCTCGCTGCGTTTTAGGTCGCACCAGGGCTATTACGGATTATGTTGGAGGATATGACCTGGACTTCTGGAGGCGGATCACACAAACAAACTACTGCTGTGTCATTTATCTTCAACTGCAGAGAAGAGTGGAGTCTAGCGGGACAGCACAGTAAAGTATAGTTCAGCCCAGTTCTTATGGTTCCTCTGGTGAACTTGAGCGACTACATTCTTCTCTCCATACTTAGGTCTCCACTGTCTATCTCTCTTAAGTTTAGTTAGCTCTTGATCTCTGCGTGCTTTTCCACATCCCCACTCTGTCGCTGCCTTTTATAGTCTGCACATTGTCTTCAAACACTATCTGAAATAGTGGTTTCTTTTATGGACGATGAAGTTCTCATGCTTAGAAGGTATAAGGAGACATAACAGATTTAAAGATAAAATGAAGGTTTAACAATTTCTTATAATACGTTTGATTAATACTTTTCTGCGGGTCAACTTCAGACTGGCTTTTCAAATCATGGCTCTTTTTTGCAGTCTTTTGTCTTCTAACTATATAGTGGATCACTATTTTAGCTGCAACATTGAATTGAAATTGCAATTAGCAAATCATAAATGAATTAGGTTACATCATTTCTTATACACATGCATGGGATTCTGTTCTGCTGTTGGTTTCAGTCTTCTCTCAAATGTTAATGCTAGAACTTTAGCTATAAATTACTTCTTTCCCAAATTGCGCAGCCCTAAACTATGATCCGCCACAACTTTCATAATCTAAAATGTCCCTTAGTGCCGCTGTAACTTTCAGATAATAATACACATGGTAAGAAAAACTCTAAAAAGACGCCAAACCTGTTGTAATGGCCCCTCAGGAGAATACATTTAATTAACACTTCTAAACTTAATGACTTAAAAAGCAGAGAAGGGTCTTTGATTTGCTCTCAAGGACAGAATCATATTGTTCCCATGGCATTGGCTTTTGCATTATGTTCTTTTGGTGCAGCCATTAGCACCGTGTCACTGGGGCTGTTGCTCTGTCAATGACAACTTGCAAAAGTGGCCATCAGAAATCACCGTGGGTAAAAAGCTCATTGTCTTTGTTTTTAGGCTCCCATCGGAAGCAGGTGCAGGAGCAGAGCTGGTTCCCAAAAAGAGATGTTTTTCATTGGATTCGAGGCAAACGGACAAACAGAACAATACAAGCTGAGTAGAGAGGGACAGGTTAGTTTCTTTGATGTATGTGGGGGCAAATCTGAAGAGAAAGGTCGGGAAATAACAAAAGTAAAGGACTTCATTTGTTGATGGTGGGACAAATAAATAGGTCTATCTAAAAATAAACCAGACCAAAAAGTGTTGAAAATGTAATTTCATCAGTGACTCATGAAATAGCAAATTAAAACATAAAAGTGAACCTTTAGAGACGCAGTTTGTCAGATGTGGTAAGTGGGCGGACATCTCAAAATGAAATACTTCCTGGAGGGCATGCAAGGTCTACGTCTACAAAGCAAATGCTCTTTAAAATAAAAATCTTTAAATATTTAAAGTATAAGTTATCTTTAAAGTCATTTAGGATTTGCCACTGCTCCACTAAAGAGTTTTTGGATTACAGTTTATCATTACAGCAGTAACATTGACTATGCCTTGGTAAAGTATTGGTATGGGCAGTGCATTTTTTAAGACGTTTGTAAGTAGTTCTTATTTAAAAATGAAAGACCATTAAACCTCTCCTTTCATATCATTTCTTGAAATTCATAGTTTTTTTCTGAGGACAATAGGATTCTCAAGACCACGCACTTTCCCACACTTTTGAAACTATGAATAAATCCAAAACACAGAGCACAAGCGTCCATTCTCATATATTCTCCAGCCTGATAAGTATTCTCTGGCTCTCAAACCCCATTACATCCATCTCCCAACATAAACCGTATGCATTCATTTCTGCTTTGAGTTCAGAAGGAGGAGGCCTCAGAGCAGCTGGGTCCAGAAGCCTGAACCAAACCATTCCCAAACAAGGGTAAACAGTGCATTTGCAGTCACTGGCAGCAGATTAATACTCATTTGGTGCACTAATGAGTATCTAGCAGGAGGCCCTAGGGCTTGGCAAAGGATTCAACAAACTTCAGGACTCACACCTTTTTTTTTTTCTTGTCACGAGTTTCCAGGTCATTTGAGATGTTTTTCTACAATCATCCACAAGTCAGTTCAGAACACAGCGAGAAAGCAGACATTCCAAACAGGTACAGGGAGATTAGTTATATGAAGCCAATGCAGAGTTTATTTGGAGTTATTACCAAGTTTAATAAAGGACAAAAAAACAACAGCATCTGAAACAAGATAAACAAAGCTGAGAGATCACTCCATTTCCATCATAATCATCTGAAAGTGCAAAATATGCTGGTGACTAAGGCACATACAAACCAAACAAAATACTGTGAAAATGCCTCCAAAAACTTTTTTGGCGAAAGTAATATCACCCTTAAATGTAACAGTCAAACAATAATGAACATTGCATAAGTAGCATCATGTGTTTTGTACAGTTGCATCATAACAACTCAAATGCTGGTTTTAAGGGATTGTATCCATTGGGTACTAGAAATCCCATTGCCAAAATATAAAAGAGTTTAAAGCTGCCATCTTGCAAGTACTCCTCCATTCTTGTATTGCATTTCTATTGCACACATTCCCCATTGCATTGACTATATGTGGTATACCCCATGTCTAGACTAGCTCTGTATCCTATGCACATTCGACCTGTCAACTTCCAGCACTGTGAGGTCACCACGGTGCAGAGAATCCATTTGGGCTTCATTCACCTGAATCTTTTATGCTACATATACCAACTTCACAACCCTCAAAACTCATGGCTGAGCCAGTCAAAAACCTCTCCAATCATTTCCAAAGCACCGAAAAAGCTCTCTTCTGGTCAGAATAGCCTTTTGCCTCTCACTGCAGGATTCCATGTCAATTGGATGCTGACCAATCGCAGCCCTGCAAAATGGTGATCGGGATGCTATGTGCCATCTGCTACTCCTATGAATACAGCGTGTGTCAGGTTTGGGTTATTTGTGCTTAAATAGACCATGTAACCGTGCCTGGTTGAACTCGGGATAGGTAGGCAGACAGGCAAGGCAGGGGAATTCAAAAAGCATGAGGTGCAGAGAACCAAAAAAATAATGATATTTCTCCCGTAACCAGCTGCCATTTCTACAATAATAGAGGTATTTTGAGATGCCATAACTGACTCCAGCGAAGCAAAAGATAGTTCAGTATTTAAACTGTTCAAATCCTTTTCAGATTGCATCATATTAAATTTTAAATGAAATGTGGTGGAAAAAACAATAAATGCCTTTCAACTGATGAAGGATAATCAGGCATCCGGGTGAAGTGAGATGTTAAAAGCCGACATGTGTCACTGGGCGTAAAATTCAACTTTACCACAATGTTAAGCTTCTGCAAGTAAATGAGCTAATGCAAATGAAAAGTTTAGTGAATCGTTTATTATGGGGTCATTTGAGTTAACTGCTGTAACATCTGCAAATCACTCTTTCTGACAGAAAACACAGCCATCTTTCAATGTTACAAGATTGAATGTGTTCAAAAGTGAATGTCCTTGGAAATTATACTGGCCTTTGAAAATGCCATCCAAGCTACTTCTTCAGTTCTGGTCAGATTACTACTGGACACTGCCCAATATCTGTCTGAAGGGAGGAGCTAACTACACTGAAACTCAAAACCCTATTGTTTACAGTTTCTGTTTGTAGGCTAGGTCTTCAGGTGTTTTTGATGAGGGAACAATGTGTAACATGGTAGAAAAATATATGTTTTGAAAATACCCCTTCATTAAACTGTATAATTCCTAACAACTATGTCTTAGTACAGAACAAAAACAACAGTGTTTCTTGGTTCTATTCCTGTCACCAACCACTACTACTGTTGTTACTGTTACTAACAAATTCAAACAAATTTGAATGTTTTTGGGCTCAGAAAGTACTAAAAACTAGGCCAGTTGTGTTATTCCACATCTGCATCAATGAACATGCAAAGTCCAACAGTTGTATAAAGCAGAACCAAGCACGCCTGTCTCTGTAACTAGTTTTTCCTTGCAGCGCTGGCAAATTACAACGATTCCAATTACCTACCATGTGCTGCTGTCTTGATTTACTGCAAATGAAAAGTGAAAATTCATCTTGCATTATAGTTTATTTATTTTCACACATTGCACCCCATGCCCTGATACAAAGGCCTCCATCAGAGCTTCTCATTAAATATTTGTTAAATTGTGGGAGCACAACTCAGCATGTTCAGTCTCCCCTGCACACATGTGTCATAAAGCCGTCAACTTGCGAGGAGTTAGCCACTCACGCTAACATTTCCCATGCATACCGTGTGGAAGAGAAGGTAATGAGTGGAATTAACTGAGAGGTCTGGAGCTCTGGACTATAACAGGGCATTATTGACCCATGAGGCCCCTACATGAGCCAAAGTCAGCAAGATTATATCGGCTAGTTCAAACAAAGAATAATTTATTTTTTTTAAGAAAATAGTAACATTTTGGACTCTCTGCTAATCTGGCCATCAGTCCACTTATGGGCAAACTAACCAATTACAACAGGTAAAGGTGCCACATGTGGTGGATCCCCCATCTTCTTTTCTCCATGGAGATACTACTGCTTTACCTCTTATGTTCCATAGTATGGCATTAAATCTGTCTAGCATTTATTCAATTCATTCAATTCAACAGACAAGGACAGTGACAATACAAAGGCATTATTATTTCATTTGCTGACTTAATCAGCCTGCAAATAAAATTGTACATTAAAGTTCTTAGTATAGCTTGCAAAGTGTTCACTCATGCAGAAACAAACATGTCAGTCGCACAAGTCCATCACGGCCTCCTCAAGAGCATCGGCAAACCATCATTATAGGCCATTTGCAGCCTTCGCAGAAAGGCTTTTTTTAATGAGTACAGGGATGGGCAGTGTACAACTGTGTACAATAATTTAAACACTATGAACTTTGCATCGTCAGTACAAGAATCAAAGTTGTTGCTGAACAGTATTTACCTGAGCATACAACATCCTGGATTGTCTATAAATATCGTCATCATCTGCCATGTCCACTGTGATGATATGCCCGAAATATTTCATTTTAGCTGTAACACTCAACACAACATTAGACAGGCAAATATCTAGACATATCATGTTCTTGTCCTCTTTGGTCCTATACATCATGATCTTACTTTTAGTTTCATTGTACTTAATATCATGCTCCACACCATAAGCTGAACAGATGTTGAGCAGCTGCTAAAGACCAGCAGTGCTTGGACTAAAAATGACCAAGTCGTCTGCATATATTAAATGATTCTGTGTAACATTTCCAGCCACACAGTCACTTTTACATGCTTTGAGCTTTTTTGGCTGTTCATCTAGACACAAATTAAATAAAATTGAGGACAAAATTCCCCTGTCTGATCCTATTGCTGATCTGTTGTGCATACCAATTAATTTAAATATGCAAAATATGTTTGGGTACACCTTTTTGAATCATGTTCATAAATAATTTCCAGTGATTCACCTTGTTAAATGCTTTGGACACATCTAAAAAACACATACAAACTCTTATATTTTTCAGTAATCTCTTTTAGAGCATACACAAAGGTGTGTGCCCAACAGAGCCTTAAACCCCTATGGATTAATGGATTTAATAAATTGTGAGACCCTGTCCAGCAGGGTTAATTCAATAATTTTTGACATTATCCTGGCCAGAGCTATAGGTATTTATTATTATTATTTATTACATTTTTTTTTTGCTATTTGATTTTAGTTTAAATGATTTATTTAATTAGTTGTTTTTATTTATAATGTATTTGTGCTGCACTTTTGATACTGCATTTGTTTGTGAAATGTGCTATATAAATAAATTGGATTGGATTGGACAGGTCTACAGTTGAAACCAGAAGTTTACATACATTATGTAAAAAGGAACAACTTTTTTTTGTTTTTTTCTCAAGGTCTAACATGAAATCAGACCAAACTTTTCCTGTTTTAGGTTAATTAGGATTACCAAACTTATTTTGATTTGCTAAATCCCAGAATAATGAGAGGATTCTATTAGACATTTTTTTCATTTCTTAATTCAAAGTCAGATGTTTACGTACAATTCATTATTATTTGGTACCATTGCCTTTAAACTGTATGACTTGGGTCAGATGTTTTGGACATCATTCCACAACCTCCTCAGAATAATTGGCAGGAATTCTGGCCCATTCATCCTGACAGAACTGGTGTAACTGAGCCAAGTTTATAGGCCGTCTTGATCGCACAGGCCTTGTCAGGTCTGCCCATACATTTTCAAGAGGATAAGATCAGCTTTGTGATGTCCACTCCAAAACACTGACTTATCATTAAGCCATTTTATACCCAGTTTGCAAGTACGTTTCGGGTCATTGTGCATTTGGAAGACCTATTTGCGCCCAAGGTTTAACTTCCTGACTGATGTGACCCCACAACATGATATTCCCACCCCTCTATTTCACATTTGGGATGTAGTTGTCTCCAAAAATTAAGGTCTTTGTCCCTGTGTGTATTTGAAAACTGTAATCTGACTTTTTTTCCCCCCCTTTCTTTTGGAGTAA
The DNA here is from genome assembly GCF_009829125.3 of Periophthalmus magnuspinnatus. Lineage (NCBI taxonomy): Eukaryota > Metazoa > Chordata > Actinopteri > Gobiiformes > Gobiidae > Periophthalmus > Periophthalmus magnuspinnatus. The sequence goes on along the minus strand of NC_047140.1, from coordinate 1,406,462 downwards.
TGTCTTCAGCCCATGTCAGTACAGTCCTCATTTCACTGTGGATAATGACACACTCTTACCAGCTTCAGCTGCATCTTCACAAGGTTTTTTGTTCTTGAATTGATATACATATTTTGACATATAACCAATCTCTTTCCTGAGCAGTATGATGGCTGGACGTTCTCATGGTTTTTATACTTATGTATAACAGTTTGAACAGATGAATGTGGCACCTTCAGGCATCTGGAAATTTCACCAAGGATGAACCAGATTTGTGCAAGTCCACAGTTCTCTTCCTGATATCGTGGCTGATTTTTTTTTTTTTTCAGACAATTTGTGAAGGTGCCGATCTCAAAAATAACATGGTCTACAGGCCTGCACTGAACTGTCCAGGGACGGAGAGCAGAACCACCAGTGCCCAGCAGTACATTCCCTTCCTCCGGGCTTTGGTCCAAAAAGAATACTTCAAAAAACAAAACCCAGTCAACCCTGGAGGAAAAACTCAAGGAAGGTTTGGAAGGAAGAATTGGTGAACAACTACAAGAGCCAGCCAGTCCCTCACATGTGGAAGAGGCCAGTTCAGACCAAACAACAGGAATTGGTCATTAAAGTCGACATCTCAGGAGCCCAGGAGAGGGTGGTCCGGGTCCTGCCCACCTGGGCATCAGTGTATCAAGGTGCTAACCAAAGTGCTGCTAACCGACATGCTGCTAATCAACGTGCTGCTAATCAACGTGCTGCTCACTACGGTGCTGCTAATCATTGTACTGCTTACAATGGCCCCTCCCAAGGTCCCGACAAGTGGAGGAGCAGGAGGTGATGGTTCATGGACAAACCCTCTACGGAGCACCACAACAAGGAACAGAGGGGAATATACCAGAGGGGAAAGCAGAGGAGGTCTTTCAGGCCTATGAACTATGAGCTCAATTAACTCATCACTGCTGAACAGTTCAAACGCAATTTAAAAAAAAACTGCAACTGCAAAAATGAAATCAGTGTGTATTTGTTTTAATGAGCTATACTAAGTGAGAAGTGATGCAATTTTTGTGAAAGTACTGTTTACACTTATGCTACTCAATTTTCTTCTACCTCCAGCATATATCCATACATGCACAACAAAACCTTGATTTAGTTATATTAGCTTTGTCTAAATGAGTAAATATTTAACACACAGGAAAAGGTAAAGCAGAGCCAGAAAAATAAAAATAAAACAGAATAAAAGTAGCCATGGTAGAGTTACTGTACATTAGGGGCATATACAGGGGTATACACAGAAAGTGCAGAGGGCAATGAAAAAACACCAAATGAACACCAGTAAAACCGTACAGACAACTCAGGCAACCACTCGTCCACCCAAAAAGATAGAATATAACCAGAGCAAAATAAAATGTCATACTGTGGAACACTGCAGGAAAAGCAATAACATCTTCATGGAAAAATGTGGCAATCCAACCACCAGATATGTTAAAAAGTGCATCCCTGTATGTGTTAACACGTAGTACATAGGCATTGTCTAATTTTGAATTAAATGAAGAAACATAATGTATGATTTGCAAAGTAGAATGAAAAATTGGCTTCATATGGAACAATCACAAATGTAGGTGTTGGTCACCAGGCTTTAGATTTGAATGTGAAGGGAGGGCTGCAGAAAATAGACACAGTAAGTCAGGTACAATTAATTTTTGGCCAAAGCACAGGTTTTGGCAGTAACTCTCAAAATGGTGAAAGCATCTGGACTGCCCCCAAATGCACAGCTGTGGTATATGTCAAATGCTCGGCCACTTTGTGTTTTCCAAATGAGTCCAGTCAATGAATCCATTATGACAAGTACTTCCTGCTTTGACCTCTGGACTTTCTCCCATCTTCATTGGTGGCACTGTGGTTAGAATATGAGGAGATACTTTTTATTCTAGTGCAAATATAAATCATTTTTTATGGCACTGTGCAATTAATTTTACTATATCAAGTATTTAATATAGCTGTAATGGCAGGATTTCAATCAAGATCTGCTAGGCTCATTTCAATATGCCAAGCAATTAAAATTTATTTTCAGAATTGTTCAATAATTGATGAAGTGAGACCATATCACCAACAGACTAGTTTTCAGAGGCATTATGAGGATTGATTTTACAAGCCATACATGACACTGTAGACAGCAGAGGGTGTGTCCAGACAGTGAGGCGTCATCCATCTGCTTGCTGGTGAATGTCTAAATACCCTCACTGTGCCTGTCTTGTACACAATACACAAGATTAGAATGCAATGAAATAAGAACTCTAACTGTTCTTCTATTAACATATGTAATTAGAAAATCCTCTGCTTTATTTCCATTGAAGTGATAGATGGAGAGAAATCCAGGCGTAGTAATGTATAAAAGCCTGACTGGGGAATAGATAATTAAGAGCATTAAGTTTATTGGGCTCATGTTGATGCAAAGGGGAGGAGAACCTAATGCAATCATTGGCTTTCTGTGCTAGCTGACTCTGATTTAAACAGCCACATTAGAGGCTTTAAGCGCAACTGCCCAAGATGGATGAAGTCTTAACTAATGCCAGTTAATAGCTATTACCCTCAAAGACAGGTCCTTTATCAAAGCAGATGGACAGCAGGACACAGGGGAAATCCATCACATCATTTGCGTGTTCTGTATCCACATGTTGGAACCATGACGGTTCATCTAAAACAGGTTAGGAGTCAAGTATTAGCATCCCATTTTCTATGAATTTTGGGACTTGCAAGAAACAAGTTAACCATCTTCATTTCCTTCTATATGAAAAATTGCAAATGACTCACTAAAATAAATACCAAAAAATAGGAAATTTGGGAATTTCCTTAAAGCCCCGCCATGTAACTTTTTAGCCAAAAAATATACTAAAATAAAATGTTTTATTTATTGCACTGAAAACACTTGACTCTTATTTGGCCTGGAGATGGGCCCACTGCTCGTTTTCATGAAAATGTTGTTGCTTTGGGTATAATGTTCCACAGCATGGCATAAAACATTCTATCTCCAAAGGAGTGTGGTTTTAACTTTCTGTTTCCATGGAATCATACAGGTGACGTACCACCAGAAAGTTACCCTGTGCTGCTTTAAAATCATATGAATTTGCAAGCCTTGAGGAATGAGGAGATTTCTTACTGTTCACAGGGACCAGGTGCTTTGATTTTTGGGCTTGAGACAAACATGGCTTCAGGGTTAGTGAGGCTTCTGTGTGTCTCTACATGCACATGTGTTATTCTGTCCATCTTCGCCACAGTGCCCTCCTGTCTGCATTTTAGATCAGGCTCTGGTCCCGACGCCTGCAGATGCTGTTGCCATTTACTCCCCTGCCAATCAAACACAGCACAGCAGAAGCTATTCCCCCAGCGGCAGTCTGCAGCTTACCCGAATATCTGAGAGACTCGCCAGTGCCAGTGGAGCTTTTACTGGTGCTTTACATAAGAGATCACAAACTGGAAATGGACATTTTGTGAAACATGTTGGGTAATAAGACTGTCAAAAATATTTCAACTGTGATGTTTGGGTTTGCCATCAGAGTTTAAACCTGTGCTATTTAAAATGTGTTCTAGATGTTTTTTTGGAAATAATATTGTCCACATTGCAGATATCATTTTAAAATGTGTGGCTAGAGATGGGAGAGATATTGAAAAATACATAATATCACAATTGTTGTTGTTGTTGTAAAAGACAGATCTATGTAAAAGTACGCTCTGTTAAATATTAAAACAAGCATACTTGAACCTCAACCAAAATATTTACAAGCCGTTTCAGGACATTCTGGATGTACTGTGAAAATATCGTCTGAATATCACTAAGATCATTTTCTTGTTTCCTCACCCTGTTTGTGGCCAATACTACATGTATCATGTCAGTGTGGCTGTATGAATACTGAAACAACTTCTTGAACATTGATCAGTTTAGTCAAGATTCAGCGGCTTTGATGTAACGGGGGAACAGCACTGAGACAGGTAGAGGTTATACCCTTCTCATCTTTAGAAAAATAACCATTTTTATTATTTACAACTTTGTAATCCTGTTTAATGCATTGTTTGCCATCAGTCTATCATTACAGTCCATTTAACCTCAACTGTAAAATGAATAGTAATTATCCTACAATTCTGCGCGGTTACAGTTGGGCCTACCACAATTAGGATAGTAGCCAATTCTTAAATGTCAAGACTAAGACCCTTTAAGCAGATTATGTTTAAATCCTGACAAATCAATAGAAAAGAGGATTATTATATATTTCCATGGGGGGTATGATCTTCGTAGGCGTCTGCAGAAAGATGGAATGTTAGACTTTTATCACTATAGAGGTTGAATTAGCTGCGGTGGAGATAATGGCTTTTCTTTAAGGACTGGCACGGCGCTAAATTAAGTGCCCAGGGGTGAGGTCCTTTTAACATGGCAGGTTAATGAACAGCCCGCCCGCAGAATGGAGACGGGGGCCAACTGGAGGTGGTGAGTGGGGGGGGGTTTGGGTGTTGTAGTTTTTCACTCCAACGATCCACAACGCCCGACAACAGAGGTGAAATGAGAAAGCAACGTGATGATGAGAGACCCGACATCATTGTTGACATTTCAACTCATCGAGCGGTTGTGCCATCTTCTTGGTATTTGTCTGTGGCGTAATTGTCATTCAAGAACCTCAATGACAAATCATCCTGGTATAAAAAAATATAAAGTAAATTTGAGATTTTGCAGCACTGATTTCAAAATAGCTCCGGTAATAACAGTGCAATTAAATGCTTTAGCTGTGGAAGAAAAAGTCCTTTCCCCAATTGCATTGCTGATTCTGGCACAGATTAGCATAGCCTGTAAAGAATTGCTGATATCACTAAAACAGGCTATACTAATTAAAGCCAGAATCATCAATTCACATCTTCGGAAGACAGCTCCACGCCGACGCAAGCTAAAGTTGGAAGAGGACCAAATGTTAGTGGTACAAAAATACATCATAAATACACATGATACAAGTACCTGTTAAATCATTTTTGTAGTCAATTTTCATCTGGCACAACCACCTGCACCCAATACAGCCTGTGCTTATTCCGCTATTAAGGGGAGGTAGGGTTAGCCTCTATGAACCAACATCAATCCATTCATATTGTGATGATTAAATTGGTTGTTGGTGGATTAAGTAGGTCAGAAAATTGTAAATTAAAGATTACTATTGCGATTCATGCTTTCCAAACTCTGCTGTGATCCCTTACTTGACTAGTTTTGTTGTTTTTTGTTGTTTGTTTTTTTTAACATATGGACTAGCTCTGAATATAGAGCACTGGGAGATAGAGCTACTCTAGAGAATAACTAAGATCGACATTTCAGGTTTGTGCCCAGGTTTGACCAAAACAGCTGTAATGTTGAATTTGAAAAAAGGATTCGTATTTGTCCTGTTGTTTAAAGTCACAAACTTGCCACAGTCACACAATTGCCATATTGTATGAAAGGTGTTAGTTTCCTCTCCATCTGTTGTAGGCAGGTAGCCGAGAAGAAAAAAGACAAAAATAACACAAAGTCAACAGACACAAGAGAACAATAAGGCTATATGTGGTCACAGACGTATTTTTCACCCACTGTTGGAGGTCTGTTGCAATGCATAAATGTTTCTGTATTCAAGCAAATGCAATTTTTTTAATTCATTTTCATTTTAATCAAAAGCTTAAATAGTTTCATTTAAACTGAACAAGACTACACTACTACTTGGGTATCCTTCAAGTCTCATCCTCGAGTCCCTTTCATCCATTCCACACATTGGCCACATGTTGCATTCATGTTTGGAATCAATAAGGTCCCTGGTCGACGCTTTTTCTATAGACACACTTTATCTCACTGAAACCATATCACAGAATTATGCCACGCACAATCTGGCATACAAGCCCCTTCCCTCCTTCCCGGTGACACGTGGTTGACCAAAATGGATGGCCTGGTGAAGGAAAATGCGAATGAGAATAGGGCAGGGGCTAGAAATTAGACAGCGGGCAGGAGAAGCTGAAGAGATAGACAGAGGTGGCATATGACAACAAACAAATGAGGAGGGTCCTGCTTCACGAGATAAGTTTGTTTGTCTCAATGCCGACAATGTGCGAGGAATTACCTAGCATAGCCTCAACAAACACGTCAAACCATTTTTATACGTTGATGAATACAGCAGAGAATAGAAAGTTGAAGAAATGAACATACTTGCTGACTCGTGACGCTAGGTGCATATATATTTCACGTACAAAGTGTTTGAAAAACCTTCGCAGAGGGATAAAACAAAACTTGTGCATTGAAAAATTAGAATACTAGCTTAGAAGTCTTAAGAGGTGTTTATCTTTTGGCCATTCATTTGTCACGCTAATGTTGCAGATCTGAAGATATGGATTCATCAACCGCGACGTAAGGAGCGTCTTCTTTCAACGCTTGAAAAAGTTAGATTCCAGAGAGGTTGAGTAAACTAAAATGAAACAATCATAAAGAAAATAATGAATTCCTGCATTTCAAGGTAAGTGGTGAGTAATTGAAAGACATTTAAGCAGACTATCTCATGTTGAAGGTGAAACACGTGTCAACTGTACTGTAAGAGCACTTCTGTATGATGATACTGAGGTTGAACAAAAGAAAGCCTTGAAGTCTTATGAATGTGACAAGTGCAGCTTTTACACACTGAGCAACAATATCAAGATTTTGTATTGATTTACATTAAGATTCTTTATTATAACACTTTCACTCTCTGAAGAGCTGTGCCTCGAGTGCTACAGCAATTAAATTATGAGTCACTACTACCAATGATTTCATAGATAATTATCTCTTAGAGGCCTTTTCTCTTAATGAAATATTCAAGATCACTGGAGAGGCCAGAAGTCAATTGTTAAGAGTTACTATTCAACTATTTCTTAAGGGGTAGAGAATCAAAATTCAAGCCAAATTATAAGAAAACATCAACACATCAGTTTAGGTCATTTTACATATTTTACATTTTGTTGCCTCATAGCATAATGCCCAAGTCATTTGTCAAGGTTTTCAGGAAATTACAAAAATACATTGCCTGTGTTATGCCCATAAAGTGACTAAGGCGTTTTTTTTGTTTTTGTTTTTGGTGATTGGCCGAGGATGTTCCCAGTAAGAGTAGCCAAAAAAAATAAATAAAAAATTTGTTTTTTGTCTGTATAACTTAAATTTATCTCTGAGGCCTTGACTGAAGTGTATTTTTCATATGTGTCCCTTTCTCTCAGACGCTTAATATCTGTTTGTCTCATCCATGTTTACTGATTTCCCATTTACTTGTACTTTTTGTCCAATTTATTACTCATGTTGCTGTGCTTTATCTTGTCATTATTTAAAACAGCTTTTCACAACAAACGTGTCATTAAGGGCCGATAACATTCATTTCAACCTTGAATCTTAAATATGGCTGAAAGTTGAAGACTTGACAAATACGGCAAAGTGAAAAGTGGAGCCTGAAGATGGGGATTACGTTCTAAAATGCAAATGAATTAGCATTAAGTCCATTAGCACAAGCCATTTAATTACCTCCCCTCAATGATTCTAACCCAGGTGTTATTAATGGCCAACTTGAATTTCTTGGGCCATTGTTTAAACACTATTTGAATACTAATGTGCTGTTTAGTAAAAGTGTTTGTGGAACTGCAAAGCCATTTCAAAACCTGTAAATGGTAAATGAAGACAGAATGCAGTGATCTACAAATATTGTTAAACACTTTTCACAATATAAATGCAAAGAGGATACAAGAAGTGTACTTGTTTTGGGAGAAATTCAATTAAAGCTCAGTTTGTAGGCAGTTGTCTGGCAGTCTCACTCCTCACACTGGCCAGCGAGCTCTGCTGTGTTCCACTTAGTAACTTTAAGCGCTACAACAACAGGTTTAGTGTAACACTGCTATTCAGACCTAATAAAAGTGAACTGTTACGGATTACAACATTATAACACACTTGTGTCTTAAAAAGGATGTGTTCCATCTATCTGTGTGGCAATTAAACACAGTGATGTCAGGATATCGTTTTTAAAGTTTGTTTTGTGGGTTTTAGTTGGTTCAAAGTGGGCCAAGATGCAAAAGTCGTTTAAAGCTTGTTTTTGTGTCAACCAGTTAACTAGGCTAACTTAATCAAGTTTCTTAATTAACATTTTATAGTGGAAGCTTGATCGCGAGTCAGTCTCACAAGTAACAGGTCTAACAAGTGAATATATGTATATGCAAACTACAGATCAGAAATGTCTAGTTAGTTGTACTTTAACATTGTCATTATTTCCACTTTAGTACTTTTATTAAAGAAGCACTTTGTAACTCCTCTGATCTTTATCTCCATGTCAATATTGCATTTATCCAATTACAGGTTCTGGTACTGGTTAAAATACATTGAAAAACATGCATTCTTCTTATTGTGTGTGGGGTTACCTCTCCACTGATCTGACCAGTACCTTGGCCTGGTTTAATGACACAGTGTGGAACATTACAGATAACGCAATAGCATTTTTATGGAAATAAATACATAGGTGGTGGTCCCTCCACAGAAAAGCTACATAATGCAATGTTAATCTTTCTGCATATTCCTTGGCTGTTAGAAAAAAACAACAAAAAAACAACAACAACAACACTACTTCGGCGTTAATATTTGTGATGTGTTAAATATTTCAATGGGCAAAGGTGAGACTATACTTCAGCTTCAATGATGCATTCTCATCAGCAAAGAAAACATGCCTATCTGCGGAGTGAGGAAACGCCAGCACATAAAAGTGTATTTATGCCATAGAAAAAAGACAGGCTGATACATCTGGACTGTGTCTGGAGCAGGCATGGGACTGTGTGTTCTAGAGGAACCATAAAACACAGAAGTCTTGTTCAGGGAGGGAGAGGGGAGGGAAGAAAAATATTGTAGTGCCATGTTTTTATCTACAATGGTGCACTGACATTCAGACTGAGCAGTGGTCTTTACACTGCAGAGATAATCATCATGGAAATAGGGTGAATGGAATACTTAAATACAACGATAATAGTCCAAGGCTAAACACATTCTAATGGAGTGATCACGTTGTGGCTTACCTCCTCAAGATCATCTATTATGGTGTAACTTTAAACAAAATTTCTAATGCGATATATTGCCTGTGTTGTATGTAGTACTCAAAATAAATAAATAAATAAAAAATGACACATAACTGACCTTCCTTCTTTAATATGAAGTTTAATTAAAACAGGATTAAAGAAATATGGTTTAGATGCTCTTCCATGGATTATGTTTTGCAGATAAGTGAGATCGATGTAGAGATACTGTGCCCCTCTTATAACAGAAGGTCATTCTAAGTTTGTGCATTACCTCAGACACACAGTCTCTACTATCGGCCTGCAGGACTGTTTTCAACGTACAACTTAATTTGTTTTTGCTACTGAAATCACCTTATGTAACTTCCAGCTGTGAACGCCCGACACACAGGGACATCGTGGTGAGAATTACATTGAAAAGAAGCGGCTCAGTGCTACAATAAGATCTCTGACATTTGTAAACAGGGACACCAAAGGCACGGTGGGATTACAGTGGAGGAGAACAGACCCAGAGAAGCCACTGTGAGGCTGGAACTGTAGTACTGGGATTGATGACTTCCTCATATAGTGGTGTTTGGAGCAGAACGTGGTCATTATTGCTACGCATGATACAACATAAAACCACCTATTGCATTCAGTTATATCAATATCATGGGCATTGAAACAAACGCATGCATAAATGATAGCTATATTTAAATTATTATTATTATCATCAGGACTGAACCCAGGGTGAATCAGGATTAAGCGCTAAATCAGAAGTGCCTGCGATCCAGAATACACACTTCTCCCCAGATTTACATGGGCATGATTGACAGGTGGACTAGCCAATTGGGGACATGCATGGTCTGTCTGTATCGGAAAAAAAATACACGAAAATAAATATCACAGGGGGCTGAAAAACATTGTAGATTTCTGCAGAATCAGTAAGCAAAGCACTAAACTCTGTTAACCTGAGGTGAGACAAATTTGATTTTATTTATAAAACATAGGTGACCAACGAGCTCCTTCGTTTCACATGTGCCAATACAGAGATGTCATTCAGTCGGTGTGCTAGTGGGTTTGGCAGGAAAACCCACTAGCACAAGGGCTACTTCAAGATTAGCCAGACAACACAGGTGCAATACCACTCACTCAGATTGTCGTTAAGACCATTTTCATCCACGACTATTAATTACTGATACAACATCTGATCATTGTTGTTTTAGTCCTGTGATCTGATTCTACAGTCTAGTGGTTGCCCAAATGAATGGCAGATCAAAAACCGTCAAAAAAAAAAAAGTCAAATATCATGTGGTGGCCAATGTATTAAAATACAAATATTGATCACATTAAACATGACTTGATTTTGATGATCTAGAATGTTTCATTGTTGGCAGTAAATGTGTCAGGGGACAGACATTATAGAGTCAAAGCTGCTCATAATGATGACACGCATTTCCCTGACATAGGCTCTCAACATGAAGAGATGTCATTACCATGCAGCGTATGTGCATGTGTATATACCTTAATGGGAGTTGCACAGAGCTGTAGCCCTGCCTGTCTGCATGGGTGACAGCACCTCAGGGCACCCATGGGAGAACTAGAAGTCACAAGTGTCACAGCTGTGCGCCAATGCAACTGGGCTCTTTTTTCTTAATATTAACAGTCACTGTATGTCCCGACTGTCCCCAGGGGGCGCACACTCTAGCCCACAGGCACCTCAAAGTGGAGAGGATCACAGCTGGCCCTCAAGTATCCCGCTGTATGATGCTATCAGCTTAGAAAACAAATGGGAAGATGATTGTATAAAATGAGTTTAAGACTGTTACTAGAATGATGGATTGCCTGAAAGCTTTATAGCGTTTATGTATAGCAGCAGAGCGCCGTACCAATTAACTAAGAAGATGTGAACTATAACATCATGTGCAAGCAGAACCACAATCTACAAACCTCTAGCATAGTTGGGCATACATTTCACAATTTCACAATACTGTATGTACAGATATACTGGGAACACATCGATGCCATTTAACACAAAGAACTATCTAATGCATTTTTATATATATATATATATATATATATATATATATATATATATATATATATATATATATATATATATATATATATATATATATATATATATATGTATGTAAAGAATAAATATATAACAAATTATGATCTAAAATGTCTGTAGAAATACTTGCAAAATGCAAATGCCTTCTTTTGAGAACATCAATATTCATAATAGAGCTCTTTTTAATACTGACACCAGTCTTCAAAACACCACTGAGTTGACAGATGATGTGAATTTCCGAAGTAAAGGAAAATTAATGAACAGAAAATGAAATACAACTTCTACTTTATATGCCCTGGTACATCCCTCCCTTTTATGGGTTAAACACATACTCAATATAAAATATTTAAGTGGGATTTTCAGCAAAGACAGACTAGTCCAATGATTAGCCTGTAGCTTTTAGAAGTGTTAACATGAGTCACATTTTTCTGAGGGTGAAAACAAACTTGTTAAGTCCTCCGTATCTGGATAAGACCAAGATGTTTGTATTAATAGACACGTTAGGCTGGAGATTTCCGAACTTTAGCAAAGATTATAGAGTAATTGAAAGTATGAAGCCAAGAAAGCTGGGCTGAATGCTAAATAGATTTTTATAACGCATTAGCACACAGGAGCCCTGTGTCTAATGATGCCCCTGTAGACTGGAGTGTTTTTACTGTAACCCACCTTTAGTCCCCACAAACACTTTGTATATTATTCATGACAGTCAGGTCGATGTGCCGAGGGGATGAGCGTGCACTGCGCAACATGCTAATTAAAAGAGAGAAGGTTGTTCGTCAATTAGTTTAACTATTTTGGCTGAAATGAAAAGGGGAAAACATTTGTGGGGCAAAGAAGCCATGAAGCAGGTTGGCTCTATTTTGCAATGGCACTCCAATTTCCCCCATCAATTTAAAACATGTGCAGTAGTCAAAATCCTAAGCTGGTCCTGACAGAGCTGAGCTCAGGGTCAGGAGACAGGTCCACAGAGACCGTGTGGCAGCTGCCCACTGCTCCTGACAGGCTGCCCCAGTGAAATCGAGGGATGGGTCAAATGCAGAGGACAGATTACCCATAGAGATCAATAAAGTGTACCTTAAGGAAATAGTACACATATATAGTTTTGTAAGTTAAGTAGTCGTTCCCGCTACCAAGCTGAGACCAAGCAAAAAATGAATAATGCAACAAACCATAAAGTGTTTGTCTTGCCACACAATGTATGCATTATGCAAACACAAAATAAGTACAGTGCAAAACTGTGGTCCTCTTGGTCTTTAAGAACAATGCTGCCATCTCCCTTTGCCTTGGACATACCATGTTCTTCAGCATAATCTAAAGACATGTGTCTCTACATAAGTGCCAGGCTAACCTTTCATCATGAATGTAACAGGCTCATGCAGTTTATGTTAATAAGCCAATTAGCCAGCTCTGACTGCAGCTGGTTTATCCGCAAAAAAAAAGCAAGTAGACAGCTACAACAAAGTCCTTAGTCTGCCATTGTCTTCGATGATTTATAATTCGGAGGTGTAGATCTGCCCCTGTAATCACTGGGATATACACAAGCACATGCAGGAATGAAAGGAGAGCAACAACACAATGTGTCGTGTAACAGGGTGGCTTATGATTAGAGTTCAGGAATTTGGGAGGAAAATAAATCTTCAAATTTGCATGATGTCTGCGTAATCCCTCAGTTGTCCAGGTGTGATGAGCTGGACAAAGGTTTTAGAGTGAAGATGTTTCACCATTCATCCATATGGCTTCTTTCAAATTTGCATAAAAATAAAAATGGGAGTCGGGTTATGAGTGATTGCAATTCATTACAAAATTATAAATTGGTGGTTCTTGGCTACAACAACAAATCCTAGGGGAGGGATTTGGATTATGGACAGTTAGAATCATACTGTAATGTGCTTTGTAGCCATGGGTTAATTTTCATCTGTTATCCCACATTTACTCTCACAAGCACACTCTCATTCACACACCAGTGCACTTCAACACTGCAGGCATGGTGTTGCCTAAGGACACAACGGCAGTTTGCAGTGGTCTAAGGTGGATTTGAACTAATATAGGTAGATGTCTTTACTTTATTTCTGAATGTCATCTTGTGCATTTGTTCACATTTGGCACTGGCCCAAAGAGTGCTGCAGTTACCAATTATTAAACAAAGTAGACTGCTCAATAATCTGTTTGATGTTGTTCACTCCAAGTTCATATGCACAAATATCACAAAATCTGATATTGTGTCTCACTTTTTACATTGTCCGCCACAACAAACCCTTCCCATGTAAGTAAATCTGATGAGGGAGACTGAATGCATTGGCCCAGACAGGTAATCACATTTGAAGAAATGAGATGACACAAGTGGTTTATCTCTGCATTAAGAAGAGCTTCTTCACCAGACACAAAGTGCATCTAGATACACCACCACGCCTCCAACTTTATGTTACCGCAAACCCAAATTAAACGCTGATTTCTCTAGTGCTTGGAATCACTCTCACTGTTCTACTGATGTGCGTCGTGACCAGCTAGACTCAGCATGCAGCGTGTAGCCGTCCAATGCATCGTTAATGGGAAACTGGCTTTCTGATATGGCCATGTTTTGAGTTGAAAAATTATTACGCTTGGATGCCGATGTTAGATAAGTTTTCATATGTGTTCCTTTAAAATCATTCATATATATATATATATATATATATATATATATATATATATATATATATATATATATATATATATATATATATATATATATATATATATATATATATATATATATATACATATATATATACGCGAGAATATACCTACCCAAATGTGAGCTAATATACCTACCCTACAGCTATGCCCAAATTAGACATGTAAACTTTTGGTCATCTACATGTCGAGCAATTACCAGGGTGCTCACCATTGGCACTAGGGTATAAATGACAATTAGCCCCCTCCAAACCAAATTCCAATTATGGATCTTATGCACATATCCATTGTGGTTGCTTAGGAACAGTGCCTCCCCCCTCCTGTCACGCTAATGCTGTGGCCCCAATGACATTTTTGGGTTGCTTGTTTTATATCACCCCCCACGGTTTAATCAAAAAATGTACCTATGCTCTGTGTTTGCTCTTGCATTTCCTGACATTTTCCCACTATCTGCTTCTCGTCTGAGTTGACTAATTACGCCGCACATTAATAAACATCACTATGATTAGGATCTGAGCAGACACGGTCCGATAGTGCATTTCCATTTTGGGATGCAGTGAAGTTGTTGTGTTGTTTGCATTGTTTAGTTATAATTGAAATTCCATATGTATTACCGCACAAATGGATGGATTACATAAGATAAGTTTATTCCCTTATTTAGACAAAAAATACATTTATATACACTGCTATATCCAGACATTCATTCACACTCATTTCTTCTTAGAATGCTTGGAGATTATATTACATATTTTTGCTCGCTCAAGCAGGTATACGACAATGCCTGTATGTTTCAACTCTAATTATATCCACAAACTTAATTATTTTACCGTTAGGCGAAACCGCTTTTGAGCAACAGCGGGTAACATATTACAACTCCGCAATTTAGTTTCAGATCGCACAGACCCTATTACAACGGATCAGTCTAATATCAACAAACTGCAAATGTGTGTAGAGTGACCTCTGACACTGGCCTGTAGTTGGTGTTGAATGATATTTTAGTGCAACATGCAGTGAAGGAGATTTGTTCCATTTGTGATGATCTGTGATGGGTGGGAATATGTACTCACCAAATGTTGCGGGGAGTATGTCTGAAGGTCACCTTTCAGCAGAACAGGGCCGTGTGGTGTCCATGTAATCTGCTGGGGATGAGCACTTGTCCAGCGTTGGCTTAACCATTGTCACTGTGAGGGCAAAACAAAACAACAGGTCAGAGAATGAATGGGTCAAAAACAGTACGGCTAAATGAGGAAGGAAAAACATTTGTGGTGTTGTGAGAATGTAGAAATCCCACAATCTCACACAAGTTGTATCTAATTTCTTATTAATTTGTACATTTTCATACTTTTTGCTCTGAGAAAAAAAGTTTTCGGTAATCAAGGTAATCAGGTTCCAACACCCTGTTTTACACATGTGAATCAGAGGAATAGAGTATGTGAGGAGGTTAGCCACCGTTCCCTGCTGGAGAGTATCTGTCAAAGGGAAGAATGGCATGTCTTCATGTCTAGGGAAGTCTTGATGCCTTATATAGTCCTGGTCTAGTATGAGTTGCTGCAGCAAACTGGATCAGGCCAAGGGCTATGGAAGCAGACCTTATGAGAGCTCATTAGATGAGTCTTTAAATCTACAGAGACAAATATGAATGCATTATACAAAATGGGCTGCTATTAAAAATAATCTAAAGTAAAGGAGCGGTTTCCAGAATATGAAAAGTGACTATTAAAAACCTGCGCTTTGGAAGGTTTCATGAGAAAAGTGAGATAATGAGCTCACTGAGCTACATGTCCATAGCAGTACGGTGCCTATACAGTAGGTTTTAAGGAAAGAACATACACTCCAAAGGCCATTTGAAACAATATTTCTAATGGGAACTTGTGTGACATTTCCGATACGCAACATGCAGCGCAGGTACATTTCTCAGTATTGGCATTTTCTCTGTCTTTCCTAGACTGTGTTTGCAAATTCAAATGTATTATGTACGACTCAAAAACAATTCACCAGTTTGCCTGCCATGGTTTGTGAGAGGTTTCCTGACAGGAAGGAACACTTCATCCTAATACCGATGACCTCAGTGCTCTGAGCTTCAGCTGAGTCTGCAGGGCCTCCTCAAGTGGGCCATAAACGGAGCCCCAATGAGACAATCAGCATTTTTAAGTTTCCTCTCAAAGTCTGTGATGAGGTAGGATAAGAGGTCTCATTTGCATATTGTATGAAAGAATGAGAGGGTCTTTCCCACAATCATATAAAATGGCAATTCCTATGACTGTAAATGTGAAAGTATAAAAGCTCATTATGAACCTGCAAACTTGTGGCACTCCTGTGAAAGAACTGACTGGGTTAGGAGTTGGCATAATGTTTGTGCAATAACAAAAGTCTCAAGCACAAAGCAAAATGGTGAGAGGGGGAAGAGTATTTATGGTTAATCAGCAGCATGTGCTGTACAGGCAACAGTGACAAAGATGTGATGCTATACAATGTAGGTGTCTACTACTACTACTACACATATTCACATGTCAACAAAGGTAAAACTTTTCACACTAAAAACACCTATGGCAATATTTGACTTTTCAATGTACCAGTACAGTAAACCTAAATTCCAAGTCTATAATGCAAACATTTATAGATTTGCCTTTAAATAAATCTGAGCCTCCCTTTTTTCCATGTTGTACAACTGTTAAAACATCACATTATCATCTGTGTAACCCACTTAGCAAAGTTTTGTCTTCCCCACACGCCCTCTTTTCTTGTTTATGCGTAAATGTACCAAAAGCAATGATCCATACTGCTTCTTATGGACTCATGGCTTGTCTATAAACCTGCGGGTGCCAGGGAAAGCTATCACGGGGATATTTACACACAGCGGAAAAGTCATAGGGGAGTCTTACTACCCCACAGAGCGGTAAGAGATACAATCTACCACGGATGCGCCAGTTACACTCAAGTTTGATAGGTTAGATTATAAAGATCAGACATAAACCACTGCAAAAAATCTCTTGGCTAACCGTCTCTCTTCTCAATTTACACTACTCCTTAGCGCTGTCACATAAATCGCCTGCAGAATGCACTGGACGAGAATGCGTTGATATCGTCATCATTCTTTCCTTTGAAGGCCATGTAAGTGAGAACAACTATAAAACAGATAGGATTGATGCATTTGGCGGATTTATGTAACACATTTGAATTGGGGTGAAAAATATTTTGGGGTGAAAGGGCAGATGTTTACTGTTTTAGATTTTATTATGTGAGTGTTCTATCTTTGTTTGACGGAAAAATGTTCCATGATCCTAAATGCTTACAAATTATGACTCTGCGTTCAACCACCT
Organism: Periophthalmus magnuspinnatus; assembly: GCF_009829125.3. Classification (NCBI taxonomy): domain Eukaryota; kingdom Metazoa; phylum Chordata; class Actinopteri; order Gobiiformes; family Gobiidae; genus Periophthalmus; species Periophthalmus magnuspinnatus. Next base: position 1,389,392 of record NC_047140.1, on the reverse strand, counting down.
GCTTGTAAGGGCTTCACGAGTGCCTCTTCGTGCCTTGAGGAATTGTCTCCCGGATGGCTTTTTCCTGATGAAGAGATTCGCTATATTGTCTCCAGCTGCGATACGGCATACCAGGATGTGTAGGAGTGTGTGTGCCTGCATGCAGGAAAACAGGACAACGATAGGCGTACAGTGAGACCCCAAAGGGACATTGTGTGTGTGTGTATGGCTGGGTTGCCTTTGAGATGGGAGCCAAATTCATCCTCTTATTGGTGACATACATGGAGGTGCTCACTTGGACGCTCTCCATCTGCGGCTGCTGATAAGACACCGGACACCTCACGTCCAGCGGAAGGGCGCCATTGTGTGGGAATACTGTGTGATTATTAGACACATTAAGATCGGCTCAAATCATTTCACTTCATGTATGCCCTTTCAAAGACTGAGGAGGTGAATATAAAGATTTCTATAAGAACTCCAACAGCTCAGTTCCACTTCATTTTCCCTTATATAATGCAATAATCACTATGGATTTTAGGGTGAGTTCAAGGATTTTCAAGCAAGCTTCGGCCAACCATGTGTTTGCACAGCATATTTGGGTCGGCTTGTCTGAATTAATTACATTACATTCAAAACCCCTGTATTTTGGTTCATGCACCAATGATTTAATAAAGTCCAAAATATTCTTCAAAATGATGACTAAGCAGAAAATATATAAAAATGAAAGCAGCATAGATGATCTGTTACTATCGGCAAAGTTTTCTTGTATGGTTGAGCTACAAGTCACATGTTTAAGGTAAATTCAGGTAAGTGAGATTGAATGGAAAAAAATAAAGCAAAACAGTAAATACTTGTGTGTTGTGCAAATGTTTCAACAAAGTCTGCATAAATGTTCAAATTTCAGGGGAAGCATTGTGATTTTTCTTTAATTCCCAACATTGATTGCTGATTCTTGCTTTATTAGAAAGACAAACACACAACTTGCATTTCAGATCAATTTTAAACACTTTGGGGTTTTTGTTTTTTTTTTGGTTTTTTTTGTAATTCCTCTTGGATGTGAATAGATAACCTACATACTGCACTTTGAACTCCTTTTGTTTTTAATGTTTTCTGTATTTATGGACTATGCTTTTTGCACAGCACTGAGGGCAGACAAATTTCCGACGTGTGGGACAGTAAAGTTAATCTCAGTCTACTGACTGAACACTTGTTATGTATAAGCTATAGTCAAAAGCTTCTATCATATTTACAGTTATTATGCAGCTAATTTTTCTCCTGGGGACCCTGAAAGCCTCGCAGTGGACAGGCACACTGTTAATTGGTTTACACATGTCGGCTGTGGGACTCAATCGCAGCCTATCAAAGCAGCCTGGGAGCAGCTTGACCGAAATAAGAGCCTTAATCAGAGCCGTACCCAAAGCCCACATTGTCCCCTGGAGGAGTCTCGGTAAAAGGGAGCAGATTTTTAATGGCACACCTCCCTAACTGGAAGTAGTATCCATAAACATTTGCAGTCACAGTGGACCACCAAATTATTTATAAGTCACAACAAACATGTATCGCTGAGATAAACAGGCTTGATGTTGCAGTGGGCATAAAAGAAGGCGATGATCTGAGTCAAATGAACATCAAGTTATAAATGTATCTGCAATATCTGAGCCCTACTTGGGATCAGAGCGGAAAAACCCGTATGCTGCGTATGCTGGGGTGAGGCACTTTAGTCTTGTTTATGGTTGGGTAATGGGCAGGAAAGTTTTTGAAAAAGTCCAATACATTTTTATCACATTTGGGTTTCAGTTGGAACAACATTTGGATAGATTTTTCATAGCTGAGAACACAACTTTATAAACTATTGATGTACTTTTTTCTTGTACGAGGGGCATTCTATGAAATACTAAATGTATCAATTTTTATTTTTTATTTTTTCAGTGAAGGTTAGGGACAAAAAATACCCTTTTTACTTCCTCTATATATATCCAGACTGACCGTACAACTTTGGTGGCAGAAGAAACTACTTTTCTACACTCTATGCAGTCTTGTGAGTGTCCACAGGGCTGGAACAAGTGAACCAACTGATAACAACTAAGCGATTATTGAGATAATTGCCAGCTAATTCAGAAATCAACTATACACAGACTCTAAAACATGCCATGAGCTGACAGAAGATTGAAATACAGTCCATGGGACATTAAATGGGTACAAGGGGAGCTTTTTACTCTCACACACCTGGGATACTGTCCCGAAGAAGTCGGACTGCAGATGGTGCTGTTGTCCTGCCTCCACCAGTAGAAAGACAGTACCAAAACCTGTTTAAATCAGCTGACTGGACTCATCACACCAACATCACATGACCACTCTGAGAAAGTGGTAGTGAGCTAGTGAGCAGTCCAAACTGCCTGAAAAAAATCTATTAAAATTAATTATCGGAAGACCAGATGAACCTCAGTTGGAATAAATTACCTTTCGCAATATAAACAACTAATCAATAAATCAATCATTGTTACACCTAAACTTTAACTTGGTTAATGTAGTTTCTATTAAAGGCACTAGCTTCATTGCAACATAACTTGTTCTATCTGACATGCTGCCTTTGTGCACCTGAACAAACCTGAAGTAGACCTCTCAATAGATTTACACCAACGGCTAAATGAAAGGAATTTATGAGCTGACTTCTGTAGAAATTATAACCCAGACAAGGGAGTACTGTTTTCCTTTTGTGCAGCCCCTGAAATTTTGTTAAACTGTCTGGCTGCAATATGTGTGCAGGTGGTATTGTAACAGGCCATATCATTATGACCACCTGTCTATTATCACATTTCCTGCTATACTTCAAATATGTCTAGTGCAGCACATTTCCTTTCTTGGAAAATATTTGGAAATCCCTTACCACTCTGGGAATATCAGCAAGCATTTTGCACCATGTTCTGCTCAAGACAATAAATCATCGCAACTGGGTCCAGTACACATTTGTACACATTTTTATGCCTGCCCAATTCTACTAATTGTAACTAGGAATGAACAAATAATAAATAAATAAATAGACTTTTACATTAATACAAGAAATTAATGCATTTCAGAATATGTTTGAAGAAGTCTTAACTGTTTTTTTAGCTGCTTTTATATTTAACAAGACCCCATTTGAAAAGCAAATATATATATATATATATATATATATATATATATATATATATATATATATATATATATATATATATATATATATATATATACCATTCAAATTACAATGTAGATTAAATCATAATATTTGTCCTGGACTATTGTTTTCTTTGAACTAAGATTTAAATTCTCATACTGCCTATTTTTTCTGACAATTGTGTCTGCTTATGATCTTTTGTCTGCCTGGTGCATAACTCTGATCTTGCATAATGCGATATTATTAATCTAACAAAAACCCCATGAACAAAACAGCATGACTGGAGTCTCGCTGTGCTTGTCCAAACTTTCACATAGGTAATAACAGCACCATTTGTCTGCCATCTGCTCTGTCACTGCTCCCTCACCATTCTGTGTCACCTTAATTGCTCTTGTTACAAACCATAATCCAAAAGTCAGAACAAATGGCCTAAATGTGGTGGGCTACTGAGAGAGAGGTGGTGCAGGGGTCCACAGTGTTATCACCATAACTACAGCTGATGATCTGAACATGCAATACTTCCTGTGAAATGAGCCTTAGCCCATGGAGGTGGACCAATTGGCAGGAAATGAGAGCAAATTGATTGAGGAGCAGATGGGAGAGAGGCAGCCAGTGTAAGCACACGCAAAGCTGCGAAGGAAGGAAGTCAAGATGGAAACAGAGCTCCGAAGCACATGACATAATAACTGTACGCGACAACAATCTGTGCTCTATGGGTTATAAAAGATATTGTGGAAGTTTTAAATAGAAATACACACAAGAGAACAACCAATATTTTAGAGCTCTATTGACCTATAATGGCAGATCAATTATTTTAGTAGTGTGATGTGTTAAACACTGACTTTCTGCAAGTTCATTTAAAAGTTCTTAAAAATAATCAAAATAAAAACAGTTTTACTTATAACTATTTTATACTGTTTACTTGTATTTTAAACTATTCCAAATAGCTTCTCCATCCTGATAGAGTAGTATGTGAACATAGGTCAATTTCATTATTTTTTGTCCTATAATGCAATGTAATCTTCCATCCATCCATCCATTTTCTTCCGCTTATCTGGGGCCGGGTCGCGGGGGCAGCAGTTTAAGCAGGGACTCCCAGACTTCCCTCACCCCAGACATGTCTTCCAGCTCCTCCGGTGGGACCCCAAGGCATTCCCTGGCCAGCCGAGAGACATAGTCCCTCCAGCGTGTCCTGGGTCTTCCCCCGAAACACCTCCCTAGGGAGACGTCGAGGAAGCATCCTGAGCAGATACCCGAACCACCTCAACTGGTTCCTCTTGACGTGTAGGAGCAGCAGCTCTACTCCGAGCTCCTCCCGTGTGACTGAGCTCATCGCCCTATCCCCCTCCCCGAACCGCCACCTTAACGTGGTGGAGGGGTTTGAGCACTCGAATGGGTTTCATGCCCCTGGTGGGGTCACCCATGACAAACAGGTCCAGGGGGAAAAGTCAGACTAAGACCAGTTCAGAAGTCCCACATGAGAAGTAATATAACGAGGTCAGGTACATCACCCGTTACCAGGGCCCCACCCTGGAGCCAGGCCTGGTGGTCGGGCCTTTCCCCACGGGGCCCGGCCGGACCCAGCCTGAAGGAGCTACATGGGGCCGTCCTCCCGTGGACCCACCACCTGCGGGAGGGGCGGGTGCAAAGAGATCCGGGCGGCAGTTGAAGGTGGCGGCCTCGACGACCGGATCTTTGGACATGGAGACTAGCAATGTAATCTTTATAAAATAAAAATTATTGGCAATGAGTGCTGACAAGCAACTTAGCAAATAATAAAACTCTATGAGCGCACTCTGATGAAATCTTTCCACCTAACAAGACAAGAGGAAACAGGGAGTCTTGATATTTGGCCGCATTCGTACATATCTTCCCTGGACTCCCACGTTTGTTAAATATTCACTTTCTAGGACGCAGTATTGCTCTGGGACTGTCGACCTATCACTCAATGCAATGTAATGTTTTGAATTCATGCACACTTATGGCACCAAAGGTCTGAGTGACCCAAGAACAGTTAGCATGAGAGCTATGCAGAAGCCTCCCAAGCCAAGCATTTCAGTTTGCAACTAGGGAGAGTAAACAAGCGGATGGGTCACTTGATCATTTCTAGACAGCACTCCCTTTTCAAATAGGTATTCAAATAGCTAGGGTACTTTTAAAAAAGTTTGTGTTTTTTCAGAGCATGATGAAAAGTAGCAATGGAAACTTACAATTAAAAAGTGAGAAATGTGCTCATATTATTAACACATAGCTAGCTAGCAGAAAAAATAGTTTGTTGTGGCCATTAAAGAAAATATATGTATGGAGTTTTACAGAAGGCTTTAGCTTCCCCTCGTTAACAAAAAAAATGCTATGAATTCCATGTGGCTTCTTATCTTCCTATACAGTACCGTCGACTGTAGTGGCAAATAGGCAGAAATGGTAATGTCTGCTACATAAAACCACTGTGACGTGTAATTATGTGTGTGGATTACAAGTAAAAAAAAACAATAAAGTACTAGCCACTAAGAGTAACTACTTCATGGTTAAGTGTTGTTTCTTGTATCAGTTAATATTATATTATTGAGTAGTGAGGTCACAGTATGGTAGTAGTAGAAAACATAGTCAGTATATATTCTTGTTGCACAATAGCAAAGTATAGCAATATTTTTTTTTTGTTTATTCGTTTGTTTTTCTTCTAATCAAATAGTACATTAGCACCTTGGGTTCTTTTTAAAGACGATACATGTCCAATCCTTTTTGACATTTCAGCTGATAGCTGCAAGCCATCTTCAGCCTAACGGACCTAGCAGGTCACTCAGACTGACCACGCCTCAGCCCGATGGTCTGAGGAGGAGGGTCCTAGGTGTGTGAAAGGAGGAACACTCCATTTTCTGATTTCAATTTCTTCCCTGAACCAGTGTTTGAACTTGTTGTTTTCCAATCAAATGACCTGTGCCTCGCCCCAAATCTCTAATGTGGTTATTTCTTTTACAGTGATCTAATATGGCAGATTTGAGATTTTCCTGCTCTGCTCTGTCTTTTTGTGCTCTGGTGAGTCGCCCTTGTTTCCTTCTCACATTCCTTTCGGTGTTATTTATTTATTTATTTTTATATGGAATCTCACAGATTGTGCTACATTTTTGTTCTTGTGAGATTTTATCTTTAGGGTGTACTCACTACTATCTTTGCTTTATTTATCACCTTTCCACGCCTACAGGACGTAACAACAACTGATATACCATAGGTCACCACCAACACAGGTAGATACATCTCCTATGTCTTTAAAAAGAACCCAAAGTGCTCATGTATAAAAGAAGACAAAATGAATGCTTTTGGATTACAAATAATACAAAATTTTAGAAAACTATGTTGAAGTCCCAATCAAAGTGCTTTATGGAGCGCTACATCAGATACAGCGTGCTCTTTTACTTGGGCTGATCTCACGTAGTCAGGGTCAGAAAATGTCCATTATTCTGCATTTGTCTGAGGGAGTTGCCACATAAATCTCTATGTGCTGTCAGACTACACTAGAATATCCCAAAAGCCCCTCCAGTCTGAAGAGTGAAATATAGCACGTCACATATTAAAATAGATTGATTATTAGCATAGCCGTCGTATAATCAAATAAACAGCCAACTGGGGAATAAAACGCAAATACATAAAAGTGCAATCAGCACTAAGGCTTGCTAAGGATTACCTTTAATAGAGCTTGTCCCACTTAGAAATTCTGTAAGCGCCATAGAGGGTAAAAATATAGGGAAATCTTCCATTGCATTAGATTCTTATTTGGGGATATTTGAAGAAGGCTGACTGTGGGAATTGCTATCAGGGCAGGTTTACATCAAGCTTCACGAAAATGAGAAGAATAAAAATGGGAATGTATGCTTCAACAATCTTCAAGTAGTAAAACTTTTCAAGATGCTGTAGCCAATATTAGATTATAGCTGCAACTGACACAACTGTTAAATGCATACAGTTTTTGAGAGATGTGTGTGGGGGTAAGAAAGTGTGTATACATGTATATACTTATATATTTTATTTATTTATTTTTAGGGCATAGAAATATATATATATATATATATATATATATATATATATATATATATATATATATATATATATATATATATATATATATATATATATATATATATATATATATATATATATATATATATATATATATATAAAAGAATTATATTGATAAATGTTAGAACATGTTTTAGGGGTTTAAAGTACAGGTACAAGATTTTTCTATTAAAAAGACAAGATATTTTGCTGATTTTCAGAGGACATTTTGATTTGACTCGATAGTTGCGGCAACTCAGATTGTGATTTTGAATACATTGTGATAAATTGTGCAGCCCTAAAATATGCACTAATACACTGAACTGAGAGCTCATATCGTAGGGAGAGCATCCTCTAAAATAATGCAGAATTAACAGATTGCTGCAAGAAACTAAATCAAGCCTTGTCTCTTTAAAACGCCAAACCCCAAACAAAGAAATCCATGTTTTACAGCACGCTCGCCTCCAGTAGCCCAAAGGTGGTGACTTGATTTAAACTCACTGTCTGCCTGGTGCCAGCTGCCATTATCAGACTATTGATCTGAGTGGAGAAGACAGTGTCAGGTAATGAGAGATCTGTGGGGGAGTCACCTCAAATTACTGTCAAATATGCTCATAGACAATGCCTTAAATAAACAGCTTGTTGAAAGAAGTGCAAAGGTCATGCGTCATCTGTGATTAGACCGTGAATCGTTATCGGCAGAGGAGTGCAAATTAAAAACCGGAACACGTTTTTGCATCATTAACCCTTCCGAGCAATAATGACCTTTGGTGTTCATTTGATCTCCAGTTTGGTTGAGCGCAGGAGTGAACTGGGGCTGAGGCGGTAGGTGGGTGGGTTCGCCCTTCTTTGATGTTCTAATGCTAAAATTCTTTTATCTCCCGTGAAGCGTTCCCCAGTCTGGGTCAGCTGTCCAAAAACTCAATTATAGCTCCTCTGAATGTGAGCAGACAGCACAAGAGGAGGAGACGGAGGCGTGTGGCATAGAGGCGCGAACAACACGCAGGGATGAGTGAAAATGATCAAACTGGTATTAGAAGACGTGCTCCAAACTACTCAACAAAAGCAAAAAAGATCATCTATCTGCACTTTTATTCGCGGAAAAGGATCAGGAGAAACAGAGAACTCCATTAGCACAAGCTTCTACCAACTCCTGCCCTGAATGTGTGATATCCTGCTGGTGTACAAATAGGCTCTAGCTCAAGTTCCTGTTAATGGCTAGTATTGATGAATAATTGAAGTGCAGTGCTTGACAAATGATGTGTATCCTTGCTGCACACAGTGAAATTCCTCAGCCCATTTACCAAGCTGCAATCCAACAGCGTTGTCACTGCGTATAAAAAAGACATAATACAGTTCCATAGACTGGGGGCGCTTGTGCACTTGGTCAAAACTTCACCAAGTTGTTTTTTCTCCCCCATGACGCAAGTTGCACCTCAGGAGGAAGGTAGAGAGGGGATGACAGAAGGCAGTCCTTGGAATATGTTCTATGTGTGTGTTTATGCATCTATAAGAAGGACACAGCTGCTGCTGGCAAAACTTCAGTATGACTTTGTGACTTGCGTTCCAGGTTGAGGTTTGTTAGTCTCTTTATTGATACAAATTTGCATCCTCCAATGTCGCTAGATCATAGGGCAGCCACAGTGCAGCACCCGGGTGCCAAGTTCACATTGTGAGCTAGGCTTGAGGAACAGTGCCAGAAAGAAACCCACCTAGACATGAGGGGAAGATGCATGATCATTTGGCCAAGAAAGATTGGCACCCATATATATGGAACATAACCTATGTAATTGTGAAGGAAGAGATTGCAGACCAGGTAGAGGGTTGAAAGAAGTTTACCTGATCAGATGGATGAAGTTACAGACAGCAGGCACATTTACATTATGTTTCAAGGGAGTTTTTCCAGTACTTATAGCCTAAAAAGGCACTATCTATAGAAGGCTGGTTCTGTAAGGACTTAACTCATTTTACATAATGTCCATTTATGATATATCATAAATGGATATATCACTGTTTACAGGAAGATGTAATACGTCACTAAAAGATACTTGCAGTCACTGAAAAGATGTAATACACGGCCGCTTGTCAACCTGAAGATGAAGAGCTGTGTCATGTAACCAAAGTAACAGGTTCCAGTGTGACGTCTTAAAATAAGTGTGTGTCACATTCTTACTGAGAATCAAAGTTCACCTCAATGTTTGTAACACATAGTATTCAACACAAGGTTTAAGAGTAAAACAAAACTTGTGCTTTCAACCTACATCAGAGTTTATATACTTTATAATTTATTTTATTTATTTATTTATTTTATCTCTTGCACTTTGCAATTTTTAGACACTAACTCTTGTCCTGTGGTCTGCAAAGGGACAAAGGGTCTTGTAGATAGCTGGTAGGTGCTCATCAGCTTAGTAGGGTTTGATATAATGAAATGAACGGTATCGAGTGATCTTATTGAACTTCATCATTTTGGCCAAATGCACCTCAGCAATAAGTTATAAAGAAGACAACAGAGTCAGATCCTGATATATATGTGTTAGCATGTGTTAATTCATCTATATCCTTCTAGCAAAATATCCTGTGGTACATCTTAGTGACCATGACCTGATGCAGTGCAGGCGAGGTGAGGAAGCAGAGGCGGCAGAGGAAGGAGAGGAAGAGCAGAGCCGCTTTTTACATTAGGCCTTTCATCTCGCTGTGGCCATTGGTCATCCGAAACACGAGAAAACTGACTCCTCGACTCCACGCTGCCTTTTTCCAATTCCATCTAGCTCAAAAGCATGGAATATGACAATGATATGAGACTCTTTTATTATGAAACAAGTGTAATAAACCATCCACGCACAAAGGATTTCAAGGGTATTGTCCCACTGCCAGTACCAACAAAAAGGATATTCTCGCTTTGCAAATCTTCCATCAGGGTATAAAAGCTATTTTGAACAGTCATCTCCTAAAGCCGTAACAGCAGTGAAATGCTTCCTGTTGTCCAAAAAGTACAAAATCCAGGAAAAGTTCAAGGCTACAGCACCTCACAAGTGCAAAGTGATAATAAATCTTCAATCCCTTAGTTTTAAAGATAACATATATATTGAAAAGGACTTGGACAAACAAACGGAAATAGAAGACGACAATCTTTCTCACACTTGGGTGACTGTGCTGTGGAAGCGATTGGACATGCATATGCTGGGGAGTGCATGTGTGCAGGAGGGATATCAGAAACCATGGGAACAGCTTCTTCGGCCACTTGTTTGTCTTCAGCACAAGTTATTTGTTCAGTTTGACCTTTTAATGCTGCACAAACAGGCGGTTCTAAACAGCGGGGGCTACCAAATCTTTACTGTGCCTCGAAAAATACAGGAAATCATCGCTGTATCAAAGTACTAGACAATAGTTACTGCTAATGAAATCGTTGTTAAGGCCTTGATTTCTTGCACTGAAATGGTCAGCTTAAGCTCCCGAGAAACCCAAATAGAGTTCCAATTAACTCTGCCAGTAGGCTTTTGTTTTCACTCGCATTGATTTGTTGCTTTGTTTGATAGCAAGGCTAGAAACACACAAACTAATCACTTAATTTTATGGAAAGACTTGTTGTAACCCAAGGAGAGAATTAAATGCCTCCGTTGTTATTTGAAGCTTTACTCATTAGGTGTAAGAATTTGTTTTGTGGGTTAACATTAACGCATTTTATGAACTATATGTAAAATCTCACAAAGAAGCAGGTGAATAAGCAGAGGGTAGGAAAATCCGTCTTGCAAATTATCAATGATATATCTTACTAGGACTGGAAGACTAATCTCAATTGAATCGTTCTGGCAAACAGAGCGTATTCTGCAAGTTTATTTTCTTTCTTTTTTTTGTAAAACTCCTCACTTACTTTGTACCTCAAACCTTTTGCAAATCAAATATTTTTGCCGAAATGGGACAGGGAATTGCACCACATTCTCATTTTCTTGCCCGAATTTGGTGGCCTGCATTGTCAAAAACCTTTAGCACTGCAGTCAATTTCCACTGATTCGTTTTTATATGAGATCAAATGCAAGAGGCCGAGAATGAACTCTGCATTTTGTAGAGGCGGAGAAATGGCTGTGATCCTGCGCTCCTCAGACATGCAGAGATGTGTTTCATTCAAATGTGGAACTGCGGGGCTTTTGAAGGAGCTATAAGTCTTTTGGAGTGCCCTGCTTGTTCCCAATTAGACTTTGCTCTCAACAAAACTGAGCAAAAAACTGAGACCTCAAATCCTGCCTCTGCCACAGGTGACGGAGCAGACAGGGACAAGTCAGTGCCAGCCCCAAACTGTCTTATTAGAAAATGTTCACGGTCCAGAGGGAGAAAACAAAAACAAGAGAAAAGTGGGCTCAAGTACGTCAAGGCAAACAGCTTCACAAAGTTAGCCGGAAGCTTTTAAGAAAAAAAAAAAGAAATACAAAAACATATACATTTAAAGAAAAATTGTTGGGACCAATCAGACCTGTCTTGTATTAAATGAAGCAGTCACAACGCCAAGCTTTCAGAGGCGTGACAGTATATACAACATTAGTGTGACAAGTCAGGACGAGGAGGTAAGAGTCAGTGAGAGGATACCAGCATTTTTAAAGTCCAGAACCAAAATAAACAAGAAGTACAATATTTGAAGAATTACAACTGCATAAACTGTAGCAGCTGGTTGCCATATTGTAATGAAAAATATGGTTATTCTCACATAAATGATTAAGAATGTGAAGTCTTTGTAACAGTCCATTCATTCTGTCACATGGCTCAGTTTGGCCAGTCACAATGCGTTAAATCCCCACAAAGAGAAAGGCAGTGAAGCGTCAGTATCAACAATGGTGCCAGCTTAATACAAGCATTGTGCTATGATCTGTCTCAGTAATAATTATAGTCTATTTTGTATTGTAATACTAAGTAGTGTTAGTATTTCTGTACATTTTTAAGGAAATCATTTGCTTTTAGAATATATAAAACATAAATAATAGCTTTTGGCCAAGAATATTAAGCATCTACCCCTAAACTAAAGGCTGATTTCAGTCCAGCGCGGCTCAACATAATAATTAAAAACACTGCCATTGTTAAATTCTTTGCTTTACAAAAACTTTCATTTGTACCATAATGTGTCGTCTGTTTATTATCGAGTCTGAGAATATCTGACGCATATGCAATAATATGAGGAGATGAAATTACACAAACACAAAAAGCAATCAAAACAGGATGCAACAGAGAGTGAAGTGTAAAAGTCTTGGTAGCGCGACCTCATCTCTGCCTACAGACAGAAGGGAAGTTTTCAGTTCTAATCTTCCACCACTTCTTTTGTTGTTTTTCTCCTGGATCAGTTAATTCCACTCCCAGTGACTGAGGGCTGAAAGTGACAGCACTGAATTAATGATTCATTACGCCCAGTGTAAGCAATAGCAAGTCACTGACAGAGGAAAATGGATTTACACACATCTAGTGCCAACCATGACATCTCCACTGCAATTAGGGAAACGCAAAACCAGATACCTTCAGAGGAAGCAGGAGCCGTGCCAAAAGTCTTGCTCACTTCCAAAAGCATTTGTGAGGCATACATCTTTGGAAACCTCAAACTATTAAAAAATACTTACAACATTTATAATCATTCATTATACATGTGATGTATTGCTAGCTCAGGCTTGGGGCTTTCTGCTAAATGAATTTTCCATTTTCCTCTGTTATTGTGCCAGTATCTTGAGTGCGTACACCTTATGTTGAACAAGAACTTTAAATGGGTTGTTAGTTTTGCGGGATATAAAGTGCAGGCATAAAATTTTCATGAACTAAAACAGTATTTAACAATTCAAAATGAAACATGCCCATCCAGGAACACAATGGTTTCTTGGGTCATTTTTCTTTTCTCATACTCAGTATTTTTCTTCCAAAAAAAAGTTACAATATAAATGTATAAATGTCTTAATCTTCAATGTCCGTGGTTCACCTCCAGGCGGTGTACTCAGCCACGCTGTGCAGATTACTCGTTCGCTTCTTGAGCTTCTATTTTCGGGAGAGTGTTGTTGGAGTTCTCAAATGTTATATCATCGTCTCCCTCCTACCTTCTTCTTCCCAGCTCTGCTTCCCTCTCTGCCTTTGTCACGACCTGGAGACAAGGCGTGTGTAAATTATTCAATTAAAATTCAGCTCTGTTAAGAGGAAAAGAGGAATGCCTGGCCAGAGCGTCTCCTTTCATTTCTTATGGTTTTTAAAGCCTGTAATATTGAGACACAGCCCACTTCTTTGCAACTTTCTCCATCGTGACAAAGGCCTGGCCAAGATTCTATTTAAAAATGCATGAAAATTTCTTTCAACAACAAACCCTTTGAGCAAAAAGGGGTTTGGTTTTATAAAGTATTCAGAGTCAGACACATCTGCTGATACACAGAAAAAAAAGTTATTCATGAATTTTTATCTACTGACATATGCATCTTATGGCCTGCAATGCTGCTTCTTCATCTGCTGCAACATGTTTGCTACATCTAGTTCTTCCAACCCTAATCTTTAAGATTTAATCAACATAAAATAAACACTATGCTAATATCAATATTGGTGATATTGGAGGATTTTATCAGTCAACCATGCCATGGATTGATATCACTAACGGCAAATCACAATTGTCAAAATAAGGTATATATTGTATATCAGGAGTTAAAAAAAAATATGTTGGACCAATCCTTAAAAAACAAAGCTACAGGGTTAGATTTTATGAGTAAAACCTTCTCGGGGAAACAGGATTTTCTTGTGTGCAATAATTTCAAGGACCAATTCACAGAAAGAGGGAGGCATGCAGAATCTGTTCTTTGAAAGCAATATTTAAAGGACTTAAACTTGAAACATTAACATTTCCTTTTGAGATTTTTGCTTTGACAGAAACTCATCCCTCCTGAATATGTATGAAGGTGCACTGATGCTGACAGATTATGACGAGGTTAAAACGGGAGGGCGAGGTCTGACTGGAGGTACAGGGGCGGCCCATCTGCATACGTCTCTCTGATGGATGAGCCAGGAGCAGGGATTGAGTGACCTCCCTGTTTAGACAAGCCATGCGTTGGGTCGAGCCCAATCCCTGTCATGGCCGCTGAATGATGGTCGCATTGAACCAGAGCATGCCCAATGACGCACCTCCGATAATGGCACTGGGGAATTCTGGCATCTCACTTTAGGAGGCATCTATCCAAACCAACGCAAAGGTGCCATGCGCTTTAGAGTATGTCAAAAGAGAACAAATGGATGATGTTGTCAGTGGTAGCACTACATTAGATAACACTTTTTTCACTGAGCATCTAAATAAATTGTGAGCGTGTTGGGTGAGAGGGGATTTGGCTTCCTCATGGCTCGCCTCCCGATGATGTTACCATAAGGAAATAGATTTTTGCTCAGACATCTAGACCTCCAAAGTCTGTACAAGTCAGAACAGAGCTAAATCAAATAAGTGAGTGGGAGATTTACTAAAGAGGAACAACAACGGAATCCCATAGCAACTCCAATGTCAAACCTGATTGAATAACAATAACTGCGTCTCTTTGACTTTGCCAGAATCTTCCAGTAATGATTGTGTAGTAAATAAAGAATTAAATCGCTGCAACTATGATTATCAAAGTCCTTATTTTCTAAAGGGAATTTAATTGTTGCTTAAATAATACAGGAAAAAAACAACTCAAAGTGTTCAGGCTTTGGCAGCAGCAATGTTTCCTAAACCTATTCAGCAAAACAAAGGAGTGCTGAAGTACAAATCCAGTGCACAACACCTTGAAAGGAAGCAGCCATCTGCAGATTTGTCATTTCATTTTCTTTATGCCTCTTTGGACCATTTCACACAAATACGAATGGATTTGTTATTCTTCAAGCCAAAGTATAAAAGCTTTTCTGTGAGCTCTAGTGTATTAAATTGTGTAAACCACTTAGTAGTACTTTGGAAGAGGTGGAAAGTAGCAAGTTTATTTTACTCAGCTAATTTGATGGACAAAGGAACACTGAAACATTCTGAGTGGTATCTGCATCCTCAAAAAAACATGATTCTTTGTTTCTGAGCATTTGGTGAGAAGTTTCTAATAGTTGTAGCAGCAAAAATAAAAGTTTAGTTTAGCTTATTCTTCATTTGTTGGCAACCACGTACAAATTCAATAATCTTCCCAAAAAAATGTGATTTGTACCATATTTATCTACTGCTACTTTCCATCTGCAGACCCTGGGCACGTGAACACACATTAAAATACACATTTTAACATAATAATTGTAGCATCTTACTTAATAATATGGAGAGCACACAGACTTTGTATTCCATGTTCTTGAAAAAAAAAAAAAAAAAAACTTTTTTGACAAGTTTTGCAACTGTGAATAAATCGACTGATTTTGATAGATTTGTGCTATATATTATGAGTATGATATTGTTCAGATTTCACACTGTAAACAATTTATAGAAGGATTAAAGATCAAAATATGAACTGATAAACCTGAATCCCACACATTTTAGAACATGTTTAAGCTACAGGTACAACTAGATTTTTCTACAAAACGACAGGATACTTTGTTGCAGAGAACCTTTTATTATCTAAATAACTGCAGCTTTTGTGATTTGTTAACTGCACCGACTCAAATTATGATTTTGATTCAACTGCGATTAACTGTAAACTCTAACTCCAGTGCAGATTTTGTATTTCTCAGCATCTTGGTATCCCTAAAATTTGACCCAGTTTCGCAGTGCAGTAGATGGTCAGAAAAGCTGAACGGCGCAGTCCTGATTTGACAGCATCCTTTACAGGAAAAACTCTAATTCTGCTTCAATCAGCATATCCCAAGGCAGCGCGTTGACAAAGTGTATCTGGTAAACAGCTGCATCAGAGGCATCTGTGCCCGAAATGTGTTCACAGTAAATAACCTGATTAGAACACAGCCACAATCCCACAGATTTTGTATTTTTCTCCTCAGCTACTCCCTGGTGCATTCACATATGCAAATAAGTACCAATTCCACACCCACGGGCCGTAAAGAGTCAAAACATGTCAGCCAGCTATCCCCAATACGTCTCTGGAACTTCTCAAATATTCCCAACCTCTTACTTCTTTAGTGACACGCTGTTTTACGTATCCCTTTAAACACTTGAACCAAATTAGTCTCTTGCACATTAGCAAGACGACTTGGAAACTTGAAGCTCAAACGCTGGCTCGCAAACAATGTAAATAACCTTAAGTTTGTAACGTCCTGATTATGATGTATGGCAAGTAAGTGGTGTTCTCAAGTGCACAAGCAAAATAAAGGGGAAGGGGTCAATATAAGAGCATGGAGTCTCTCAAAGTGAACTTTATATATATATATATATATATATATATATATATATATATATATATATATATAGACACAGGGTTATCCAGTTTCCCTCAGGCTTTTTCCGGAAGCCAAGGCTTAAGCTTATTTTGAATGGCTTCATCAAAGAGAGATGAAAAATGGTATCTATTAAATGAGATTATTGTAAGTAGCTTTAGTGAAATTAATCTGGATAAACAAAAAGGTCAAAGAATAGGGAGGAAAGGCTATGTTAGAGCTTACTCGGGGTCACCCACGAGAGAGAATAGAGTAACTTAGAATATTACCAGAAACAGGCGTGTGTGACCGAGCAGATGTAGGTCAATTTCATCTGTGGACCTCAATGCAATCAGAAATCAATCAGGGCATGCATTCAGCACAGAGGAGAAAATATCGGAAGCTGTTACTCGTCAACGTCAAGAAGACTATGTATGTGAGATAGGCAAAGCACATCTGATTCAAATGCATGGCAATAATGCAGTCAATAGCCTGGTGGACAAAAATGCTCTTTCTGTGTTTTTGCTACAGCACATGAATTACACATGAAGGTTAAGGCCCCTGTCATTTCAGATGTTCCTTTATGCTGATCATGCAATGTATATTGGCCTATGGGGATATTACAGAGAGCACAGAGAGAACCCGCAGGTAAAGCAGGAAATGTAAATGTCAGTCAATCTTTCCATATGAGAAACAGAACTGAAATGTAAACTAAATCTCTTGTAGTGGTATATGAGTTGTCAAGTTGCCAATGAATCATACTCTGCAAAGCCATTTTATGTACAAATGCCAAAATTTGAACACATTTGCATTTGTATAGGACTAAATGTTTTGGTTATCACAGTCCAATTTAACAACAAAATATTCCCCTATATAATACTGAACATTAAAAAGTAGATGTTGAAGAATCATGTTACATTGTTAATGAAACAACTATGCAGTGAAACTGTGAAACTCCAGAATCAAACATTAGACACTAAGAAATGTGAAAGTTTGGGAATATTGTAACTTTCTGTACCATTAGCTTAGATAGTGTAGTTAGAGCCATGAAAGAGCAAACTGCACCTTACAGTCTGTGTAAACACATCATCAGCTGTGCCACTTCTCCAAAGTTCTGTTTAAAGAAGCTCCTAAACAAGCGCTAGCACGGCTAACATGGCGCCTCCCCCACAACCCCTGCCAGCTTTGCTACTGCTATAGAGCAGACATGGCTATGGGTATGCTTTGTTTGCCACTTTCTTTTACGCCAGTGATTTAGACTTCATAAATCAGCCCTTGTATTTGTAATGTTTACATTGTGCATTACAATGTCTAACAACAAGCTTCCCTGACCAGCGGTTTGGATGTATATGTAATAAATATGTCTAGTATAGGTTGTGGTTACATTTCAATGGAACACAGACAGGGATCCGATAAACAGTTTCCTTTTGGACCAGCATTCTCCTGCCAAAAAACTTTTATATGGAAACATGCCAGGCATCCATCTTTCTGCTTTGCTTCTGGCCTGCGCTTCATCCCAGATACAACATAGTTACTTTTAAGACTCGCTTTGGCCGCTCCACCCTTTCTCCCCATCTCTGTAATACCTTGCAATCTGTTGATTTAAATTGAATGCGAAGCTACAAAAGCGCTTGTACAACTTTCCTGCTGAGAATTTGCCACGATAAGGCTTGTGCCCGCGGTTTGTTTTTGCACAAGGCTTGCCCGGCTGATAAGGAGGAAAAACACACATGATTGGACCCAAAACTTACCTCGGATCATTCATGCTTTTGCACTCCAAAGTTCTTTTCTTTTTCTTCTTTTTTTTATTTTTATTGTTTTTTTTCAAACCCACACTTTGCACACATTCCTGAGACGAGCTCCAGATGATTATCACTCAGCTAAATGGAATTAATCCCGCGGGAACTGTTAGCGCTTACACCAATTCATTCTCAAAACTCTTCAGGCCAGATGCCAATGAGGAGAAGGTGTGAGTCCAGGAATCACAATCTGTTTTGACGGCATTCTCTGGAGTGGTTTTAAATTAGAATGTTGTGGTACATGCTTATAAAAGGTTAAATACTGCTGGATTTTGCATATCTGTTGCATGAGTTGTTATTGTAAAATGTAAATAGAGGATTGATGTTGTCAACTGTGTTCATTCTATGTGTACTTCTGTATGTGACTGCAGTCTTATCACTAATTTGCTATATCAAATTGTGTACCTTCATTGATTGGCTGCCACTTCGACTCTGAGTCACTGGTTGTCCTTTGTAGTTACAAAACAAGTGTCCTTCCTCTTACACCCACCCAGAGCTGGTGTGATTGAACAATGCAGAATCGAGAGTCCAGGATAGTGACCGAAAGACAACATGTGCTTGGGTGATGCTTTAACCAATGGAAGCACCAGTTGCATAATTGAGGAGTTATTATTAGTAAGTACCGTGCAAATATCTATTTCTAATCACCTTTTAAATATTCTGTTTTTGCTGCTGTAATTGCATTGTAAACGAAATATATGCTGGCCACTGTTACCTTTCACAGAAGAGAATGGAAAACTGCACATTACTGTAATAATGGCACACTGTAATATTCTGTGTACATTTCCAGCACTGGTAAATAGATTTCACACTATGTAATAATGACTGTCACTAGCCTACTACTGAACAGGTTATGAATCATCCGTCACATCATCAGAAACACCTGTTGATTCATTTCCATTTCTGACACACATACAGTATCTTCTTATTGTTGCCTCACTGTGTCTGCTAGTCCCAATTTGGAATTCTCCCAAAAGCCCAGAAGAAGTGTCTGCCTCTGTTTTGGATTTGAACCTGAGCTGGTAAACATCCAAAGTAATGAGCCCGTCTCTTGTTTGCAGGTTTGCAGCCAGGATTGCAAATTGGTGCGAACCCCCATTTCCATAGCGTTTGAGCTGCCTTATCTGCTGCCATGTTGATGTCAGAGGAGCAACCTGACTCTCGGCCCGCGGCTCTGTGCCTTAGTGACTTGGATTAATTCTCTTCGTCAGACTTTAGCCAGAGGGCCGACTTCTACATCGCACTCTCGTCTGGTACAAGTCCCACCACTCTCTGCCTCCTTCTCAAATGTCATTCACCATGGAAAAAGGAGGAAATACTAAGACAGGTGCAGCTTTAAACTCCCGAAAAGACCTACAATGTCACCCTTGCACCTGTTCCTGCAAAAGAAACTTTGAAATCCATATATCTGGGGATGTTCCACTTGGATCACTTCTAAACATAGCGTTTCATCTTACTTTGGTGTTTGACATTGTGTATATGATATTGTTACAGTGATGAGAGAGGTGCAAAGAGGGGATTACCAAGCAAAGGTGTAATGTAAACATGCACTAGAGGAGACAAATATGACACGTGAATCAAGCTATAATAAAACACAGCTGGGTAAATAAATAACTGCTCACACTACTGCTGATTGCACTATATGTCATAAAAGCAATTCTCATAAGAATCTAATGTAATATTCATATACAATTTACATTCACGACCAGCGTCTTTGTTAATGGCTTGTTGCATACTGTATATTTTGTAAATAAATGGTGGAGTTGACAGCATACTTAAACAAGCAGCTGAAACAAAATGAACACATTTGTGTAACTATATTTTCGATAGCATTAAACAACTCCCAAAGCACTGCATTAATGAGTTTGTTTTGGTAGAAAATAACATTTCAGTGCAGATGAGAAAGTCATTAGTTTAATTATTTTCTGTTTCCACAACTGCCAACTTGGTAACAGCAAACAATAGCTATCAAATTTTGAACATTTTGTTGAGGCTGTGCACATTTCTATATATATACAGTTGAAACCAGAGGTTTTCTCACTGTCTGACATTAAATCAGACTAAACTTTTCCTGTTTTAGGTCAGCTAGGGTTACCAAAATAATTTCTATTTGCTAAATGCCACAATAATGAGAAAAGTTTTTTTAGAAAAGTTTTTTTTTTTTTTTTTTTTTTTTGAGAAGTGTACATACAGTAAGATTACTGTGCATTTAAACAATTTGGGAAAACCCAGATGATGTCATTGATATTGGCAACATTTGAGTTAATTGGAGACACACATGTGGATGTATTTGAAGCACACCTGAAACACACTGCTTCTTTGTGTAACATCATGGGAAAGTCAAAAGAAATCAGCCAAGATATGAGGAAGAGAACTGTTGACTGGTTCATCACTAGGCTCATTCTTAGGTGCAATTTCCATATGCCTGAAGGTGCCACGTTCATCTGTCCAAGTAATTATACACAAGTATAAACACCATAGGAATGTTGAGTCATCATACCGGTTAGCTGCGTAACTGTCGTCATGGATATGTTAGTGCCTTGCCGAGAATGTTTCATAGTATAGAAACCTCTCTATCCCCCTAGTGACAAATATGGTGCCACATGGCTAAATTTGCTGTTTTTCAATTATTTGGGATCACGTGTACTGAAACAAATGGGTAGATAAGACTGATGCCATAATGTGTAAAATCCCATTTGAATCAAACACAGGTCACCCACTATAACACACTTTTTTTAATAAAGTGCACAAGAAATGCCACCAGACATCTTGATCAATGGTATTTAATGCTGATGTCTTGCATTCAAACTAATGTGAAATTACCAAAACATATTTACATTCACAACTGGCTAGACACCATCAGCGGAGCAACAGACCTGTAAAAGTAAGGTTGTCAGTGTGAAAACAAACATTCCCCAGTGTAGCGTGCAGACATGAATAAATACAAATGCGTAGCACATTAATTTACTGATCACTGGAGTCAGTCACACTCATGAAATCAATCCATCTCGCCGCAAGGCATCAGCACTTTTATGTAAATTGCCAGACTTGCCTCTGTAGACTCGGCCGACGCAGCATGTAGGTTAGATCTTACACACGCTCATACAAAGTGTCGTTTTGTACAGAAGCTTAAGCCAAATCTTATCAAAAACCCAGCTGGCAGCAACTCCGCGGTGAAATTACCTCAACAGGTTGGCACAGCAGTTAATCAACACCTCTAAGTAGCACGAAAACCCTAACGTCACCCTCACCTGTACACCCAAAATGATCTTTTTAACAAACTCTGACGAGACCATTAAAAAAAAATAAATTCAGACTGTTATAATATTGAGAGACAAAGAGAGAGCAGTTTTTTGAAGAGACTGTTGACCCGAGTTAGAGGTACAAGGTTACAGAAGTAGGATTATGAAAGCTTCCAAACTGTGCCTATAGCGTACAGGCTTAAAAGACAATCACCTCGCTTTGAAATGCACTTGATGAGATACTTTTCAAACGGGAGAAGTCGACAGGCTGAAGCAAACAAGTGATCAAAAAGAGGCAGGAGACATCTTTCAGTTGCAATGAGCCAAACATTTCCCAACATGATTTTAAAAGCAGTAGCGTGCTGGCAAATCTGAAAAAGCCATTATGACAGGCCTATAATCACACAGTAGCTGCTAATCAGTGGGGATATCGTAGTGAATGGACTTCAGACACTTCCCATTTAAGATTTAAATTAGGAAGCGCTTGTAGTAATATTAAGGGAGCATGATTCGACACTGAGATTTTGCGGGTAATGAGTAAGTATACTTAAGCAATCCCAGGCATTTACCAACACCTGACCACTTAAAGGTGCAGTGTGTAACTTTTATGGTGGGGGTCTGCCACTCACTTGTTTCCATAGAGATGTTATTGCCTGGAATGTTCCGTCACATGACATTAAAGGTGTTGTTCTAACAGTTATTCAATTACTGTGTTTTATAGCTCATAAATACTGTAATATATGCAATATTATTGTGTGTGAGATCACCTCACCACAGACTTGACTTGTAAATCAGCTTGGTGGGGTCATCTCCTTATCTCAGTGGGGAGAGATATGTTTAATGTCATATGGAACATTACAGGTAAAACATTTCCATGGATTTATGCAGGTGACAGACCCACCATCAGAAAAGATCCATAATGCACCTTTGGAGGGAAGCTTCACATCATGCACAGGGATTTCCTGGAAGTAATAATATTGTATTCAAAGCATGCAGCATTTCACCTTGGCAGTACTAATCTATAGTGTCACTGTCAGCCCCTCTATGTCATTATGAAAATGCATACTACAGCACAGTGAGAGGCAATGTGATTTTAGGTCCAGTCTGAACCATGTGGACACTACAACAAGCACAATCCATATCTAAAGGGAGATTTTTCTCTTTATATTGAAGATTACTTTTTTAACAATGCAATGATATATATGCCAGGTGTTTGTTCTCACAACCATTTGGGCTATGTTTCCTGACTGCATAGTTTCAATATGTTATAATGCATGGTAGTTTACATAGGTTTAAGAAGGAGAGCCCTCCTCCAGTCGTTTTACGCAAGGCTTAGGTGTAATCGGACAGGCTAAGTGAAAGCACCTGGACGAGGAACAACAGAAGGAGATGATTAAACTGTGTCAAGGGAGTCTGAAAGTGCAAAAGAGAAATTCTGAAAATCTGAAATTTTGGCTACTGTTCACCTAACTTTTGTGACTGAGATGTCTGAAATGAAAATAGAAAAGGCTATGATTAGGGCACTAATACAGAAGCATGATTGATCAGCGTGTCAAGAGTTTAATTTCCCAAGTGATATTTACAGAATCAATACTGCATGTAGCTACAGCATAAACTGATGACTGTAAACTATAATTATTTGCGCACAGCTAATGTTAAAGAACACATATTATGCTTTCTTGTGGCTTTAATTCCCTTTTAAACTTTTACAATAGGTATTTCACATTTTTTTATTTAAAATAAGTCTGCATTTGGAAAATATACTTTGCAAATTACCTCTGTTTCCAATGAGTCATTTAGGCATTGGAGCTCCCTCTGCTGTTAGCAATAGAAATGACCCGGAAATAAACTAATTAACACTTTATCCCTGTGACAACTTTGGTTTAATGGATTAATTAAATAGGTGTGAATGAAGGAAAAATACAGGTCCAGATATATTCAGCATAACATGATTAAAAGCTCAAAAAAGTGAATATTGCATAATGTGTTAAACTTAAAACTTCTGGTCGAATTTGTGGGTGTTTTTTTTTTTTTTTTTCAGCTCTGCAGAAATAAAACGGTGCAAATTCACTTTCTTCCTTCTGTAGTTTGGTGTTTGACTTGAAGAGAGAATACATGTTTCAGAAGCCCACACTATCACTTTCAGAGTGTGTCTTTCTCTCTCACTGGACAGCATTGCTCTCCTTTACCTTGAAAACCTCCCCGAGGACGTCCAGCGAGGATGAGAGAGCAACTTGTTATTGATTTACCTGCTAAGAACTGACAGAGCTCGAGCATAAAAGCATTCATATATAAGCAATGAGTCCCTTCAAAATAAAAAAAAGTCAGCCTATTGATACTGTATGGCAAAGAAAGACTGATCAAAAATGTAAGCACATTTCTGAAGTCACAATGACACTGCAAGATCACAGAAAATGCAGAACATGCAGTATGTAAAATGATATATAAATAATTGCAGGAAAACCTGGAGGCTAGTAAAACAGCTGGCACACTGGGCCTGGTGTCAACCTTTGTAGTTATCACCACTGACCTCCCACAGGCTCCCAATCACCTCTCCTTCCCTGCCCATTGAACGACCTTTGAACTGTAGCTCACTTAGCCACATTATCTTGATTCCTGTGACTACGTGTGTCTGCGTCCCTGTGTGCTGGACATACACAATATCCTAAGGCAAACACACTGAAGCACATGGTGAGCACCTTATTGCCACCAATAAGGCACAGCTCCCAGCCAAAACTGACAATGAAAGGTAAGTGACTGATGACTGAAGGTTTTACTCACATGTTATTTTGGCTGTAAAAAGGACTTGATTGCCTCCACAGGACACCAAAATGGCCCACAGTAAAACGCAGGGATAACAAAATGTAGAAAAGTCAATAGCGATTTGTATAAAAGCTATAATAAATAATCTTGAGCTCCTGTATAGTCTGAACAACAAGTGCATAAAAATCTTCTCTATGTATCCAAGCTGTTTATGAGGCCAATGAGGTTTGTCAATGTCTTTCCCCGCACTGTCAGTGAAGCTAAACAGATGCTACGAATGAAGAATGACCACAGTAACAACAACAGCATAGGGGGATACAATGACAGACAGCCAAGGCACTCACCTCATAAGACTTTACAGTAATCGCACCTCAGGCAGAGGGCTTAAATCAAATTCAGCCTGAAATGCACTGGTGCAGTGGTGAGCCAACTCTTCTGACACTAATTGACATGGCTCTATCTGATGTCCACATTACCGGCACACAGCCACTGTGCATGGGAAGAGAAGTTAACATGAGACAGTTCAAGGCCAACAACAGGGAATTGGTGTTGTTGTTTTAATCATTGAACCTGAATGGAAAAGTTTTAGCCCACATGGTTGGCTAAAGATAGATGAGGGCTGCTTTCTTCTCATGTGGTCTGCATGGCTGTGAAAGTGGATTAAATCAGCTTTAAACATCAAGCCGATCTTTAATGAAACCCAATGGAGGAGTTAGTCGGTGTGTTTGGCCAGCTGACTCCCGTAAAATACCCATCCATGTCTCCTATTGCTGCCACTAAAAGTAGCTTGGGGGAGCTTGCCTCTGCGTGCCCGGACCTCGCGCCTGGTCCCACGCCCGGACCTCGCACCTAGTCCTCGCGTCCAGTCCTCCCGACCAGGCCTTGTGCCCGGACCTCGCGCCCGGCCTCAGGGCTCGGGCTGGACAACAAACAACTCTCTTTCACTGACTGCAGGCTCCATGTTTTCTTTTAACAGCTGTTTGTTTGAAAATAAATTATTTATACATTTAGGTGCATTAGAGGCAAAACAGGTATTTGTAGCAAAATACAATTTAAACAACAATTTACAAAAACAAGTTCTACACTAATTGTAAAGGTTTTTCACAAGCCAAGCATTACATCATCTTTTCATTTAAGATATTTTAACATGTGGGGTGACAGGATATTCTCTACAAGTTTGCGTTATTAAAAATACCATAAATGTCATTTTTTTTGTCTGTAGTGCAGGTTTAATCATTATAGAACTGTCCCATCTTAAGGGATATTATTTTAACAATAGTATCACTGAATTGTGTTTTTCACACAGCTGTCACACCATAAGACATCAAACTGGTGCATTTGTTCAAAGATTTGTCTGATTTTTTTTTTTACAAAAAAAAAAAAAAAAAAACTACAACTGATAATTATTTCTTTTGACCTTTATCTTAAACCTTTACCCCAGAGCTTCTCCTGTTGCATAAATAACATAAATAACATATGAGCTACTGCTGGGTTTTGTGTATCTGTTTGAATATGTGATTTTTTTATGTCACACTACAGGAGAATAAAGCTCCTACATCTTTTATTGTAGATTTAAGGAGATAAACATGTTGTTTGAGTAAAGAATGTGCACATATTATTATGCCACCGCCTTAACGTAACTGTCTTGACAGAAATGATACACCAGACATTTTAGTGTTTTTTGCTAAAAAAATACAAAAAAACAAAACTCGTTTTCTAAAACTATGCTTTTTGCACTGAATTTTGAAGGAAGAAAAACATTTACAGTGTCCCTTAAACTGATAATGAAACTTGGACATCACGTCAAGTACCCATTTATCTCCAGATTCTGCAAGATTGGTGACAAGGAAGTGAGATAAACAAGATGTGGTTGAATTGTGCAACAAAGTCAAAATTTACTCGTGGAAAAAAATAAATAAATAAATAAAAGTTAACTGAAGTAAACTGTAGCATTAAGTGAATAAGCTTTGAGATACCGTGAGTAAAGTTTCTACATGGTCCGTGTTTTTGTTTGGACTCTTGTAATCCCAAAACATCTGTTGCCGATAAACAAAACCAAAAGACACAATTTGATGAGAAGTTAAAATTGCCTTGAGCATTTTTGATTTCAGCCATCTGGATAATTGTGCAACATAAAAATAATCTTTTACCACTAGTAGCAATAGTGAATTACATAATAACAAGTGTTGAAATGTGCTGAACTTTTGGTATTTGACATCCGCAGTGGTCAACAACGCAGCGCCCTCCACCCACAGCCCATTTGGAAAAGTCATAACAATGATCAATAAGGGGGTGCTATCACGCACAACACAAGCATCTATCACGCAAGGAAAAACATGAAGAAAAACATTACTCAAGTGATATTGACTGGGGCTGAAACAATACATCACACTCAAGGGTAGGCTGCTGTTCACCTCTCTCCTTCTGTCTCTGCTTCCTCGCTTGGATGTCCGCCCCATTGAGAGAACCAGCAAGAGAAAGTCATAATCATCTGAACACACTCCTGCTCCTCTTTCAGACTGTGCATTCACCATGACACTGGTCTCATTCGCCTCAGCACATGGACAATTGCTTTGTTGATATATTGATATTAAAACAACAAAACCAAATGTCAAACTTGAGAGCTTATTCCTGTAATAGAGAAACTATAGCATGCTGTGTGTTTGCAGAACTTTGTGGTCTGATGAATAACTGGTCATGGACTAAACAAAATATTTGCACCATGGTACAAATGCCTTTTGCTCTGCTTTAACTCATTACCCAGTGCAATGTCAAAGTACCCCCAGGTCACTGAGGGGGAACATTCCTTCACATAGCCTTCTAGGGACTTCATAAATAATCCTTATTCCCCATTCATGACAACACACACTGCCATGTAAGGCCACTCTTAATTTCCTTTCGCCTGCCTGCAACAATGACAAACAAACACTTACTATCTGATCACCCAAATAATCACCAGGAGACGCATAAGCGCGCTGCTGCTTTGACAAATGCCTTTTTTCTTTTTTCGCTAAATTAACTTTCTGATTTGGTTATTCATGAGAGAGACATTGTCGATTTTCATTAACTATAAGATCCGAGTTTACAGAGCTGCACACGGCGCTGTGGAGCAGTCAAGGAGAGCGATGCAGACAGAAGCCGGCTGTGAAAGGTGATGCTGAGGGAAACCCCAGCAGCACTCCTGCCCAGAATGCTGTCCCTAAATTTCATGTCGCGATGAAACGAGCAGATGTTTCAAAGCAAAAACAAAGCAGCTTCCAAAATCTCTTCATAGTCTCAAAGGACGAGAGGAGGTGATTTTTTTTTTTTTTCCTGTGCGTAATAAAGTGCGTAAAGTAAAGGATCTAGATGTTGTGTGTGTGGAAAGTGGAAAGAGTTGAGTCTACACTCGAATACAAACTTTATATCATTTTCTTACCTTGACATTTGGAGATGCTTAGGTCAGGAGCCGTCTCAGAGTAGAATGATATCACGGAGCAATCCACTCCAACTTGTCACGGGTCCGTGTTTGGCACAGCCGCGCGGAAGTCCATTCTGTCAAACGTAAAACGCTTTAGTGGAGTGTAGCTAACGAGGTCCACTGCCTTCTGTCGCCAGCGAGACGTGGATTGAACAGCGTTGGGTACGAGGCACAGCGGGATCTCCAAGGGCGCATCTGAGTCCGTGCGTCGCCATTGGCCAGAGCGCGTGACGCACCGGCAGGTGGCACACCCGCTGTACTAAAGAGAGCCGATTCATTCAATGCAACTGTCACAGGGAACGAAGGGGCTTACACAAAGTCATACAAGATGAAAAAGTGCCATAATGATAACAGGTTCTGTGCCTGACAACATCCTGTTGTCCTTTGTGCCTTTTTCCCCGCAGACTTCACACATGCGGCTTTTCCGTTTTAATAATGAGTTGCACCAACTATAAGACATCAAGCTGTTTGGGCACACCGGATTGACTCGTTCATTTGGCAAGAGGGATGTCTTCATTATCTCTCGACAGCCGCGGCGCTTAAGATAGGATTTTTAGACCTAAAGCTTCCTCTAAAAATAATTAGCGGGACTTACCTCTTACCTTACGCTTTCAGAGCTTCAGGCCACATTCTCCACTTTTTCATCTTATTTCAGAAAAGTAAATGGATGATCAGGTATAGATATAGTTCACATATACAAATTACACGAGTTAAAATAATTAGTTTTGGCATAAAAAGTTATAGGGTAAGTAGGCGTGTCATAAAGACCACGCCCACCAGCGCGTGAGACTTTCCAGGGGCCACAATGCTGCCCACGTGGTCTGTTTTTATTTGCATACTGTAAATTGTTTAATCAAAGCGAGGGAAGGACAGTTCTTTTCACATTGTGATCACTTTACTCTTGTTTGATAGATTACACTATGTTTGCACTTATTTTTTTACTCATCTGTTTTTTTATTGTTTTATTCATAGATAATATACTCAATATTCGGTAACACTTTAAAATACGGTCCGGGACTTACCAGTACTTACGGTGGTAGTTAGTAGATACTTGACTGGTAGTTACGGTGGTACTTACAGTGGTAGTTTGTGGTACTTACAGTGGTAGTTTGTGGTACTTACAGTGGTACTTACAGTGGTACTTACAGTGGTACTTACAGTGGTAGTTTGTGGTACTTACAGCGGTACTTATAGTGGTACTTACAGTGGTACTTATAGTGGTACCAGAAGTGATACTTAGACTAATAACTACTGGTACTAGTACTGGTACTTACTGCAAAATCATATGAAGTGAATGGTATTAAAGAATATGGTGTTATTAGGCATATGAATCTTTGATTTCATTATACGTTCATAGAAAATACACAAGACAAAACACTGTGAAAACACAAACACTTTATTATGACAAATTTCACATTAATACGACAATCAGATTTAAAAGAAATTTCCAATAATGACAATAACAAATAAATGACACGTTTTAAATGAACATGACAGTGATACATACTGTAAAATATCAATACTTTAACTGCTATTTTAAAGCGAGACATTATGGTACTTGCACTATTAATTACTGGTTACCATAACCGTAATAGTTACTATGGTAATTACCAGTACATACAGCAGTAAGTACCACGGAAAGTACTAGTAATTACCAGTATAAACTACAGTAAGTACCAGTAATTAATAGTGCAAGTACCATAATGTCTCGCTTTAAAATAGCAGTTAAAGTATTGATATTTTACAGTATGTGTCACTGTCATGTTCATTTAAAACGTGTCATTTATTTGTTATTGTCATTATTGGAAATTTCTTTTAAATCTGATTGTCGTATTAATGTGAAATTTGTCATAATAAAGTGTTTGTGTTTTCACAGTGTTTTGTCTTGTGTATTTTCTATGAACGTATAATGAAATCAAAGATTCATATGCCTAATAACACCATATTCTTTAATACCATTCACTTCATATGATTTTGCAGTAAGTACCAGTACTAGTACCAGTAGTTATTAGTCTAAGTATCACTTCTGGTACCACTATAAGTACCACTGTAAGTACCACTGTAAGTACCACTGTAAGTACCGCTGTAAGTACCACAAACTACCACTGTAAGTACCACTGTAAGTACCACTGTAAGTACCACTATAAGTACCACTATAAGTACCACTGTAAGTACCACAAACTACCACTGTAAGTACCACCGTAACTACCAGTCAAGTATCTACTAACTACCACCGTAAGTCCCGGACCGTATTTTAAAGTGTTACCCAATATTCAAATTTTTCATATCTTCAGAACAACAATTGCGATATTCTTCATTTTTTGATACAGTTCCCACCCCTACTAACACCAAACATTTGATGTAGTTGTAGGCTATAAGAACGATACATTTATGGTATAATAACCTTTATATACAAACAATACCCATCCTTATCACTGAAAACAGACCATGAGGATCTGGGCCAAATTTACTCAACATTTGAGAAAACTATTTTTTTCATTTCAGATCAAACATACAAGCTGATATATTAGGCTGCAATTGGGAGAGCCAAAGCAAATTAATATATCTATTTTTTATCCACACAAATAATGAGTGAGTGGTAATAATTCCTTGGTGGAATGTCTAAGCCAATTACTGTTAGCTGTGGGGATTTGTGGAGTGGAGTAGTTTCCGGTGCAGACTCAGTACAGGCCACGCAGCAGCCACATTTCCTCTACACCTATATACAACCTCAATATGAAAATATGGAGCACTCATCGACAGAAATAGGATGTTGCCTGCCTTCCTCTGACATTTATAGCACTCTCA
This sequence comes from Periophthalmus magnuspinnatus, assembly GCF_009829125.3. NCBI lineage: Eukaryota > Metazoa > Chordata > Actinopteri > Gobiiformes > Gobiidae > Periophthalmus > Periophthalmus magnuspinnatus. Next base: position 1,358,834 of record NC_047140.1, on the reverse strand, counting down.
TCAGCCTAATGCCTCCCAGACTGTTTGACAATGTGTCTGCATGTGTTGCCCAATTAGAAGCTGGCTGATATCCTGTGATTAAGGAGTAAATGCTTCTTTTTGTTGCAGGTGTTATCGAGATATGTGAGATGCCGTATAGTTTGCATAATGATGCTAGCACAATTAGGTTTTTGTTGTATGCAGAGAAAGCGTAGACAATTGCTGATGTATTTCCTAGGTCATGGAGATTTTACTGGTGGTGCGGTATCAGCTAATCTAGGCTATAATAACAATTGTGCAAAGGTAGCATTGATACAAAGGTGATGCAGATAAATCAAGGTAGAAAAAGGCAAATATTGACATGAAATCCAATTTATTTTTAATGGAGATATGCTGATTGAGCAAACATTGCAAATTAAGCTTGGAAATGATATTTGGGACTCTAGGGACAACCACATGCGTTTTGTACAGTAAACAGCATGGTCAGGGATGAATAAAATAAAAACCTATTAAAATGGCAGACATCTTGATGTAAATAGCTAGAGTGATGTAGGAATTTATATTTCAGATTATATAATAGTAATAAAAGTTAAGGAGAAGTGGGTTTCCTGTTCAGCTGGGTTGCCCCTGATAAATACGCACTCAGTGTCAGGCCTTAGCATTCACCTTTCTGCAATTTCACACTGTGTGACTCTTGGAGAAGTGCATGAACACACCGATAACTGAGCCACTATAACCTACTGGCCCACACAGACACCTTTCACTTAATAATATCCTTCCTGCCCTGTGCCATCTCTGCAGTAACAGCAAAACAGCATGATTACAGAGCAACAAGCAAGTTAGAAATGAATTCTTCACCAGTCTTTTGCAATTTGCAGAACATGGTGTTGATATATAATGTATGAGAGCCAGGAGAGAATCTAAAAAAAACAAACAAACTACTATTCAGGGATGAATTTTTAAAGCTGCAATTTAAAATTAATTTCACAGCCCCAAGCAACACCATAAAAATAAAGAAAATAATCAGGGAATATGTGTCAACTGAAGGAAATTGTTTAGCATGAAAGCACAATTTATCTGCTCAGTGGAGTATGACAACACAATAACAAATTTGCAACTCTCCCTGAAATGTAAGATTGTTTTGTGCATGCTTTGGGCATTAAATTCAGTTGTGGATTTTTAAGAAGAATGTCTCTACAACCACCCAAAAGAGGGCTCAAGAGCTGTCTATATGCACGCTGCACAGGGGAAGCCAATGTGTCAGGCAAAGAGGCAGTTTTTATTCTTTATCTGTCTGAGATTTGGACCCAAAGTTTCAGCAAAAGCGATAAAAAAAATAGTCACGCACAAGTGTCAGGGCTCTATGTGAAGTCTCCTTGCACCGCTGTGCCAAATCATGGAGTCAGAACTGTGGTGGAATCCAGAAGATATTCCCATCCTGATTTGAAGTCATTTTAGAGATGATTACAGCATTTGAAATCCAAGTTATGGAAATATTTTTGTTCAACACAAAAGCCAAATACAAAAAACTCATTTGGGCACAACTGGCATGTGTAAAAATGTGCCTAATGCAAGTCAAAGCAGCCAAGCAATAATATGAAAAGGAATGAAGATTCAATAGTTGCAGCGCAGTGACACGGTGCATAGACTTATTTGATTTTCTGAGGGGTTTTCAATTTTAAACGGTTTTCTCCTCAAAAAAATAATTAGAACTAATAACCTCAGGGTAATTGGTGCTTGTGTGTGACTGTTGAGCATGTCCTTCCATTGACATGTGAGGACGTTACTGGTTGAATATCAATGATGTGGAATCAACCACCAATATTGTTTTTTGTTCAATTGTTCTCTTTCCTCCCACCTTGACTTCAAACTTCAAGCTCTGCTATTTTCCCTTATATAGGTAGGCCCTCATCTCTTCTTTTCAGTCGAATAAATAGGGTAAATCTTCTCCGTACGTCCGGTGAAATCTCACTTTTCATAGCCGTTTTAGCATTGACCTTGATCACAGCGCGACCTGTCATACCTGCTGTCGTTTCCCAGACTTTTGCAAGCTGTTTGTTGAATATATAAGGAGGACTTGCACTGCGGTGTTTCCAACATGTGGCATAAGGTCTGTCACCAGGACTTTTTGGCTTTTTGGTTTGCGAGGGCGAAGGATTTCAAAGTCGTGATTGATACAGAAAAGTAGCAGTATCGACTGTTGACTGCAAAGTTCTCATTAGCAAGAGGATGAAAAAAAACTGAGAGCAATTGTTGAGTGCATCAAAATGTTTCCAAATGTGCTGATGTTTGGATTCGTGGTTTGGCGCAGAGGGGATGTGTGAAGGGCAATCAGGCGGTAATCATTCAAGAGGTCAACAGTGTGCGGTGCAAGCCCCAGCCATGCTGTGTGACAAAGAGTAATCACAGTCAAATGGGCTTAAGCAGAGGGACAGTGTGCAGCGTTCACAGAGCAGAGGAGGTAACGCCGCTGATGAATAGCCAGAGTCAGACTGCATTCCACTTAACTCCACTTTGGCCGCTGAAGCTGGCCTATAATTAAAACTAAGGACAGAAAGCGTGGCCCAAACGAGCCAGTATTAGATTCAGCACATGTCTGAAATGAGAAAGAGTAGGGATATACTTAAAACCCACTAGATTACTGTCGAGGGTGAAGAAACCTCACTGCAATTCTATGATTCAAACTCATATCTCAACTCAAAATTTCAAAATTTATAAATGTAAATTTTTATTAAAACAAAGTTGAACTTCAGATGAAGGTATATAGAGATGTATCAGTGAGGCCAGAGAGTGTGAGATTTGTTGGTAAAACATCAATAGTTCTTGTTGCTGAAGAATATTGTCAGCGGAGGATTGCAGAACATGAGATGCAGCTTATAAAGACTATAAACAAAACAAGGATAATATGTTTTCTTATTGTCAGTGGATAGAGAGTAGAGATAGACCGATATATCGGTTTGTCGATATACCATATATTTGCACTTTCCGGCTATAAATCTTGTGTAGAGGCCAATGCTTTGTTTGGGCCAACTAGACGCCTAAAGAATATGTATGACTTATCTGAACACTTTAATGCGAGTAGGACACTGCACTATATGTGACTACACAGCTCTCGTATCCACTTGATCGCAAATTCAGATCATATCATTTGGTGAAAATAATCAAAATCGGCCCTACATATCAGCCCAAAAATATCGACAGAGCTTATCAGCTTCTGTGGATTCTAACCACTCAATATCGACATCGGCCATGAAAAAGTCTTGAATGGAAAGGACATACTGTCATATTATACTCACAATCAGTGAATACATTAAAGGAGATTTACGATGCAAAATGTACTTTATTGGCTTTTAACCATGTAAAACACTGTTCCTGATATTAGCTAAGTCAGAGTTGTATTTCAGGTGATTCATGCGTGTTTGTGTTATCCTGCTTTGTCTTGCATTTGAGGCTTGTTCTGGAAATTTCTGTTTTCACCTACCCCTTATCTCTGCCCACTGCTCGCTACTTAATTGCTAATGAAGCCTGAGAGTAACACACGCACGGGTTGAAAATGTGATTTAGCATTTTCAGCAGTGTAAACATGTAAATGGAAATGCTTACTATGGTGAAATTTCCCTATGAAGCGATGAAGAGGACGGGCTTCTCCGTTCTGCAATCTGAAGCATGAACCAGATGTGCTAATTCTATTTAGATCAAAACTGCAATTAACACCATGTAAAATAGTGAGCTACTTCAAATAAGCACCAGAGCAAAGTATATGTCATATTGAAGCAATACAATATAAAATAAAAAGTGTTAACTGTTTTAAACCTTGCCTTGTCTCACTGTGAAATGTGTTGTCCACAAATTCACCTCCACTTTGAAGAACCAGTAATTGTTAAATCAATAGTATAGATTTTCTTGGCGTTTAAACAGAAAAAAAGCATACCTGATTGATGAACAAAGATGCAGTGGTATTTTCTTGTATCTTCCTGTCAAAGAGAACAGTAGGTTATATTATAGGGCAGTTTTGAGGATAAAGTAAGAAGGTTTTTGTCTTTTTTTTGTAATTAATTGCAGTTCTTTTAATTTTCTAGTCATTTCACCTCTGAATAAACTGGATCACTCTAATCCCTTGGGAGTGTTTACAACAAAGACAGTGCAGAATCATCTGTGAGCTCATGTTAGACTGTAATGATGTTACATGTTACCTAATGCAAACAGTGCAAGTTATTGACAGCTCTGAAATAGATTAAGAGAAAATGGATGTCTTCAATACTAAACCTGCTGCATAGAATAATAAATTTCTTCCTGGATTTAGCCAATAACAGCACAGTTTTTACTCTTTTGCTTTTTACATGACAAGATATATTGATCAACAGTCACAGTTATTATTTTGACTTTTTTTGATGCCTTTTTGAGCCATCACTGAGCATATTGTGAACACTCCCCACAATGAAATAAGATCAAACGAATTAAACTGAAGCTTGGTTATATAAAGATGATAAAAAAGTCAAAAAGTTAACAAAGTCACTCTCCCCAAATTTTAATTTTTCCCAATTCCGCCTCCGTCCCTTCTGCTGCTATTGTCATCAACTATTCACTCATAACAAGACTTATCAAGACTTTTAATTACCAAAAAGGCAAATTAATTATCACTATCACTGTTATGGAACAAGGAGTTAGATAAAGAACTATCTGTTTGACCTCTTTCCTAAGCTTACGGCCACAACAAGTTTGCTCTGAGACATTGAAAATATTCTGCAAATGTGTCACTTGTGCTGCAATCCTTATTCATTCATTGTTTTAGCACACACAAGGGATAGAGCACAACTTCTCCATGCTTTAGACAACTTAGCAACATGGCTCAGAGCCCCAGCAGGCCCAGCTGGACTAATTCCTCAATTGCATCCCGAAAACAGGGATTTTCTCGCAATAACACGCAACCACTGAGGCTCCCTATTTGGATCAGTATGCTGTGCCCAAAACACTTGCACACCACATGTCATTTTGTCTTGCTCCCAGGTCTGGTAACTTCTAAAGAAACTGTGAAAACCTTGACCAAAAAAAATCTTCCTTAGAATTTGTCACTGCAGAAAATCAACTGGGGTTTTCATCAGTTCAGAACACTGGTCGGGTGCGTGCCTTTGATAAGGAACGGAAGTGTGACAGTGTGAAAACAAGTGATAGAAAAATAGCAGAAGTGGGAGAATGGATTGAACTGAGTGCCGTTTCAAAGCCGGGAACCCTTATATGTCCAGAGCCGGAGCTCAAAGTCCAAAATGGAGCTGCTCATCATTTTTGTCTTGTGAACAGATTCTTGGCTTTGGAATACATGGACATCGCAGACTTCCAGATGTGCGCAGATCCCCAAGAGATCTGGTGATGGGCAACAAAATTCAGGATAAGCAAAGACAAATAGAGAAATGCAATGTCAAAACACTTTAGTACGTCAGCCCACGCTCATGTCAGTCTGCAGGTATTCCTTTAAGCGCATCTATACACTTTTATTGCTCTTAGCTCTACAATCAGGCCAAGTGCCGGTACGTTTCTTAGTCTTTCAGAAGAGAGAGCACATCTGGTCTTGGTTGTTAAAGTCATATTAGCCTTTCATGCACAACTAATCAGAGCCATCCATCCCAAGCTTATATAGGATAATACGAGATCATACCATTTTGATGGACTCACACACCAAACCTCATTTTGTCTCATCACCCCAACAGTAGCAGCTCTGCCTGTGAACAATGTTAAATCAACAAGATGTCATCTATCTAACTTACTTAACTGACTTGTGTTCCTCATTCTTGACTGAAAATGCCAGTCAAAACAATGACATACAAGGAGCAACACCTGAGGCCCCTCACATATGCTCTTTAAGCCGTCCAATGTGCCGTGAGCTATAGTTCTAAGTATGTGTCTCAATGTGTATTTTAAATGTTTACATAGCCATACAAAGCAAGCAGAAATATATGCATGGAGCTGTGTGTGTAACTTCTTATGGCTACGATCAGGCTGGAGCTCTGAGCAAGTATAAAAACAAGAATGCTTAAAATTCTGCACTTGATTTGAGAACTTGGTGTAGGACTGTACAATTTACCACAACTGAATCATCAAAGTGCAAAGGCTGCGGTTATTTAGGTCATAAAATGTCCTCTGCTAAGAACAAAATACCATCATGCTTATTATAGAAAATGGTGTTGTTTTAATTTAGTTAAGACTTCTCCAAACATGCTCTGAAATGCATGGGATTCATATATCAGTTTATCACTTCATATTTCAGCTTTCTCTTAAATGTTAATGGTCCTGGAATTACAGTGTCTCTGAACACAATCCAAATATAAATATATATCATAAATCAAAACACAATTACATTTTTCCCTCAAAATTGTGCAGCCCTAACTTTTCCTTTTGGCTGGATGTCAAAGCTGCAGTGTTGTACTTGCTTACCATACTTTCTCCTATGGCCTGGGGAAATGCATGGGGAGATAGGTGACTCTCACCTGCCCTCAGGTTAGCTGTAAATGCTAGCTTTTATGTTAACCCCCCTTTTATAGTCCACAGGCACATGAGACAACTAAATAAGCAGTGCGTATGAATGATGATGATGGTGGTGATGGCATGCATACTAAAAAGAGGCCTTGCATGAACTTTGAGATTTTCCCTCCGACATGAGTTTTTTATGTTTTTATGTGTCTTATTTGATCTTATTATCTTCTATTTTATTACTTTATTGCTTCACATAAAAATACGGATTCAAAGCATAGATAAGCTGAAAGTCTAGGCCTTAACTAAAATCAATCATTTGGCTCTTTATGGACTTCTTATGGTGGTGGAAGCTTGTAGGTTTGGCAAATTATCTCACAATAAGACAGAAATGATCATCATTCAGATATTTCACATTACACTTATTTTGAATCCAGGGTTACCTCAGTTATTAGTCTACTACTAAAGAGACTTTCCTGGCTACTTTTAGTAAGTTTGCTCACTGGTTAAAGGCACTGTACATGATTTATACCCTCTTAAAATAAGAAAAACAGAACTAGTCAATTTCAAACCATTTGCTGCAATCCAAACTATCCAACTATTCATCATTTTCCAAACACATTCCTGACCCCAGTAAGTTTATAAGTGTGTTTAACCAAGGCCGTCACTCCAACAGCAACTAATCTGAATCTCAGCTAGCATGCTAACAGTGCACTATTTGGTTTGTGACCAATAAAACATGCTATAATTAATTAAATGTTGACAGTACCTGATGATAGACCTATCACAATAATCACTGTCAACTTATCGTTCAGTACATGAAAACTGGAAAAATGTATTTTGGGGCTCAGTATTTATCGTGTCTACAGTTTCTTTGCATTAATGGGAAGATTTTTGCCATTTTTATGTAAAATGATAAGATTTGCCATGGCTAATTATTGGTTTCTTTTGCCTTTTTATTTGTTGCAGCTCAGGCCTTTTAATGACATGGTTTACTGGGAGTATCCTGTTTTGGGACAGTGGCATAAATTTCAATATTATCGTTTATATCGACAATATTGTGCTTTAAAATGTGCTATCATGACAGATCTACCCAGTGGTCCAATTCTGACCCTAAATCTGCTTTTACAATATATTTATACTGGGACAATACAAATTTAATCATACAAAAAACAAAAAAAACAAAAAAAAAACAGTACGGCCCTTTTAACAAACAAGCCAACACAAGTGAAAACAAGCTTCAGCACCGAGGTAACCAAGGTTTAAAAATGGATGTTGGGAGTCAGACACTGTGTTCTTTGATCTGTTGTTCTTGTGTGCCTGAGATGACCTATTTTGAGATGAAACTCGAAGATAAAAACTGAATTCCACTGCTCCTAATGTGATTTTTCTTCTATACAGTTATTCACTAAGTTAAGTATCTGAACTTGGTGGCTTTACCTAAAAGGACAAGCTCTCCTGTTGTTCTTTCAAAAGCTAACACAACAATATCAGCTATGGATTTGTAGCAGCAATATCATTTCAAAGTGGACGTATGTTTCTTTTTTTTTTCCTTTTTTTTCCTTTTTTTTTTTTTTTTTTTTACGGTGGTAACAAATGTGAGCATCAACAAACATTCATCAAAGTGAGTGACTTACCAAAATTAGATGTCATAGCTGAGCTGCACCAAGCGCTCTATTTAAGTACACACTGACAACCAACTTAACACAATAAACACAGCTCATTTCTCTAAATGAAAATTGACAGTCAGTTTACCAAAAGCCTTTGGGAAAAAATGTCATGAAAACAAGAGCAAGATGAATACATAGATTGGAGTAGAATGTGATCTTAGAAGTTGGGTTCACGTGACATCACAACATAATACTCCCTATAATAATAATAATAATAATAATAATAATAATAATAATAATAATAATAATAATAATAATAATAATAATAATAATAATAATAATAATAATAATAATAATACATAAAATGTCAAAGGACGACATAATTCTATGGCGGTATTCTGTTGTCCATTCTTCAGTATTTTAGAAAGATGTGAGTCTGGTCATCGGTGAATCTCCCTGTTTTCAAATGGGTGTGATTGATAGGTGGATTAGCCAGTCAGGGACATGCATGATCCATCCATATCACAGGGGACTGAAAAACATCATGGGTTTATGCAGAATTAAAAGTCTAAGCACAGACTCACAGACTTTCCTCACCCCGGACACGTCCTCCAGTTCCTCCGGTGGGACCTCAAGGCATTCCCAGGCCTCCTCCTGGTGGGACATGCCCAGAACACCTCCCTAGGGAGGCGTCCAGGAGGCATCCTGAACAGATGCCCGAGCCACCTCAACTGATTCCTCTCGACGTGTAGGAGCTCCTCCCGTGTGACCGAGCTCCTCACCCTATCTCTAAGGGTGGGTCCGGCCATCCTGCAGAGGAAATCTATTTCGGCCGCTTGTATCCGCGATCTTGCCCTTTCCTTCATTACTCAGAGCTCATGACCATAGGTGAGGGTAGGAACGTAGATTGACCGGTAAATCGAGAGCTTTGCCTTTGGACTCAGCTCCTTCTTTACCACAACGGACTGATACAGCGACCGCATCACTGCAGACGCTGCACCGATCCGCCTGTCAATCTCCCGCTCCATCCTTCCCTCACATGTGAACAAGACCCTGAGATACTTGAACTCCTCCACTTGAGGCAGAGACTCACCACCCAAGCCACCTTTTTCCGGTCGAGAACCATGGCCTCGGATTTAGAGGAGCTGATTTTCATCCCAGCCGCTTCGCACTCAGCTGTAAGCCGCTCCAGTGCCTGCTGCAGGTCCTGGCTTGATGAAGCCATCAGGACAACATTATTTACAAACAGCAGAGATGAGATCTTGTGGTTCCCAAACCAGACCCCCTCCGGCCCCTGGCTGCGCCTAGAAATTCTCCATCCATCCATTTTCTTCCGCTTATCCGGAGCCGGGTCGCGGGGGCAGCAGTCTAAGCACTTGGGGCCTAGAAATTCTGTCCATAAATATAATGAACAGAACTGGTGGCAAAGGGCAGCCCTGGTGGAGTCCAACATGCACCGGGAACAGGTCTGACTTACTGCCAGCAATGCGAACACAGCTCCTGCTCCGGTCATACAGGGACCGGACAGCCCTTAGCAAAGGGCCCTGGACCCCATACTCCCGGAGCACCCCCCAACAGACACCATGAGGGACACGGTCGAATGCCTTCTCCAGATCCACAAAACACATGTGGACTGGTTGGGTAAACTCCCATGAACCCACAAGGACCCGATGGAGAGTATAGAGCTGGTCTAGTGTTCTGCGACCAGGAAGAAAACCACACTGCTCCTCCAGAATCCGAGGTTCGACTATCGGTCGGATTCTCCTCTCCAGTACCCTAATCTTTATTTGTAAATCATACATGACCAGTGAGCTCATGTGTCACTGAAAAAAACAAATCTGATTGCACAATAACACTGTGGAGGCATGAGGACTAGTCTGATATCAATCTGTATAATAAATACAGAGAGAGATCAGTCTGGATTTGTCAAGCAACTGTTTGTCCTGGTTTATGGTACAAATATCTCTGTAATTACTAGGTATATCTTTTGTTTTTGTTTTTCCTCAGAAAGTTGTGATATTATTGAATGTGTGACTGCTGTCAGTAGAAAGTACTTTAACCCATGATATTAGTATGGCAGGTTTATGGACCCAGTCCCTAATAAATAATAACATTTGAAAAGAGTTATAGGCCCTCGTCCACTATCTGAGATTATGACATCATTAAATGCTAGAACGTGAATGCATCTGATTGTATTTTTCAAAAGTTTATCATCAGAAAACTTTGATTTATATAATGTGTACAATAACTCCAAACAGAGAGAAAAGCCAGCGGCGCCCAGTTTCGTCAATATCTCATTACTTTGGAGCTCCGCTAAATATAAAATAAGATCTTTCTCATTCTGCATTTCCTTGACCAGTTCATACCCTTCAGATATGGATGTAATTTACAGATTGCACTATCTGAAGTTTATTAAAAAAGTAAACTGACTGGGCTATGAACTCTTCATAAGGCCTTTGTAGATTGTGTTGCTGTTGTTGTTATGAAGCAAAACAGTGCAGAGTTAGCTCCAGTCATGTTTATAGCATGCACATTAGAAAAAAGTACAATACGAACATTAAAGAACACATATTGTGCTTGTGTCTGCTATATAGTTATAATCTATTACATCCATTATGTTATAATATGACATAATATTAATCTAAAACAACTTTATAAAGATACATGTCCACTGACTTATGTGTTAGAAAACGGAGGTGCCCAGTGGAACCAGACATCAGCATAAATGCCATCACAACAAAGAGCTGTGCAGCTTTCAGAACCTCAGATGGATAGCTGCACATCATGCAAGAAAACCACAGATTATTTTTCATTTGAACCAAAATGACTACGTGATGCTGCTGAATCTGTGTAGGATTCAGAAAATGACTCATAAAAGTTTGCATGAGAGGTCTCCTTTAAAAAGACACAGTTTTTAGTAATTAGTAACCAAGCCTTGCTATACTGACATGTTCTAAAATTAAAAACGACTGCAGTTTTTGGCAGTGGTCCGATCAAACAATAACATAAATTCTTGACAAAAATATACGATTGTTCCTCTGTAAAATATAACACTTTTAATTTAAATTCCAGAATATTCCAAAACATTTAGATAAATATAAATCAGCCTATTATTTTATTTTAAGAAAGAACCAACACAATGTATTAAAATAGCGACATGATGTGTAAAAAAGTCACAGAGGATGTTCAGTCCTCACTACATGGTCATTCAAGCACAAAATACCAGTATGTAAGCAGAAAAACATGCATTTGTGCTCATGTTAAAGAAACAGATAAAGTGACTGCAACTTTTCTAACCTCAGCTGCACTTTTTGTTGACAATGTGAGACACCTGTTTTTGTTGGTTGCTCTGTGAATGTGTTGTATAAGCGTCAAAAACTTTTGAGTTGTACCATGTGGGCCCCCAGAACTCCTCAGTTTCCTGTGTGTATTTGTATATATATATATATATATATATGTGTGTGTGTGTGAACAGTAGCCCACCACTCACACTGCGCAGAGCCTAGTGTTTACAGTGGTGTCTTTGTATTACTGACTTGGTGAACGTTGCCAAGGCACTGCCACCTGGGCGCACAAAGAGGCAGGACGCGCAGGTGTTGATCACATCTGGGAGCAGACGCAGAGCCCACCAGAGAGGCAGCTGGTGGGCATGGAGCGAGCTGGAGTATGTGTACACAATGGATGGGTGAATTCATTAGTCTCATTGCATTGTCAAAAGTATTTACAAGATTATAATGGAACGGTATCCTTGGTTTCAAATGGTACATTCCTAAGCCCAAAGTTGTATTTTTGTTGTGGTGGATTGGGAAAAAAGCAACGAGCGACCAGACCCTTCACTCCTTTTCAGTGCAACCAGCGTAACGGAATTACTGCAATTATAAACATTTTAATTAGAAATGTGACCATCAAAGTCAAATTCGGGCAGTTGTTTGAGCCTCCCAACATTTTGACATGGATACATTTATATCATGAGGTTAATCTTGTGTTGATCTTATCATATTATAAACCACTCGAGTTCATTTAAATAGGCGAAGGCCACACAGCGACACGGCCACCCACATGAGTTTGGAATATCTTGACCAAAGTCATGTCATAACTTTCACGCTAGTTAAATTATTACAAAATGTTCAGACAATCTAGTGTGATTTTAATTTAATACAAACTTAGATAATCAGTGCATCTTTTAATGAATGTGTTAAGTTATACAAACAGATTTTCTCAAAGTTGTTCTTTTTGCTTAAAACACTACTTACTTAAAACACCAGAGAAAGATTCCACAGCCCTGTTACAGCCGGTCATCAGCTGACATCCACTTTTCACATCAGATGATCAAAGCATTCATGGTTTCATTTTTTCTTTCACTTGGAGTCGGCATGTTCTACAAATGTGCTATCTGCTCTGCTCTGTACTGGACATCACTGCATTGTTCTTAGGGTGGCTGTTTTGAGCTTTTTGGGACACTATACAAAATGTTCCTATATGCAGGCCCTTAAGAAAGATTGATGCTCACAGTTTCCAAACAGTATCTTTCTGCAAATGAATTTTTAAAGTGGGGGAGTATTAACACATTACATATTTAGACCACCATGTTACATTTATTGTTTTGAATTATTCTCCAAAAACACAAAAATACACTGTCAAAAAAAGTCACCACCTGGTTGAACTAAGCAAATAGGTTGGGGTTGCTGCAGTTGGTCAGGTCTAGGTTCAGCAACAGTCCAGACCTTAACCCCATTGAGAATCTTTGGGATGTGCTGGAGAAGGCTTTGTGCAGTCAGACTCTACCATCATCAATGCAAGATGTGAAAAATTAATGCAACACTGGATGGAAATAAAACTTGTGACATTGCAGAAGCGAAATCAAAACAGTGCTACAGTGAATGCATACTGTAATCAAAGCTAAAGGCGGCCCAATAAAATATTAGTGCGTGACTTTTTTTTTTGGTGGTGACTTTTTTTTTTCTTTTTTTTTTTTTTTACCAGGCACTGTGTGTATTCAATTGCACTGACTGAAATCTCTCAGATTAAACATACTCACAACAAGATATGTGAATAAGTCATGAATGGACCAAGTGCATAATAATATTCTTATTATTAACACCCCAGACTAGCTGTGTCCCAGTTTTTGATATTGAAAATCTGGCCACCTTAAACTAACTGTAAGGAGGGTTTGAATAGGGCCTGGGAGAGATCGATAAAACACTCAAACATGCATGGATGACATCTAACACCTCTTCAGGCATGTTTTTGATGAGGGATCAACATTATAAAATGGTAGAAAGCTCAAAATATCGATTTTGCATAATACCCCTCTTTAACATGCCAATTTTTCACCACTGGGGCTGGGTTTGTATGCATGTCTCAACTTTCACAAGGCAAAACAGAGGTTAGTAAGCTCAAAAGTGCAAAAACAGTCCTCATCTGGCATGCTAAAAGCACATCAGGTGCTAAAAGTGCGATCTCCAACATTGTGATAAAGCTTTATATTAGACAGAGAAATGCAGACTTTTATTAAAACAATGGATCTGGACAATTTTGGGGGAACAATTTAGAAAGATGACATAATAACTTCAATCATCACTGTGTGAAGAATACTCATGCTTGTCTTCGAGGTTTAGCTGTTCCTTTTATATTGAGGGCCTTGCTGTATTGAACTGAAACAAACTTGTCAACATCAGAAGCTTCATTGCATGTGTTCTTGTTTTGTCTTTTTGTCCATGTCTGCTGCTGCTGCTTTGTAGCTTTGAACCCCTTTCATTTGGTGTTTAGGTTTACTATTCTTTTGATTGCACCTGCTCTTTTGATCACCCCTTTGTGCTTGTCTTTTCATTCATACCAACAGTAAACGCCCCCTCATTATGCTATGGACCAGTGAATGCATCCAGGCTCGCCTTCATAGTTGGGGCACTCTAAAATACTTTAACAAGATGCTTAAAGCTAAAAATAAGTGTGGCAGATGAGGAGCTGAGGGTCTGTAGTCCATGATTGACACAAATGTATTTCTCCAGACTACCCTGTGCCTGGATTAAAAAACAACAACAACAATAATAATAATGTTTCTAAAAGCAGAAACTCTTCCGAAGCTCATTGTTGAAGCTTTAAATAAACAGAACTATAGACAGTGAGGGTGAAATGTTTGCGCTCCTTATTAAAGAGACAAAGAGTTGTGATGCCATTAAATTATACCAGGTGAGCGACCAATTAGTGTGGCATACAACAGTTAAACATCTCATCCCCCACTGTGCCAATCATCATAACGCAATTTCAGCTGACAAATTAAGGCCAATTTAGTGCAACAATTAATGTCACTAAAAACAGAAACTATGTTCGTCACTCGTTCATACTCTTCTCAGGAGACTCTATGCAAACTATGTAAAACTGCATTACCTGAGAACTCAAGTACTTAGTAATAATTTCCATTTAAAATATCCACAAGAACAATTGGAACACTTTCTGATTTGACTCATGTGTTTTTCTGCTGGGGTTGCTATAGTAAAGTGGTTTCAACTTTCATAATGATGCGAGATGGAGAGAAAGATTATGTGCTACCTTCAAGTGGGAAGCGAGTCGACCAACAGCATGTTGTCCCCGAACTTATGTAAATACAATGAAACTTGAATTTGAACAAAACATTTCACCATTTGTATGCTAGCACAGTGTGTGAACGTGGACATGAATGGTAGGGTGACAGCAGCTCCAGTGATCTCAAGGTTGGCGGTTCAAATCCCGCTCTCGACATAAAACATCACTGGTTGAGCAGTCAGATCCACTGACCCACAGGTTGATGGTGTGATTCCAGCTCCCACAAATGAACGCTGTCAAGTGGGCAGTAACGGGCAGATTTAGCTATTTTACAGTTTTGTCTTTGTCAAAGAATGTTATAGTCAAAGGCCCTGCCCAGTTGTTACCCTTTTCAAAATGTAATCTAATGAATCTCTCTGCAGCTGTCCAGTCTCGTTCCTTACTTTCCTAACACATTTCTGACAAAATAATAATAATAATAATAATAATAATAATAATAATAATAATAATAATAATAATAATAATAATAATAATAATAATGCCTTAGTTTTATATAGCGCTTTTCCAGATGTTCAAAGTCACTTTACAGTTTTGTGCATTATTCTTTGACCTCACACTCCGTGATAAGATACTGACAGAATCAAGGCTGCATATCTACACCACTGGCGCCTCCGACCAACCTTCACATTCATACTTGGCAATGTGGGTGAAGTGCCTTGCCTAAGGACACAACGACAATTTTTGCCACTGGCGCCCCACTGGGGCACCTGGAATCCCCCACAGTCTTCCATCCAAACTAACCAGGCCTGGCCCTGCTTAGCATCCGAGATCAGGCTTCGAAGAGCAGGTTTGGCCATCACGATGAATCTCTGAGCATGTTTCACCACTTTAATAGAAATGTTACAACATAAAACTGTTTGATTTTTACTTTGAATTAGCTCTTTTTGTAGTATTTTGAGATTTTGAGTTATTATTATATATTATTATAAATACACACTTTTTTTATTTTGCTGATCTTCGAAATGATATTCATAATATTGTCAATAATTAAATATATTGCCCACCTCTAACACCAAACTTACTGAAGTGCCTATGACTGCTGTACAGTATATACATCTTGCTCAAAGGTGATGAACTTAAACTCATCACTGTACACTGTATGAAGGCTGGCCATGGCTAACTGTATAAATGTGTTTATACGAGACTATGACGACAGACTGCCTGAATATCTCACTTGTTTGTTGAACTTTGATACGGGAACTTTTATTACGAGATCTCATGTCTAAGGTTAAAAACTGGCAGCACTAGAACTGAAATGTGAAGAAAAGCTTCATGGATACATTTGAAGAACATGTAAAACTGGAGACACTGGAGCCACTGCAGCACTTTAATAATGTGGAGATAAACATTTATACTCACACCTGCTCCTGTTTTAATGTTATAAATGGACTTATGTACTTATTTATTTTGTTTTTTGTTTGTATTTGTTTGTATTTTAAACAGGGCATCCATGAAAAGGAGTGTGCTCTCATTGCTCTCCCTGTATAAATAAAGATTCCCATTGCCTATTAATCACACAAAAAATATAATGTTTGATCAAGTGAATGTCATCATTCATCTAGATCAGTACTTTCGTTGTTAAATGTTTGGAATCTCTGCTTCATATGTTTTTCAATGCAATATTTCACCGCAAAGACAACTGATTATTCAAAAAGGTAACTCCTTGATGCCAGCACTATGTTACTATGTGGTAAGAAGCAACGTCTGAAGGAAACAGGCTCAATAGTTGCATTCTAATGTGGGCCACAGGTCAGTAAGTGAACAATCTGGCATTCTCAATAGCAGGTAACAGGCTGTCTGAACCCTGGACAAAGTATCTGGATAAGCTCTCGGCAAACTGGATGTGTGTGTGTTTGTGTGTGAGGGGGTGTGTTTGTGTGTGTGAGTTTACCCAAGTGATAAAGACACAGAGCACAGGTGGAGCCTATTAGAATGGTAATCCGGCATGCGAAAGTAAAGTGTTGGTCACCGATAAGGTGGATCGATATAGCCACAAATACTGGTGTGAGGAGGTGGAATCACTCAAGAGAACGACTACAGCTGTCCCCAAATTCTCTGAAATAACACTTATGGTTTTATAAATGGCATTTCAAGAGTAAGGTTTAAAATGTCACAGAGTAAAAAAATGTGAATCAAAGGCCATTCTAGTGCTGCAGAGAAGTGAATAAACTTGTGGCTGCCATAAGGGTTTTAAATAGATTTTTCACTTCATTTTTTTGCATATAGATCTTTTTAGGAACTGCGTGAGCATAATCAAAAGGATACTTGCTTTTTCAATTGTTTTGTATCTTATCTATTTTAAATGTCGCTCTGAAGTAGAAATATGTGCCCGTCTAGAAGAGAGAAAGTAGTAGACCCCCTGGACTTTACTGATATAATTGTGTATGTTATATGGTATGGTATATTAAAGTTTTTCCATTAAATATATATAAAGGAGCATTTGTGTTTTGTCATGCTATGCTAGATATTGTCCTGCCGTATTGCTCTTTGAATGTAGAAACTGATAACACTGTATCTGCAAAATGTATTATTTGCTGCTGGATGCATGCGCTAAAATGACAAAAAAGTTACATGTTGCCTTTAAATAAATATATAATATGGAACTTTTTCTGAGTTACTGATTTATGTTGATCCAAAGCAAATTCTTTGGGTTTCTTTTAGTTAATTTATTCAAGACTTTAAAAATAAATTGTAATATAAATATATTATTATTAACTTTTTTTCCCCCAAAAAAAACCTAAAATAAAAGCATATTTTTACATTATGGATGTTTTTATTGCACAGAAATATGTTCTTACTGTGAGCAGGCTTGCATCTCAAATCTGACTTTTACTCGGTCTGGAGGAGGGTCATTTCAGTGGAAATATGCAGGTGGTATACCACGTTCAGAAAGTGACACAATGCTACTTCTATAGCTCTGCTTATTATAAATGATCACACACATGTGTTTTATACTTTATATTAAAATCATGACATTGTCGTGGACCTCACATGTACAGTCTCTCAGAAGGACAATAAGCTACTTGTCATCACTGTTTCAAGTATTATTCAAGCTGTCTCGCTACAGTCGCAGTCAATGAGTTCTCATTTTTATTGCCACTTCTATCCAAAAGTACAGCATTAGCCTTTGACCCTGCTTTGTTCAATTGGACAAAATGAGTTGAAATGCCCGGAATACAAATGGGGCATTTTGCAGTGTAGTGTATCTCTTTTAATCTATGCAGACAAACAGACTGGAAAGCAGTGTCCCGGCGCTTTAGCCTGGCACACACTGACTGCTCCTGTCTCTGTGCTATTTCATAACAACATTGGCTTTTTGTGTTTTGTGTACATGAGGAGTGGACTGAGACAAGACAGACAGACTGGACATGGGCAGTGGTTTTGTGGGAACAATCAGTGCAATGCATTCTTATCTTAACCACAGAATGTTCTTGCAGTTGGGCCGTCATGTAACGCTCTACAAAACTGAGCCATAGGCAAAAAGTAATGCAAAAGAATCTCTTCCAAAATGTATTAGTGAGCTTCCCTCTTCATAACCTCCAAATCCTCACCCAAGTCCAAATATTAAAAAAGAAAAGCTTAAGGCATGTACGTTAATACAACTCTCCAATGGCAGAGCACAGTCTTCAACTGAAAAATGGTTTTGTCACAGGAAGTCTTTACAATCTATTTTAATTCATCTTAATACTTATTACGAATGGGAGCAAGTTTCGGGGAAAAATACATTTAAAAATGTTGGTTGATCAAAATTGACTAGTATGTATTTGACTTGGCTTTATAATAGCTGTGCTATCAAAGAAAATGAGTCACAGAGCAGGATGCACTGACACAGAATAACATGCAGCATCAGCAACAACAAGCTTCAGACGATCAGACTGTTTTAGGTGAATCAAGGATCCTAATCACCAAGAGTGACATTGGCCATGTCCCAGTTTGACAAATGCACACTTCTAAGTATTGCTCAAAGTACCCGGCCGACAAAGGGTACTCTTCCGTGCAGCCGCCGAAATAGGACAGGCCCACGCCATGGAGCGTACTTCAACCGCTGTCTGTGCACTTACGTTACGTAGCGTACGTTACGTCACTTACATTACGTCATTTACATTACGTTGCCCAGCAACCGTGACGGTTGTTGACTCATGACACTAAAATAATTACAGTGTTATTTTGAATTCTTTATTATTTCATAGAAGAGGAGTTAAGCTATCATCGTCACAGGCATGTATTTCTTTTTAAATTGAAGGAAGTAAGGAATTCATCTTTCCCATTGAATATTATTAGGCAAATATAACATTATAGGTGATTTCTTCCCAGCTGTAGCTAGTATTACATAACTTCTTTAGCTTTAAGAAAATATACCTTGTTTCTCCCGCAGAAGAAGTCACGTGTGGTGTATGATGGGATATAGCAGTACGCGAAGTGTGCTCAGATGCACACTTCGTTCACTGCCGATCTCTATGGAAACGCAGGGCACATTTGTCGGCTGCATTCGTCGGGTGCATGAAGTGGGACAAGCCTTGTCGAACCGAAAGTCACATAAGTGCCCTTCGATGCACACTTCGAACACTACTACATTTAAGGGCATTTTGGAGTGAGGCAATACTGAAATAAGAACAAGAACCGAATACACAGAAAATAATGCTGTAGTACTGTGTTATACTGTAGTACTAGTAATGTAAAAGTACTGTATAAATACTAAAGTAAAGTACATACATCTAAGAATTGTACTTAAGTAGCCTTCTTGTACTTTTACTTACTTACTTTGTAGTCACTTTCCACCTCTCTTCCTGCCTTATATTCTTATGTAGCTGCTAGTTTATGCAATGTACTACTTATTCTACTGTTTATGGTTTTATCTAGAGATAGAGCGATATATGCCTTAAAACTCCAGCAGAGGCCGATATTTTGTTTGACTAACCAGGTGCCTCCATCTGTTTAAAGAGAAAAGAGAAAATGCAGGAATGTGACTCCACTGCTCTCTTATTCAGTTTGTAGTAACACGAGGTTGTGGATGAGTCTGCACTAAATTCAAATTAGATAATAGGGTAAAATATCCCAAATCAGCCCGAAATATTGACTGAGAAATATCAGCAGAACATATTGACCATCGGTTTCTCTGGATACTAAACGGTCAGTATCGGCATTGACCATGAAAAAAAACATAGCTGTAGTTTTATCTGTGATTAGATTACTCTTTTGTTTTCCATGCCCAATGACTGTAGATGGTGTTTAAAAAGGCTTTGTCGTTGCCACTAGTTACTCTAAACTATTGAAAATGGAATCTCAAATCTGCCCCTCATAACAGCTGCAAATTATCGTGTGTATTGAATAATTCATAATAATATTGGGGGCAAGAATCCTGTCTGAGTGTTATTACAGATGGGGCTAGAGAAGAAAGCACCTGTGCCAGCGTCCTAATACTACATTCTGTGTGATGAAGAGTTATCAATCAGACTCAGCAGCAGCGGCACCGTCCTGGAAGCAGTTTAATGATGGGAATATAATGACAGAGATAAGCTGGAGGGACCGGCCACAGCGAAACAATGACTGCGCTGTTTATTTTGAGTAAAGCTCCCCAGGCAAAACACACCGTGAACAAAGAGCTTCGTCAAGGATTGCACTTGATTGCGGGGCTGTTTGGAGT
This sequence comes from Periophthalmus magnuspinnatus, assembly GCF_009829125.3. Classification (NCBI taxonomy): domain Eukaryota; kingdom Metazoa; phylum Chordata; class Actinopteri; order Gobiiformes; family Gobiidae; genus Periophthalmus; species Periophthalmus magnuspinnatus. The sequence continues at coordinate 1,338,554 of NC_047140.1, read as the reverse complement.
GCCGACGTGCGTCCTGAAATTGCAGTTCAACCCAAAACACTAATGGGTATGACGTGGTTAGTTAAGATTAAGCAGAGTGGAACTAGGATGTTTTTGGGGTCATCAGCTGCTCTCAGATTAAAAAAGCAGTGATTGTATAGGAGGTGGGGAGGGCAGAGAAAGTATTTTGATAAATGTGGAATGAAAGTGGGACAGAGTGTATCCATGAGTTTCAAAAGTTAGGACCATTGCCATAATTATTAACAATTTAAAACTATTCATAGCTGAAACCTATGATGACAGAATACAGATTTTTATAGGAATTTTGCAAACTGTGACAAACAATGATTTCCTAGTATCCAAGTATCAATTCTATTCTGCAATGTATGTTTTAAAATGAAAAATTCACGATGATCTGCATCAAATACATTTCATTTACTACTACAAACTGCTTCTATCACAGTATTGCCTCACAAATCTAGAATGATATCTCTGTTTTTCTTTTACACACACATTTCAGTTTGGCCTCTTGCATTTTAAAAAGTTTTTCAGTGATTTATGTGAAACGTTGATTTATGAATAAAATCAAAGGAGTTTAGCGCTTTACTCATTCATTCTGTAGAAATCCACAATGTTTTTCAATCCCCTATGACAGGAATGTAAAGTCTTAATTTGCATTTCCACAATTTTAAATTTCACACTTCTCACTTTTATTGGTGTTTAGTGTCGTTATAGAGTAGTTGATTTGTTTCTTTGTTTGCTGGTAGTAAATATGTCTCAGGTTACTGCCCATGAAAGCTGACTCGTGAGGCAGGGAGCTGGATAAGTGTGAGTAACAGTGTGGATAATATGTCTGATAACCTTGAGTTATTCTGGCAGCTCGACCTTCAGGTTTGATTTGATATGAGGCTGGGTGCAAGTCAGTTCTGAATCTAATTCAGCGTTATTACTGCACAGCAAAATTATCTTGATTGAATGTAGAATTTAAATTGTGAGAAAATTACAATAGTTTACAAAGGATCCATGCCTGACTTCAGTAATCAGCCTGTGCAGTTACATAAATACTTCATGCAAGCAACGTAGTTCCTGAAGTGACTAGTGTTTGTGTTTTACTTAACAATCACACTAGCTCTTTTCATGTCTATGCTAATGCCAAATTTCTTTTTTTTTTCCTTTTTTTTTTTTTTGTAGGAGTTATTCTTTTTATATTCCTTTTTCTTGTTTTTGATTACTAGCAGTTGTAGTGTTTTTTTTTTTTGTTTGTTTTTTTGTTTTTTTTGTGTGTGTGTGTGTGTTTTTTGGGGTTTTTTTTTTTGTTTGTTTTTTTAGTTAAAATAAAAAAAGAAAAAGAAAAAAAGAACTATTATCCTGCACTTTTGAAAATGTTCATAAAATGTGCTACTTAAAAGCCATGTAACTTTCCTGATTGAGAGCTTACTTCTCTGGAGACATGACTGATATGTCTGGAATATTCCACAGCATGGTATTAAACATGTCTGTCTTACATTTATTCAATTACTGGTGTTTTTATTGCTCTAAAATGCCTGCATTGTTAAACACATCTCCACAGATCTGAACTGTAAACGTGGTGTTGTGGCATCACATGCTTGTCCCTCTTGTCTGTTGAGTCTCTAAACTACTTCCTGTAGTTAAACCAGCACCTCTCCATTAGTGTAGAGGAGTTTAATGTTGTACTGTGGAAGATTCCAGGCAATTACTGTATTTTCTGAACTATACAGTGGCTTGCAAAAGTATTCATCCCCCTGGAACTTTTTCAAATTTTATCAAGTCACAAAAACAAATTTAAACATTTTTTTTTAAATGTATTTAATTTATGTAATTTTATGTGAATAAGTAACACAAAATGGTACATAAGTGTGAAATAGAAAGAAAATTATGCATCATTTACATATTAAAAAAACAAACAAAAACAAGACAAAACTGAAAAATGCAAAAGTATTCAGTCCCCGTAAGTCAATACTTTGTGGAACCACCTTTTGCTGCAATTACAGCTGCAAGTCTTTTGGGGTATGTCTCCTCTGGCTTTGCACACCTACAGACTGAAATTTTTGCCCATTCTTCCTGGCAAAACAGTTCAAGCTCTGTCAGGATGGAGACCGTTTGTGAACTACAGTTTTCAGATCTTGCCACAGATTCTCAATTGGATTTAGGTCAGGACTTTGACTGGGCCTTTCTAACTCATCAATATGTTTTGTTTTAAACCATTCCATTGTCGCTTTGGCTTTATGTTTAGGATTGTTGTCCTGCTGGAAGGTGAACCTCTGCTCCAGTCTCAAGACTTTTGCAGACTCCAACAGGTTTTCTTATAAGATTGCACTGTATTTAGCTCCATCCATCTTCCCATCAACTCTGACCAGCTTCCCTGTTCCAGCTGAAGAAAAGCACCCCACAGCATGATGCTGCCACCACTGTGTTTGACTGTGAGGATGGTGTGTTCAGAGTGATGTGCAGGGTTAGGTTTCCTCCACATGTAACGTTTTGCTTTTAGCCCAGAAAGTTCGAGACCCTACAAAATAAAAGTTACATAGTGCACCTTTTAAATGTAATGGATTTGTACAGATGAAGAATTATAGTAAAGGGTTAATAATGGATCTGCTGGGCTGTATCACATTACAAAGCTGCTATAATAAAAACAGAATTACTGTCCAGCATTCACTTTGTAATTCATGACAATTTTTTTTTCTCATTAGCGATTTTGGATTTTTGCAATATTTGGCCTTGCTGCTAGAAACCATTATTTTCCTCGCCATGGTAATCTTGGCTTCATTTGCACATTTCAGGTATTGATACTGTGGTCATTTTCACAAAACAGGACTCCATTTGCCAGTCGTGGTGGGTCCATTGAAGCCCTCAGTCGCCTTCTCCGTCGAGCCAAACCATCTGCTGTGCTATTGGCCATGTCCAGGTGAGCGCTTATCAAACGTCCCAGACAGCGAGGGATTCATTGTTTTTCTTTTTCAAACGTGCATTGTGCAGTTCTGAGAAATAAATCAAATCTTTAATCTGCTCTGACGTGTAGGGTAATAGCTTTAGATTGTAAGCAGGGGAGGTAAAAGCAGTGGCCAGGTTTCCATATGCAGCAAATAATGAATGTATTGACTTTTGTGTGCTATCAGGCAGTGGTTCTTAAGCAGTATTCATATTGGCAGTGGCTCTATTTCTTCCAAAATCTATTTTTATTGCTCTTGAAAGGGTTTTGGTGACAGTCAAATAATCTAGTCCCATCACTCTTGACAGATGGAACCCTAAACCACCAGGACATGTCATTTTGCTGTCAAGTACCAGTTACCTGAGAATGTGTTTGGTAATACGGTAAAGGGTTGTTTATATGCAAGCCTAACAGAATGAAGATTATCAGCAATGCAAAACAGGCTTGATATATTAATATAATTTCAATATTTACTTTTTTGTTAATATCAAACAAAAGATGAACAAAACATACAATAAACATATAACAAAATGAACATAGACACTGTCCCATTGATCAGTCTGCTCAACCCCAAGAGCAGCAGCGCCCCTCTTCTAGCTCGTCAGCACTTACTTGCACATAATAGTGTTTTAATTAATTGTCTAGTCCGTGTCTTGTAATGTTTTGTCTGTTGCAAATTTGTACTCTGCACTTTTCCCTAGACAAACTGCCGCTTGAGGACAGTTGCCTTTACTTAATCGAAGTCGGTCACTACTTCAAACTTTATATTTACCTTAGAACCATACCTGTCCAAATGTGTTGTGTATACTCCCTCAGTCGTCCAGGTCTGGTCCGTAATGAACTGAAGAAGTGGCTTGGATGAGCAGCAAAACATCTTCACTCTTACAACGATTAGTGGACTAAGTGAGTGTGACGTCACCCACAGTGTTCGGCTCCAGTCAAACGAAGCTCATCGAGGCTAGAGCAGTTATAGGGGACAAATTGTATACCTGGAATTCTAACCACAAGTATCATAGCAACCAAAGAGCCAATCCAGAGTGAGGCTGTTCAAGGTAACGCCCCTTTCCGGCCCGCATCGCTGGTTTAGCAGGGAGCGGACGCTTAACAACGCTCTCAGTCAAACCTGTTGCTAGCGCTAGCGGGAGCGACCTTGGGGAAAGAAGGCGCCTGATTCGCCTGTTATTAAAGTTTATATCTTGATTTATGGACACAACAGCGAAATAGTGGGTTATTATGAACATCTAGAGACCAAACTGATGAGGCTCACTGCAGCGGTTACAAAGAGAGGGACCACAGTTTTTCAATATAAAGTCAATGGAGCTGCCCATGATCACTTCCTGTTTGGAACGCTGCAGCTAGCAGGTTAGCTATGTCCATTTATGTATACAGTCTGTGATTGTGTCACTGATAATATCACTGTCTTTGTCTTAAATGACCTCACAGTTGTTGTTTTGTTTTTGTTTTTTTTGTTCAGTTGTGTTTTTATTTACATTTTCAAACATTATCAATAGAAAACAATATCATCATTGCAAAATGCTTGAAAAACTAACATAAACTAACATATTAACTAACAATCTGACACTTACAGAAACCTCTGAAAACATACACCCAAAATTAGAAAAAGATGATTGGTCGGTTGGGAAGATGACCCACTCGTAGCAGTAGAATGATGCTCAAGGAAAATCATCAGCACGGGGCAATCAGACTGAACTTCATAAATAGTCCTAAATCTCAATTCCCAACTGCTGACATCCATTCAGCAAACTCACAAACACAACAGCTGAGCAGGCAGATGTCCAGGCAGCTGTGGATACAAAAACACAGTCAAACGCTTTTCATCTCATTCCTTTTTATGTGATGCCAACCTGGACACTACCAACTTAAGTTCAATGAATGATCAGGGAAAATATAAATTGCCTCAGTTCAAGCTTTCTTATTTTGACAAACAACAAATAGTGAAATTCTTAATCGTCTTCCAAGTAAAGCATTCCCCCTGATTTACCGACATACACTGCTGGAAAATTGGGTCATTTCCCCAAATTCTAGCCTGAGTAATTTAATTTGCCATTTTAATTATTAAAGTCAGCACCTGTCGCTAACTTAGATGAGTGCTTGAGCAAGCATAAGAAGTAAAAACAATCTACCGGTTTAGCAGCTACTGAACTGAAATAAGCAACTTTGTTAAAACATGGTGGTGGGTCCCCTGTATGATGGGATATTTGTGCAGTGTCTACCCTCTTCCTTTACAGCAGCCTCATTGAGTAAATGGCTTTCTCTTGGCATGCTGTTCAATCTAAATGGTAATTCTGAGGGGCATTCTGTACTCACCACTGGTGGCTTGCTTACTGGAGACTGGAGGAAAAATTAGGTGCGGAGAGTGTGACAGACAGCGCAAGTATGACCAAATGCCTTCACAGTCCATTAATGCATAAAGGCAGTATTATAAGGGGAATGGACAAGGAATCAAATCCAAAATGCACATGTTTCTGTGTTATTTTAGTAAGTTGTGTATAGTGGAAGTGGGGCTCATATTACTTAAAGGTCTCGCAGGTGATTGCAGATGGAAAACAGGTGTAAAGGTAAGTTGCAGATTTTTTTATCATGTTTGAATCACTTCACCATGTACCAATTTTAAAGAGTCTGGGGTCCCTTTGAGAATCAGATAAGGAATTTTCTACAGTATTAAACATCCATCCATCCATTTTCTTCCGCTTATCCGGGGCCAGGTTGTGGGGGCAGCAGTCTGAGCAGGGACTCCCAGACTTCCCTCACCCCAGACACACCCTCCAGCTCCTGCGGTGGGACCCCAAGGCGTTCCCAGGCCAGCCGAGAGACATAGTCCCTCCAACGTGTGTCCTGGGTCTTCCCTGGGGCCTCCTCCCGGTGGGACATGGCCGGACCTCCCTAGGGGTGTGTCTAGGAGGCATCCTGAACAGATGCCTGAGCCACCTCAGCTGGTTCCTCTCGACATATAGGAGCAGTGGCTCTACTCCGAGGTCCTCCCGTGTGGATGAGCTACTCACCCTGTCCCTAAGGGGCTCCCGGCCACCCTACGTGGAAACCCATTTCGGCCGATTGTAGCCGCGATCTTGTCCTTTCGGTCATTATTCAGAGCTCATGACCATAGGTGAGGGTAGATATACTTGAACTCCTCCATTTGAGTATTAAACAGAATACGTTTTAAACTTTACCTTATAGAATGTGTGTACCAAATATTAAGGCTTATTTCAAGGCTTAGTTGAGTCAATATGAAGGACGCACTGAGCAGACATTTTTAAGATGTCTTAGGGTGAGGGAGTAACATAATTTCCCATGCAAGTAGCACAGATTTGTATTATTTATTTCTAAAAGTTGTTATACATTTGTACATGATTTCTGTTGGTGGAATATGTAATTAATAAGGAAAAGTTGAAATAAACTGACCAATGAACAAAATAGCAGTAGCCTTTTAGCAGTAGCCAATAGCCTTTTAGTATTTGAAATAAATCTCATAAAAAGATGCACAAGGGTTTAGTGCCATTTAGTACATTAGGCCTTCAGTAGCTATGAGAATTGCAGTAAATGAACTCCCTCTTTGGGCTTGGGGGAAAGGCTGGCTAAATTACTATGATTTTTGGCTTTGTATGTTTTGTACATACCAGATATTAAAGATAAGAAGATACAAGGCTAGAGTAACTCTGGTTCAGCTGATTATAATAATAATAATAATAATAATAATTATTATAATAATAATAATAATTATAATAATAATAATAATAATAGTTTTGTATGGCTGTATAATGTCAGTGCAACGTTTGTGTAAAATAATCCTTGGCTGCAGAAGTCTAACATCCATCTTGCCATCACTGGGGGCTCTCCATAAACTGTTTGACTTGGGTCATTACGGTCAGTTCAATATTTTGTTGGGAACTATACCTAATCTGCTTAATGTTGTGGTTGGATGTTTGGGTTTTGTGCTTCATACATGATTGATGCAAATTAGGAGGCGATTTATTCCCACATCACAGTGATTTTAATGAGCCAAAACAGAATGTGAAGATTTTGTACCAAACCAAGGCAATCGATTTTACTTTTCCATTGATTACATAAGAGGCATTAGACAGAACATACCAGGATCATGTTTACTACATTATAAAAGACCCACACAAGTTGCCCACTGTGTCATAAAAATATAATTGATACAAATAAATTGTGAAAAATGTTAACCAAACAAATGTGATAAATAAACTTATTGCATTTTTGAGCAGAGGTGTCCTATAATGACTTCACTTTGATGAAATCTGTTAAATATTATTTGTATGTGGCGTAGACCACCGTCTCCATCAATTGACTTGTGTTGGCTCATGTTCGAGGACCTTATCGAGTATTCTCAAGGTCTCTCCAATGTCTTTCATCCCAGCTGATCCTCATATTGCTTACGGAAACAGTCTCCCACAGGAAAGAATTCCCAGCTCCGCTCCTGGTACATTTTCCAGACATAGGATTCCTGGCAAAGTTGACAACAGACATGTAAAGTGAAACTGCAGTCCATAATAGTCCAAGAGTGTGCTATGTATGTGTTCACAGAGAATCAAATGAATGAAAAATCTGTTAACTGAGAAATATTTGGGACATACTTAAACAGCTCGAGACTCGTACCTGTCCTGTGTACTCGGTTTCATCTTTGTCAATGAGGTACATCAGGAAAAATCTGCAGACAAATTCATAAAGAAGAGGGTTTTTTTTACCATCAATCAATAGTCAATGGGACCAAGGAGAATACCGGAAAATCTCATAGTATCCATACTAATGTGACTTGATAATCCTGTGCTGATGGCCATTATTGATGTAACAACAAAGAGAGTGTTGCCTTTAGAAGAGGCATTACTCATACACCCAAGAGCCCGGTGAGTTCTGGGTCTGCTGTGTTCACAGCTCACCTCATGTAAATCTCAATACAAATATTACACCATTGTGCTTACAGAAACTGGTATTTTTAAGCACAAAACTGCTCACAGATAGTTGGCCAAATGATGATCCTGTAACGTGTGGCTCTCAAAGCCATGAGGAATTGTATCAAAGTATTCACTTCCAATTCCACAAATGAAGCACTTGGTCTGTGGAGAAAAAGGCACATGATTAAGTTGTTTTTAAATACTCAAAATAATCATAAATATATTCAGATAAATGCCTTATATTATATGATCTGGTCTAAACAACATTCAACTATGATTAAACAGCTTTTTTTCTTCTCAGTCAGTTAAAATGTAGTAAGCTCAATGTTAGCCAGAATATACCTCCATATCTTCTTTGACTTGCTCCTGTTGGTCACGAAGTTCACCAAAGGCATCAATTATTAAACCTGAAAATATGTTGCACCATTGTTACAAGACTGGAGTCTTTGTATGTAAATCGTGCAGTTCACATGTAGAGGTGCACCTGCATGAATATGTGCATTTACTCAGGCTAAGCAGTGACTCACCCTGGATAATGGCGAGCAGAATAACTATGACAAAGAAGAAAAAGGTGATGTCAAAGATGATGCGCTCCACCTCAAATTCATCTCCAGCCGGGTCCTCGATCTCATCTCCAATCCCACCTCCTGCCCGCACCCCCACATACATGTGGAACATGTAGCACTGAAATAGATAGAGCACAGTACTCACTGAGAGTCAGGAGAATGCTTCACACTTAACTAAATACTAAATATTATGTTTCATGACTTTAAAATACATGCATTAACAGTGGACAATTAGAAAAAGCAGGCATGGCTTATTTTTTACATAATTGTTTGTCTTTATATACCTTTTCCTTAAGACATAGTTATAAAGAAAAAAAAACATGTCCTACTTAACAGGAGGCATTGAGGTAATGTGCAGTCACATTGTAACACACAACACAAGTGTAACATTTTGATTCAAAAATGTAGTGTGAACTGCACACACATCACAATAACTGCCGACTGAGTGAATGTGGACTGTGAATAATGTGAATGGTCACTTTACTGAATAAGATGTCACCCAAAGAATCCTTGTAAAATCTCTGCAGCCTTCACACCAGGACTGTTGATGTTTATATAACAAAGAAAGGCCTGGGTGAAAGCAGCGTGGAGACAATGTTAGCTTACATTTAGCATGTCGTTGCACTTCATGTCCTGCCGTTCCTCGTCCTCACTCTTATTGTAAAACTTCCTAAAGAAATTGAAGGCCACAACAGTGTAGAGATAGACCACGACTGCCAGCAGACCCACTGTCAGGACCAACTGAAGAACAAGTCAAATTCACATACAGTGGGTACATTCATTTACATGGCCAGTAAAAATAAGATAAGGAAAATATTAACTAACCTAATAATTAGATCTGATTTTGGTGTGGATTTACATGCACAAGAGAAATACCTGGTGACAGTTAATTAGAGCATTTTTAAAGGAACTGTTGTATTTGGAAGACATTTAACATTTTCTCCTTTTGGCTGTGCCACAGTAGTTTGCCTTTTTTGCATAATGTTCCTTGTCAAAACATGCACAGATGTGAGTAATCAGAAAAATCAGATTACCCATGTCAGACGTTAACTGTTTACATAACATTTCAATGATATGATAACAAAATCAGATTGTATCAGATTTTAGTGCACATGCAAACACTGTGTATGAAAAATGTGAGAAACAATCATAGAAGCAGGATTTGATGCTTAGCTGAGTATAGACAGACACACCTGCTTTCCATTGTGTGTGACAGAAGAGAGGATAGTGCGGAGAGTCTTAAAGCCCATAGCAACGTCCAAGAGGTGAACAGCAAAAAAGAAGTTGTTGTAGTGACCCAGAACGGACACGACCATGTACCAGGCCAGGTACAAAAAGGACTATGCACACCCAAGAAGACAAGTCATTTTAATGAGAGGACCAGACAAACACAAACATGTATTTTAGATAAGGAGCGCTACAGGATATTGCCACCTCAAATTTGCCCATGTGCAGCTGTATCAGATCTCCAGTGAACAAGGCATTCAAATTTATGTATGACATTTAAGAGCTGGAGATCTTATTGATCTTTATCATGATGACAGCATATTATAGAAAGCTGAATACAGACAACATGAGTCAAACACAAATAAAATAGCTTACTCTGTCTGTTAGAATGACTCCAAGCTTCCAAATTTGATACTTGATGTCGAAGGAGGTAAATCTGAAAAACAGATACAATGCTTAATCTTACAAAAAAAAGTCAGGTCAAATTGTCCAATGGCTAAAAATTATATCACTGTGGCAACAATGTGTTTTTCAAAGAGCCACAGTTATGTGGCTGGGACACAGAACATCCTGTCCTGCTTTAAGTACACTTTGATGTTCTAGGGCTCTTTCTGGGGAAATATGTCAGTAAAGGGAAAGAGAAAAGCTGTAGATTATTGACTGATTTACATGGCATCTTTCACAAATAATAGCAATAGCAAGATTTTTTCATATTTCATATGATGCTATTTATATAATTAGTTAAATAAATCAGGCTATAGTTGTAAGGAAAGCTCTTACAAAGATCCCAAAGCTGCTCTTTTGAACTTCTTTTTTTTCCTTTGGGAGCTGAAGTCTAAAGAAGACTTGTCCAGACCTAGAAGTTCACTGATCTTCTCACAGCCATATAACGCTCCATATTTTTCCACTACCTAAAAAATTCCAAAAGCCAAAAGTAGTTATAGTGCAGAGTGTAATACATAAAACATGCAATTAAAGGTGCACTAAATAAGTTGTGGTGTTGAGTCTGAAACATGCTTGTCTTTATGGGGATGTTGTTTAGCCTGGAATCTTCCACAGTATGCCACTAGGTCAAGCTTTTGTTTTTTTAATCATTGTTATAATGCATTTTTTTTTGCAATGAAAACACTTGCAATTGACTAAATGCAAGATAGATAACTTTAACACCATACTGTGGAACATTCCATGAAAAGTAATAATATATCTATGAGACAAGCAAGTGGCAGACCAAAAAAGTTACACAGTGCATCTTAACAGGCACATTCTATACATTAAGACTTGATCTTGATTACTACCCTTCACATTAAAGTAAAAGTAAAATTATACTCCACTAAAGACCTCCAGAAGTACATTAAAACAAGTTACATCTGTAGCTGCATTCTGTAAACCTCACCTTCCTCTTGACAAACTTATCCCAATAGTTACTTGGATATGATCTAAAAGACAAAAAACATGTTGGTGGTATGAAGACATGTTCATTATTTACAGTGTGTGTGTGGCTCTGAACATACGGAGTGTTAATGACCAGCCGGTCCCACTGTCCTTTGATGTCCTCGTCAGGCGGCTGCACCGTCACATACAGCCCATCGAACTCCAGTCTCCGAGCCACTTCCTTCTCACGCTTGAAGATCACCAAGGGCACCTGGCAATTAAATATTTTATCCCTCACATTTTGTAGCTCCGTGGCCAAAATCTCCCTATTTACTATTTTATAACATATGTCATTTCTTGTGAATACCTTAAGGCAGTAGTATCCAATAATACAACAGAAGGAGATGAATGTATGTGCCACTGCCAGGAAATGGAGTGAGGGCTCCATGTATCCACTGCTCTCCTCCAGCACAAAAGAAACCAGGCCCTCGGTGTCATGTTCTTCACAGGAGCCGAGCTCTTTCTCTTCTCTGTCATGAACATGTGGTTGAGGCAACGGGTTTACCTGTAAAATACAGATAGAATTTATATTACTCTGAAACATATTTCTATATTACATTTACATATGTCAGTTACCTTATAGAAGAGAAGGATGAAGTTTATTGCAAAGGTAATGAACAAAGCAAGAAGGCGAATATTATAATAATTCCGTGCAAAGTAATTCTGGAAAAATAAAAAATAAAAAAATACACTGAAGTGGAATTGTCCTGAGGTGTAAAATAAGCAGAGCTTGTAGTGCATATTACCAGCACACTCTTGTTGTAAGTATTTATTGTCTCCCACAGTGCAGAATGCTGCTTCACTCCTTCCTCTGTCTTAGTGGAACAGGGCTGAGATGCTACATTCAAATCCTTCTTTGCAACCTCATTCACTCTGTGGATTTGGAATAATAATAATAGACTGCTGGAAATGTTTTAAGGAGTACAGCTTTTCTGGCGGTGGATTGGTTTCCATGCAGATGTTACTTTATTGCTGAAATGCTCAATGTTAGGGCATTAAACATATCTATTTCACATTTATTCAATTATGTTTTTTTTATTGCCTGTGGAGATAAGAGATATATCCATATGATGGAGTATTGGATTGCATGGTCACATACATGACCATTCACACAGAGAGTGGCTCCCTCTTTTCTGCATCACTCGTAAAAAACTAAAATGCTGCCCACAGCAGTCCAAGCAAAGCAATTAATATCTTCCTGGAGAGCAGCAGAAGGCAGACCCTCCACCATAAAAGTTACTTAGTCTTTATAAATTATAAATCTTTAATATTGCAAAATTGACTATACCTTTCAAAGTCGGGTGATTTTGTAACATCTGTATATTCATGTGTCTGTTGCTAAAATAACAAAAATATACTTTACAATAGATTTCATCGGGAAATACACAAAATACTATGAAATACTATGCTACATGGATTACCTGATGTTTCTTGGTAAAGGCATTGGTGGCTGTTACTCGTGTGGATGAAGCAAATAGATCAGTAATACTGGCGGTGTGCTCTGGAGTCATAAGTCTGTACAGACCTCCTTCCTTCTTCACCTGTAATCCAAATATATCTGACAAGACATGCACAGGTCTAGAGCAGGTCACATGTCCGGTCTCCACTGGCTCATTCCAATGAGAGCAGCGGTCCGAATGGGATTGTTTGTTCACATTCTCAGACCCATCCATAACCTCGTCAAGAGTTGGCTCCACAACACCACCGAGTACATCAGACACAGTTATGGTTTTTGCTGCTTCTATGAGTGCACCGCTTATGAACACCACATAAAGTACATACATCACACTGCGGACTGCAGTATACAAGCACTGCAACAGTGCTGAGAAAATGTGGTGTAAAACATTGACAACAGACTTTAAGATATCTCTAGGGGTCATTTTCAATAATATTCTCAGATTCTTGACAGACAATGTAGACAAGAGCAGAAACATCCACTGAAAAACAAAAATGGTGCTGTCGCTGGACTCTTTCTCACTTTCTGGTACATTTGTCTCAGAATTTCTCTCCTCAGCCTCAGAAGAAATATTTGATGCGAGTTGCATTTCGAAGATGGTGTCTTCACAGAAATTTACAAACATCTCCATTTTCTCTTTATCTCTGCTTTCATTGACCACATCAAAAATGAACTGCCTCTTGGACTCTTTCACTTGAGGTTTGTCCCACTGTATGCGACTGGATTCACTTATCTCAAAGTAGACACGTTCAACGCGCTTTCCACTGCCTACAATCTCAATGCGTCCCAAGTATGGCTGAAAGTATCCCAGGACACATTCTGCTAGCTCCAAAAATGCACCTAGTCTTGCATCAAAAGGCATGTGCTCAGACAAATTGGTGAAGAGAACAGAAATGCTGAACCCAATGTCTTCAGCTGGTTTGTGGAAGCGGTCCACAAATACCTCATAATCAAGGATTTCATTTTCATCTGTCTCGATACAAGAAAGTACAAACTGGGTTTCCTCGTGAGAGAAGCGATTGCAGGTTTCCATGGCTCTCTGAAAGTCTTTCCTGCAGATGCAGCCCCTATTATCAGGATCATACTCCCTGAAGCCAGCTGAGGTGGTAAAGTCTTTAAGTTTGAGGAACATGGCAAAGAACTTGAGGATCATTTCCACATTGACAGCTGACTCCACCAACATATCAACCATCTGCTTCCCAGTTGTTCCATTCACCACATTTCCTACAACAACAAACAAGATAAGTTTGCAAAAACACACCTGAGAACAACTCAACTCATAACAAATGCAACTCTTACCTTCAAGCATGGAAAGCAAAAACACAACCATATCTTTTTGTAAATCCATGAATTCTTTTAAAAGTTCAATTTGTCTTGAATCCTGTTTTAAAAGATGTAAATTTTTGCATACAAAAAAGATAAAAAATATCATTTTTACAGTTAACATGTTTTCTCTTGCTTATAACAAAACCACAGCGACAATAGCTGAGCTGCTCTACCTGTGATAGCTTCATTTGCATGTGTGCAAAAACATGAAGAAAGCCAACAACAGCGTCCCAGAGGCGACTGTGTGCCAGGCTCTGTTGGTTGCCAGTGCATGGACCCTGAAGGTGAGCACAGACATGTTGTTTATCATCAAAAGATGGTCTACAGATGTTTGAAAGAACAGAAGTAATCATTTAAAAGATGTCTAACCTGTATGTATTCAGTGAGCGTATTAAAGACCTGCTTAACCACCTTTATTGCATTTGAGAAGTTGTACTGGCCTTGTACATCGATCACGTCCTTTCCAGAGTAGAACCAGTAAAAGTCACTTATTGACTCCTGTAGTAGAAAACAAAGTTTGTTATTATGATGATCATGTCATCATTTTCATGTAAACATACTTTTATTCACTATTTAAGGTTGGATAGCTCTTTTCCATGCTCTTCTATCTCTCACCATGCAGCTTATTACTTTATTACAGAGAAAAAATAATATTACCTGTACTCTAAGTAAATAATCCACAGTGGATATAATGATGTTGACAGTCATGTTGTTTCCTGTTTGTGTTCTTAGGTAATTCTGAAAATCTAAATATATTTGTATAGTAAGTGAGCTTAGTTCAATATGTATGAAATATTTTCTCTGACTTCAGTGTAATACCTGAGTTATGTCCTTCACATAACAGCTGGAGAAAACGGAAGAGGTCACAGGTCAGCTCATTGTCAGGTATTGCAATCCCCACTGGCAACAGAACAGTGACAAAAAAAAAAAAAAAAAAAATTAACTTAGAAAAGGGCATTTCATATAGAGTTGTTCATCCTGGGGTTTATAGCCTCTTTAATTAACTCTATTCACAGTTTTTACCACCCGGAATTAACTGATTGATGATTTCGATTTGAAAAAATACCTAAGTGCTTGTCCATCGCCATGCCCAATCCTTCTGCCTTGTTCTGCCTCTCAAAAGCATTCAGATCCAGAACACTGGATGACAGAAAATAACTTGAATAAACACCTTTTCACACATTGATAGTAATAGCACAGAAAAACTATTGCAATATTTGAGACATTTTCAAACCTGCATGTGCACATGAGTCGAGCCATACTTTGGAAGAAATCAACATCTTGCTTTGCCTTCAAATATTCAAGCATTCTCTGTTCAAGAAAAATAGGATAATGAAGATTTAAAGATCATTTGGATGTTATAGACAGGACATTTACTGAAATATAATAAAGTTAAAATAAAAAAAAGTGTGATTTGGGCATAGCACCTGTTGTACATCAGCATTTCCTCCATTAAGAAGAGCAATTCCGAGCTTCAGCGTGAGTGCAATCAGGGAGCCAACTTGTCCTGATGAGATAAGTAGAAGACTTGAAAATAACAATAAAAAACTATATATTTAAGTACAACATAAAAACATATCAAGACAAATAACAAAACTGTTTTTTTTTTTATACCTTTACTTGCACTGATGGTTTGCAAGACCATCTCTGATGCACCACGATGATGCAACTGTGCCTGCTGATAAATTAATTTCTGCTTTTCCATCTCTTTTTCCTGCCAAAAACAAATAAAATGATTAGGAAAATTATATAAAAAATATGGGCACTATACAGGGGGTTAGATCAATTAAGATCAATCAAGTTAGATTGGAAAAATTAAATCATATTTATTTACCTCAAAACTTTGCGCTGACTGCTCCTCATCATTATCCAGTGCTATATGACAACTCTGGTGTTTGTGTAAAAAGGTTTGGGTGAATAAAGCAATAACAACCAAAGAAAGTGTTCACAGTAATTTTACCTTAGCCATTATAGCAAAATAAGACTTGCAAAGGCTGTCGTCTCTGTGTTAAAAACAAAACAGAATATATTCAGTATGTTATTACAGTGCTTTACTACTCCACAGTTAGTACAATATTAATGTCAGTAAAGATTTTTAAGAAATGAGATCAGTCTTGTCCAAATGCACACCTGTCTGTCAGAGCACTTTGACTGAAGAGTGTGATGAGTTGTTGCAGGGGGTCAGCTGGTGTGGCACATTGTTCAGAGTGATTTTCCCTCCTGGCAGACTCCAGCACTATCAAGGCACTCTGCTGTACAGATACTTATATTATAACCATGTCAACAATGCAAGTACAACTCATTCACTTCCTCATTGTCTCACAAAGTAAAAAAATATTGTTTGTTTAAACTCACTGCCAAATCTTCCACAACCTTCTCCTCACTGCTGTTTTGCTCTGTTAAAACCCAAGTCTTATTGTATCCTTGAAGGAATAGGTTAACAACTTTGTGCCTAAAAAACATTAGGTATTATCTCAAATTAAATTCTGATTACTTGTCACTTACAGGTTAATAACAGGCCAGACTCATGTTTTCTCATGTTATACCTTGGTAAATTGTACAGTGGAGTCATTCTTAGGCAGGCCACCACAGCTCGCTTCCTTTGTTTAGACAAGACCTTAATCCATGTAGATTTTTTGGTTCGCTGAGGATTTTCAACCTGAACTCAATGCAAAAACTTTGAGCCTATACACTTTTATTGCTATTATAAACATACAGATGCACAACTTGTAATTGGTATTTGAATATATTATAGAGCATGTCACTGTCTTACCAGGTCCAAATGATAAAGAACTTGAGCAACTCTAACAATCCTGTGTGCATTTCTGTGTAGGTCTAATGTAGACCCCTGAGTGTTTGAACTTTCTGAGTAAAGGGGCTCCTCCACTGGAAGCTCTGAGGGCTGTAAGCACATTAATAGTTCACAATTAGTACCTTATTAATTGTGGTTCACATACATAAATACTTGTTATATTGTTTTTCAAGTATTTATATTTACCTTCCTCTTCTGCCCTGACAAGCACTGAAAAATACGCTTGTGAATCTCATCCTTGGTGTTCTTCTGTCAAAAGTAGAATTGAAAGCCTATAATTTAGTGCAGTCAGAATTTCTGAGCATTAAATAGTATGCCATTAAAGCCGACCTACCAGGGAGAAGTCATTCTTTGCCAGATTAATAAGGTCATGGTCATTGAAAAAACAGACATTGAGTCCAACAGGGAGCAGTCTTTTCATAGAGGCCACAATGAGGGATGTTTGTGTGCAATAACGATCACCCTTTCGCTTTGCCTTCTTGTTTTCGTGGTCAAACTATGTAATAATAATGTATATTAAACAGTAATGCATTCAACTGAGTTTGTATGTTTATCTCACCTTGGACATGTTCTGAACCAAAAATCCCAAATTGTTGATTTCATTTTGGACCACATAGTTTTGTTCTTCCCACTTGAAATTCTAACAATTACACAATGGATGGTGTCACATTTACTGGGGAGGCAAAGCAAATGGGTGCATCACTGTCGTTCATCCTTACATGAGATTTGGCCCAGAATATAAAGACCTCTGCCACCATGCAGAACAGCTGCTCAGCATCAGGATTCAAATGTGTCAGCCAGCTGGCTCTGTAGTAAAAAAGAAGAGACATCTTGTATTTATACAACAGTTGTATACAGTAAGTGTGAAATTTGAAGCATAATAATACAACATCTAGTTTCTTGTCTTACCGATGAGAATCCACATATGGAATGAGTATGGGATAGAAAGCATACAGGTCCTGCACAAGTACACTAAATTTCTCCTGTATCAGGAGTTGGTCTTCAGAAACTCCAATGTCTTTTGATTTGATCTTTTCCTCCTCAAGAAGTAGAGCTTCTGCTTTTTTACGTAACTTGTCCATTAGTGGAACAAAATTGATTTTTAAAAGTTGTGAACTAGCATGGCATATGATAGGCTGTGAAAACACTGAAACATAGTTAAGACTTGTTGTAGTCTTGTTCTAGTAAACACTTTACAGTTATTGAACAAGACAGTAAAACGTCATCAGCAGTACCTGCCAGGTGTTTCATCCAGTCACCCCTGCTGTCCCCAACATGATTGTGGATAATGTAAAGGATGTGACTGAGCAGTTCACTGACGAGTGCAGGAGTGACAGAGGAGAAGTCAGACACGTGTGGTTGGCTCCAGTGAGACATGTAGCTACATAACATGGGTAGGAGGACCTCTGTGACATGGATGTAATGAGTCTGGCGGGCAGCTGCTCCCGCCCTCACCACCTTCTGCACCTCTCCCAGGGCCTGGCACAGAGAGGGCAGGTGAGGACAGACCTCTGTAACCTGCTCAGGCAGCCCCAGCTCTAACAAAGAACCATCACATTAGAAGGCAGATTAGAATAAAAAGTATGGGTTTACTGAGTTCATTTTCGTACCTTGTATTTCAGTTACACTCATGGTGGTGTAGATAGAAAATGGGTTGTTTTGGTTTAATTCCGGTTCAAGAAAGGAAACAGGAAAGGCTTGGGAGAGGGCAGCAAGGCATTTACCAGCTGATGAT
This sequence comes from Periophthalmus magnuspinnatus, assembly GCF_009829125.3. Classification (NCBI taxonomy): domain Eukaryota; kingdom Metazoa; phylum Chordata; class Actinopteri; order Gobiiformes; family Gobiidae; genus Periophthalmus; species Periophthalmus magnuspinnatus. The sequence continues at coordinate 1,320,138 of NC_047140.1, read as the reverse complement.
TGTGGCCTAAATAAAAATGTACAATATTACACAAACCAAGGAGGCTCTCCTATCTCAGCTTGCTTTACAAAATATATGGAAAATACCCCTCTCTTTGAATGCTGCTGTTGGTACCAAGAGAGTAAAGAGAGTTGAGAATCCTGTAACAGGACACCTGGATACTTCCCACTGCAAAAACATGGATTTAAAAACAGTCATGGGAATATATTGGATAGACAATTATAGCACAATTATATGGTATTCATTCCTACAACAGGGAAAGATTAAAAAAAATAAAATAAAAACAGAAGTACTTTAAGTTAAATGAAGACACCCTTCTAGGACTTGTTTGTGTAAAATATAAGTGAAACTGCTTCACACTTACAGTGCTTACCTAAAATATCAGAGCCGATGTTACTGTTGCCAAGATGCTTAAAGAGGGAAGTGAGAGCAGGTAGCAGCACTGAGGTAGTGTGGCTGAGAATGCCCACCACTCCTCTGGTCGACTGACTCCTGTTCTGAGTGAGAGGAGACAAGGCCACATGCAGGTTTTCCACTGTCATTTCCAGGTCTGCTGCAGCTGCATCCAAAAATGAATGCAAAGATCCATACATAAAATCTCTGGCTCCATCCATCAGTGTCCTACAGCAAACAATGATGTAAGTAAAAAAAAATAAATGACAAAAACATTCACGTTTGCAGTATTTCACTCTCTGACAGGCTCAAGTAAGAATGCTCTACAGTTAAGATTGTGTATCTATCTATGTATCTATGTGCGGCTATAGTGTCCTCTACCTTACATCCAGAGACTGAGCTAACACTTGGAGGCAGCTGGTAAATGACAAAGATTCATTTCCTGGGAAAATATAATTGAGAAGAAATAAGACGGAATATGAAACCCAATAAAAGAATGAGTCTTACCAAAAAGTGCAGTTCTGTGCCTTATTAAAGCAGCAAGCTTGCAGAAAAGACTGTATGACAAAACACAAACAAATATGCACTGAAATAAATATCTTTTTTGTTTTGTTTTATATTGTAAATCATTGTTTAATTGCTTTCGATTCATACCTCACAACTATCTCTTTTTCTTTTGTTGATGCATAAACATTAGTGCTGGAGCAGAAAGAGCTTGAGATGAAGTACAAATGATGATCCTTCAGATATTCTCCCAGAAGAGGGAGAACCACCTGTTAAAAAGAAAAAAATACACCAATTATAATGAGGTTTCTACACAAAGGATGAGAAATTAAATGTATGGAAGTTGGGATGGGGATGTTTAATCAATGCAGAAGAATGGCATTCTGAGTGTAGGTTTATAAAATACATGTATACTGTAATAAATTCCCAAATGCTCACAAGGATGTTTCAATAATGTGCATGATGAGGGTGAAAAGATGATGTTATTAAAATAAATAAGGACAATTCATACATTATCTGTAAACAGAAACAATATACAAACAATATAAAGAAGCTAACCTTGGGAAAAAAATGTATTGTTTGGAGATGTGAGGCTTTGTCTCCCTTAGCCATGTGTCCTCTGACGTGCATTACCTCTGAAAGGAAAAGCAGAATCAGTGTGAAAAACTGACATTGAATGGAAAGAGACAGACATGTGAGCTACAAACAATTAACCAGCTACGCAATCACAATGAAAACTAATATTACATATACTACTTAGATGAAATATTACCCAGCTCCAAAATATTCTCTTGAGCAACATCAATGAGATAAACAAAATGTTGAAGAAGAGAGTAGCCGAAGCAATTGGATATGGCTGGAAAATGTGTGCCTGTTGTCCTTTTCTCTCTGTACAAGAAAAGACTTATTATTTTGTAACGTGTAAGTCCTTATTAATCACAATGAAACCAACCTCCACACTGTGTACCCATTTAACAGCAAGAACTTCAAGACATCCTGAGCTCTCTCTCTGAATCTAGTCTTCTCTTTGGCAGACAACATATTGTACGAGACAAGTGTAGAACGGCCTCCTTCAGTAAATAAATACAAATAAATAAGTAAATGATCAATAATAAAACATGCTGCCAAAATAAATACAATATAGAGATTCTGGTCCTACCTTGCGATTTATTTTTCTTGGCCCAGATATTGTAGTTGTTTTCTGCCAGCTCTTCTACCATTGCCTTTACATTAAATATGATGGAGAATCTTCAAGACTAAATATTATTTGTATATTGTTGTTTGTTAAGAATAAATGCAACAAATAACTTACACACTGATCCCATGACAAGGTGATGCTACTCATATCCATGGGCTTTGGGCTAAATGTTGATGCACCTTCAAAGGACAACTAAGACAAGAGACATATTGCATCAAATGGAAAGCGATATTTTCACACAACAGAGAAAAGGCAATACATGTTCATTAAGTTTAAGTTGACACGCAGATCACAATGCAGCAACATAAGCAGAACAAAGCAAATATCAAGAATACCTGTGACTGAGAAATCCTACGAGTGCATGTTCGCTTTCCAAAGACATCTCCTCCTTTAGTTCTGTCTATAGTCCAGCCAAAACCCAGCATCACCTTTAGTATCTCCTTTGTAGAACAGCGATATGCTTCTTTATCCTGGAATATAATTAATCAGTGCAGACAAGTTTGAACATATATTTGGGACCTGTGGTTTGTGGTCGTACCTTTTCAGCTAAAGTTCTATATGGCTTTAGAAGAGGATGAACTCTGGCATTTTCACACAACTGCTCCCCATGCACCCAGCCTGCTGTAAACTATTAACACATCATTTATGAATTATGCATCAAAACAACGCAGAAGACAAATTAATAATCATCAATATTTAATAATGAAGCCAATAAATGTTACCATCTCTAGTGACCACTTTTCATGTGAATGTTCGGCATACTTGTTGAGAACAGAATCCAGGAGCTCAGGGATATATACACTAGAGCAGAAAACACAGTGTTCAAGAGCTCCAGGCAGCTGTCATGGTTAGAGCCTAGTAGATAAACAACGTAATACTGTATGTTGTATTTTTAATAAGTGTCAACATCTTACTTTGAGGTATCTAGAGGCTGAGGGTCAAAGTTTTCATCTGCGTCCATTGTGGCTTTTCTGTCTGTCGGGTAGGTGGGATTCATATAGTCTGGAGGCAAGCTCCTAGCAACAGTTGTAAGGCACTGAGCGCCAGGCTTATATAACTGTGGTTCATAAGACTGCAAAGAGAAAAAGTGACGGTGTAACATACAAAACCATCATTACCAAAATAAAGCCATAGATTAAGTAAGGTTAACTTACCATTTTCTCCAAGACATTAAAAATAGTCCAGAACAACTTTCTAGACATGTGTCCCTCCTCAGAAAACAAGTCTTTCTCCAATCCACCTGTCTGTAAATAATATTTCCACTGCTGCTCGTAGTGTCCGGTCAGCAACTAGCACAACAATGAAAAACTACAGTGTGAAGTTTGTTTGATGGCTACAGAATAAATAAATGAAAAAAAAAACAACAACACTAAACCTTCAGCTCCAGTTTACTGTGTTCTGATAGATGACCAATGTCAAGTATGAGTTGCTGCAGAAGCGGCTGCATTAGAACTGGTGTGAGCTTACTATAAATAAACAAGTATATGAATTTAAACTATTTCCTTGTTCGCGCTGACATGTCAGTAAATGTTAATGCCTGAAAATTGTGTGGAACATTACTTAAAATGATTTACCTGCATATTGCCAACAAGCAGTGTTCAGTAGTGTCTCTCTGCACTTTGGTCAAGCTTGCAGCCTTGGAAAAGCTGTACAGGGCTAGAATAAAGGAATTTAAGAGTGGGGCGTGGTCCTCTGAATCACACAGAAGAGTTGAGCATTTAGTAAGCATAGGAAGCATGGCAGTGGCTATGTATCTGTTAAGTGCGAGGGCCATATCAGTGGATCCAAAATCATTCTGGGAAAAAATTAAAACAACAAATATGATTTATGAATAAACATACAAAATAACTTCATAATGGATACTATAAATCACTCACTGTGTCAAGTGAAACTGCAGCTTGCAGATCTGGCAGAAACCCAAACTCTAATAAGTGCAAGAGAAAAACCTGGGTTTCAATGCCATAAACTCTGTCTATGAACAGAACCATGGAGGCCTTGTGATCTGGGCAGAATACGGCAGACAAGTCAGGCTCATTCACCTCGCCATCTGGAAACAAAATCAAAATATAAAAAGACAGAAACACATAGTTTTCTGTGTCAAAACTGTTAAGAGAACCTTTAGATATTGAAGGCATTTGAAAGGGCAAACTAATGACTCCCTCAAGATCCTGAATTGGAATGAGTGATCTTAATATTGACCGGATACGAATGGCTTCTCCTTTTCCAGCCTGAATAAGCTGAAAACAGTCCAAATCCAAATGTTATCACATTTAAACATTATCATATATGAATGTTTAGTGGAATTTATGCAAATATGAACACTTGCATGCATCTCAGGAGCACAACGGCCCAGGAGGTCTATAAGGGATGAGTAGAAGGTCATTATAGCATGTCCCATATGAATGAGTCCATCCTCCAAGTCCTGAATATCACTGTAAAAGATGGAAAAAGTAATCAATTAAAACAAAAACAAAAATAAATAAATAAATAAATAAAACAACATAAGTGTAAGCATGCCAAATTAAATGAAAAAACAAAAATGCATATCCTGTTTCTTCACAACAAACTAACCATTTCTTGTTGGACTGGTTGACTGCATAAGGCCTATCCATAGACATGTCTTGAGAGACCCTGATGGCTTCCTCCATTGCTGAGAGAAGCCCCTGTCCCTGTTCACCACGTAGAGCAGGCCCAAAGCATTCAGGATGGTGAATGAGCAGCTTTAAGACGACATATGCATTTTCCTCCACACTTTCACCTGTTTAATATTTGACAAATATGACTTCAATACATGTGAACAGAAGATGTATTAAACTGAAAATAAAAGTGTACCGGTAATTTTCAAACACAAATACCAAACATATTCAGCTCAATAAAAATAGCTACCATTACAAAATACAGTAAAACGTAGGAAATCCAAGTATCGCTCTCCCTCCACAGGGTTCCATGCAATGTCAGGATATCCATTAGCAACAAGCATGGAACAGCTCTGGACACCACAGTTTGCAAGATACTTAACCACCTAAATACAAGGTAGAAGAACAGAAAGTTCATTATCTACCACAGTTGTACATGTAGCATAACTATACATAAGTCTACAGAAGAGTGTTACCTTTTGTAGTTCACATTCTTGTAATGATAATGCTAGTTCATAGTTGTCCATTACAGAGGCTGCTGCTACATCCAAAGGAGTGGCTCCTCGCATTGATGGTGAAGCTCAAAAAGAACACAAACAAGTGTATTGTGGCAAATCAATAAAATACTTGATGGAAATATTCTGCCACAAGTGGAGGAGTTCAAGCATCTAGGGGTCTTGTTCACGTGTGAGGGAAGGCTGGAATGTGAGATTGACGCGGTGGTATCGGTCTGTTGTGGTAAAGACGGAGCTGAGTCGAAAGGCAAAGCTCTCGATTTACCGGTCAATCTACGTTCCTACCCTCACCTATGAGGTCGTGAGCTCTGGGTAATGACCGAAAGGACGAGATCGCGGATACAAGCGGCTGAAATGGATTTCGGCCGCACCCTTAGAGATAGGGTGAGGAGCTCGGTCACACGGGAAGACTTCGGAGTAGAGCCGTTGCTCCTACACGTTGAGAGGAGTCAGCTGAGGTGACTCGGGCATCTGCTCAGGATGCCTCCTGGACGCCTTCCTAGGGAGGTGTCCGGGCATGTCCCACCGGGAGGAGGCCCCGGCAAAGACCCAGGACACCTTGGAGGGACTATGTCTCTCGTCTGGCCTGGGAACGCCTTGGAGTCCCACCGGAGGAGCTGAAGGACGTGTCCAGGGTGTGGGAAGTCTGGGAGTCCCTGCTTAGACTGCTAACCCCGTGACCCGGCCCCAGATAAGTGGAAGAAAATGGCAGGATGGATGGAAATATTCCATCAAGTACTTTTCAATACAATGGGAATTATTTAATTAATGTCAACTGTGTTATGAATTGGCTCAAGAGTGCCAATCAAGTCCATCTTACCAGTTACTTAGGTAATATGGTAAAAGGTCACATTTTTATATAGAGCTTTGCCACCTTCAAGGCGTTCAAACCATTTTACATCATGGAACAACTCACCCATTCACACACACATTCATACACCTGGGGACGAGGTGGGACACAACGACAGCATTCATTTGTGTGAGCTGGAATCGCACCGCCAACCTGTGGGTCAGTGGATCTGACAGCTCTACCAATGATGTTCATGTCAAGAGCGAGCGCCAACCTTCAAATCAGTAAACAAACACTGTACCAACTGAACTACTGTCGCTTAATACAAAGATAGCTACACCACAAAGAGCCTTACCCAGGCCAACCCGACTGTGTTCAAGCAGGTAGCTTAGGTGGTCAAACAGCGCCCCTTGATTCTGGCGGCTGATGCGACAAAAATAGCATAGGAAACGACAACAGCTTGCCACCATTTTCGGAAACATGATCTCCTATTGACAAACACACATAGGGCCATGTATATATATATATATATATATATATATATATATATATATATATATATATATATATATATATATATATATATATATATATATATATATATATATATATATATATATATATATAAAATGATTTAGGCAATAATATATATGTTTTTACATATAGTATATATGCAAACTTTGTCTTACATTTGTTTTGCCTTCTCCCAAAACATTTACCATCACCTCCATTACAGTTTCATGCATTCCCAATGCTCTCATTAAATTTGGATGCTGGTAGAAAACTTTGTTGTTTATGATCTCTCTGTAATATGTTGAATGAAAAATGAAGTAAACATTATGAAATAAATAGCAAACATTATAACTATCCTTATAACCTACCCCAGTTTATCAGTCATTAGTTTCTCCTCCTGCTTGCCCATGCGTACTTTAAGGAGAGAGCGTATTTGGCACAGAGAGGTGAGAAGGGCTCTGGTGTCCTCTGTTGATGCTTGGCTTATTGTGTAAGCTTTATAAAGGGCTTCTCCCATTTGGCCACAGAGACCTTGATACTGACGATGCAACAAGGAGAAAATGGCCTTCACCAAACCCGGGTCATCTATTTTAGCTTCTGACGCCCAAAGCATCATTGTCCTGGAGATGAGCTCGGCAAGGGATACTACACAAAATATAAATATTTAAATAGTATTTGTAAAATGATGCATTACTTTGATGGTGCAAATAAAAATACTCTTACTGGGGCTTGGGACAGAGGCATTACAATGCTGTTCATCTGTGGTTGACTTTCTCACTGCACATGCTTGAAATATCAAACTTCTAAGTTGATCTTTTATAGATATTTCCTTATCGTCCTCATCTTCAGAGCCTCTGTCTAATTTAGGGTCTGCAACATATCACATATTCATATATATATATATATATATATATATATATATATATATATATATATATATATATATATATATTTTTTTTTTTTTTTTTTTTTTTTTTTTAAACTTAAATCAACGTAGGTTCTAACCACAGTGCTGTTTTAGGAGATCATGGAATTCTTCCAAAAGCTTCTGAACTTCTTTTGGGCATGGGCAGTCCTCACATTTATCTTTCTCTTTAAAGCTTATCAGCATATTTATCTGGAAAGATGTACATGTTTTACAGTACAGTACATTTTACAAAATTAATACATTTATTAACAATATAAAGTTATGACATGTTTATTTTTGTTTCTTTACCTGTTCTTGTGGAGGCGATCGGAACTCCTTTGTTTTGCGAGCAGTGAGTGCAGCAGACATGTTAAGGGCCTGCATAACTTCATTATATCGAAATCTTTGGTTTTCTTGAAGCTGCTCAACAAAATTGCTTGAAAATGCAACTATTGCTTCAACCCTGTGACGTACTTGGCAATCACAGAGGAAAGATAAGACCTGGCAAAGCTGAAAATGAAAATGACTTCAGTTATTCATGATAAACATGTTTTAATAGCAATAAATAACTGGTTTACCTCAAATTTAACAGCTTCTGGGAGTTTCATGTGAAACAACCCTAAATTATAAAAACAATTTTGATCATTTTCCAATATTTGTTCTTTGTTATCTTTTTGGTTTGGGAGTTCCTCTTCATCAGAAAAAGCTTGCGGTAAAAATAGAGTGAGAACTTGCCTCAAGTCGGCATCCTCAAATACTCCCATCACAAGCTGAGTATAAAACAATCGAATCAGTGGAGCCAGCAGCAGCTCCACACTGCCCCCTGCAGGATCTCTCAGACCTTGATCAACAGCATGCACAGCTGCAGTGAGCATTTCCACTGTAAGATTCTTTAGTCGATCTAAAGGGATTTCAGGACAGTCAATACAAACTTTTCCTGCTTCACTTTCAGGACTTTTTTCCTCAGAAGTCCTCACAAAGGCAGGGGTAGAAAAACGCATGTGTGGTTTAAGGGTAGAAGCCATTGTGGTTGGAATATAGCTGCTATTCACTGTGCTGGGATTAAGAGAGATAGCACACGTCAGGTCCATCATAGGAACAATATACTCCTGGTTCATCATCAGACATGCTGAGCTGTGGCAACTAAGATGAACCTAAAATATAGACAGATTATTATTTTTTACAATGTGCATTTTAACACCATTATCTCTATCATACAATTACCTGAATAAGCAACTCGTAAAACGCTGAGCGTAGAAATCCTGGAAGGCTGGAATTCTCTAGGACATAAAACATCTGGGACTGATCCACTTGGCTACAAAGGGCATGGCAAATTCTGGTGTTCCCCAGAGCACACAGAGAGGAGTAAAGGAGCAGTGTGTGGTAGTGAAACATTAGCAGTTCATTGTGTTCCGATAGTTCCAAAATGTCAATGCACCTGTGTGTTCATAAGAATGAATGAGAACAGGTGATTTTGTCCACAAACAATGTAAACCATATCTATTTCTAAACATCTCACCGGTTTTCATCTGGGATCTGAACTGACATGATTTGGCTGGACTCTGTGCATTGGACTACCCAACCATGGCAGTTTTCTCTTTGGTTGACCAGCACTTTCAAAGCATTGTCAGGAACACGGGTCCAGGAAACTTGACAAAGATGTTGGACTTGTAGCCTATCAGGGCATTGAGGGGTTGTGTCCCTCCTGAGGCTGCGAAACAAACCAGCTGATAGAGGCATAAGGTTCTGAAAAGTGTATAAGAATTGTTTAGTGTAAAAGAAAAAAATTAAGAGTTTAAAATGTAGGCTATTTGTATGTTTATATCTTGATAATCATGTAGATATATTTACCTTAATATTACCCAGTTCAAATTGAAACATGTTGTTTGTTGTTGGCTTGATGAATACAGCAGGGAACAGCTTTGTACTTGCCTCTACCTGATTATATTTTGTCAAAGTTAATTCAGATTCAGATTCAGTACAATTTAGAAAAAACAAATCTGAAAAGTCTTTTGTGGCCTACCTGATAGAAGGTTGTCATTTCAATTCCACTGGAGGTAAATGTGAGAAGCCCAGTGGCTGTATCAACTAAACAGCCGATTTCCAAACCTGTGCTTCTGCGACTTTGAGACAGGCCAGTGGCCTCTCCAGCACAAACCATGTAACAGTTACAGCGCTTGGCACTGGGAAAAATGCAAATATGTGAGATGTAAACACTGCCATTTAGAATAAAGTGCAGTGTATAATAACGTTGTACACATTACCTTTCCTGGACCTTGCCAGTATCATCACCAAGAGTTACAGTAACAGTGTGCACCTTGTCAATATCAAACGCTGTGTTACTTTGGTGAAAGTCAGCTGTGACCCAGCCAACCCACACACTGGAAGGCGCTTGGCCTGGAAGAACCCGTATTGAATAGTAATACTAAAAGAAAAAATGTTGTCTTATTATAATATTTAAAGCATAATCATAAAACATTGATGTTTAGGATTTACTTTAGAGGTTTGAACAAGATTACTCATGCTGTCTTTGTCAGCTAAGACATCTTCTAAAAGCCTCGCTGATGAATTACTGCTGACTAAGCCTGGTTTAGTCCTCTTCAACATGAACCTTATCAGAATAAACAATGTAGTTAGTTTAAAAAGCAAATGTGCATTACAGTACATATTGTGTTCTATAAAGCATGTGTGGTTGATAAGAACTTTTGTTTCAGCTTTGACGTTTTGTCTTGGCTGTGATCCTTGTGGTGATTGAGTTCATCTCTTGAACCAGTAAAATTGTGAGCTGATTTCATAAGCACTTCAAAGTCAGAATCCAACTCCTCCTGCTCTTTTCTTGCTGCAGATAAGACAGAAATGATTTGTAATATATCACAAGGAATACAGTACACTAAATAGCCACTATCTTTTCATAAATGTTTATTACTATTGTTGACATTAAAATTCAATGTTTTCTTTTTAATAAAATAAACATTATTTCTGATGCAAACTGTGTAAAAAATTGATTTTATTCTGCAAATACCTGGTGATAAGGAGCTAGGGGCTACTGGGGGTATTGTTCGAACTGGGCTGCTGAGGACCAAAGCACATTCAACTGACATGTTTAGACGATAAAAACCCATCTCCTTGCTGCCACTCTGATGGGAGTATGACCTCTGAGAAACTCTTAAACTCGACACCGAATCTTTCAGGCTACTCATTCTTGTGATCTACAAAACAATTAGCAATAGTAATAATATTGAACATTTTATATGGTATTTTGTATATCCATTCAAACTTAGGAAAACTTTATCAAACTTTCATTTTACAAGGGAAATGACTTGGATACAGTAGCTCACCAACACCAAATCGATCTAATAACAAAACTTACAAGTAAATTTGGGTCATCAGGTTTTATAGAAGCAAACTGCGGCTGCCACCAAGTCATCCATAAAGAAGGATGGCTGGCCATGTCAACAGCAAATGGCTTGTAACCCTCCTGCAAGCCACACACAGAAAAATACTGCAAAGAGTCTGGCTCAGAGCCTAAGTTAAGCTTTCCCATCTGGTTCACTCCAAGACCAACAACAGGTAACAAGCCTGTAATGGATAGAAAAGAATAAAATGAACTTTAAAATACCAATGCACTGTATCCAAGTGTTGTAAAATAGGGACTTATGGAACAGAAATAATAATGACTATGATAAAAGAAAATAATAAAAAAAAGCTAGCATGCAGACAAAGTAAATAATCACTAAACAAACCATCATTGATGGGAAAGTCTTTGGCAAGCAGCTCAGAACCATTTTCATTAAACAGCAGATCTCCATTAAGAGCAACCTTTACAGTGTGTTCAGACAAGTCCAACATGCAGCCCACCACATCACCTTTCTGCCAAGGTAATGCCCCAAGTGGTACTCCACCCTGGTGATACCAGTGGGCCTATTCAGGAAAGAAACACAGCTTAGCGCCAACCAACACAACACTAAATTGATCTATGGTATAAAGTATATTCATTTCCAGTTCATGAGTTTGTTTTTAAATGCCAAGCGATTTTCATTTAATAATAACAGTATATTAAAGATATTATAAAATCTAATTACAGCACACCTCATCTCCACTGAACACAAAAGCTTGGTCATCTGAGCCAAGCTCTTTGTCTGGAATGCAGCCAGGCCTGGCCCAGCCCACTCTCATATTTCCAGCTGTCAGTATTTCAAATTCAAAGTACCACTTCCCCACAGTCACAGCATATGACTTATCTGGTCTGAACACCCGGCACTTTTCAGTAGAAACAAGACATGGAGTTGATAAAGAAACTGCAAATACAAAAAAAAAAAGAAGAAAAAAACCCAAACATATTAAATCATCATGTGTTCATAAAAAGTACTATGTAATACAAATGTAACATATAGAAAAAATGAGGACTCTGATATGATAAAAGTAATAAAAAGGAGAAAAACACATACCACACTCCTTCTTAAACAACTCCAGGCTATATCCATGAACCAACAGGGTACAGACGGCATCTCTGACCCCCTCCCTCCCCGCTCTCCTTCTTCTTTCACCCAGCTGGTTGTAGGGCACAAGGTATGGACTGCGCTTGGCTTTCACATCCTACACACATCAGCAAAAGTTTGTAGCTTGTTATATTTGTCTTATTTTAAGCAATATGTACTTAAAGTCACACACTGAATCTTTCATCTTCTATTCATTGTTTTTTTTTTTTTTTTTTTTTTTTTTTTTGCTACTAGCATAACTACCTGTTGAGCTCCATAAGTCCATCCTTGCTTAATGTGTTCTTTGGCCCATACATTGTGCTCATTTTCAGCTAACAAATCCACCAGTTTTTCAAGAGTTGGACAGAGTAACACACCACTCAGGTCTACCAGAGCAGGTTTGTAACCACTTGGTAATTCAAACCTGCAATACAGTTAATAAATAGTTTTATGTGTTAATTGGTATTTAATAAGGTAATATATTGTCATTTCTGAGGTAAAAACATGAATGCAAGTTTACACTAGGTATTACTTACTTGGATGAGAGTGTAATGTATTTTAGTCTTTCCTCAGCCTTCTCATCAGACAATCCAATGTGAAAACCAAGGGCAAGGATAGTTCTTTATGAAAATAAGCAATCAAAATAATATTTTAAAAAGAATACTTCTATTTAAAGGTGAACTCTGTAGCCTGCTTGTCTCCATGGACATATTATTGGTTTGCCTGTCTATTTCTATGGAGTTGCCACCAACTCATTTACATGTCAGATCTATGAGGATGCCTGCCCGCTCATTGCAAGAATGTGTGTTTTTTTTCAAGGTACAATAAAAGCACCTATTGTGGGTTTAATACCATATGGTAGAAAATTCCAGGCAAGACAATAACATCTCCATGGAGACGAGAAGGACCCTCTAAGAGAAAAGTTTCATACTGCATCTTCGACAAGGATAGACCCACTGAGATTTGGAATCTCATTTTTAGGGGAGTTGTGACCTTTGACTATGTACACATGGATATAATACGTTATACTCTGGAGAGTACTCACTTCAGGGTATCCTCTGCCATTTGAAGATTTTGGTTTTGTTCCAGGTCTGTGAGATTACAAAACTCAATCAGACAGGGATCAATCTTTTTCTCCTCATCTTTTACCTATGAAATAAAAAAATAAAAAAATACAGCAAACTGTTTGAATATTGTTTAATACAATGAAAAAGGAAATCATTAGTTGTTGTTTTTTTTTCAAAATTCAAGATGAGCTTACAGTTCCAGATGTCCATCCACATTCAATTTGGTCCATGACCCAAAGTTCATGGAAATGTTCTGCCATTTTTCTTTTGATGTTTTCAAGTTGAAGGGGAAGTGCAGTCTAGGGGTTTAGTAAATATTTAAAAATAAAATACCTGTGTATATGTGTTTATTTATTTTATTTATTTATTTATTATTTTTTCAAAAATCAAACTGCTTACCTTACTGATGTCAGTTGGGCTTGGAATAAAAATAACTGGTTCACAAAATGCAGTCGGGCCAATGAGATGTTTTCCATCTTTATTATCCAAAATATATGTTTGAAATGGTTCTACCCTCAACTTGTTTTTTGGAAGAAGAGCTTCACAACATGGAGCAAAACCGGGTGGAGGTAAAAACCTGAATTCTCCATGTTTACCCCCAAACAAAAAGCGAATCCTAATCCAAAACATTTGTAATGAGCCTGTACACTGTAGCTATTAGTGATTACCATTAAGAAGAGTTTATATCACTCACCTGACCCCTGCTGAGAGACTAACAACAGGAAAAAGAAACCCATCCGTATAGAAATTCTCCAGCATCCCCTGAACGGGCAGACCATTGACTCGGAAAGAGATACAAGGAGTACTGAGGTCCAAACAGCAGCTGACTACATCATTGTCTTTGAGCAAATGAGGAAAAGGGGAGTTTACTCTGCGCCCAACTGAACCTGTATTAGCAAATGAGACACATATTAACCTCCCAAGAAAGCAGTTGCATGCAGTTTGTTACATCTTGCATGCATTACATTAGGATATTAAACATGTATTACACTTGTGGCTACACACCTGACCATAAGTGCAGTCCATCAAAACCAAAGGAGCTAAGGTCATCTCCAACCCCATTGCATCCCCAGCCGTCCCCTCCTGAGGGCCTGGGTTTGTAACTCTGTGTGGAAGCCCAGCCCACTCGCAGGTGAGTGGGTTCAGGTGTGACAAATTGGTCAGCATTATCAATGATGACCTCATAGTACCACTTTCGATGTTGGGCAGAATTGTCTTCCATTGACAGAAAGATGTTTGGTCTTATACTGGAGCAGACAGAAGATAGTGTTTTATGTTTTTGCCATCTAGTGCTCTACTGACATTAGCGCTGAATTTAGTTACTGAACAAGTAAATGTGCATCTAAACCTTTTTTTTAATGAAGAAGAAAACACCTTATCAACTGAGACAAGTTCCAAACTTTACCTGATGACCTGATTAACCAGACGAGTTTGGAGCAGCAGGTCTCTGTACGGCAGCAGGCTGTCAGAGATAAGGTTCTGATTGGAGCGCACCGCAGTACCATGGCACACACACAGAGAGCAGAGCACTTCCAACACCTGGAAGATTCACTGTCAGCATCTGATATACAAATAACAAACTCAAATCTGACATGGAGTTAGAGATATGTTCAAATACTCTCAGTTAAAATACATTAAAATCTCAAGCTATATTCACAGCACTACATGTAATGTAACATGTCTCAAAATGCAGATTGTATCATTTATTACCTTGTGGTTGTATCCGTGCTTGTCCAGAAAACAGACAATGGACTGAATGTGTTCCTCTTTTATTATGTTGACAGCTTCAGGACTTTCAAGAAGAATAAAGTGAAGAACCTCCAAGACTCCTACCAAATAAAATCAAATATATGTTTTTATTACTAGCATACTATACATTAGGTAAGGTTTGTGTGAATAGTAGTAGAAGTAAAGCTATTTTATCTATAGTTAAAATCTACTTAGTGGATTAAGTTAAGTATTCTTACCAGAGGAGGCTTCATGGCGTTCTAATTTGCTCACTAGCCATTCAAGAGAGACTGAAAATTGAGCACAGTTGGCACGATTTCCTCTAATCAAGGCAGCTGAGAATAAAAATACAGAAGTTAACATGAATGAAAAATGTCCTTTTATGTTACATGTTCCTTACCGAGTATTTTATAAAAGTGCTTAATGATCTCCTCCCACTGTTTAATTCCCTCACTCTGCAGTGCCTCAGCATCACAGGACACATCACTATACTGATGCAGATGGTCAATACACTCAACCACTAAGTCTATCATACCCTGAGAAAAGATAAGATATGTTCAATTAAAGCATGGTAACGATGACTCATTTATTTACCTAATTGTACCTCTTCTTGAAACATTTTCTGACGTTTTCTTAACTTGCTCACAATTTTTTGTTTAACCTCAGTGTCTAACTCGTCAGGTGGTGGCTTAAAAAATTCAATTAGATCCAGAACACTGCACATCACTGTCTTTATTGGAAATATATCAGAAGATGGGTTTCCTTGTTGACCATCTAGTTTCCTGAGAAAAAACAATGCAGCAAAAGCAATTAAATAACAAATACTTACAGTCTAAATGATTTGTAAACATCTATTTTACCTATTGAGGCAGGTGAAAAGGAAAGCAGTGCTACGTATGAGTCTAGCAGTATGCGAGTCCTCATTCTGAGATCGAGACAATGTTAGCCCATCATCCATGTGGCCCTCACTATGTAAGATAGCCTGAAAAGTGAACATATTTTAAAATGTTTTTCACTCTGATGTGTTTTGAATAGTTTGGAATAATTTTACCTTACGGCGACCACTCAGTGATCCAGCTGACTTAGCATCAGAACTATACGTTAGCCACAGTCCAGAGTGCACATGCTGGATAAAGCAAGTTGAGTCACCATACTTGATTTCTGCTGTTCCCATGCCATTGGCATTTGTGTTTGGACAAGGCTCAAGTTTTTCCTATAAATAATGAAAGAGAAAATAAAAACACATATCCAGAACATTTCATAATATCTACAAAAAAAGTTTAAAATAAAACTGTTTGTAAAACCTTTGTAGGTCTGAAGCAGAAAGCTGTTGTTTTGATGTCAGCATTGACCCGGTTGACCAGATAGAGACCATCCTCTGCTGTAAAACCCAGGTATCGCCCAGTGGTCAAGTGACACAGTCGAAAAGGTTGTGCCCAATGTGTGTGACTACCACTCCATCTAGGAAATATTAATACAGAGAAAAAATACAGCTATTTATAATTTATTTCAATTCGGAGAGGATTTAGTCAACCTACAAAAACATATGTACTGTAAATATTTGTCACAAGAAGCTATTTATTGTGAGGAAAGGCTTCTGGAGAACAGAGTAACAACAAAGCAGTTTTTGATGGTAGAACAGCCACAGTGAGAAGAAAAAGTGTACTTACACAACTTGAAGAATCTCTAGTCTCCAAAGAGAGCTAGCATGATTAGAGGCTGGTCCAGTCTCATAGTATAATTCTCTGTAAATAAGAAATAGTTAATCCACAGATAAACCATACATTTCCCTGACTTGCTCTCAGACTAACCTCTGAAAGTCCTCTACACCCTTCCCAGAGGAAACAGTCAAACAAGCATCACTGTGGCTATGCAGCAGGCAGAGTGTGTCTCCCCCTCTCAAAAATCCTGAAGGTGCATCACCACAAACATACACACTGTAACTGTCCATTTCAGAAGTTAAACTAAATGCATAAACTAGAACTGAAACTTGCCTTGAGCAACACCTCCATCAGAGCAGATCGGACCAAGACGCCAGAGACTGTGCTGGAAAGCTACAGACACCACAATGTCATATTTGTTGTTAGAAACTGCACCAGTGGACAGATGCTGAAAAATAAATGTACACAAATGTAAGCAGAATAACTAACACCTAACCTAGTGAGGTATATGAGAAAAATAACTACTGAAACTACAGTGGATACTTACCAAGTACCTTTCTGATGAGATGTTAACTAATATAACATCATCTCCAACACGGACCTTCTCACCATCTGATCTCTGTCTAGATGCAGGATGAACTATCCACCAACATGTTTCATCTAAAAATATGTTCAAATTTAGAGTACATAGATGCTTCTTAATAGTTCAAATGAAGTTAGTTAAATGACCTGTTTTATTATCTTGGAGGCCAACATCAAATGCCAGCTTATCCACTGAAGATTGAGATGAGAACATGCAGCTCAGATACTGGAAAAGAATTAATGGTTCATATATAATTACAATTTACTACTAGGATATTATTGTCTACTGTTTTTGCATGCCACTCACCATGCCACTGTATGAGTGAAGGAATAACACAGCCTGCCCGTACAGAAGTGTGCGATGGCTCCCATCAGCACACATCTGAAAAAAAAGAAAATGATCATGGAAAAACCAAAGACCTAAAGTGAAATTAGAGTGCCCTGCCTTTGTGCAATGGCAGAACCTCTAGGCCACAATGCAGTACAGACAAAAACTACAATGTATCTCATTTTAAAAGTTTGAGGTATTTTTAAATACTTTTTTTTTTTTTTTTTTTAACACATCTCTTCAAAGCCTATTTGTCTATCTTGACTATTCTTGTCTCCTTACATAAAACATCTTTGGGTATCTTGAACAAGTGTTATGTAACTGTTATTATTATTATTATTATCATTATTACATAAGATGAGTCTTCCTTTACGAGCAACAAAAAGATACGGTATATTCACCTTCTCCGATATTTGCTCAGTGTGGGCCAGCATCTCCTGTAGAGCCCGGACAGACAGACACTGAGCAAGCACAAAGCCACACAGGGACAGGTCTGGAGGAACATTCTGGGAAAACAAACAATATATACTGAATTAATTGCCCATTTTAAATATTTAATGGCAAAGCGAGTCCTTTCTTTACCTTAGAGTTAGAGGTTGGCTCAAGAGAACAACGTCTGCTACCAAAGCCTTCAGCTGAAAGACACAGCTTTACAGCTTCTGAGTGACAGGTAAAGGTACTCTGCAAAACTACTTCATCTCCCTGAGGAAAAACAAAGACAACAATGGGGGTGGCAGTAGCTCAGTTGGTGCAGTGTTTGTCCACTGATCCGAAGGTTGGCAGTTCAAATCCTGCTCTTGAGATAAACATCATTGGTAAAAATTTAACCATTTGCCAATGCATTATATACAACACATCAGATTGATTGATTGATTTTTTCAGATTCCAATTCAAATTTCAAATCAAATTTTCCTTTGTCTCATCTCTGTGTCTTGTATATTTCCATATTGGGAATTTACTGGACTATCTGTCCCCTACTTCACCCTTCTGTCCACTCTCATATCAGCAAACTCTGCAACCAGTCTGCCACACTTGCTTGCATTGACAAACGGCCATAGACATTCAGTTAACATGTCGCCATTTTCTAAAGTTTGAAGTTCCACTGTAAGTAATAACTGTAGCAGATCCTGTTCCCTTCATCTGATTCCATAATAGCATTATATAGAGTGGCTTCGCAGACAATTTCTTTATGAGGAGGAAACATACCCAGTCACCAGACACTCTGTGACATGCCCTTATCACAGCCCCGAGATAATGAGCAGTCAGAGGATGACTTACAGTTAAAAATGGTCAAAATAATGGTCAAAAACTACTACTACTACTACTACTACTAATAATAATAATAATAATAATAATAATAATAATAATAACTTAACTTTAACTTCATAACTGTATGTAGACCTGACTTCAAAAATTTCAGACATTGAAGCTTATATATTATTATTTATTTTTTATATTTATTTAAAATGTAAAATGTATTTAACCAGGAAAACACCTAGAAGAGAGGTAAAGAGGCCAAGAGGTCAGCAGCACACCACAGGAGCATTTACAATAACAGAATAAATGCAATACTTAAACAGGGCCTACAAAATAGTCCACAGTGTAGCCTAGAGTATGATTAAAAATGTTATAAAATAATGATAAATGTGAAGACCTAGTTAACCTCATCAGACTATGTGGCCTGGTATTATGCTCTATCAAATGAATACAAATGCTGAAAATGTTTGCATGCAGGACTTATAAATGAGGAACATAATAATGAACACGTTTCTTAATTAGCTAAATTAATATGTTTAATTTAGAGCCTGGAAAATGATTGGTTTGTAAATAATTTTACACAGTCAAACTGTGCAGAAGTATGCACCTGATGAGCCCACTTATGCAACGGGACACATCTTTTCATCCATTAAAAGGAGCGCAGGACTTACCAGTCGTAGAAAGTGAAACTCTTCCTCAGCTTCCCCAGTGTCCATCATGCTCTCATCTTAGACTGAAACTGAGGGTCATTTACAGAAATATGAGACTGATGATGCTTCTGCACCAAAGCTGGATGAGAATAGGATGGGTTTTCTCTTAGTCCGACACAGGCCTACTGCCTGTGGGCGGAGTCTCGTCACGTGACCACCACTTAACTGTGAAGTAGAGGCAAAAAACCTCTAACTGTTTAATGTGTAATATTCATATTGTTAATATGGTGCCTTTCATTTCCTAAGAATTAAGAACATCCAGTACTTAAATCAGCATGTTTAATAATACAATGTTTTATTATGATTATGAAGGCCATTACACATGAGACAATTTAGACTCAAGTAACCAATGCAAAATGCAAATACAGCAATTTCAATAGATACAAAAACTGGACTGCAGTTTGTTTGCAGTCAGGCAAATGAAGAATCATAATTTACGTATGTTACAAGCAATATTAATTGATTGTGTAAGCAAAATTTCCTTTGTAAGAAAACAATATTGTGCTTTGTTTTTAATTTAGTTATAAAAGGTATCATTGTGTCTTTCACTTTATTTTGATTCTCAATGATGGGATCTTTATTACACCAATTATGACAGAAAATGCATAGTACACATAGAACAATGCACAGCATGAATGTGGACAAACAATTAAACAACATTTCTAATAGAAGGCAGTCTGGAACTAGCACAGAGAAAATTGATCATGGTTGCATTATCAATAATAAAACCCCATGTTACGGAGGACTGGGTTAATAATAGGATGGAGAAAGAGGGGCCCTAAGGTTAAAGGTCACTCTCGCCATAGAGGGCGGTGGAGAAGGCTGTGTAGTCTAGCGCGCCTGGTGGTGCTCCATGGCCTTTGTATGGTGGCATCCTCATGATGCAGTACTCTGCCTGCTCCGGAGGGAGCTCCCTTCTCAGCTCTTCTACAAGAATGTAGGGCTGCAATGTAAAATCACAGATCAGAGATCAGACTTATTCTACGTCTATAATATCCATCCAAATATACAAGTCACACAGTAATGGACTGCAGACACGTGCCTTGTCAGCTGCCAGGATGCGGAAGGATGCCACAACCTGCTCAGCAGTGTCTGTGTCCGCAGTCTCTCTGGTCATAAAGTCAATGAAGGACTGGAAGGACACGATTCCAGTGCCATTAGGGTCG
The DNA here is from genome assembly GCF_009829125.3 of Periophthalmus magnuspinnatus. Lineage (NCBI taxonomy): Eukaryota > Metazoa > Chordata > Actinopteri > Gobiiformes > Gobiidae > Periophthalmus > Periophthalmus magnuspinnatus. The sequence continues at coordinate 1,299,705 of NC_047140.1, read as the reverse complement.
ACAAGCAGCATTATACGGGCAAATTCTACCTCTCCCTGTGGGAGACATTAGAGAGTAAACAGGCTATCACATTTAATGTGATCTCATATTTGTCTGTAGATTTACCAAGTCATAACCCATTGAGATCAAACAAGCTCGGAAGTCATCTGTTTCCATTGCACCATTTTTCTTCTGAAATTGGAAGGCACATCAGATACAAAGGATGACAGGAAAATGCACCATCAGTAGAAAATTAAGCAGACATGAGAAAACGATAGTCCATAAATAAGAGTCAAATACCCGGTCAAAGTGGTTAAAAGAAGATCTAAACTCATTCATCTGCTGCTGACTGATGCCCTTTGCATCACGTGTCAGGATCTGGGTTTCAATCTCATTAATGGTACGAGCAATTGTGGTAAGGAGTAGTTCCCATCCAACACGAATGTGCTGTTCAAACACCAAATAAAAAAGTGAGTAAAAACCTTATTCAAGCCAAATCTCTTTTCAATGTTGTGTACCTCCATAGTGTAATTTGTGTGTTTGTTGTCAAACACCAGTGACTCTTGGATGAGTTGGTGGTCTCCTTCCAACTTATCGATGTTGGGTTTGTAAGCTACTATCACATGCTCACACTGTTTCAGTTGGGTCATCTGGTCTTCAAGGGTGCCACCTATCTCCAGTGAGCAGCGTCCAATTTCCTGGTGATACATGTTGGTCAAATAAGTTTAGTAGCACCTTTTAACTTACTGGCTATAAAAGTAGATTTAGATTAATTTCATTCATTAATACTGTCATCACAATTATACAATATAATTCATTTTTAATTCATTATTGGGTTTTAATAACATCACTGTGGGATTGTTAGTGTGTGTTTCATCCACAACTGACTTCCATTCTGGTCTGTATCCAAGGAGCAATGAGATTAGCCTGGGCAGCAAACTGACGTCTCAGCCTTTCATGGGCATGCTGGCGCGCCATCTCCTCCTGGAGGGCACTGTCTCTTTGAGGGACCAGCTTTTTCACCTACAAAACAAAAAATCGTAGCTGATAATGTGCATTGTATATCGTCTACATTCACAATAATGAAATATTTTAGGTTTACCTTGTCCCATTTATCAAGCAGTTCTTCAGTTGTGATGGCGCTGTAGGGATTGACCAGAGCAGCCTTGATCCCGTAGCTTTGGGAAATTTTCTGCACCTCATTGTGGATTCCTAAAATGGCCTGCCTTTCTGCATCAGCTTCAGGTAAAGTGGCTTTAAACTGCTCATGAGCTGCAATTAGGCTCTGATAAATGAAAGAGTATAGGGTAAGGATATAAGAAGGAATGTTCAATAAAATGTGATTTCAGTTATTGCTCTGAATATTTTAAAAAAAAGTTATTAAAATGAGCCCATTACCTGGACCTCTTCAACAGTATGGACTATAAACATATCCTGCAGGTCCTCCATGGCTCCCTCCATCCAGTTATTAAACGGGGCTGACCTCTTGGCAAACTCCAGGAACAGTTGATCAATCGTCTCTAGCAGCTTCTCTGTGCGCTAAGACACACAACAGTATGACATTCGTTACATCTATATTTTTACATCTTCAAACTCCCGATAATACAGCTCCTGTCCAACAACAACACAACCTTCATACCTCGCATTGAAATCCAAAAACAAACATCCCCTCACCTGTTTTTATGGCTAATCCCACAGCGCATACCATTGTTCTGGCCTTGTTAACCCTCGATTCTGGCAGGGCGCTCAGTGACAGGGTGCAGGCCCCTCACCTCAGCAGGGGACATTGGGAGTGACAGAAAACAGGCGTCTGTCCCTGTCAGTCAGACTAAGCCTTGGCTCTTTTTCCCGAGCACTCACACATTTACAGTTTGGAATAGGCCAGTACAAATCACAGGAAATGCCTCGCAGATATTTAGCTCCTCACTTCCAGAAGACAAATGCATGTTATATATATATATATATATATATATATATATATATATATATATATATATATATATATATATATATATATATATATATATATATATATATATATATATATATATATATATGTTACCACATAAAAAATTTTGATGATGGCAGCTTTTCTAGTTATGACCAATTCTGAAATGCATCACCTTTCCCAAATATTTAAGAATTGAAAAAAAGTTATTAGATTACCTCAAGTGACTCTCTTCTCTTCTGAGTCAGTGTTCCCAGTCTGTCCCACAAATCACAAATACTTTGACAGCGCTGGTTCACTGCAGCCACATCATGGTAATCAAGCTCACTAAGAGAAACAAGCACAAACAAAAAAAAATGTATATATAAGAAAACATACAACACAACCCATATCATGTATTTAATGTTTTAGCGGTCATTGTAGATCTGCTTTTTGAACTACTTAATACTTTTTCCTCCTCTAGGCCAAATGTAATCTCAGAAAATGTATGAATGCATATGATACAACAACATTCAAACAAAGTGACACTGTCACTAGTTAGATTGACGTAAAAGAGCATTTGCTCCAAGAGATTGGGCCGGTGTGAATCCAGCAGTGTCATTCTGGACCGCATTAAAAGCTGCTCCGAGCGCATTTGAAACATGAGGAGGAGTGGTGTGAACAAGGCCCGACCTCAGGGCGACCTACACAGTCCGCTGTGACAGTAAAAGTGTTTTGAATTGGGAAAAAAAAGAGCTTGGATCACATATATTTGTATGATATATATTATATTTGTCTGAGCAAGTGAGCCTGGGTCTGTTTGCGCAGGTGAGCCTGGGTCGGTCTATGTGTCATTCAAAAAGCTTTTTCTGTGCCAGGTGGGATCTGTCCAATCAGGAAGTACAAATACTGATCATAAAATCCATCATTTTCTGGTAGCTTAAACATTTCACTGGACATTATTGTGGTCATATAGTCGTCGCCCACTTCTTCAGCTGTTACAAATGGGTCAAAGATATTAAAGGAGCTTTGTGCTGGGTAACCTTGTTCTTCAATTTCTCATTGATTGTACCCACTGTCATGTTTGGATTCACAGTGATAGCCTTAATGTGGAGAAGAACTTTGCGTTCCTGGCATCGCTACGCTGAGATGCTCTACATCCCATTCTACAGTCCATAATTAGAGTTCCCATCATAGTGGTTCATTGTACCTGGCTGAAACTCAGAAATTACATTATATCATGACAATGTGGGGCCAGTTTCCAGAGAGCATATGGGGATAGGGGCAGCCTTTGCATAGGTTTCTGGGGAACTTTCTGAACTGGAGCAATCTTGAGTTGCAGTATTTTGTCGACTGGTGGGTACATGTAGAACACAGCCGGATGATTTAGATCAGTGGGAGGAGGAGGAAGATGCTTTGAAAAGTCATAATTACAATCTCAACCTTTTGACAGATATAATTAGAAAAGTTAGTTCTGGCACATGTTTTGAAGTAGATGTTCACAGAAATAGTTACCATAAGTAGCAGGAAAACAAAGTACATTCAAACCCAACACAGCAAAAAGGAGCAACAGATGGCAAAAGAAAATAACTTGGATTTAGAACCTAAAATGCAGAAATAAATGTGCTTTTTGAGTAACCTACCTTGTATGAAATCATGAAATCATATTGCTGAAATTTTGCCTTTGTAAAATGAACAGAAATGAGCTCCAAACAGACAGTTGTGTGCGACTCACTTCTGATCACACCCACCCTGTCTCATTACTGAAGTCTGATTCTTCTGTAACACTTTAAGTTACTCTAGTTTATTATGTTACCACAATTATTAACGATTCACATTTTACATTTCTGTACAAATGCTCAAACTAGAATCAAATTCATACTTAAGTTCCTGGGCAATGGCGGCAATCTGCTCCACTCTGTCCTGGTGGGCGGCTAAATCACTTTCAAAAGCCTCATGTTTGCGAAGCAGGGCTCTCACTTCTGTCAGAGTGGCTGTTTCATAGTCCTTTTGTGAGAGGACCAGCTCCTTACCTGCATTGCAAAAAAAATGTACGAATAAATGAATCGGAATGAAATATAGTGTGTCCAATGTTAACTTCGTATTGAACTAACATTGTCATGATTCATCTAAAATTTTAAATATGCAAAAATGTGACTAACCAGTGGCCCAGTTCTCATGGTTTGTAGCTTTTTGACGAAACTTCTCAGCCAGGTGGTCCAGCCTTTCCAACCTTCGAATCTCAGTTAGAAGCCACTCTTCATAACCTTTCTCCGCCTGCTCCAGACCCTGCCAAGCGCTGGCTATATCCTACATGAAATAAAAATTTTAATTAAAACTAATATAGGCAGGTAACCCATCTATCCAAGGTAGGCCATAGTAAGTAGTTTGTTATTAGTTTTGAAGATTTTCAGATCTAATTATTATTCTATATTTTATTTATTTGTTGATTTATTTACAGGGCTACTGGAAGAGATGGACACGAGCTTGTTTTTCATTTCATCTAACTTCTGGCTCACATTTAATTGTCAAGACTACCAATTTGGTGTTCTTGTTACAGATGATGATTTGTTACTTACAGACACCAACTTCCCTTCAGAGGGCATGAAGGCAGGGCGGTTACTGATGCGTAGCTTTGTTTGCAGGGTGTTGAAGTTAATTTCCAGCTGGCACTTCTCCTGGACCTTGGGGGGCTTGTGCTGGCGTCTGTAGTCCCTGAAGTCCTCCAGCTTCCTCTGCATCTCAGACATGGTCTTCTCTGGGGTCCTATTCTCGAGCCAGGGAGTGGTGCGGCGGATCCACTCCAGCAGCTGCCCCACACAAGAGCAAAAAGGCAGTAAGTGAGCATCAGGCAGATAGCTTTGTGTGAAAATTGCAGCTATTTTTTATTATCTATGAGATTGTAAAAGTCAGAAATAAAATATCATCTTAAAATGAAGTTTGACCTCTTTTTACAACTCCATGAATATAATTACACCCTGAGAACCTGCTCTGTTTAAATTATGCAACATTATACAAAAAAGTTCAAAGGTTTAATTTAACTTTTGGCTGTATTTCACAGGGTGTCATCAGCACAGTTTTACACATAAAATTATTTCTGCTTTAACTGTACCTCACTGGCCAGTCTCTCATATTCCTCCATCATTTTTTCATTCTCCTGGTTTACTCCCAGCACTTTACAAATCCTGTTGGCAGCAGTTTCTGCCTAAAAGAACAAAGGAAAAATTAACAAACATATAGAATTAACAAGCTAAACATTGTTTTCAAGAAATGATTTGATTACCAAAATAATAAAGACAACAAGTTAAATCATCATTTAAAATACATTTTCATCATCAGTATTACTTTATATCTACATGTTTACAACTAAGAGAATAATCATTTCATGTGGTGATATGTCAGAGATTATTACAGCGGGCAATAGAGTACTACATTTATTTTAGTTGTTTGTTTGTTTGTTTGTTTGCTTTATTTATACTGCACAGCTGTACTGAGTGAGGACAAATGTAAACCTTTTCACCAGCTCAGATTGAAGGCCTACCTGTTCAGCTCCAGCAAACGCATGGTAAAAGCAGGAAACATAGGTCATGATGGCTCTCTCATCAGGCTTAGGGGTATTGATAATATCTGTGGAAAAAGGGTCTGAAAGTAACTATACACAATAAACATTCACACATTTACAGTATTTTAAAACTAAATGTCACTATTGTAATTAATTAAATGTCGCCATTGTAATTTTGACAGCCATTTTTATTTCCCAGTACCTTCTGCATCCAGCATTTTGGGAATGTCCAGGTGTTTCTCAGCAATGTCAAAAGCCAGGTTTAGGTTCCCCAGAGGATCATCCTAAATAAAGAAGCACAATTCACTGGGCAGAAATGCTTGGACTTAACATGCCGCTGCGCTGACCTCCATGCTATGGTGGGCTCATTACAATACTGACCACAACAGACATCGGGATATGTGTTATATTAATATCTATATTTATACGACAACCATATTTGTGCATTTATTTTTAGACTTCATTCTAAAACTCTGAAATTTTTACTTTTCCATTAGTGATAGAATTAGATTTTTTTTTGTTTTGTTTTGTTTATTCGCACAAGGGACCAAGTGTCTGGGCCGAAGTGCATTAGACAACAGCTGACATGGAAAGCCCGAGCTGCTAATGGGGCAGTGGGCAGAGAGAGTGCGGGGAGAACAGGGATCATGGTGTTACAATTGTCTCTATCTCTGTGGCACTGTCCTGTAAGCGCTGGGCTGACACAATACATGACAGGGCCAGCTGCTCCCAGATCCAGGCAATACAAGGATAGAGTAGTAGACCGATGACGAGATGGACGATGTAATACTCCAAAGCCAAAGTGTGTATTTACAGTGCACTCCAATTATAATTGTTCCTAGTAGGGCTCAGCGAGATGAGATAAAATATGTTTTTCCCCCTCAAATTGATCAAACCTGTTTTTTATTTGATTTTTATGTCATTTTAAAAGCAAAATGATACCAATCATTAAATCATTTTTTACCCCTCAATGTCTGAATTCTGCTCCAAAATAGGTGCTTTTGCTGGCAGAGGATCGTCTGAGGCAGTGGAAGGTACCAAATTTGTATTGGAAAATGGGTTTACTAGAAGTTTGAGGGATAAACTTGTAGAGTTATGCTTAAAGGATTTCTACATTTGTTTTTCCATAGACAGTAGCTTTAAACTGAGTGGAGGCAGGGACAATAGAGAAGGAGATAAGCCTGAGATCTGCAGGGACTAGGCTCATGTTTCTGTGACTATTCCAGGTCAGCATCAAGTTAGGTCAGTCAAGACCTGAGGAGTCACTGTTACACCAATGACGACAGGGAGAAATGCTATAAACCTGTACCTTCTAAATCATCCCAACAATAAATGCCAAAATAATTCCTAATAATGAATCTGCCTATAATTAGGGCTGTGCAGTTAATGTAATTTTAAATGAGATGCAGTAATTTCTAATTGTCAATGATCTGTTTGAGTCTTTTAATTACGAGGTCCACAGTCAGTTTTGGACTGTTGTGCTGAAAAAGCAGGTGAGATGAATGCAAAGCTCTCGATTTAACACTTAATCTACATTCCTACTCTCACCTATGGTCATGAGCGTTGGATAATGATAGAAAGGACAAGATCGTGGATACAAAAGGTAAAAAGTTTGTTTCCTCCCCAGGGTCGCTGGGCACTCCATTAGAAATAGGGTGAGAGTTGAACGGGAGGAACTTGGAGGCGCTGTTTCTCTATGCTGAGAGGAACCAGGTGGCTCTGGCTTCTGTTCCAGATGCCTCCTGGACACCTTCCTGTTATTCTAGGCATGTTCCACCGGGAGGAGGCCCCAGGGAAGACCCAGGACATGCTGGAGTGTCTATGTCTCTCAACTGGGCTGAGAAAGCCTCAGAGGAGCTGGAGAAAGTGTGTGGACTGCTCAGACTGCGGGCCTGTGACCTGGCCCCTGATAAAGCAGAGAGAATGAATGGCCCAAAGTCATTCCTCTGTCAATACAAGTGTGTGGTTTGGAGTACAAATCAGACTTTAAGGGAAGAACTTTGACTATTTTAGTATTAAATGGCAGTGTTTAAAAGTCTGCACTGTTTATGTTCAGAAAATAATATTCAGAAACTTTAGAACAATGAGGAAAAAAAAAAAAAAAAAATCAGCCGGCCCTGTCTCTTAGGCATGTAATATGTATGTTTATGTTTACAACTAAGCTAAAATTTCAAAAGTGTGAAGTCATGATGAAAGTAATAACATGATATGGAGCTGATGCTTAACATCAATCATACAAAACTGGTCATGTTTTGAGTTGGAGAAAGTGAAAAATACTGTCTTGCTTACAAATGTGAAGATTTCGAGATCAAAGTCATGCATAAAAGCCGTGCCAGATTATATCATATACCTCATTTTAGAAACACATAAATGAGCAAAACACAAACAACTCACAAAGTTATACAGTGAATGTTTAGCAGTTGGTGCAGCCACTCATTATTGGCACAAGACTGGTTTGTTAGTGTTTGGGGTCTGGCACACACAGCACCCTGTTATCTGTCTGAGCACACGACACCTTGTTGAGCTTAGAGTAGTCGATGAGGTCGGGTCTGTGTCTGTGAATCAGGGCGCAGAAAGCCAGGCCGTCCTTCCAGCTTCACCGGCCAGAAATCACAGAGAACCAACAGTCAGGTCCAATAAGGATTAGGGCTAAAGCTGAAGTCTACTCACAGACCTACTCACCAACCATAGAACACTCATAGCATACAAAGCCCGGATTAGCACAATGTACAGAGTACTAAATGCGTCAAATTCCCATTCTAACCAGCCATTTCACTTACCTGACATGGAAGTTTTGGACATTGACATTCCTGTAGGGGGCAGTCTTTCTCTGACACCACAAGAGAAGACCTTCCTTTGCAGATGTTTCTGAGTAGATACAAGAGGAAGAATATTATTCACTATTTCTATTTTTCACATTTTGATTTAGAGATCTCACCTTCCACAGAGATGTCCTGAATGGCAAAGCGGAGGATGATGGTCCAGATCATTCCAAGTGTCATTTTTACATTTCCATCAACAATCTCTGAAAAAAATACCACTTTGGTGCTATTTATTCTTTACTAACAACAAAAACACAAACAGTGCTTGACTGGAATTACCTTCAGCTCCAATAGAGACCAGTTTGACACCTTTGCTTGTAATGAAATCCAATGCTTTGTTTACATTAGCAATTTTATGAAACCGCATCTTCCCTCTGTCGGGTTTGGGTAACCTTTCACCTATGGCAGATGAGGAACATTTATGTGAACAGCCCTTTTAATGTTCAATACGTTTTCAAAATACAGGTTCATATTTCATGCATCAAAATGTAAATCCTGACCTGAGATGACTTCCAAAAGGAGCATGAGCTTCAGACCATTTCTGAGGTCGTCCTCGATATTTTCAATCTGTGTGCCGGCTTTTCTCAAGTGGGAGTTGCACCAAGCTGTAAAAGTCTATGAGAAGAAAAACAAAGTTAGATTTGATGTAACTGTCATTTGAGAGTAATGAACATTTACTTGATGCAATGATAAATAAACTTTTAGTATCATAAAAAATAGACACCAAATAATCAACAAAGCAATGAGAGAGTGACTTCAGCTAACTATTATTTGTTATATTATGATTAGGTAACAGAGTAATGTAATTGTCAGTAGTTCTTTCTGCTGTTTAACTTCAGTTTATGCCCTGTGCCTCAGCAGTGATTTTACAACACAACTGACCCTCACTTGGTGTACATTATACTGTACACCAAGTAAGGACTAGATCATTGTCCCTCAATAGACTGCAGCAGAGTACAGGACAATCAGCACTGTACGGATAAAAGCTGAAAGCCAACCACATTCCAACTGATATAAGGTGTTAAATTTAGAGTGCTCTGGCGTGCTTTATGATAAGACACGGGGAGGAAAACGTCCACATGGCTGAAAATGTCACGTGGAGACAGACTGTGTCAGTCTGCATCACAGTATAATGAGCAGGTCCAGCTGCAGATAGGAGATAACCTTATCATAAACATGTATGCTGTTCATTCAGGTGACACCTATTACTATGTCCGGCATGGATGACGGTTGGAAACGCAATCCAGTTGGCCATTAGAGTCAAGTGCTACTAAACGACTGTGATGGTCTGCCTCTATAGTTCTCGGTCCCTCAAAAGCATTTTGAGACATAGCAGTCATTGTATATTTTTAAACAAAAATATTTTGACATCTTATCCTGCCACATGAGGTCACACTCACACACTGTAGTGGCTGGTGGTGACAGGACAAGCTACTGGTTTTAGAACAATAGTGTTGTGTTTCTCTCAAGATTTTGGTGACTTTGTAATCCCTTGCTATATTATGATAGACCGGCACTCCATTTGACCCCAGTTCCAAAAACCTGCTGCCCACCCTCGCCACTCTTTCCAGCACTACTGCTGAGCAGTGACGAGAGCTGCTAAAAATATTTATGAATCACATCCACCGAGCACCACTGAATTGGCTCTTAGTCGCCACTATAAGCTGAGAAGAAGTCTTCTGTCATACTCCTAAAATGATTTATATACAGAGCCTATTTCCATGTTTTTATAGACAATGTCATGATTTATTTGGTGTAGTGAAACAACTGGAATACTGCATTTCCATTTCCTATGTGCTCTGGAAACAGGCAGGCCAGGCGGCTTCAGGTGGTCCCAAAAAGCCTTGTGACATTACTCACTGTAAAATGTTAAGCTAGTGTATGATTTATAACTCAGATTTAACCTCTTATCCAGTACCACATGCATCAGGAGAGGAGGGGGCATTTCTAACAGCTGCCTGCTTCTTCAACCACAGCCAATTTGCACTTATCATCTCCAAATGTTTATCATAGGCCTATGGAAAATCACAATGTCAGTAGTAGTACTGATTTAACCAAAAATAGTACAAGGACCTGATCTCTGTCATAGCAGGTATGCCTATAATAAACCAGAGATGTAGAGCTGGTGAGTTAGACAGAGACAACAGTTACAGCCTATTCAAGTCTACTGAGATGTGCTGTGTGGATGTACTGGGACAATATTTCTGTGAGGTTTCTATAAACAAAAGAATTCCAGCACCAAGGACACCGGATTAACCCCACTGTAAACCCTTTTGGTCCCGGGGTTAAATTTAGATGTAGCGTCCTTTCTAATCCCAAGAGCGTCATCATGTGTTGGAGCATCTGTTGACAGGCCGCATTCCGCTCGTATCAGCCGCTGGACCATTGCTATTGTTAGTACCAGCGCATCTCTCCTCCTGCTCGCCACAGTCACGCCAGGAGTCTACACTTTACGCACGAAAATAGGAAACTTCTTACGATGTGTCTGCGAGGCTTTCTACCAAATTTAAGTCATAAGAGAACTAAATATAATAAACGTTTAATAAAATTTCACTCACATATGACATGTATATGGCATTTAACACAGCGGGGTTGGGATGGTTTGGTGCTTTCAAGGAAAAAAAGTTGCTTTTTTAAATGTAATGTGAAGGGCTACTGTTTCTCTGTGAGCTTGATGTTTGATTTCACAGTAGAAGATATTTGATAATACACTAAAGGTCAGTAAAAGTGTAAAGTTTACCACCGCAGTAAGTCCATATCAAAAGTTCAGTTGTTTTGGCTCAAGGCGCGTAATAAACCCTTTACGCACGTTTACGCAGGCGAGTTCTGACTTACTTTTCTTTGCTGTTGTTCCCAGGCAGGGTCGAGAAGCATATCCCTGTCCCATTCATCCTCCTGCATCATGTACTCGTCCTCGTAGCCATTATCATAGTGCACCGTGGTATCCATTTGGGTCATCATTTTTGCGCGGTTCTTTTTTTCTTTAAATTCGTTTACTTTTCGTGTTGAAGTTAATTATGGCAAAGTTTCCTGAATAGCTTTCCTCAGAGATGCTGTTGGCCTCTCACGCTTGCCCTTGTCCTCTCGACCCGACAGACGTCTGGCCCTGTCGCCTCAGTTCAAAAGGGACGGGCTCATTAGTACTGGCCGGTCACGTGATACCAACTTTACCCAAACCCCAAAGGGCAGAAGGGGAATAGCCACAAGTCAGTAATCTGCCACAATATCAAACCCCAAAGGGCAAAAGGGGAACAGCCACATGTCAGTAACCAGCCACACTATCAAAAAACAAAGCACATTTTTACTGTAGAAAAACAACTCCAAAGATTTAAATCAGAACACAAACAGTGGGACTCATAAATAAATCCGATATATTCAAATACTCAGAGCACTATGTGTGTTGCATTGCATTATTACAAAAAAATAAAACATAAAAAAAAAATAAAAAATTGTCCGTTTATTCTTAGTGTTGCAGTGCATGAAAGCAAATGAGTTTATTTGGGCACCAGCACTAGCAATTTTCAGGCCAAATTACCGGTAGTCTATTAAATTTTATCAGGTTTATTTTATCTCTTTATTTTACTTGACCAAGTAAGATTCTTTGAACTGTATACAACAGGAGTTAATAGCAGTGCACTTTAAATTAATTTGCCCTATGTTTCAAACAACCTGTGTAGAGTTTGGATTTAAAAAAAAAATAAATAAAAAAAAATAAACAAAATCATGAGCTTAGTCACCGCAGGGAGAGAGTTCATTTGGAGTGCAGTGTGTAGTTTACTGGGGACAATTTCCCAACACCACCAACAAGCAGGGAAACATCATCCGTCACAGCAATGCTAGTATTCTCCAGGAGCTCAATGTTACCCTAAACAGTCTCCGTGCTCTGACCCCAGCTGTGTAAACCAGTGGAGTGTTTGACAAAAGAGAGGCCCTTTGGATTCCATCTATCTGTATGTCATAGTCTGCAGCGGTCTGGATATGGTCCGGGGTGGTTCAGACGGAAGTGGCCAAAGGGAACAAGAGGAGGGTGATTTCCATTTCAATCCGATTCACTCAGGCCACAAGGTCGCCGCCACTCCTGCCCCCTTTCATGAATCCATTTGTTGGATACTGAGAGAACAAGAAATATTATTAAAAGTTGAGCAAAATAAAGGCTTTTCTAACAAGATTTTATATGACACTTACCCCATTTGTTGCCCACTAGAACAGGACATGCTGCATGCCGGGTACTGTAGTCTCCTTCACCACTAGCAAATAAGTTGTACCAAAATACTGCACTGTTCTAGAAGAGAACAAAAAGGGAAATCATTTTTAAAAGCATATCATGATTTTAATGCCAAGTGAATAGTAATTTACACACTTTTTGAGGCCAAACTGCTGCCCCAACATCAGGAAATACTGTGGCTCCACCAGCTAAAACATCACTCATCTAGAAGAGAAATATGAAAAAAGTGGTGTTTATGCAGTTGTATACAACTGAAAAGTATCCGTTTCTTTGTTAATGTACATGTCTACAGTTGGATAAGCACAAAAAGGTCATCAGAGGTTTACAGCTCAATAGTTTGAAGTTTAGGACTATAGTTTGTAACTTTGCAATCTAACACATTTAACTTGATAGCCACATAAGGACTTTATATTATTAAAGGCAGCATTGGTCATAGTATTGAACAGATCAGACTTACATAGAAAAGCCATGTTGCTATACGATTTCCAGTGCCCAATTCTTTGAAGGCATCCGGCTCATCTTTCTGTGGAGAGAGCGGTATGAATAAGTTTGATGCTGTGCCAACACCACTACATTTATAACCATCGTTAATTTAAGCTTATGGACTTACCCTTCCAAAGTCAAAATGGGGTTCATATTGTCCACCCACTCCATAATTTGCAACCTAAAGATTAATATATAAAAAATAAATAAAAATAATAATAATAGTAATAATAATAATAATAAAAAATATTGTTAAATTGAAATAATCATAGTGAGATTGTTAAGTCTTTAGCACAAGTGATTTACCTGAAGCTCCTCTGCGGTGTCCATTTCTAAACCTGTGATGTCCTCAATTCGTTCATTGATTATCTCAACTACTGGATCATCATAGCCTGTAAGCCAAGCACTTAGAAGCAAGCAAAATATATATTAATAGTCAAATTTTGTGATGCATAACATTACCACTAGATGGCAGTAAAGGTGTACTTTGAAAACATGCAAGGAGCATTCATTCACCTTTAGCTTACTCGTGTTAGGGGTCGGTATTTTCCGCAGATAAACTGAAGGAATAAAATAGCTCAATGTGAATGAATGTCTTTTTTGTTAGGGAAAAAAATTATGTTAATAGAGTTTAAAACATTCAGACATGCACAGAATTAAAAAAGTTAAAAAGTCAAGAACATGCTGTACTAAGATTAGAATCTCCAATCAGCTCAGGATACCAGGCTTTTCTAACAAATTACCATTTATTTGGATAACATCAAGATGACTAATGAAAATCTAATATACTGTAGTGAATATATGGTCTTACTTATTGTTTTTTTGTTATGTGACATTTTTAATATTTACTAAATTAAAAAATAAGATTATGACTGTAATCTGGTTCCCATTAGCTGATGTGAAGTTGCAACAATTAAGCATTAATCTGTATGACAATGGCCCAATATTTTAATAAATAAGATATTTTAAGTAGCAGCAGCTGTAATGGCACCGTTTACTCCAATGATATTATGCTGTGTATTGTTAATAAGAAGCATCCTGCTTTTCTGATGGCCTGTTAGCCTTACCTCTTGGAGACTCTGTATTGGGCTGTGGTAAGTTTCCCAGTTTGAGGGTCATGCACCGTGGCTCGCCTTAACTACAGTAGTTTCCGCAGAAGAAGATTATGGAAAGAAGTGTATTGTGTGATAGACACATAAAGATTGAAAAGAGAAGAAAGAGCAGATAGTCACTATATTAATACTGTTTATTACATAACTAAGGTTATACAGGACGCTACAAACAAGTAAGACAACCATTAGTTTGTCGATTTTTTTCCAGACTCCAGTGCAAAGATTAATCCAACATCCAATATTTGAGAAACCAAATGTTGTGGTATGTATTCATACCAATACAGTTAAAGATTATTTCAAAACTAGTACAGGAGTCTCAAGAAAAATACACTCAGGCACAGAATACAGCTGAGAATTTAGCTCCTCGGCTAATACTCTTTTCTGGGGACGGCCGTTGTCACTGCCTTACCTTTTGCTGATTCGATAATGAGCAGTCTCCAGAACGCCTGTGATGGGATTGGAAATGGTGGCTCTGCGCAGCTGAGAACCAGGAATATTATTTATCCCCAACTCAAACCCATGTGTGATTAAATCAATTTTGCTTTGGTCAACAAGTCTTAGCTGTGAGTTAGCATGTGACTGGTCATACATATTGGAGATCTAAAATTAGATTTTGGAATTTGTCAAACCTCACAGAATGATAAACCAGTGGAGATTTAAAGATACTTCATTTTTACACCACAGTGTGATAAATGCATTTACTAGTAGTGACCCAGGAGCTTATCAGGCTGCTCCATAGCCCTTTTGTTTACTTTGTATGTTGTTTTTGTCAGTGTATTTCTATAGATGTTTTCTACTGCTTCAGAAATAGTGGATTTCCATGGTGTCCATGGTAGTTTTGTGATGAACCATCCTGAGCTCTATTAATCTCTATTATTACAACATTTGTGTACTACAAGAAGGTAAAATACAGCTTATTACAGCAATGAAAAGAAAAAAAAAGAGGCTTACCCTAGGCTTTGCAAGCTGTTTGACTTTTGCAACTTCTTCATCAGAGATTATGTCAAGGTAGCGGACAATGTAGGGCTTGTCCCACTCATCTTGCTGCTTGATGGGGGCCAGCAAAAGTTTGGGGTGATGGTTGTTGTCATAGTAACGGCAGAAAAGCCGGCTCTGCCTGCGAGGGGTCTGTGGGAGAAAAGATAACATGGTGTCAGCATATGAATACTTTCTTTCTAACGGAATCTCTGTCTAACAACAGTTTACCATTTTAATCCCTTCCCCTCGACAGAGCATCTCGTACTTCTTTCTCTCTGGAATAAGCTTGAATTCAGCCTTCGCAGATCTCTTCTTCTTCTTCTTTACTTCAACCTTCTCAGTTTCTGGTTCTTTTTTTGTACCCGCTTCATCTGCAGCCTTTTTCTGCTTCTCCAGTTGAAATTGAAAGTACTTCAGATTACCATTAGCGCGTTTGTGTTCTGGGTCTAAAAAATAATTTAATAAATAACTTCTCATTATAAACACATAAAACATGTGTCAGAAATTATTACTTTTTGCATATTAATTTTAGTTACACAAAACAAATTGCTAACCTATGGCAAGCAACTTTTTGGTGTACTCCAGGGCCCTCTCCATCTCCCCCTGCTGGTAAATAGCATAACTTAGGTAGTCAAGCACTGTCACTTTATCCAGAGTTGATTCTTCTCCTTCCTCAAGCTGTCGCAGGGCCTGTGCCATCCATAGCTCTGTGTGGTAGTAGTCTACTTCAGTGTAGGCAATTTTTCCAAGCTCAAAGCAGTCCTCTGCTGTCATGCGGCTCTTGTATGTCACTCCTATGATCAAAAGAATAGTGTCACATGAATATTTTTTAAATCAGATCATTAGCTGAGGTAGGTAAAGCTAGATTATTCCTGACCAGGTAGATCGCCTGTGGAGATGGTGTTGGAATCCAGTCTGTAAGTGTCTTGAAGTCGGAGAAGGGCTTTGGCAGCTCCAGTCTGGTCCTCATCAGAAGGGAAGTACTGCCTTTGGATGGTCAAGTTGGAAATAAATCCTGCAGGAAAAAGGAATAAAGAAGCAAAAATAATAATTAATAATAAAAATGCACATCATGAAGTAGTCTAGCAGTGATTTATAAAGAGCACACCATGTGAACTAAAACTAAATGTAGGACTTTGCTTATCCCAACACTTAATATTTGCAGGACAGGGAATTTCAAGCATGTGCATTACATGGCCACTAGAAATGCATACTAGCCACCAAAATGTCCTTAATCCTGTATTAATGAGTCATCAGCTCTGGTTTTCATGTGATTGGTGTGATGGTTTCTTCTTTATCCGTCTACTCTAATATTAATGTCACTAGATGTCAATTTTAATTAATTAAAATGAAAATGTAATCACAATCCTTGTTAGACAAATCATAATTAATTTAGTTTTTATTTATTTTTTTTCTAAATCAATCAGCCCTACTTGATAAGTACCAATAATTTATGTCACAGCTTACCATCTGTGGTGTCACTGAGCACAAGGCTTTCCAAGTTTCCCCACTCAGTATTAAGCCTTTTTACCAACTTAAAGGCATTTACAGGGTGCCCCAGGAAACCTTCTGGGTCTTTTGTGGCTGTAGCAGTCAGTGAATCCATCTTATCAGCCCACCTAATACAAACACACAAAAGAACACATATATTATTCTCCCTTTCTCTTTATCAAAGCAGAATGACAAACTTACTGCTTGATCTGGGCCAGCTTGTTTTCTTCAGCTTTTATGTAATCCTTCAGTGAAGTGACAAGATCCTTTTCTGTATATAGCAAATCTGTCATCTGGCCTAGGGAATACACAGTGAAGAGTGAATACTGTTAAACGCATACAGTAAAACACAGTGGCTTAAGCTATGAAAATTAGAAAAACAACAGGAAAAAAATGAGTAGACCATGCAGTAAAAAAAATCTGTTTAATTTAATACAGATGAAATGGTACAGTATTTTACACATTTGAATCTCAATTCTCAATACATGGAGCTCTGAAGATTGACCCATGAGCACTAACCCTGTAGTTTGGATTTGTACAAAAATGAAATTCTTGCCAAAATGTTACTCTTGAAAAAAAATGTTCAGCTCTTTTTGTCAATTCTTCTGGACATATTTACAATGTGTACTTAAACAGATTCCTACTGTTAAAATCTAAATTGCAAATCTAATTGCAATATAGAAGACTTTAAATTGAAAACAGAAATATTAAAATGTGGTCAACATATCATTTTATATTATACCTATGGATGTGAAGAAGTCTGCTGAGACAGACTGTAGACTGCTTAACAACAGTAAACACCAGCACAGAAGCTCCATTCTGTAAGAAGAAAAAATAAGAACAGTATATTAAGCCATTTGAATAATACAAAGACTATCATCTTTTGGGCATGACAGGATGTCAAGTTATGGAGCATTTCCCCAGTGCCACACACTAACCAGAAGGTTGGTGGCTCCCATCAATGTATACTGGTGTTGTGTCTTTCGTCAAGACATTTATTTATACCTGCCTGAATTTTATGCCTCTCATGTCACTTAAATAAGACATTTAAAGCCAACATGGAGAGAATAAATTGCTGTTAAAAACTCTAAAATGCCACATGAAAGTGCAAGTGTGGTTTCAGTCTTTGTGACTCAAGTATACAGTGCCACTAAGGAGTGGCACTGTCAGCCCCCAACTAATAACAAGTCTAGAACTGTGGAAATATAAATAAACCTGGCAAACATTTCAATTACATACTTTCTCCAGAATTAATACAAATATATTCTGTATTATCACTTTTGACAATCACAAAATAACTTCCTAAGAACATAAAATGTATGAATATAAACTTATATATTAATGTGAAGAGACAAAAAGGGCAAACTTTGCTTTCTTTTGTACTTGAAGAATAGCATTGCAAAACTCTTTGCAGACATGACATTAAACACTTATTCATCCAGTACACTGACAGACAACAGGGACACAGCCTGTACATGGACACACAGCAGGGTCACAGCCTGTACATGGGTCACAGTGCATTAGAGGTACAGTACTGTCTAATTCACCTAAATGTCTACTACATGTTTGATTCCGAAAGAAACACACTCTGTGTGTATTTTATGTTTCTCTGGGGAGTGCTGGATGGGAGAGCTGGATGGAGGCGCTAGTGCCACGTCCTCGCCCCTCCCCGGCTCTGTGCGCCCTGCGCGCTCCAGTGCACTCACAAAGACCTGCTCTAACCCTTTAACCTCAGGAAAAACAGAACCTCATAACGTCACATAAGCAAAACGATTATTCATAAGAGCAAAACAAAACTTGATTTTGTCCTGTAAATAAACACATGGTGGACTGCTGCAGATTTGGAGATGTTTGATTTGAGCAGCGCAGGAGCATCCCACACTGCAGGAATGTGCCACAACTGTGGATTAGCAAACGCAGCAGCTACACATGAAGCCTGGCACCGAGTATACTAAGTAATAACTCAATCTACTTCAGTTTTGCAGCGTAATATAAAGCACATTTGCTCCTGGTCGGTGGAGTTTAAGCTCTGATCTTCTGTCTCAAAGTGAACTTTTTCAGCTAGCTTAGCTCCGTTAGCCTGCTTTATATCTCTGCTTCTAAAGTAACACAAATGCTAACCCTACTCGGACGTGCTAGGCTAACACTCAGTGAACTGTATTTTCTGTGAAATGTTGTGTTCCAGAGCTGTATAGTAGATTTGGAGAGTTTTACCTCGTGGAGAGCTGCAAAAAGCCTTCCCCCGGTGCGCTCTGCTCCCTGTGACTGGACGCGTCTGGAAAACACTCCGTCTGAACTTTAAGGTAGTCTGTGGGCCATGGATGGGCTGGATTTGTACAAGTCTGAGCTAAACGCTACGTGCCGAATCTCACATCCAGACTTGAAGCTTCAGAGTCAGTGGGCTGTCTCTGTGAACTGGAGGAGGATCTTCAGACCGCGAGAGACACCCAGGGCTGAAGAGTCAGGGTGAGCTTTTCATAAAGCCACATGCAAAGATTTACACTCTAATTTACTCTCTGATTTACACTCTGATTTACACTTTGCTACATAGAAAAGACACAGAAAGGAGTTGTGTTGTGCCACATAACCTGTGATGGTGTTTCATAAAAGGAGTCAGTGCAGTGTCATGATGGAAGATTTGATTGACTTCAGTCTTATTCAGAGTCAATATTTCAATTACAAATGATTAAACTATTTAACTAAAGTCATTTAGTAATTTAACCAATTGCCTGTGATTACAATTCCAGAAAATTCCTTAAGGAAGAAGGCAGAGGGACAGCTGCTGTTCACTGGGTGGAGTTTAGTATGTGTGAGTCTACACATCTCAACTACAGCCCACATCTGTTCATTTACACTAACGCACAACACATCTGCTCATTTACACTAACGCACAACACATCTGCCCATTTACACTAACGCACAACACATCTGCTCATTTACACACAACACATCTACTCATTTACACACAACACATCTGCTCATTTACACACAACACATCTGCTCATTTACACACAACACATCTGCTCATTTACACACAACACATCTGCTCATTTACACACAACACATCTGCTCATTTACACTAACACACAACACATCTGCTCATTTACACGCAACACATCTGCTCATTTACACACAACACATCTGCTCATTTACACACAACACATCTGCTCATTTACACTAACACACAACACATCTGCTCATTTACACTAACACACAACACATCTGCTCATTTACACACAACACATCTGCTCATTTACACACAACACATCTGCTCATTTACACACAACACATCTGCTCATTTACACGCAACACATCTGCTCATTTACACACAACACCTCTCACTTATTGGCTTTACTCAAATCAAAGTTCAATATTTTATTTAAACTCTATCACCAAACAAGCATCTTAACAGTACCGATACAGCAGTACACTTTGGCGACACTGTAAGAGTGTTGTGATGTATTTGTTATTTAGGCATAGCAAAGACACACAGTAGGGATTTGTGGATGAAACAGGAACAGGCCTACTGGCAAACTTGTGGAGGTATTAACAGACCTACTATAAAGTCTCTCAGTCTTTGTGCTGCAAAATGAGATAATTGTAATTAAATTTCCCATTTGATGATTTTAAATATGATTAACAACAATGCAGTTTAAATCCAGTTTTTATCGGCGAATGTCATCCAATGAGGTGAGTCTGCTCCCAAACAGCAGTTCTTCGTAGGTCAGCAGCTGCTGCAGAAAGTTTATATTGGGAGCTGTGCACGCCCGCCTCTCTTTTAACCAGCGCAGGGCATGCAGCAGGGACCAGTGCCTGTGCTCCATGAGGAAGGCTAGTGTCAGGGCCGAGCTTCGACTCCTGCCCATGCTACAGTGCACCAAAACCCGGCCCGCCGGCACCCCCTTGAGAGCCTGATGGATGAACCTGGAGGCCAGTGGTAGTGCCTCTACCAAGTCCTGCTGTGCGTCGTCGCTCAGGGGCAGCCTCAGGTAGCACAGGATGTTCGGAAAAGCATCAGGGCTGTTGGCTGTGGCATTAACCACATGGGTGATGTGGAGGTTCTTAATGATACGATAGTTTTCTGCCTGAGTCGCTGAGCCTTGATACAGGGCCCCTTCCAGGATTTCTGAGGGGTAAATAGTTAGAGTGTGGCGCTCGGGTTCAAGTAGAACCATATGAGAAGTGCAGAGGAAAGGATAGAGGGTATTAAACGCTGTGAACCCTCCCAGGAGAATAACAGGATCCATTCCCAAATCACTGAGCTGGAAGAAGCAACGCTGGAGATCAGGGGAGTCTGTCCGGGCCTTCACACTGCCCACTGAAACACAATCATTTACATAAACTATGGCTTTCCAGTAATTTCCTTGATATTAAGTATAAATGTGTGTCTCTGACCTGGACTGCTGCCTTCTTCTGCATACAGCAGTATTATGGAATACTTCTGTAGCTCTATACAGCTGATTAGACAGCCCAGCTCAGGGTGAATCACGGTGACACTGGCCCGTGCTGTCACCACATGACTGTCCTTGTACCTGACACATCCATACAATATTCACAGTGAGTTGTACACTACGACTGCATAGCCTAGTTTATCTTTGTTGTGCATTGTAATTTCTAGACATATACTTTTTAAAATGTTTTGTACTTCGTTATAAATAAATGTGTTACTTTATACTCTTGCATTGTGCAGGATAAACTGTACACTTGTACTGTATTATTCTTACAGCTCAGAGACTACCCAGAGGTAACCTCCTGTAGCACCCACCTCTCTGCACTCCTGCAGTCCAAGATGAGGATATAATATGGATCATAGAGCATTGGCTGGCCTTCCTCTGCATTCAGAAGGTTATACACCTGTAAGGGGGTGATGTAGCCTCTCTCTACATGTGTAATTTCTGGAAGCAAGGGCACAAGGCTCTCCTCGGGCTCACACATGTCTTGGAGGTAAATTGTAAAGAAAAAAGTTGTTTTTGAGTTTATGGCACAATCTTGATTTGTTTACATGCTCACTATCCACTATGCTGTACTCCTTGGCCTGTTATTAAACACAAATAAAGCAGCCCTTACTTTTATTTTGGATGGGAATAATGGAGGAATGGTCACTGTCTGTACTGTTGACCTCTCTGTCAGAGACACTGTTTACAGTTGGAATAGTGCTGACACCCTCTCTGGAGGCCACTCTGCAACTGTTATTCATTCTGATGTAAAACAGACATAAAGACAAACATATCAACAGCAAACAAATGCCATAGGATGATATCACAGCAGTGTAATAAGAAGAAAGTATGTTTGTACCTGGACAGTACTACGCCCATCTCGTTTAACTCCTTTGGCAGATGCATCAGCTGTCCCCGCCTGCCCTTCATTAGAAGAACATGCTATACAGAAAGAAAAATCCAGAACATCTTGGAGAACATTTCCAACTGAAAAGATTTCAAAACTCACAATGCAGTATTTGTTTTAGCTGGCCACTGTCTCTGTCCTGCCCTTATTTTAGCTGGTGGTCTTGGAAACGGAGTAACAGTTAAGTGTTTTAGAGGGCCACATGGGAGCTGGAGGTGACAGCTGACTGTAAAGAGACCCACAGTTCTTGTTCACATAATGGTTGCTTCCATTTTCATAGTATTTTTAAAACAATTTGAATTGATAAATTAAATAGTAAGATCATGATATCAACAGCCAATGTCATTTCCATATTAATGCTGATCTCAGAGTTAGTTGAACCACACCATGCGGCCAAGCTTTCACTTCTCATGGGCATCATCTGTTTTTAGAGTTACAATAGTTTTATAAAAAAAAAATAAAAATAAAAAAAACATGTTGAATGTGGGACATGTCATGGAGGGACGGAAAGGTATAGATAACGATGATGATATTCAGTTTCTATCAACTCTCTCTTTCTCTCTCTCTCTCTCTCTCTCTCTCTCTCTCTCTCTTGAGAGAGAGAGAGAGCAGAAAAGTCTTGATTTCTTTTAGGCAAAAAATAAAATGTCTTCTATATACATTTTTTATATAATTGATTTAGCAACAATAAAAAGTGTGACATTCTCTAGATAAGGGAGACAGGCGCATAAATGGCTGCGTAGGACAAACAAAACAGGCACAGGTGGTCACCCAACCTGTTCTCTGTTTGTTGTTTGACAGAAAATGGCCAGTATACAAGGAACTAACCCATCACAATTTACTTTGTCAGACTTATTAAACAAAACCAGAGAATACATGACCCATCTTTCTAGTTTGCAGTCCAGTGACCCATCAACTACACCATTGGATGGAGGCGGAGCCAGGAAGCACAGGACGTTCCCAGTTGTTGCCATAGCACTGTAAGTGGATGAATCATTTAGAGCCCCTCACTCTGCCACTGTGTTTGTATGAACCCTTGTCCCTGATGTACACGGACCTGTTTACTTTGAAGGCGTCCGCAGGTCACGTGACTCAGGACGCCATCCTGTCTTGGTCTTTGAAGAGCCAGAGGGGCATGCAGGGTCCCAGGGTGAGGGGGAGTCAGATAAGGGGTAACACAGAGGATCAATGTCACAAACAGATGCTAAAGGCACTAGGGCAGTTGCTTGGACTAGCTCTGTGTTTCCAGTAAGTCAATAAAAAAGTTTCTGGATTTCAGATGGCATCACAGTAAAGACCTGTAGTCACATGGAGACAGGTAAAGAAACCTTAGTTATACTATAAATTTGATTAATACTGTATAGCAACACCACGTGTAGACGTGTCACAGATAACAATTATTTATAAATATTTGCAGAGGAGTCACAAAATCACGTTTTAGTTTTGATCACCAGAACACCATAACTATACTATGGTGTAATCCGTTTTTCATTCATATTTTCTAATACTTCATCTCTAGTATGTGACCTTCTTTATGAAATAAAACCCTCTGAACGATAACGTAAACGGCTTTATAAAAAGGTTCTTTACATGTACTTTTGGAACTTGAAATTTTTATTATTGTATCTAATCTATCAACATACAGTATTATATCATAAAATGTTTAGAAATGTTTAAAATGCATTACATATTAAAACGGTAAATATAAACAATGGCTTTTTTGGTTTTCTCATTGTCCCATATACACACAAAGTAAGTGCAAAGTCCATCTGGACTTGTCTAAAAAAGTGAGGCTAAAATCTACAGCACACAAACTGGTCGACTGTGGCAGGTACACACTGCACACACTGCACACACAGCACACACAGCACACACAGCACACACAGCACACACTGCACACACAGCACACACAGCACACACTGCACACACAGCACACACAGCACACACTGCACACACTGCACACACTGCACACACTGCAGAGCGGAACAATGCTTTAATGCGGCTGGTCATTCACTATCTGAAAATAAAATAGAATGTACATTTTGACTCAGAATTACTAGTACAAACATGCTTTACAAGGATGGAGTACAAACATGCTCTCTGATGTTATCATGGTAAGTTTAGATTTTGTTTCATAGACTTGCATGCATAGCTGAAATCTATTCATTTCTAATCTTGTTTAACAGAAAATTGTCTGTGGAAAAATACTTATTCACAGGATGAATACATTATATGTAGTAGGTAACTCTTCTTTGCATATTTTTTTTAACTACTATTACTACTTTGTAATTAATCTGTATTATTATTTGTATCACATATGATCAAATATTTACATCAATTAAAGCTGTAAGAGCAGATAAAATTATTAAATCACTTTATAACTAATTCTTGCAGTTCATCCCTAGTGAAACATGGCTGGTATGAAACCACTGATGCCTACTCTGTGTCTCCTGCTCTTTGTGATATACAGCCTGGGAGATAAGCTACACAACTTTGTCGCTGGTGTATTCATCCCACAATACCACTATCCATATGCAGTTGCCCTATGCTTTGGAAAGGTTGGTATGGGAGAAGCTCAATAGTAACTGATTAAGTTTGTAAACCTTTGAGTGGGTTTGTTTGCTGTTTGACTACTGTGAAGGACAGGTTATACTGGAGGGTAAGGATGTGGGAAAGGAAACAAATCTACTGTTGAAAATGTAGAAAGATCCTATAGAAAAAACAAGTTCATCATGTGAACATGTATTGCTGGTTCATGGCTAGACTTATGGGTATTTTATAAAAACAACACTTTATGAAGTTCATTTATTGATTTGGTTTGCTTAGTTATACAACATAATGTGTGACTATTGAGTGGTTAATTTTTTACATGGGTAATGTGACACTAAGTGTAGCATTGTTACTAAGTAATAGTGTGTGTGTGGTTGTGTGTGTGTGTGTGCGGGGTGGGGGTGGGGGTGGGGGGGGGGGTGCATGTGTGGGTGTGTGTGTGTGTGTGTGTACTGACCATGTCTCCTCTTTCCTAGGTTATGATCTCTGTGTTATTTTTAAATCTGCTACATTTGTTGGGCACAGTGTCTCTGCATAGTTACTCCAGAGTACTTGGTGAGAAGCTGCTTGTGCCGTCTATCTGCAGCAGCATCTATGGTGTGCTGTCTATGTGGGCCAAAGCCAACAGCTCAAACTCTGGTCTGTTCCCCCTTGTTCTGCCTTTGCTAACCCTGTTTACTATGGTTTTGAGTTTTCTCCTCAACCTGCAGTCTCCGCTGTCCACACTTATCTCTATTTTAATTTCCTTCTTTAGTGGAACTACTTTTGTTGTCACAGGTGAGGAAGTGAATTTTATCGGAAATTGAAATTTATGATGTTTGCATAACCGATAGATCTTTCATTTACTATCTGCTTTCAGTCTTTCATGGTGTGTCTAGTGTGGACTTTTTGGAGTACATATATGCACCTCTGGCATTGATCCTCTTCTGTGTTTCTCTGATTTGGCTGGCCAAAGTGTCAGAAGTGGAGCGTCAACATCCCCTCGTTGCTCAAGCCTCGGTTTTTGACATCTACTATGCTCACTTGGTCAATCAGAGTGGGGTGCTGGGACTGTTGTGGCTCTTACATTCAGACAATCCATGGTGTGTTTTGAGTCAAGGAAGCTGGCACAGTCTGCTCTTTCATGGGTACCTGGCAGCCATTCTACTTTTAGGAATGGTGCTCAATTTCTTTGTTGGTATAACTGTTTTATGTTTCTCTCCTGTGGTTGCTGCGCTTCTCCACTCTGCATATCCACTTGCTCTGTTTTTTCTACAGTTCATATAAAATGAAGAGGACAGTTGAATATGGATCCATCCGAGACCTTAAAATGTCCATCTTTTTATAATTTTTGACAATGTTAAGTTTATTATTGCACTTTGGTTCTGAAAAGTGACACAGTATCCCTGTAAAGATCAGATATCTCCCAAAATGTCTATACATTTTTAAATTCAAAAATTTTGTGTATGCGGTTCAACCATTTCATGTATAACATCATTTTAAGCTAGTATTTGCATCCCAGAATGACTTGGATTTCCAAGATTGTATTTAAAGAATGGGAGAAAATAATGTTATGTGAATTTTGTATTAAAAGCTTTGTTAAAAACTATTCATTAATATGTAACCATTTTTGGGCTACTGTTGTAAAAGACGACAGAAAAATCATTATTTGAATTTGGCAATGTTTAACATTGCCCTTAGGTGTAAAAGGAATCATCAAAACAGGACTTTCAATATATTTCTGGTTTTACTTTATAGAAAAATACTATCATCTGCATTACACAGAACATCAGTTTATCCATTCAGCAATACACAGTTCATTTGTTTCATGAGGGGTCAGAGTTGGGTGGCAGGTGAATACCCAAACTCTGAATCAGGTTAGATGCAGGTCCAGCCAAACCAGCCTGAGAGCTTAGAGACTCTAATAGATTTGTGATTAGATTCAAGTCTATGTCTAGAGGCTGGATGTCTTCTTCAGTCTCTCCAGCTCTTTCATCCATGTTGAAACTACTTTCTCCAGATGAGTGAGAGGAGCCATCTGGGGGATCTGGCTTATGGTTCTGCAATCAATCAATAAATCAATCCAACAATTCAGTTTTGGTCCATTTCAAACAGGTCTGAAATGATTTGAAAATGCATATTTATATATGTACCTGATTAAAACTCTTCCCAATATCCGTGCCCATTAGTTCCTCATCCATTTGGTCCATGTATTTCTTAAGACTATTCAGTGTCTCAGCTTCGTTCATTTCAGATGGAACAGAAAACTCTCTTTCATTTTCTGCATCATCATCATCATCTAGGTCATCAGAATCAAGTTCTTCATCATCATTGCCCTCTAAATTAAAGCAAAAAATTAACTTGAATGCCATTTTAAAGAGAGGGGAGATGTAAAAATGCTAATTTCAATATGGTTACCATTTACATACCTAGGAGGTTGTCCAATGCGTTGACCATCGAGTTTGGGTCAAAACTAAAAGGTTGACTAAAGCTAGAGAATTAATACAAAAACACATAATAAGTTAAAAAACTAGCAACTTTTTTCAGTATTCTATTCTGAGAAAAGTTTGCTCACTGTGGCAGCTCAGCTCCCTCATGAGAAGACATGGCATTCAGGAAGTTCTTTACTCCCTGACTGACAGCTACCAAACTGTATCCAGCATCTTTTTCCACTTGGATGCCAACTGGTTCATCTTTGCTATGGCTCACACTGGATTTCTGGAATTCCACACCATCACAATTTCTGGCTCTTTCTTGTAACATTTGTTCCAAATCCTGTTCTGTAATATCTAGCCAACTGTCATCTTTGAATGAAAAAAACATAGTAAGAAAAACAGTATGGTCAATAATTTATCTACCCGTCTAGATTTGATTGTCCCATTGACTCCCATTCATTATAAAGGTAGTTATTACACTTACTGTCCTCTGGGGGGAGCTGTGACTCCTTTTCTTTGAGCTCTTCCAGGCTAAAAGTAGGAAGACTTTGCAACAGCTGGAGAACTTCGTCACCTGGTGATAAAGCACTAAAGCAGTTTTGCATATTTTAATACCATACTGAAACGATTCTAATTATAGCTACCACCACAATAGACTTACTTAAATTCAGAATAGACAGACTGCTTGAAAAAGTTCTCAGCTGTGTATATAAGCTCTTTGTAAAGCATTGAACCCTCAATTTCTCCCTGTGAATTAAAGGATTTATGATTACGTTTTAATTATTATTAGGTTTTAGGTATTAGGTTTGGGATACCTTGAAGTAGCCATTTCTTTTCAAACATTCAATAAATCCCTTCCATTGAGGGTTACAGCTAACTGGAACATTAGGCTCTGAAGATGGCATCCTGGTCTTCGAACACAGAATCTCAAAACCATGTGCCTAAAAAGAGAAACGTGACACATTATATAGCTGTGTGACATTATGTACGCAACATTTAGAAAAATTCCATTAAAAGTGCTTTTTACCAGTTTCATGCCCAAGTCATGAGCCTTGTACTTGGGATCGGAGCGTGGAGGAAGTGCAAAGCCACTCCTACGATCGGGAGTGAACTGTTGTTGCTGTAGCTGAGCAAACAAGCAACGAGTGAATGTTACCTGAAAACACACACAGGTCACTTTTTTATTGGAAAAAATATATTTAAAAAAACATTAAAAGATTATACAACAACAACAACTGAATACCATAGTGAGAATGCGTGTATCTGGAGGAAACATCTTGAAGTTTCGACAAGCTTGGAGATCAACTGGGTCCCGCAGATAAAATGCTGATACAGCAGGAGCCACAAGATCAGGACGCTTTGCTAGTACTAATGCAATGCTTGCAGGTATAAAACAGTGAGCATGGTGCAATTCTGTCTGAATCTTCTCTGGATACCTAAAATTAAAAAAAAGATATTCATTTGCATCAAAGATATTCTAGGGTATTAACTCGTATAGCTTTCTTACCCTTTAAGTCTCATTTTTACTGCAGAGGAAATCTTACTGCTTGGATGACATGCATCTGAATTGGATGACAGCAGTGACAGAGCTTTAGCCAAACTTGGTACTTCATCTTTAGGGATACCCACTGTATTTGAATGAGTGGGGCAGGGAATTATGTGCATGTCCCCTCTATAAATAAACACCTGCAATATATAAACACATTTTAATTATAGGTTGAGCTTGAACAAAAAGAAAATATTAAAGTAAGAAATAATGGCTATAGTTCACTCTGTTTTCACTAGTATCTGGATTTAACCACTTGGGTAGATAATCTGCTGCTTCAATTAGAAGAAACTCCCCATCATTATCTTCAACTCTGCAAGAAAATGGATGTAATTGATTATTCAAGCCACAAGTGTTATTGCATATTAACATAATACCTGGCTGCAAGCTCGGGGAATGCTTCTGTTATTTGCTGAAGAAGATAAACTATAAACCACTCATCCTCCACATTATCCGTAAACTGAGTGCTTCCTCCCAGATGAGCAGGAATATCCCCTGAATGTTTACTTGGTTAATACAAATCGTAACTGACAGGAAATAATAAACAAAAAAATGTTGGCGTTACCTTTCTCATGATATAACTTGAGGTTAAAAGGTTGATGGTGCCAAATGTACTGTGCCAGGAGCGTTGCGAACTTTCCCCAAATCTCCTCCATTAAATTAGTCAGACGTTTTTCTATTTGATTAATGTCGGCAAACTGAACGAGAAAGAGTTTGTACTGTACGGTGTCCTCTTGGGCAACTCTCCTCTGAAGCACGTCCATTATTTTATTCTTTGAAATTTTCTAAAACTACAAATTACACCCAATACTTGAACATAAAACGCTCGAGATCTAAAAAAAAAACACGCTTCACTCACGCCACTGTTGTTTAGGTCCAGCGATGTAATGTGCTCGATTCGATACAAAAGACGACTTTAAAGTGGTTCCTCCAATAATCCAACGCAAATACGGGATTATATTTGAATGATCAAATCACCAAAATACTACACGTATAGCGTTTAATGTTAATTTACGTTAAACATTTTGCTCATACCAGTTAAGCATATATTCTGTTGGCATTGTAATCACATGGAACGTTTTAGACGGAAATATTTTAACGACGCACAAAAATTGCCGCAATGCAGTATTAAATTTGTAGTCCATTGAGTCGTCTATTGCTGGCGGAATGATGAGTTAGTTTGGACAGAGTAAAATACATTTCCCGTTAGCCCACGGAATCCTTGACCAGCGTATCCATGACAGCCGTTCACTGTTGTTGCGCCAGAGAAGGGGGAGCCCCGTCAATGCAGGTCACCACTAGCTTTGGTGCACATTCGTGAGTTAGTACAAAATGTGAACCCTCAGAATCTTCAAGAGAGCTTTACCAGACGCCAGTCAACCGGTAAACAAAAGGTCGCGTGTCCACTGCTTTATGTATTTTGTACTCGACAATGTGGCTAAAATTGATTGTAGCAGCCCCCGACGTGCATTAGCTAGCAAAAACACCGTCCAAGAAGCGTTCTGCTGATGTTCTGCTGATGTTCTGCTGATGTTCCGCTGATGTTCCGCTGAGACACGCATGGACCAGGTGGGACATGTGTGAGCCCAGTTTCACCTGTCCTCCGCGGTTCCACGCTGTGCTCATGGGATTAAAAGACCGTGGCTTTTGAATATACATGAGGCGCCTGGGAGGATGATTTCACGATACAGCAGAAGACCAGTATCGCACAAACTTGAAATGTAAGCACCAAAGACATCGACTCAGTTAGACCTGTTATATTTCATGTTAATGTTGTTGTTGTTTTTAAAAAAAAAGACCGATCTTCAGAGTATTGTTGTATTATGTCTGCAGTCGTGGTTTGTCTCGGAGCAGCCTTGACCACCACCCTGTCCCTGAAGAGGCAGATGATGATCAGTCTACCCCACGCTACCTCCATGACCTCCAGGAAGGGTGTTCTACTCACAACAGGTAGTAGATTGTCTGAGGGCTTAATCTTATCTACATGGATGTAAGTAAACCTGCATTGTGAATTGTGAATGGTTGTATTTTGTAATATTATACCCTCTTCTTGTGCAAACAGCTGACTCTCAAGTCCCATGATCTGTGAAACAAGGCACCAGAAAGCACCTGATAAATTGATATCACATAACCTGCTCGAGATCTAGGCAAAAGAATAAACAATGAGCTGACCTCTTAGAATATTCAATTACTCTGACATTTGCCCTTGATTTTCCACTTATACTACAACCATCACAGCAATAACATTTTACATTATTTTATATAAACAAAAAAATAGAGACTATAACTCAAAAGGGACTAGCTGTTTCATGATATTTAATGACTCATATAGTGATGGAAATGTTTTTTTGTTTTTTTCTTTGTGTGTAGCTCCGAGACATCTGCTGCATCAGTCCACTCAGACTGTTCGACTATTATTACCGTGGACTTTAATCAGTCCTGGTCAGGTCTTCAGAGTTCAACAGGAACTGGCATCTCCACAGAGAGGAGCTCTGTTTTCTCCTGGGGCTATGATGTAAGCTGCACATACTAAAGAAGCAAACTAAATACTATGTTGGTGTTAAAATATACTTGAACGTACTTGTACACATTCATACTGTACTGCTTAGGCATATTTTAAAATAATATTTTGTTCATTTAATGCATTTGCTACTACACACTTCACACTCAATATGCAAATCCTAATCTCCTCTCAAAAACTAATTAATATTCATGCTGAACCTGTGAAATAAGTGTCCTCACTAAATGAACAGAGTGCTCAGCGACAGCGTTAGTCATAGGCCTGCTGCATGAGAATAACAACCATTGCCTCCTGCATTATTTCTCTGTTGGTGTCTGTTTTTCTCTCCCACAGGAATTTGACAAGGCTGCATCACGGCAGGTGCAGCAAATGTTTGAGGAGATCGACAAAGAGCTTTATGAGGGTAGAGGCAGTGGGGGAGGGATTCTGCCAGGTCTGCAAGATGAATGTCAACAATGGGCTTCACGATTTCCACATCTTCGGTAT
Organism: Periophthalmus magnuspinnatus; assembly: GCF_009829125.3. NCBI lineage: Eukaryota > Metazoa > Chordata > Actinopteri > Gobiiformes > Gobiidae > Periophthalmus > Periophthalmus magnuspinnatus. Next base: position 1,268,266 of record NC_047140.1, on the reverse strand, counting down.
TCTCCCTATCCATTCTGTATATCACATAAACATGTAGCTGATAGTTAACAAATATTTGTAAAGACTTGTATTGGCCTCTCTCTTGATGTTATTTATTATTTCACAAGTATAATAAGATCCTGTGTATCTTACAGAATCATTGGCACTCAGTTGGTGTGTCCCACTGATGAAGGCTTCCAGTGGTATTCTACCTCAGGAAAAAGCTGTTCATCTAGCAGTCTGTCAGCAGTCAAAGAGAGCAATGTCAAATCCCCAGAGAGCAACCACAGCAACACAGAGTAAGTCTTCACAAATCCACTTCCCTTTCTTATTTCTCTCACCCGGGCTTGTGTTTTTCATGAAAATATAAACTACTTTGTTTGGATGGACTAAAATCTTTTATTTCAATCTGAAACTGTCATCTTCTCAATGTCAATTTTATGACTAGGTCTGTGCTTACAGCTGCAGTGAGGCCATCTATTATTTAACAGCCCTACTCTGCTCAGTGAGTTTGTGACCTAGATGCTCCCGCATGTTGATTAAGTTTGTTTATCAAAGTTGGTCATGGGTTTAGTAGTGATAAGGAGGTGATTATAATATTGGCTTCTTGTATTACCAAAGCACATTTGATAATTAAGTATTTGAACATGCGTACTATACTTTCATTTTGCCAAAGCTGATCAAACTAAAGGCAAAGTGGAACCAGCTTTGAGTGATTATTATTATTATTTATTTTTTATTTTTGTAAGGCTGAATGTTCAAGGTAAAAAAGCATTGTTGAGAAAACCCTCCTCATCAGAATTCAAAGAACTTCCAGGGGCCTCCAGTGGATCCAGCCATCATGACAACTCCAAAGTGATAGAAGTGGAGGGTGTCATGGAGGAGTACCTGGCGTTTGATAGCCAGGATATGTAAGTCTAGTTCAATAGGAGATGTAAGATTATATATTTATTTTTGCTTGTGTTTTGTTTACAGAGTTCATATACTTAATATTGTTTTCTCCTTAGGGATGGTGAAAGAGAGCCTAACAGTTCAGATTCGGGGCGTAGGTATCATTGCTTACCGCCTGTCTCCCCATACCGCTGTCGGCGTCAGGCTGTTCTGGACCTGTTGTTTGATGATGTGTGGCGGCAGCTGGTTGGGTGGACAAAAGAGCTTGTTCAACGGCATTGGGAAGGGTGTACTTTGAGTAGGCCTGCACTTGATTATTTTGTTATGGTTATCTGAAAGTTATGAAATATTACTGAAACATTTTTGTCTCTGATTTTTATTTTTTAGTCAATGAAGAAAAGCTTTGTGGAAACTTAAGCCCTGTCCCACAAAAATCAAGCCATCCATTCATGCTGCTCTCTACTCTGCCTACCACACTTCCCAAACTGGGTCTGGGCAGGGTGCCCCCACTTGCAGGCTTACCAATACAAGTCAGTAGTCTGAATAAGTAGAAGCCCAATTTTCACTGCCCTGCATTCAATTTACATGTTTTTGAAAACTGTTGTATGCACTGTAAATCTAATCTACCAACAACAGTCATTGTCTTTGTCCTTATACCCACATTTGAGTTCATTCATTGGCTTTCAGTCTTTAATACATACTGTTTATTAACTTGTCTCCCTGTTTTCTTCTGTCTTTTTTCACCAATCCCTTTCACCTTCACTGTTTGTATGCTAAGCTTCAAGTATTAATATGATTGTGAAAAAAAAAAAAAAAAACTTTGTTGTCTTTCTTTATTCTGTTATGTCTTCTTTCTATTTCATTAAAATTGATTTATGTTCCATTTTCACTTCCTGTTTTCCTGTTTTCCCTTGGTCCTCTTTCCTCTTTGAAGAACACTAAGTCAAGGGGCTCAAAGCACAAGTCCAGACGGAAAACCAAAAAGCAGAAAAGGCCTTCCAGTGTATGTCATTTCCTCCCTTGGAGCCAAACTAGTGGTGTGCTTGGTCACACTTTTGATGGAGGCTCATTGTCTAGACTCTAGAGTATGTGCTTGTGCCTGTTGATTAACACAAATATCTTATCTGTACAGTTTGAACTGACTACTAACGTACTACTTTTTAGATTTTCTTTCATTTACTCAACCATGGAATGTTTCATTCTTTATTTTGGCATTTTTTTACAGCTAGTGGGTGTCATTGCATGATCAGTATGATGTTTAGAACATCAAACAGATTAATTGTTACTAACAATTAATTTTTATATTTATTTTTCTGAGACCATTAACATGCAATTTCTCATTTGTCTTTCCTATTACAACATCTGTCTTCTCTAGACTGCAAGAGCCCCTGTTGGAGCAGCAGTACAGCACAACCTGAACGACCTCATTGTCATCCAAAGCATACCTCTTCAACAGAGAAATCTGACTACACTGGATAGGAGCCAGTATGGACAGTCTTTAAATGTCTCTTCATATTCATAAATGTCTCTTATCTAGTTCTGCTCCAATTAGATTTTTTGCGGAAGTACTACTATTTAGTCATCTTTACTTGGCAGAGACCCAGATGAGAGGCTGTACCCCAGACCAGGCTCTAGTGTTGTTCCTTCAAACAAAGCTCGTCCTCGGCGGATGCTAGAGCAGAGCTCCTCCTCTTTGTCCCGTCCAGCACAGTCAGCCCGGCGCAGAAACCCTCCTCCCCGCACGCTCCTGCCCCTGGTCCCTTCTCTGAGTCAGTCTACAGCAGGCTCTATGGATGAGATCATCCGTGGGACACGATTGTGAGGAACCCACTTTGTTCCTCTCTGTAGTTGCCTTTTATGAAATCAGTAGTTTTTGGATATGACAAAGCATGCATCTACTAAGGAAAAATTTAAAAAAATCTGAAAAGAAATTTAGGATCTTAATCATTTTTTTTTTCTGCAGGCCCACAGCAAACACATCTCCACTGCTACCTCTGAGCAGAAACACCCTTCTTCCCCCCATTGGCACTGGAGATCAAGAGACATCTTATGCACTGCCAAACTCTAAGCCTGCACAGGTACTCGAACAGAACAAGACTGACTCCTGACTTTCTTTATTGACATAAAATTGTATAAGATTGTTTAATTTTGTGAACTGTTTTTCTTTATCTGGCCAGCGTCAGAAAGGACCATCCAGCCGCGCTCACAGTGCTGTAAATGAAGAAGCTGGCAGCTCCATACCCAGAGATCGTCATCACCTACTCGATGCTTTCTCTCGCCCTAACACCACCCACACATACAGGGTAAGGTGCACTTGCACTTGGACTTAATAATTACATAGCATCCCATATCGACACCTCATAATCTCAATTTAGAGTGCTTCCCGACCATAGGCTGTACTATATACTGAAGAATTATTAGATTTGGTTGGTTAATGTTGCAATGAAATTATATTATTCTTTTCTTTTCACTCTCAGTCAGACACTCCTTATCGTCGCTCCTTCACTATATTAGATAACATCAGTCAGGGGAGGCCAGGAAGGGCCTCTGTGGCAGCAGGTAAGATGTGAAAAATAAGTACTTTTTATACTTTAAGTTACATTTGGTACACTAGTTCTTTTGCTAGTTAGGTGAATTATTTATGTGATTCCTCCAGATGCTTTGGGTATTGGTGTGACTGGTGTTAGTCTTGGCATCAGCAGCTCTTCCTTTTTGGAGTCATTTTCCCACCATCCATTGAGCCACTCGCCCATCAAAGATGAAGATGAACCAAATTCACACGGTGCTGTCCCAGGTTTGTTAAATACAGTACCTCTTTAGGTTGTACGCATAAAAATATACAAGTACCAAATAAAACTTGTTCTGATTCTATTCCTTCTCCAAATAGCTCCACTGATGCCTGTGTCCATCCCACGACCTTATACTCGAGGAGGAATTTCATCCAGAGCTGGAAGACCTGGTTTATAATGTCTATACTACAATGGGACAAAAAAGTATTTATTCAGCCACCAATTGTGCAAGTTTTCTCACTTAAAAGATGAGAGAGGCCTGTAATTTTCATCATAGGTACACTTCACCTATGAGAGACAGAATGGGAGGAAAGAATCCAGGAAATCACATTGCAGGACTTTTAATTAATTGCTAAATTCATCGGTAAAATAAGTATTTGGTCACCTACAAACAAGCAAGATTTCTGACTCTCACAGATCTGTAACGTCTTTAAGAGGCTTCTGTCCCCCACTTGTTACCTGTATTAATATCACCTTATTGAACTTGTTATCAGTATAAAAGACACCTGTCCACAACCTCAAACAGTTAGACTCCAAACTCCACTATGACCAAGACCAAACAGCTGTCAAAGGACACCAAAAACAAAATTGTAGACCTGCACCAGGCTGGGAAGACTCTGCAATAGGTAAGCAGAAGAAGAAATCAACTGTGGGTGTAATCATTAGAAAATGGAAGACAGACAAGGCCACTGATAATCTCCCTCGATCTGGGGCTCCATGCAAGAGCTTGCCCCGTAGGGTCAAAATTATCACAAGAACTGTGAGCAAAAATCCCAGACTCACACGAGAGGACCTAGTGAATAACCTGCAGAGCCAAGACCAAAGTAACAAAGGCTATGCCAGGGACTCAAATCCTGCAGTGCCAGATGTGTCCCCCTGCTTAAGCCAATACATGTCCAGGCCCGTCTGAAGTTTGCTAGAGAGCATTTGATTGATCCAGAATGTATGGTCAGATGAACACCATACCTATTGTGAAACATGGAGGTGGAAACATCATGATTTGGGGCTGTTTTTCTGCAAAGAGACCAGGATGACTGATCTGTGTAAAGGAAAATGAATGGGGCCATGTATCATGAGATTTTGAGTGAAAACCTCCTTCCTTCAGCATGGGCATTGAAGGTGAAATGTGACTGGACCTTTCACCGTGACAAAGGTCCCAAGTACACCACCCAGGCAATGAAGGAGTGGCTTCGTAAGAAGCATTTCAAGGTCCTAGAGTGGCCTTGCCAGTCTCCATATCTCAACCCCATAGAAAATCTTTGGGAAAAGTTGAAAGTCCATGTTGCCCAGCGATAGCCCCAAAACATCACTGCTGTAGAGGAGATCTGCATGGAGCAATGGGCCAAACTACCAGCAACAGTGTGTGAAAACCTTGTGGAGACTTGCAGAAAACGTTTGACCTCTGTCACATACCCTTTGTTGGCAATGACAAAGTATCGAGATTAATTTTTGTTATTGACCAAATAGTTATTTTCCATCATAATCTGCAAATAAAAAAAATCAGTGTGATTTTCTGGATTTCTTTTTTTTTCTCATTTGTCGCCAATAGTTGAAGTGTACCTATGATGAAAATTACAGGCCTTGCTCATCTTTTTAAGTGGAAGAACTTGCACAATTCGTGGCTGACTAAATACCTTTGCCCCACTGTACCTTAACATCAGCCATTTGCAACATACTGCAGTGCTGCTACATCAATCGTGCCCTCTAAACATTTAGTTTGTAAAATTAGCCGTTTTCAAATCTGTGCTACTTGGAAAATTGCATACATTTTACAGGGGTATTTTTATGCCTCTAAACAAGTAAAAACAGCTGCCAAAAACCTTAAAAAAGCTAATTCTATTACAATATGAGCGTCTACAAGAGATCAGTTGTGACATGTTTAAAATGTAAATGTGTATATTTATGTCAGTGTACAGTATATTGTTTGATTGTACAGTTTTAAAAACTATGCAGGGAATGACATCCACAGGGATACAGAAGCACTTTTTAAAGCTCCGTTTAGTACTGTAATTTTATACAAATTTTACAGAATGACCACTTTCTTTTGCACAAATGAACAAGACAATATGCGATGCCACATCTGCAATGCCGTTTCTGGTAGCTGTTTCCCCTCAACATCAGGGCCTAATTAAAAAACAAACAAACATTGAAGTCAGAACAATCATTAAAAGTGATTTAACATGGAGTGGATGGTTTGTGCATTTTATACTGGGACAGTCTTGCTGTTAATATGCATCTTCTGACAGCATGTGAGGGACAAAGCTACAAATCCAGATTTCTTTTAAATAAAAGCCACCATATATTAAATTCATTTATTTGACTTATGATCACATGAACAAACATTTAGTATTTTAAACATAAAAGTTAAAACAGATAACCCCGACTTGTGTACAAGACTTAAAATGGTATAGATGCTATAGGCACTTGCCTTTTGAACCAGATGTTACTTTTTTCCTTTTTTTGATTTTCCAGTTTTTGGAGCATATTTTTCTTCCAGGTTAGTCAGAAAACTGTTAAAGTTCTTGACACTGGATGCCTGTCTTAGCTGAAAGAAAAAAAAAAAAATCCTCACATACATGTACAATAGAAACACACTCATGGGACATACCTTAATCATCTTTGTCAAACTCTCATCATCATCTCCAAGACCCATTTCTTTCTGCATTTGCTCAGCTTCTTGTCTCTCTTTGTCAGCCTGTTGAAACCAAATATATTAATTGCCTCTGAAAAATGTAATTACTAAATTACTCCATCACAATCCGTACCCTCTTCCTTCTGGCCTTTTTCTTCTTTTCACTTTCTTTAGTGAAAGCAGACAATGTAGCCACTTCATTATTATCAATGGCATCCTGGATGATGCTGGAGATTCTCGGCTCGTCATCTGCAGAGCCGCACAGAACGGACTCCATGATGGCGTCCATGTCCCCCTTGTATCGCACATAATACTGAAGAATATCCTGACGCTCTTCTTCTGTGCCTTTGTATTTTTTCTTAAATTCAATTATATCTTGCACTGTTATCTGATGAATAAAAAGACAGATGAAAATACACAGTGCCAGATTTCATCCAGCTTAATTGGCAGTTCAACTATTAGAAAATATGAGAGGCATATTCTCAGAGTAGTTTTTTGACACCACACATCTACTTCACAGTACTCTTACTTGAGTAAAGGTTTTGCTTCCGTTTCCCACTCTGAGTAAGTCTGTAAGTGACATAAGCTTATGTTGACAATATTAAATTCCTTGATTCTTGCACAGCTTCTTCAAATTTTTTTTCTTCAATGTTTGTGGTCTCTTTTTTGACAATACCATCTTTTGAGCATTATTGTTTTGTCCCTTCCAATTAGATGTGTGATCCCTCAGTTGTCCAGGTCTGATCCATAGCAAAAGCTTAAGTTAAATCTGTCAACTAAACAAAAAAATTGCAGGAGTGAAGACATTTTGCTGCTCATCCAAGCTGCTTCTTCAGTTCTGGGGAATAGAAGCGGTTTGGATAAGCAGCGAAATGTCTTCACTCCTACAACTTATTGTCCAGTCGACATATTTAACTTCAGCTTTTGCCTCCAATTAAATGTTGTATTTTGACAGTTACTCTTGGGTAATATCTTGGACCACTGCTTGCACTAAGTAATTCTATGCGGTAGATTACATGTTTGGCTCCTCAGTTCACCTCTAGCCATATCTTAAAGTAGGACAGAGTCACCATGTTAATGTCCCCTGTACCTTAGAATCAGAATCACTTTTATTAATCACTTTTATACCTGTGGGAAAAGGGCTCTCCAGTATTCTTCCCAGCAGCGGACCTGGCTCAGTGCATCGGTCTCCTCATCCACAATGCCCTGCTCATCGTACACCTTCCTCTGCTCTTCATCACTCAACACTGCGTACACTTTACCCAGCACCTGCACACAGCACAGCCAACAGTTAACTAGAACTAAACAACAGTAGCTCCAGTTTAAATCTGTAGCTTTTTTTGGCAGCTTCGTTGGGCTGTTAATATACAAAAATGACTTTGTAAATAAAGTATAATACGCCAACATAAATACTTTTCAGAACATTCATTCGGTATCACAAAATTCTGCGTTGTGCCGTTATTGAGAGACTAGCTCGGTTTGGCTAGCAAGCTAACAAATGTTATTATTGCAAATGACAACAACCTGGAACTTGTCCGTGGCCCGCGGGTCGTCTGGAGCCCGGTCAGGGTGAATTCTGAGAGACACTTTGTAGTAGGCTTTGCGTATGTCCGCTTCAGTCGCGTGCTTTGTGGTCCCGAGCACTTCGTACAGGTTGGAGGTCTTAAACAGCTCATCACAGCGCTCGAGCAAACCCATGGTTACACAGAGACGTTGGGTGAAGTTGGGAGCGTGGTATTCTGACCAAGAATACTGCTCAGTTCAGAAAAAAATATGTATAACGACGCACGTATTGCTAAAGTTTACATTCCAGGATACGTCTAGCTCTGTTTGGCGCGCTAGCCGAGGAGTTGCCTGCGTGCGCACGTGGGCGTGATGACGTAGGTACCCGCGCCTTTTCCTATTCGCCTTTGGATCAGTGACGTCATGGTCTGCGTGTTTTTTTTGCTTTTGTTGAGCTTTCTTATGTCTTTTATGTTTCTGACTAAAGATGCGTATTTGTGGCGATATTCATTCCCTTAACCAAAAGCGTTTTTATTGCGAATCAGAAGTTGGTCTGTCCTCGCGATGCACGTGGTACTTGTAAGTAGTGAAAACATGGAAAAATATAAATGCAATGCAAAATGCTCTTTATAATGATATGCTTCTATTTTGACGTTTCTATCATAATAGGCTACCATTTTATACATATTTGCATATTATTGAAGGATTTCTTGCCAGATCATACAATAAAAGGGCCACCATATGCCTGCAGCCTACATTATTGCATTTAAATAATCAAATTAAGCTATTTAACCAGACATTACAGAGAACTTAATATTTTATTAGTGCAGTTTAAAGCAGCACAAGATACATCAAAGACAATAAGGCAAGCCACTAGCCTATACTCACTGCTTCATGCAAAAGCAGAACACAAAGTACACATTGACTTTGAACTAAGTATCTTGATACCCATCTGTCTCCAAAAGGCCTGTACAAGTTGCACTGAGTTAGAGGCTACTGCACAGTCATCTCAGCATTTCACCGACTATTGTCCCTCATGTCTCTGTTTGGCACAGTCTGTTATTTTTGTGTTTATTTCATCAGAAACCACTATGTCCATTGTACTTAGACACAAAATAAGCACTTGGACGACTGGCACAGAATTCAAATGGTCTACACAATGAAAAACAAAATGACAGAAGCACGGCAGATGTATTGTAACTTGTTATGAACATTTTGCTGGTGTGCAGATCCCTCTCCAGTGCCTTTATCCACATCCTATCCTTTTGGATGGGTTCCGTCTTAGTGTTCCCATGTAACCATTGTTTCTGAAGAGGGAACAGTAACTTCTATTGGAATTCTTTCCATAACAGTAAACCTTCAAATGGCCTTTTGCATAACCATGTCTTTACAGCATGTTAGTGGTCAGCATTCCCTTAAACTAGGACAGTCTGATCCTTTTCCTACAAGTTGCGGCAGCTCAGCAGTCTCTTCTTGTCTTTACCATCTTGCTAGTGTATTTGATCGGGATCCCCCAGCGTCTCATTAGATAGACATCAAACACATAGGCCATTCCAGGCTCCAGGCCGCTGATCACAGCTGTGGTGACAGCACGACGGGGATTGAGCTCCTGAAAATACTTACAGAGGACCCTCTCTGTGTCAGAGCGGGACTCAGGACCTAGGCAGGGGGCATTCAGAACTAACACCTTCCCAGACTCTGCCTCCCGACTGTTTAACTTTCTGCGATACACGCAGTAGAGGCTCCGCTCCTCTGTCCCTATCCAGGCTATAGTCACACTGTTACATGTGCGCAGCTTGTTGAAAGACTTGATCTGTAAAGTTGATGGCAGAGATGGAACTCCTCTTTTGTGATAGGCGGAAGAGGTCTGCATTTTCACTGAGGCAGTCAGTCCTGCTGGTAGAGCAACAGGAGTCTTCTTTGTAGGTGTTCCCTCTCTCTCCAAGTGTATCAAATAAGAAGGACTTCCCTGGAGCCAAATCTGCAGCAAGTCTCCCCCCACTTTCTGAGTCTCCAAAACTTGACCTTTATTGGATACAGTGACCTTGACTTTTTCATCTCCTCCACAGCTCTGCAGTGTGAGGAGACCACTCTGCTGCCAGCCACGTGGACGGAAGCTGAAGAACTGCTCCGAGTTGAAGCTCCTGTCTGGAAAGTTGACCCACCGGAGTTCCCCTTCTCTTAGAGTGGTTATATCCGGACGCGCCTCTTCGTGGGTCCGTGCGTATGTCCCTGTGTATGCCATGCTAGTCTCATTCAACTTGTCCATCACAAAAACGTCAAAGTAATACTGAGTGTCAGGTAAGAGCTCAGAGACAGTGCACACATTTTCTGCACCTTTACATACACACTGCAACTCTTCTAGTTCATCAGTGTTTTGGGGGTCTGGATAGCTGTCCCACTGCTCCCACCACCATTCCTTTAATATTGGCCATGGTGTCATCCTTCTTTTCTTCTCATTCCTGTTTTGAATATCCTCTATTTTTCTCCGGATGCTCTCTTGTGCTGCACACATGCTGGGGTAATTGTTTTTGGAGTTAACCAAAACACAATACTCATAACCTTTCTGGGAGATCAGGGAAGGACTTGGCGACCAATTCAAGGTGACGCTGGTCATCCCAACTCCTAAGGTGTGAACGCGGCTATCCTTTGGGAGAAGTGGGAATGCTCCGGAGGATCCTGTACCGTCATGGAGGTACACAGTGGTTTTGGAGCTGTGCTGTTTGGAGCGCAGTCTCAGAATGTAGATGGAGGCATGAGGGGAAGAAGGGCCTGTGTAAGTGTTTACAGAGTTTCCAGAGAAGCTGTGGATTTTCTCTTCAGTGCTTGGACCCCGCCACCAAACCTCTGGTGTGCTCTTCTTTGTGCTCCCTGTGAAGAAATAGAAATATGGAAAAGGTAACCATTGTTTCTCACAAGGGAACAGTAACTGCTGAATTCCTTTATGTTTAGTCAAATTATTCAACTAAAGCTCACCAACAATGATGAACAATAAGATTAAATATTACCAGCAGACATATATATGATATTTGTTTGTTTTTTAGCTTGTTCTGACCTCCTTAAAAAGACAAATACATTTTAATATTGCACTAAGTGATTAAATGTCATGCATTAACAGTTTTCTTAAACATCTATTGCTATTAGTTTAGAGTTTAGTTAATTACATTCTATTGTTAAATAAAACCCATAATGAACAATTTGGTTTACGCTTGACTTCATTTTCTGACAGACTGGTCTCTGAAATTCTCACCGAGGTGTAATATTTAACTGTTTGAATACATTTGAGGAGAACATTAAGAGTGGAGAGAGACAAAGTGAATAATTACGATTATTGAGAATCCACAGGCTCTAGAGTCATTTTTGAAAGAACACTGTTAATGAGTTGTCACTGTAACCTACAGGAATTCATGTGAAAGTCATATTCATCTGTTTGTTTGTTTTTTACATTGGATTGACAAACTACAGTCAGTTTTGATTTACTTCTATAAATGTTGCTTCAGTGAAGAAGTCTACTTTATTAAGTGAAATTCTCGAGCATAGTTAATTACATGTACACATTAGTAAGTCTATATTCTTTTCACTTTAAACTATACTATTTGTTTCTAAAAGCTTTATTGGGGAAGTTTATTTATTATTAATTATAATAATAAATAAACTTGTAGTATTATTATATTATATATTATATTATTAAAATTAGTATTTTGTGGACAGGTTAAACATTGCAATGACCGTATTGTAATACTACTACATTACAAATTTAGGCCTACTCTCTTGGCACTGAATCTTTTTTTATTTACTCATTTGTATATTTTTCCTACAATATAAAATTGTACATGGCCTAAGTGTGCTATCTACTCACACTGCAGACTCTTGAATGGGTTATCCTTCAATGTCCGTGCTGCTAAACTCCACTCAATTGGCAAATTACAGGGGCTGACAGTCACTGACATTCCTGGTGTCTTCTTCTTTAGGGTGAAGTACAGCCTGCAAAAAATATATAAAATAATAATATAAATCAATCATTATGTTTGCATTCATGCTAATTATTAACAATTTAAGTGGAGATCAGAAAAGGTGACCTGTGCCGTGTGCATCATGATAAGGCTGCTCTGACATTTCGTGATGGGTATCTGTTTTTTGCTGGCACTATCAGGAATCGTGCTCAGAATAGAAACAGTGATGTTGCATATGGTTGTAAATGCAGATGATTTGCATATCGGATTGTAGTTCAAGGACAGCTCAAGGGCATTTGTCATGCACATTATGCATTATACAAACCACCACATTGTCAGAAAGAAATATTTTGTCCCCTAAGTCTCTATTTAGCACTGTTCAATATGCCATTCATTCACGGCAAGTTACCTTTCGTGAAAATTAAGCAGGCGTGTGGTTATTTGATAGTAAATATTTGTTCTCCCTTCCTGCAAGCACCATTATTCATAATATTGTGCAGATGGTGGTTGTTCCCAACAGATGTGCGACACTGTCATTCTCAAGGGTGCTGTGAGTCTTATTAAATAGAGTGATTAATTAAAGAAAAAAATAGATTATTTGTTTTGCAGTTCTACACTGGTGGACAGACTGCTACACAGACTGCTGCACACAGGGAGATACGTGTTGCAATTTTCTGCTCCCCCATATTAGAGGTTTTTGGCATGGGGCTATAGGGCTAGGGCCAAATGGTCTACCTTATGTCTGCTCCACAGTGCTGCTGGCTGGAACAAATGCATATAGAGGTGTTTTTAAATAGTTTATGAAGTAATTGTTCAATAATTGTTGTGAGAATTTGGAATCTGTTGTGTCGTGCAGTATCGGGCAGTGCAATATGGTGCTTAAAATTAAATTGTGATCTCATTCTTATGACAGTATGTTCTTTTGGTAAAATTGCCATAATGTGATTCACAAATTTTCTCTTGAACGCAGCTGCTCAAACAAAGACAATTTTTCCCACCCACACCTCCTGGTGGTCAGCCTCAGCAATGCTCTGAGTGACAGACATGTCGATTTAATCAATTACAATAAAGTGTGAACTTTCAGAAGAAGACTTAGACTTTAATTACCTCTTCAAGTTTATGTAAACATACTAACTTGACATAAATGATGATAAAGTTGAAAGTGTGATTATTTTTTGGCATAGCACTCACACCTTGTGCAATGCTGTCTAAACTAACTATAAATATTCAAACCAGTTAACTTGACTAAGCCTGCTCTAGCCTAGTCTAGTGACAACCAGTTGACATTTGTCCAACTACTGATGCAAGTTTGCATTGGATCCTTCAGTTATTTACATTGGGCACAGCTGCGCCATCTCTTGCACGCTAAATTATGTGTGCTCTGGATTAATGGAATGTTGACAGAAATGTATGGTACAAGTTGGGAATTTTTTCCACATCACAATCTTGCTGAAAACATAAAAGAAAGAAATCAATTGATAGTAAATGTTTGATATAAAATGAATAATATCATGCACCTGATGTTGAATTAACTGGCATAGCCATGCGCTAGGAATTAATTGCAACAGCACATATGCAGATTGTCATTGATGTATCCTCTCTTACGTTTATCTATTATAGTGATCAGTTTACTTTGTTTAGAAAGCCCCAGTAATTAAATAATAATTTACACATAACTAGCATGGACAAATATTGCACATTGACAGAATATGATCGTATTTGGTGTCATCTTTCACATTAAGCATAGAATTCAAGACAAGTTTCAGAAAGCTGCTGTTTTTGTTCTGGTTTAAGATTACCAAAGAGAGCCTAAAATAGTTTCCCCACCTGACTGTCCTCCCTTTGGGCAGTTTTACATGGGTGGTCTTCCCCTCTGGCAGCCATGTTGTGGGTCGAAGGGGCACCTCATTCTCAGGTGAAAGCGATGATCGGACTTGAGGCCAAAAAGAACTCCAATACAGCACCAGAACTGCTCCAAAACTCCAGGACAATGAAAGAGGTAGCATTCTGCCTTTGGATTTTGATTATTGGTCTGAACACAAAGAGGAAACAGAAACAATTTGAGTCAATTGTTAGCAGCATTTGCACTGTACCAGTGACTAAAAATTGCCAAATAATGATTCATTGGAGAAACTTTTTATCCTATTCAGATAGAATAATTCATGCAAGGGAAATAGATTGGCAGGATAGATTACTCAGAAATGTGTGCTGACATTCACTGAAAAAAACACAATTTTGAAGTGTGAAGTGGGCCGCTGATATCACTGTGAAGTTGCTGCCTTTACATCTATGTTGCTATTTTTAGTGAGGGGAGTTCAATTAGATATCTGTTATCATGGGCATCGTTAGCAGGCATTTTATTAGGAGAAAGTGATGTCATGCGGCTGTGAGATACATAAACAACACCTGGAGGAGTTCTGATAGAGCCAATCGGGGGAACAGATGCGGACAGCTCCCACACTTGCAATGTCTAACATTATTATTACATTTTTACACACCTTACACCTTTTTATTTATTTTATTTGACATTGTTGAGCTGGCAGGGTAAATAAAATACATTTATTGTATCTTTACATTTTGTTATTGGTATGAAGGGTTGCCACAGTAAATCAATTTTGTCTTTACAAGCTGTGATTAACAAATAACCATTTTATTTTTTTGGTATTTACACAATATGTTCTTCCACACACAACCCTATATTTATTTATATTTAGAAACTATTTGACCCATATTAGGAATGGGTCAAATGCATTTCCTGCATTTGATAGGCCTGTCACAATAACACATGAGTGTGACATATTCCTGAAGTAAATATAGACAATAAATGATAATATTGAAGCCTAAATGGAACAGACTTACTCCCTAAAAAGTACAACGTATTTTGTCATAATTTAACACTCTAGAGCTCAAATCTCATCATAGTACAAATATACATACACACACACATATATATATATATATATATATATATATATATATATATATATATATATATATATATATATATATATATATATATATATATTCTCATATATATATTCTCCCACTAGTACAAGGAAAATGTATCCATGATAAATATTGACCCCCAGGAAGTATTGTTCATATATTGAAGTCATATATTGAACGAGAAGTCAGTATAGTATTTAGCATGACGAGCATAATGATGATGAGCAGTAAGCTGGTGCCATACAGAACTTGGGGGCCATTTCAAACTAGAATTGGTCAGGACTGTCTTAGCTGGAAGATTTGATCTATTATGCATGTTTTGGGTTAATGGGGTAAACCGGAGTGTCGGAGGTTGTTTAACCCATGGACACAATCCAACAATCTGCATGACATGTATGTTCATTTATTTATACTGTTCTGCCTAATCAAATGCTATGACATTTAGTTCGAGAACAATTTTCTGCATTACACAGTGCAACTTACTATCATGTTTTGGCTTGCCGCTATTATCAGTCTCTTTTTAGAAGAAGAATTTGCTGTGTGAATACCCAACTATCTCTGGTTATAAATACAAATGGGTATAATATATTTATGGCTGCCTGTGTGAGTGGCAGCATATGCCCCTTTGAATGATTACTTCCCTGCTCTGAGAGACACACATTTGTTCAAAGTCACAGTCAACCTACCCCCCCTTTCCCTCTAACAAGGTGTATCATGTCGGTACGGTGCCCTATAGATCAAATGACAATCACAGCAGAACCATGGAGGCGGTGACGGCAAGAAGGCACACATCTGAGCCTTTTTGGGCCCCAGGACGCTCCCACATGCAAACTCTCAAACTGTGGCAAAGCTACAAAGTCAGGCAGTAGGCGCCTTCTCATTATCCGTGCACCGAGGAGCAAGGCAAGTGAACGACCCATAAAGCCTAGAAACTGAGGGAGTATGAAATCGAAAGAAGTGGAAAATGTTGGAATAATTAGAGGGAAAGATATTAAAAAAATAAAACTTGCAAATATTACTGTGTATTGCAATATGGCTGCTTTAATATTCACAGTTCTAGCTCTGCACGTGATTAGTTTTGTGCATGTGTGAGATGTGTGACATTTTAACTCTCACACACCCCCTCATTGAGTCTAGTTATAGAAGACAAGTCACACGAAAAGGCTTGGCATGGCTTGTTTCTTCAAATCCTACCCACCGATAAAATATGCATATGGCTCTCCGGCAAATTATGGCCAATTGAATTTTCATAAGGCGAAGCGGCTGGGTCTTGCGGATAGGAGAGAGAGAGAGAGAGAGAGAGAGAGAGAGAGAGAAAGAGAGAGAGAGAGAGAGCAGCTTTGGTGAACTTAACTACCGCCCTCTATAAATAAATACACAGTCTCTTTAAACGCAGCAGCCCAGGAGTTTGATGGTCCTGCTTAGTGCCTTTTTCCATTCACTCCATATTATAGAGTACACATACTGCAATTACTCATGCATGTACTTGATGGCCATATTATTAGGTACACATTTCGTTTTTTCTTTTAATGCAAAAAAATCAAATTTACAATATACATGTGTCTGGCTGAGCAAAGCAATGACAGCAAAAAATGTGTCTTTTGATTTGGGACAATTTTTTGGTATACATTTTTGTTTTTGTAGCTCATTTGAACAGCAATATATTTGTCACTTTATTTAAGATTGAACAGGATAAGTTTAATGTTTGTGTAATGTATTTTTTTTTTCTATTCATTGTATAAGCTATCCTTTCTATCTCCCTCTGCTGGGACCATCTGCCTTCTGTTATCTGCGGGCAAGGGACAGATTAAATGGCATGGGGTGGTCCCGGCAGGATCTGTTGTCCCCTTGAAACTACTACAGGCGAAAGAAGTGGCCTGTGGTTCCCCAGTGATGGCTAGGGTATAAGGAAAAGGGGGGGTTGACCAAACGCAAGAGACGAATAGTAACCTGATAGGATTTTACGGCTGATTTTGTACATCACATTGCACATGCAAATAACCAAATACATCTTGCGTCTTTGTCCTTGGTCTTTGTAAACTCAAACTGACTTTTTACATTTAAGGAAAACTTAACTTACAACAGACATATTTTAAAGAGCAACTAATGAAAAGTGCATTGCATCTCCTTTAATCTCTTTACCCATAGACCACACATGCACAAAAGAAAAAAACTTGCTGACTTCCTGCTCCGGTCGAAATTCGAGACACACACACACGCACACAAACACACACATTCTCTCACACTCCACAAGGACAACATTTGTGCTCTTTACTAACCTCTTTTCCTCTGTGCACAGGCTGTCCCCTCTCCGGCGCTGAAGCTTGGAGTGCTGGATAGGATCAGATAGAGAGACGTAGTGAGAAGGATGGATGAAGGAGGAGGAGGAGCGACAGCAGGTTGTTGTCGGCCGCTTGGCTCGCTCCCATGGGTGCTTTCTATAGCTCCCAGTAGTTTTCAGAAAAGTGTCCCAGGTGATCCTGTATCATGGTTGTCCTTTTTCTAGATTGCCCCTCTCTCATTCACACTCAGACTAGGCCGGTTATAGACTTTGCCAAACAGCTGTTTCTTCTGTTTACCTTTGCCGCTAGTGATCAGAGCTCACTTGCAATTCAAATGGGCTCATGTGTGATTGTGTATCTGGATGTGCTATCTGAGAGAGAGGCAGTGAGTGGGCTGCCAGTGAGGTCACTGACTGGGGGTGGCGGTGAGGAGAGCGTTCAAGGGGATAAGGGAGGCGGTGTAAAAGTTAAACACATTAACCATTCTCCGGGCTTGTGTGATAACATCTGTATTAACACGCGCAGCAGGCAGCGTTTTGGAGGTTACATCGTCTTTGGGAGCTTATCTCTCATTCATTCCCAACTCGAAATGTTCAAATAGAGCAGTGGGCTTTCAAATAATGAATTGACTTATGTTAATATTGGGAGTACTTTCTTGGTCTGATTAAAAAATAAATAAATAAATAAAATCATGTGCATAGCAGTTTGTAGTAAAGTATATTTTGTATATTTTATCAGCGTACAAGATATCTCCACCATTATATTTTTTTTAATCTAGTATGGTTCCATCTCACGTGCATCAAAAAACTGCATGATTAGGAGCTGTAGCTGTAGTCACTCAATTGTTCAGTTATTATTCATTCATCACATACTGACTTGTTCATTGTAGTTTATATTATTTACCAGTGTCATAGGTCAAAATTCATGTGGTGGTTTGTATTGTTTTTTGGTGGTCCAGCATGATCTGCTGTAGATGAGATGAAATGACCCCTGATAGAAAGTGCAACAGCCAGAATAGTTTGTTTTTGCTTGTATGGTTGAATCTTGATTTTATTTCTCTCTCAGATTTCACATCAGGGCTACTTGTAAACCTTTAGCCCTGACTGAATTATGTTGGCAGGACAAAATGTGATGAAGTGGCAATAACTGATCCAAGGCTGTCATTCACGGCTGCTCCTCACACGACACTTGTATTAACAGCTTTATGTGCTCCCCTCAAAGGTCAAGTACAGATCTTGAAGGACTCGGGGTACTTTCATATTCTGGACTCCTAAGCCCCACCCACTCATCTCCACACAATGGTGGGCCTCACGGATGGAGCTCTCCTTCCTCCACCTTTCAATCAATATCCTTAGTGGGAGGAAACCTGCCAAAAGAGGCTGCTTTATTGTATGCTAACTCCACCTGTCCATTCTACTGGGCCTTTCCCCCATTCACCAGGTACTTCAGTGTAGGGCTATTGAGGTGCGCTTGAATGGGATCTACTCCTCCCACTGGGAATATTGTCTGTCCGCATACTAAGAGAGCTCTCTTCTGATTTTGTCTCTGCCTTCAGCATAATTTTATAGACAAGCAATCTGATGCATGATTTCTATTAATAAATGTTTCACTTTATTGGCCATCTTCTTTTTCATCAAGCACCCTTTGGAGGAACTCAACTTCCTTTTCAAAGCCACCAATTCTTCACTCTCCATTCGCTGGCCCACTTTACAGTTCCTAAGAAGTTCTGAAATTCTGCAATCTGGCAGTGTGCGATAGGCTGGTTGCTTTTGAAGATGGATGGTGATTAACCTTACACAGATTACTAATGCATACACAACTAACAGTAGGAGCTGTCGACTCGCAACTTTTCAAAGACACTGAGTCTTTTTATGAGATGTAGCCAGCTTGGAGTGGACATCTGTGTGACATCTGCCGGACCTGGAAGCAGTGCATTGGCTTGGGTGACAAACACATCTCTTCATCCTCTTTTCCACTTCCATCATGAGTGGCCTGAATATTTCTTTTGATGTGACAGCACCCCCTTGTATGTAGCCTTTAATATTGTACCCATATAATCGCCTGTCCGACTACATTTAGCCATCCATCCACACTTCATTTGTCATAATTGCATGAAAAGAAACTGCATAACTAGTCGTTTCATCTATTATTGATGCCTGCTTATGAGTCATGCATAATTCATTGGCTTGTCTTTATGACACCCATGTATTAAATATCATGTTTGAGGGTCTGGGGTCCCAGGCTGTGTGCTTTCAGGGCCACTATTTCTTAATTTCTTCACTGAGTAAAAGCCCAATGTGGACAAAGCTGTGGAAGACAGATTGAACCAGAATGGCTAGATTGTAATTGGAAGTAATGCAAGAGGACAGGGGACGAGGTGAAAAGGGTGATAACTGTCAACGGGTTAACTAGAATCTTTATTTTAACAATGTGTCATCACTAGGCGTCCATCTGCTCCTGAACTCCCAGGATCCCTTGGGAGTGTGGAAGTGTGAGCGTACTATCAGAGATGAGATCAGGACACTGAGAAAATGGAGGACTGGTTTTGATAATATCCAAATAGCAAGTAGCATGAGAGGACAGTAGGTCTGCAGCGTGGATGGCTGTATGTGACAGGAAGCAGGATTAGGTGAATCAATCTACAACTGTGTTTGTTTGTATGGGGGATGGAAGCAGGGGGTAATGAGAGGCAAGGGGGGAGAAGACAGTGCTGAGAGCACAAGGCTTTGGACGTTCATGGCCTCAGCTACTCATGTTATTTTTATGTGGCCAGTCTCCAGGGATAAGTGAATGATTGAAGAGATGTTTAATGTTAGCGGTTGTTTATGAGTAAACTCTATAGAAACACACCACAAACTTGCTCTTCTGCTTATGTTGACAACAATTTTGCAAACTTTTTTTTCTCATAAACTCTTCCAGAGTTTCTTAAAGGTTTATAGGTACTCATGACATCAGTGTCTGCCACACAATTTTAAACTGATTGTGGGTGTCTCTTTTCTTCATCCATTTTTTCTAATGGCCCTCTATCTACCCCTCCTCTTCCTTCAGGCAGAGTAAATTTGAAGACTAATTAGTCTAGAAAATCTAGTCATACCAAAGAAGCCACCCCAGGCCACACATCCTCCTATTGATCTTGCAGCACTAGCTCAAACACATACATTGCTAGTCTCTTGTGGACTTTCCCCAAGCAAATAAACAAGACACAAGAGGAGTTCTGAGAGCAGCATGTATTATGAATGGTCCATACAGACAAAAAGTCATTAAGCTTGTATCATGCAAGCTTCTTGACCTTGATAGAGGTCAAATGTTTCAAATACTATCATCTATATCATGCTTCTATATGCTTTTTACAGAAGTAACGGTTTAAAAACCCTGTAAAAATCACTCTGCCTGGTTCTTTGTTGGCATTCATCCTGTCTCTGCCTGCACTGTCTATGCTTCATTTCTTATCCATTTTTTATTACACTCAATTCACATTTAAAGTGCACGACGTTCTGTCACTATTCTCAAATAACTTTGTACTTCAGCTTTCCTATCTGCTCTTTGTTATTACATCTACGTTTCCTTTCTTTGTACCCCATGCATTGTCTTAGTCTTTACCTTTATTACCCATCCAATTCCCTCTACATCACATCCTTTGCCAGTGCTACATTATACCTTGTTCAAATGGTTACTTAAGGCATGCAATGTTCTTGTCTTAATATTTCATTTGTACAACCTGGGACCATCTACCTGTTAAAGATTTGATGGTGAATAGAAAATGTAAAATAACTGCATTAAAGGTCGTCATCAGTCCGTGTAGGACACAACTTGTGAGAACCCATTTTGATGGCTGTGAAGAGAGCAGAAAAGAAATATTCACATCATTAATCACACTGAATTAATGTGAATCTCCCCAATACTTTATGACATGTGGGGTTCTGTTCTTCTGCAGAGACTTGAGTTACTATCAAAATATGGTACACTTTAAATAATTTAGCTGATTTCAAAACTTTTGGGACTCTATAATCATTTATTCAGTAAGTAGAGTTTGGTTCAAACTGTGAAGTCCATAAATTACATCTAGCACTAATGAAAAGCATTCTACATTATCCTTCAATTGTCAGTGTACTTTGTATGTCGTACTTTCTCTACATAGTATTTACGATAGCATTCTGTATACTGTACATGAGACATACACATGAGGTGGTAGAACCAGGCTTCAGAGTTATCCACCAGGCAAGTTGTCCATTCTCTCAGGGTCACCTTCCTGTTCCTGTCTCTGTCACATGATCTGTAACAACATATGGCAGTCTATTATTTAACAAACTACCTGTTTTACAATGGCCAATACATCTTTACATGTGTCTAAATATGGAAACACCAGCACTAATAGCCATGCACAGTCATTGTCTTTGACTTTACCTGTGCTACAATCGCTGAAGGATACTCCTTCAATCTGTGTTAATCCACAGCAGCGGGAGCCACAGTGGGTTATAAACATTATCATTGCTGGGAATAGCTTGACATTGACACAGCCAGATTTACTCTTACTAAACCTATCAATGCAAGCTGGCACAGATCTGTAGGGATTTGTAGATGAGACATCACTTAATGATGAAAAAGACAACAACAAAGAGTTGGATTAGTTTGCTGTAAAGTAGGGAGCATTACGGAGATGGTGATGGAGAGGTGGTCATTCGCTTGGAGAGGAGAACAGGAAATGGGTATTGGCACGAGGGATGAATGGATAGATGGCATGCAGAGGGAACAGCATGGTGGGAGGTGCAACTTAGTCACGGAGCGGAGGCGCTTTGTGACATTTTTAACCCTTGATGTATCAGTAATTATCCAGAAACTAAGCATATTGCAGAGGACGCTCTGTGGCTGGTATTGCTTATTTGCAGAAGCTAATTTTTATTCTATACATCTCAGAAAAAAATTGTAGAAACCCCAAAGGTTGTTGTGGGTAACATCAGAAGGACTGACTGAAAGAATGATGTAGCACAGTGCTCCAGAGGCATCCTTTTATAATGCAGCTTCTTCAGGTCTCTGCGGCTCAACTTTCCGTCTGCGTTCCTATCCAGTAAGGCAAATCTTTGCTAAGAAAAGAAAATACATCAGATGCATGACATACAAGGCAGACACCAAGAGAATGTTCTCTAAAATCTATTGGGACTAGGACAATGAACGTACTACTATGATGTGATGCCAATAGTTGATTTGTGCAGTGCATATCAGTGTAATAAGGAAACCTAATTACTTTCTTAAAACTTATTACTAAGTTGTTGTGACTGAAATTATGCAAATGAATAGGCCTGTCACTATAAATAATGTATCAACTTATCGTTCAATATATGACTGAGGAGTACTTTTTTTTGGGGGGGGGAAGTATTTATCGTGGGTGCATTTTCTTTGTATTAGTGGGAAAAAAAATTTTTTTTTGTTTTTTTTTCTATAATGAGGACTATGCACTTCTATGAACCATTAGAGACACAGCTGTACGCTAATGCAAGTGTTGCATTTTGTTATGTATTTATTGCAGTTCGTGTTTTTAACAATATTATACATTAAGAATACATTTTAGAGAATAATTCTACTTAATGTTTTGGTTTCAATATTATTTTTTATCATCTATATTTACATCAGGAATATATCACACTTCAAAATGTCTTATCATGACAGGACTACACATGAACAATGTAATACACAAAGCCATGAGGCTCTATTTCTATTGATACAGCAAAGCAGGAAAGATGCAGGATGAGAGAATGAGACATTCAGAATGTTGTCGAAGAACAGGCACAAACTCAACCAAATCTTGTCAGCCACCTTATATTTGTAATGTTGTTCTAACTTTTTGCACATCTTTACAACTACAAACACAAATGAGTAGTTGTTGTAAAGGATGCCTCAAAGCATGTGTCTTAGATCATCTATACATTAACATGCCTAAAGTGTGACATCATCTTTATGGTTCAATATTATCATTATTGTAGATTGTGGGGTCGAGGTGACTCAGTGGACCATATTAAGTTACTCCTTTATTCAGCCTCTCATTGAATAATTTAGTGAATATTGACCAAAACCTATTTATACAAGCTGCTCTTGAAAGCCATCATTCTGGTCTGTGAATGACCACTCCACAGGCAACATAAGAACTTGCCGTTTGTGCTGCATGTTAACATTGATTTCTTGACTAGGGGCACAGTTGGTATACAAGTGCCATTATGTGGTCCAGAGCCCAAAACAGCTTTATGAGGAGCATTAAATTACGCACAGGCAGAATGACCCCCTAGCGTAATATCTCGCTTCTGTTATGGATATTGATTTGATTTGCATTACTTTCATCTGTAATTTCGCTTGCGCCTATGTTTTCCCCTACTTGAAGTTGTAAGAGAGTTCTTGAGTCTTCTTTTCATGAAACAATAAATTGACCGTGGCGTTTTCCCACACCTGAGCAAGCTGTGTCCTCTGCGCATGACTGAGACAGCTCTGTGTCGGTGCGTCAGGTGCGTAAGACTCTCTCATTCGGCGCAGCAGTAGGAACCAGTCCAAAAGGCGGTATGGAAACTGGCCTAACTCCTCCTGGGTGCAATTAGCCCTGGGAACTTGGTCAAGAGGGACAGTATTACTCATTGGTGCATAGTGGAAATAATGTGTAATATGTGTTTCACGCCTGTACCCATGCAGGGTCCTGCGTGAGCCAGTCCCGTGCGCCGCCTCTTTCTGCAAGATTCTTTATGCAATAAACACTCGTTCCAGTATGTCTTGCCCACAACGCTGCACACTTGCGCCCTCTGCCTTTAAACAGATGTCATAGCACACTGGTCACAATATATTACACCGATAAAACAATGTGGTATTTCTTACTTTGTACAGGTCTTTGGGCAGATGCATTTTGGCACGAGAACGCCTTTGTCTTTTACCACCTGGCACCAAGACCCGACCGGAGTGTGACACTTAAGGAGCTCACAAAGCTTTTCTAAAAGTAATACATTAAGAAATGTATTATTTTCTGAAATGTAAGACTAAAGACTGAATGAGCTAAACAGGGCAATTAAAATATACCAAAAATGTAACTATTTCAATTCACCAGTCACATTGTGCAACATCTATTGCATTCTGCAAATTACATTGTGTGACAGAATACTGACAACGTCTTTCTGTTTGTGACTGACCAGCACATTTTCCGTCTTCCCTATGACAAAAGTAGACTAGACGTTATGCTGGTGAACAGAAGGTGCCCTGTACAGAATAGACTTACCTGGCTGTACTCTGCCAATATAAGGTCTGAGGGACTCCTCGGCTTGTCTCTGTCTGCGCTGGCCTCTTGCTCCCTGCTTCAGACATACAGTTTAACAACATCTGATCATGTTCCCCATGTCACAACCCTCACTGTGAACTTTTTGTTTGGTCTTTTCGTGAATAAATACTATCCCATATGTGACCAACGTGTTCTGAAGGGGACAATAGTTGGGGGAAGACAAAGGCTGTAAACTTACACTATAGTGTTTAAGTTTGCCCTGGTATATATTTGACCGCTCTAACATGTAGTGTGGAAAACAGTCCAGTGGTATGCACCTTAATCCAAGACTTATAGTGAGGCTCTTTGTAGTTGACGCCAGGAAAACATCTGCCTTGAAACATTTTCATATGAGCAATACGTACTGTATAACCCTTTTACCCTGTACCTTTTACACATTTTTTTTTTTTTTTTTCAAAATGACATAGAAGCAATTCACAACAAATTTGGTGCATATTTGTCAACTTACCATAGCTGTGCCTGTAACTAACAGAAGAAATGCTAGGCTTAAACTCAGACTTTTGGATGAGGTGCCCGCAGAGCTGCAAGAAATAACAACAAACAACAGGCACAATGTATAATTTTGAATGGAAACTAAATGAATGATTGAATGTTATATTGATCAATAATTTATCAGTGACTCTGTTGCCGATGCTCTTTACTGACTGGCAGTGAGTCTGATGGTGTAGCAGGAAACAGTGAATCTCCCTCCGTCTCAAAAACACAATTATTTTCAATCACAGAGGAAATGTGGAGTAGAGTTACAGTGAAAGGACATTTAACTTTCACTGGAGGAAGTGATTACTGTCTAACAAGTCATTTTCCCTCTCACAACAAGAGCATGAACAAAGTCACATCTTACCCTGTCTGTCTTGCATTTTGGATATTCTCTTTCTTCTTCTCCATGCTAGCAGCGCTCTGATGTTTTTCCTCCTCTGCAGTGCCTGTAAGAGTTTTAAAGCCCCCTCAACAGTCTTCAGTCCATTTCTAAATAGTTTTGCAAAGTTGCTCTGCTCTCTGTTTATTAGAATAGAATAGAGCTAGAATAGAATGATTTAAGCTGGTGCACACTATAGGACATTGAGACATCTGTAAGTAAGAGAGAGAAAGGTGGGTTTTGAGAGTGGATGTGGTTTTCATTTGAGCTGGCACTACTCCACAGAAAGATTTACAGCCCATAGGGGACATAGGAGTCTTAAACATTCCTTTCCTTAGAGCCTGTTATCTTATATACCTTACACACACCCTGCCCAATAAAGGCTATATACTGTATCTGTATTTATTTGTAAAGATTTATAAGCTGTCATAAATTGGAATTAAATGTTGTGGGCAGACTGCACTCTAGTGGTTAATGTGATGAATAACAGTTTCAGTTTTAATGAATTCAAAATGTAGCCTATGTAACTATCAAAAGTAAAATGATCATCATCAACCATCTATGAGCAATCTTTTTTTTTTAAATACTTATATACTGTATAAGTGTGGAACAAAACAGTAGGCTTATAAAAAAAAACAAAAAAAAAAAACATTTTAATATATTTTTTTTCTTTTTATGTTAGGCTACTTGTTCATCTCAAGTAGGCTATCGAAGTTTAATTTGTTAAAAAATTAGGTCAGCCTCTCATACATCTTTACTATATTCCCGTCAATTTACAGCTGGGACGATGAGCGTGTATTTACACAGAGACACTACTAGAGGGCGCAACCCTCAAATATATATCTATAAGAAATAATAACGAGCCTATCAGTTCCAAACAAATTAAACACAGAATGGACAGCGCTTGATACAGTGTGAAACATAGGAATGCAAGATAATAGGAAAGTATATGAGGGCACCCCAGCTGTCAAAAGGCTACATCTGCCGGAATACACACATCTTTGATGAAATCACTGGATTTCCCAGGATTGACTGAAGGACAGCACAGAGGCACCCTGGCTGCACATCCTGGCTGCACAGGAGCAGGCCTTGAGCACCAAAGGTGTAGGCCGTGCAAAGAGGCCCCTGAGACAATTCAGCACATAGGTTGGCACAGACAGAATTTTGATGGTGAACCCAATTGGACATTGTGGTGGATAAACAACAGAGCAAAGCCGTTTTGGTGGACATCGCAGTACCAAGTGATGGGAACATCGGGAAAAACGAACATGAGAAACTAGAGGAATATCGGGGGCTCAGAGAAGAGCTGGAGAAGGCCTGGAAGGTGAAAGTATCAGTGGTGCCCGTGGTCATCGGAGCACTTGGGGCAGTGACCCCCAAACTGGAGGAGTCGCTACAGCAGATCCCAGGAAAAACATCAGGCACCTCAGTCCAGAAAAGTGCAATAGTAGGAACAGCAAAGATACTGCACAGAACTCTCAAGCTCCCAGGCCTCTGGTAGAGGCCTGTCCAGGCCTATATCTGACTGCGAACTATAGCATCATCAGGCTGTACAGTAAACAGTAGTGAGCAGTAAGCAATGTGCAGTGAGCAGTAGTGAGCAGTAAGCATTGTGCAGTGAACAGTGAGCAGTAGTGAGCAGTAGTGAGCAGTAGTGAGCAGTATCAGTGAGCAGCAGTAGTGAGCAGAGAGCAGTGGGCAGTGTGCAATAAGCAGTGAGCAAT
This sequence comes from Periophthalmus magnuspinnatus, assembly GCF_009829125.3. Taxonomy (NCBI): domain Eukaryota; kingdom Metazoa; phylum Chordata; class Actinopteri; order Gobiiformes; family Gobiidae; genus Periophthalmus; species Periophthalmus magnuspinnatus. The sequence continues at coordinate 1,241,405 of NC_047140.1, read as the reverse complement.
AACCAGTGAGTAGAGAGCAGTGAGCAATAACCAGTGAGCAGAGAGCAGTGAGCAGTAGGCAGTAAGCAGTGAACAATAGTGAGCAGTGGGTAATAGTGAGCAGTAAGCAGTGAAAAGTGGGCAGTAGGCAGTGAGCTGTGAGCAGAGAGTAGTGAACAGTAGCAGTATCGGTGAGCAGTAGTGAGCAATAGTAGTGAGCAGTAGTGAGCAATAGTAGTGAGCAGTAGTGAGCAGGTGATGACATGTCTAAGCCCCGCCCCTGCACTGGGACCAGGAGGATGTTGGACTGAGCTGCAGCTCGGACCAGTCAGGCGTTACCCTGATTGCTTCTTGGATTCTGTACAGTGTGTTAGACCCAAAACGGCACATGTTAACTAAGAATCGCGTTCGCCTCAGTTTCAGTCTCTTCTTTCGCTTTTTGTCAGCGTTGTGCTCTTCTCTTCTTTCCGTAAGGATTCCAACATCACTTTTCAGTGTTTACATGACCACAGTAAGTAGAGGCTCGTGTTATTGGCCTTAACGAACACCCTGCATAATTAAAGTATACATTATTTAGCTTTGCATAAGGACACAGCCATGAGATGTATGTTAAACTTCTCTGGGTGTACTTTGGCTCGCTGTCTTGCCGTAGCACTGGCGGGATGAGCTCGTGTAACTCACGCGACACCAGCGCGAGTCCATCGTTTGTCTTTCGGAATAGTTTGCAGCAAAATCTCTAATGTTAATGTATTATGGTATTTTGCTTTAGGTCACGCTACTGTCACGTTGAACGTCGACAAATTTGCCTTTGACAACGTAAAATTGGTCTCTCAACTACAACAAGCCGCAACGAAGCTCGGTACAGTAATCTTCCCGTGACCGTAAGTATGTCAGCAGCTGTAGCCTATCAGCCCCGTTTAATAGCAGCGCACTACACTACACTACTCTAAATTACAACTGTACTATACTATACTATACTGCACTACACTAAACTACAACTGTACTATACTACACTACACTACACTACACTACACTACACTACACTAAACTACAACTATACTACACTACACTACACTACACTACACTACACTACACTACACTACACACTACACTAAACTACAACTATACTATACTACACTACATTACACTACACACTACACTACACTAAACTACAACTATACTATACTACACTACATTACACTACACTAAACTACAAATGTACTATACTACACTACAACTACACACTACACTAAACTACAACTATACTATACTATACTACACTACATTACACTACACTAAACTACAACTGTACTACACTACACTATAATTATACTACACTACACTACACTACACTACACTGTAGTACTATACTACACTATATTATACTGCACATTGACAACACAGTACTATAATACACATTCAGGACTTATTACTATAATGCACATTCAGAACATACTACTATAATACATATTCAGAATATACTACTATAATACACATTCAGAACATAGTACTATAATACACATTCAGAACATAGTACTATAATGCACATTCAAAACTTAGTACTATAATGCACATTCAAAACTTAATACTATAATGCACATTCAGAAAATAGTACTATAATGCACATTCAGAACATACTACTATAATGTACTATAATGCATATTTAGAGCATAGTACTATATTACACATTTAGAACATAGTACTATAATGCACATTCAGAACATAGGACTGTAATGCACATTCAGAACATAGTACTATAATGCACATTCAGAACATACTACTATAATGTACTATAATGCATATTTAGAGCATAGTACTATATTACGCATTCAGAACATAGTACTATAATGCACATTCAGAACATAGTACTATAATGCACATTCAGAGCGTAGTTATGTATTTTTTTTCCCCATTGCCCTGTATTTACGATGCTACTAGCGCCATACACAACCTACTACTCCTCTGTGACACCAGCGTGCATTCCACTATGCCTCCTGCTGCCCAGAGGCTGAAGAAGGAGCCATGTTGTAACGTCATAACATCACCCCTAGAGTAATAACATGAAGGCAGTGTGGCATGAATGATTCTACCAGGGATTTATGTAATCAGAAAATGCAATTTGTTAGAGAACGGCCCCCCTACCTTGAGTTTCAATATTCCGGATTTAATAAACTTATGATGCACTCTCAATTTTCCTAAAGCTTGCTGACCACATGCAAGGATTAAGTGGAAATCAAGATGACAAAGCGTTCAACTAAGCTTATAGTTTGTTCCCAGCATAGTATATTTTAATTTTAACCTGTATTTTTTTCCCCTTGCATCCAGCTCGTTTATTTACCATGATGGAAGTGTCTATCGGTTCGAACACCAAATGTGCATCTGAGTTGATGCCATTTTTGGTTGTTCCCACAAGAAGCCAGACAGTGCCAAACGCCCAGGGATCAACACAGCGGTGCCCATTAGGATAAGGCATGACAGATTACTCGTATTTGTAAGCGAGATGGTGGTTGCTGTAATGTTTTGGGTGTGGCTGTGCAGCACAAGTCTATGTGTGTGTTCCTCTGGCACCTGTTGGCAAGGGTCCTGTCGCGTCACCTTGGCTATGGGTGTGTTTACTATCTGATCCCTTCAACAACAGCTGAGGGTCTCTGCCGTGTGCCTTCACGCTTAAGACCCCCCAATCTGCACCTCCGCATGCACTTTAGCAGACTGTGTGCCTCGTCAGTGTCAGCATTCTTCAGTACCTACTCATGTGGAAGGATACATACTACACTTTTCATGGCTACCGATGAGTGCATTCTAGACATAACTAAGTGCCACCAATGTTTCTCAGTGTTAGTAGATATGACATATTAAATATCTTATCATGCCATTTGTTTGGAAAATTGCCAGAGATAATGTTGATTTAATGGTGAGTAAAATATGATTCGATTTGTTCCAAATCTTTCCATAATCATCATAACTTAAATACTGTTGACAACCTTGAAGTCTTGACATGACTTTGACTTTCACTGATCCTCCTTGCCTCTTAGATGGCCTCCTTCTCTCTGTATGTGGCCTATCATTTGAGCTATTCATAGCCATGCTTGTTAGTGTGTTGGTTCGCCAAGTTACACCAAGAGAGATGGGAATAGCAACATATGTAGACATTACCTACACACAGGTATCACGTTTGCACATCTACTCTGCTTTTGGAGGAACTGGTTTAATTAACTTTCTTCTCTACAGATAAACTTGACCAAAGTGATGGAGTCTTTTGTGTTGGGCATAAATCTGGTGTTGACACAGGTGGGCTAATAAGCAGTCTGCAGCTGGGCTCACAGCAGGTGTGTGTCAATGCTTTTCTTTTTCATGGCTGTGTTCAAGGTCTGCAGTTGTCCACAGTTTGGTAATGAAGGTAGTTTGTTTACTGACTGAGACATGTGGTATTATGTAGTATGTGTTGTACCAGTGCTCAAATAATGAACATTTGTACTATACTCCATATGCATACTGAATTCTGTAGTGCATCTCTCCGCTGTACCGGGCTGTATGAGGCACCATCCATAAAACTTTGTAATCCACAACTGTGCCTGCCGTCATGTGAGGTTCTATAGCCTCCATCATGTGACAGTATTAAGTTTGTTGAGTCTGTGTTATGATCTTGTGTTATGTTCTTCTGAGTGGAGAATGTTTTCCTTTGTGTCTCATAGCATATAGCCTTGAGTCATAGGAGTGGCTGTTTTTACATTGCACTGAAAAGGAAAAAATGCACATCATAGACACTGAATTTGTCAAATCCACCAGTCGTTTTCCACCTTATGCAAAAGTGAAACCCAGGGATTAAATCATTTATGTGTTTCAAAGTTCAGTTTGCACTCCTCTGACAGAGCACTAAGTTTTATTTGCCAGGCTATAGCTGTGACCGAAAATGGTTTTGTATCAACTCAGCTTGTGTCATTTAAAAAGTTATATTTCAAATTGTTCAATACATTATTGGCTTTTTGAAAATGCAATGTTGGGGCAAATGTGCCTACATGTTAACCTTTTGAGTTTTATTGATCTAAAGGCCCTTGTTATAATTGAACTCAAGGCTAAGGCTAATACATTACTATTGAGAAATTAAAAGATGGATGAAATGAATGAAGGATGGGAAAACTGCATATTGTCTTTTTGTTAAACAAAGGCTGTAACTTGCTGAGTAAAGCAACATGTATCAGTCTGCTAGTTTTTGTGCAGTATTTACACATTGCCACAGTATGAGTGTTCTATACTGTAAAATGGGTAGAAAAACAATGATGCTCTTCTTAGCTTGTTTATTGAACTATTGTATTGCTGACGTCCTGTCCAGCATACTCAACACAGTGATAAGACCTCAGACTGCATGCATCCGCGTGCTACTGACTATTTACTCTGCTGACTCCAACACTAGTGCTGCTTCCTCTTGACGCAGGCTTCCTATTGGGAATGGGAAAGTATGATTTTTAAAGGCATGTCAAACTTTTTTACAGTTTTATTTTGGTTCAGGAAAAGGCCACAGGCTGTGTGGGGAATGTTTGTTAGCTGTACAGAGGCAGATGAGAGACAGTAATTATTGTTCTAGGCAGCGAGATGCTAGAGATCATCTGGCTTCTTAAACATATGTCATACTTTACTTTTCTTTTAGATGAAACTTTCATGACAGATGGTCTTGGACAAGCTAGCTTTATCAGTCTGTTTCATGGAATGTTGGTAATTTGCTAATTTGAACTAAACTAAAATGATGTGTATAAGAGATTCTTGGAGGATTATATAGCTGGCTTAATCTTGTATTAAATTTGCTAGATTAGGCAGAAATGTTTTTTTCCACTTTATTCTTACTTTGCTTACATTTGGCCTACTTTAGAAGGTCCCATGCCATGGTTTGGTCTCCACTATGCCTTTCTGTCTGAAGCCTCTGTATCAAATATTAAGCACATCCATGAAGGCTGCTCTCCCACCCACTCTACCTCGGTGTGCACAGAGAGACAGACAGCAGGTGGATCATCCTCTGTTTCTTTGCTCTGTTGCTGCTGGGCCCCTCTCACATCACATCATGGAGGAGCATACAGCACAATGACTTGGCACACTTCAGTAGCCTCTTAGTGAATAATTGGATAATGGACGTTTAGCCTTTTAGACTGGAATCACTGGCCGAATCAGCATTAGCTCACAGACTGTAAAAGTAAAGTGTAATTTTATGATGCACAAAATGAAAACAAAAAGATGTTTCTAATTAACATGGAAAAACCTATTACATAACCAACGGGGTGCCACACCTTCTGTTGTTTTTTGGTCATTTGATCCAGCTCTGGGAGTATATCCCACCTTATTGGATTAGCATCACTTAACATCAGTGCAACCCAAGCCAGTGTGGCTTTCACTCGATACACATTAGCTGAGTGTCAGTGTTGCTTTCATCCCTGTCTCATTCTATTAGCTTAGTCTAATGGTACTGTTAATCTTTTAAGGGACAGAGCCACATCCCACTGCCGTTCTGGTCATATCATTGGCCTAGTTATGACCAGAGACGGATATTGTTACCTTGAACAGAACGTAATCTTACCTGTACTTTATTCATCCTTCCTAATCTTAATTGACTTGAAAACATAAACCTTATTAGACTAGTTTTTTCTTCTTATGAGCACATAAAAATGTCCTCTCAAGCCTCAAGTAAGGATATATTATCCTGGACTCATCCACTGCTCTTGTTATATAGTTATTGATCTATATAATTGATTTCAGCTCCAATTTGAAGGACAGATTTACTAAGATGGGAAGCAAGAGGTTCATCATTCTGTCATATAGAGCGGGTTTTGTTTTATCATGAGTAGACCTAGATTTATGTTTTGTTTATTTTTTTTTTCAAATTTATAATATTTTGTGTGTTTTACCTCATTCAGTTCCACTTTCATTCTTGTGTAGTGATGTCACTCACTTATGTTACTTAATTCTATATTTTCTTACACACAACTAAATCTTTAATTAAAAAAAAAAAATGTTTTTCTTATTTTGATTTGAGCTATTTCCGCCTCAAGTAAGTAAGACCAAAGAAAGTGCTGGAGGAGAGAGGAATGGTGCCAAGGCTCTGTAATGACAGGGAGGTCAGCTATTGTCAAATGAGGCCAGGCTGCTGTAGGGATAAACAACAGGAGCGGGGATCTGCTGGGTGTATCTGAACACCTCCATTCATGCATGGTCCCACTGACCCAATAGATCATCGCCCCGACTGTCACATCCTATCTGTGTCTGTGCCACTACTTTGGCAGAATGGAGCTCTGTGATGTCTGCACTTGTGGGGTTAAAAAGCGAAAGTTGGGTCAGAGTACTAACGGACACATTTCCCTCGCAGATGTCCCTTTTTATGCCTCCCGCTCAGATCTGGGCACAGCTCTTTTCTAGCTGTGAGTGGGCAGAGTATTTTCATAACATTTCTCATGTAGCTGCAGCTTTGTACTGAGGACATCTATAAGGGCACTATGGAGGATTTTTATTTACCGTTCCATTTGTGGGGGAAGGGCAGGTTTTCTGATATGAGTTTGACAGATGGCCGGTGAGGGTTTCTGGCTTACCTCCGAATGTGTGTCACTCAGTTTTGGATGCTACTCTTTTTTTTTTTTTTTGCCAGCAGATGAACTGTGCTGTTGATGGAAACACTGGACTTTGTTGGCACATGGCAGTTGAGTTCAAAACATTTTCAAATATTTTAAGATTTCTTTCTTCAGTACTCAAGGTATGTATATTGTGTAATGAAGAAAGACTACTGAAAAAGTGTAGATATTTCAGTTCAGAGGAAGTAAAATGCTTTGAACTGCTTAACACATGCCACTCAGTAGGTCATGATCTGTGTAAAGTGACCTAGATATGAGAACAGCACCACAGCCGTGGGTGCTTCTGCTAGTCCTGTGGGCCAAATGAGCCTTCCAGGATTCACATGAAACTTGAGAGGTTCTTGAGCCATTCACAAGTGCATAACCTCTTTAATTTAATTCTTCTCTATCAAACACATGAGCAACACCCAGCTCCCACCCTTTTCCTCGGGCAAACAGCTTTAGTTGTGCTGTCTACACAGCCTGACCTGATTGAGTGCGTGTCATGTCCTCCTGAGGCAGATTAGAATAGAGGCAAAGGCAGACAGTTCTCTGGCACTGGTGCATGTGTTGGGTCACTGCAGACACATGGCTTTACCCTGGAATGTGAAGTTTTCAAAATAAAAATCCTAAAGCCACATGATATATATTTTTTTTATCTCTCATAAACAATGGCAATGGCTATTCAGCTGAAGTTTAATAACATTGAGCTCAACTTTGTTCATTTACATAGTTCCATGCGAACTATGGATTATATTTTGTTCATTTGTTATGGCTACAGTACATTTTTATTTAGTTGCATCATATAGAAAAACTACTGGGTTAAAGCAGAAATATGCCTTATCTAAATATGTAAATGTTTTATGTAAATGACTAATAAATTGGTCTCTCTTTTCTTTTTTTTAGTTTTGTGTGGCTTCAACCACATCCATGTCGTTCTGGGCATCTAATGGAAACAACAGCAGCCTTCAGATCTGCCATGGTATCCAGATTGCCTAAATTTGGTGGCCGCTCATCTAATGGAGGCACTAGTGTCTTGCCTAATGGTTTGACACAGCCAACCCCCTTCCCAGACGGAAAGCCAACACACCCAAATGGTATCATCCATGCACCTTTTTCATTCAAGTGGAAGAAAGATGAATCCGTTAGGACCACCCCAACCACAGATGGAGCTTCCGAGGAGAAGCCAAAGACTCAAATGGCTGCACCAACAAAAGAGGTCAAAAAGGTTTCTCCTGGGACGCCCAAAATGTGGAGGCCAGGGCCTTTGATGGTTGCTGTTTCCAGTCCAAAGGCTATTCCAAAGGACACAGCAAAGACAAGCCCAAAAACTGACACTAAAATAAGCCAAAGTCAACTCAATGGGACCTTCAAGTTAAGTCATAGTGGGTTCACTCCCACTGAGTCCAATCCTGTGAGGTCCAAACAGCACTACAGCTCTCCACGAAGTAGCTCCCAGGACAGCCTCTGTCAGTCCTCTGACTGCCTCAAGAGTCTGACACAGGACAGCATGGTGCGCTCCAACAGCTTCACTCACTTCAAACAGATCCCCTCTCCCAGCAGCCAGCCCATGACACGCTCCTTCTCTTTCAACCGAGCTGTGGAACTGGCCAAGCCTTTGGCCAATACTCAGCTAAGACCCCCACGAAGCAGTCTGCTTAAACCACCCCAGTTGAGCAATGGAAGGGTGGGTGTAGGGATAGGAAGCCTCAATGGAAACCTTAGTGGTTCTGGTGGTCTTAGCATGAGTTTGGGGGGACTTTCCTACAGTAGAAACCCTCCAACTGCCTCTTCTCTGCCCACACTCTCTTCCCCATCTGCACCAAACACACCCAGTTCCCTCAAGAAGCCGCTGCTCCCCAACTGTATACAGCTAAACAAGTCATTGAAAGGTGATACTGCATCTCTGGGGCAGAGGCTGGTCCGGTCCTCGCCAGTTAAACAGCAGCCGTTATTACCAGGTCGAGCTAAAGTGAAACTTCAGCCATTAGCACCTGAACGCAGAGCACTTGTAGCATTAGCATCAGACACCGAGTCAGTAGAAAAAGCTGAGATGTCAGATTTTCTCAGTGACAGGGACGGGAACTCCCTAGACAAAAATGGTCTATGTCGACATAGCCAGAATGGAGCGTGTGCAGAGACCTTAGAAGACATGTCGTTTTCCTCTGCATCATCTTTAGACAGAGGTGACACCAGTGAGGAGTTTCTGGATGACTTTGACAGCACTGGCGATGTATTCAGTGATGTGGACACAGCGGAAAAATCTGACCGCACCCGAAGCCTCATGCAGGGGTTACTTGACAACGCCACAGACTGGCCTCACCTGGATATGACAGGTAAACTGACTTTTCAGTCTTTTGTGTATTTAAAAAAAAGAGACTGAGAGAGCTATATATTTTTACAGAGCCAAAGGATATTAGCCCAATGGATGTGTCATGTGGCTCCCTGGTCCTGTCTCCTGAGTCCAACCACGCTCCAGTGGGATCCTCCCTTGAGCTGTCCCCCTCCAACAGCTCCGGAGGGACATACATGTGGGATGAGGAGGGACTGGAACCAATCGGGGGCTCAGCATCACATCCAGAAGACAGCTACGAGCACACAGGCCTCAACAGCTTAGTGAGTGTTGTTTACATATATCATGGAATGAGTTTCACTTTTAGAAGACATCATGAACTTTGGAGAACTATGATGACACATTGTTGGTGCTCACAAAAGATGATGTTATAAAATTACAAACAGAAAGTGTAGAATGATGAATCTTACGTTTAGAGATAAGCTGTTGCACATTACTGGCATTTAGTGCATTTATTGTTACTTGAAGACATTATATCAAAGTCATAAGTAATATTCAGTGTCCTATTTTTATCTGTAATGACTTTGTTAGACAAAAAGTGTTTCTCATGGAGAAGGTGACCTCAGTCATTTGTCTTACTTTGAGGCCATTACCAAGTGTAGGCTTCTGGATAGCTCTCCATTACAGCATTTTAGACATAGTCCATTAATCAAATCCTCTTTTAATAATTCCTCCTTCCTTCTACAATTAGAGATTAAATGAGCAGAACAAAGAAATGTCTCCTGAGTTTTTTTTCCTGCCAGTTTTTGGTTAGTCTTGCCAAGGTCCTCTGTCCCTGTACGGAGTGCTGACCAGGAAATGGCTGTAGCACCTGCTTCAGTATTGTCGGAAATTTTCATCCTTTGTACTGTACCAAGGCCTCTTCTCTCTGAAATCTATATATGAGATTATTGTTAACTACAATGACAAATGTGGATTATAGCGCTATTTAACTTGTTAGCATTTTACATTTATCTTGTTTGTGGCGCCCATCAGCGGCATATGTACATGATTTAAGAGGCATTAAATGTGTGTGTTTAGGATCTTTTACACGTGCACTGTTCTTAAAAGCATGCTTTGTGTTCCAAGCTGATCTAGTATGTGACTAGATGCTTTAAGAATGTTGTGATAATTCAATATATAAATGTCATGCATATTTATTGTAAGAAAGTACATTTTATTTAAACTTAAACATATCTAATAATTCTCAGAAGACTAAGAAGAAGCAGATGAGGGCAAAGGCAATCAGAAAATGGCTTTAAACAGGGGCAAAGCTGGTGAATGATTACGGACGTGAGAGTAGCTCTATAGGGAATCTGCCTTTGAGAGATTACAGCGAGCTGTTTGATTGTAGGAAATGAGCCCACTTAGGGTAATTGTATGCGGTCTCCTTTTCCAATATATGGCCTTATAGTTACTCCTGTTTTTCCTGTAAAGGACTTTACATTTACAAAATGGTTTTACACAACACTTCCATTCATTTATGCAATGTTCACTTAAGCTGAACTCTGTAACTATGACAGACAAGACCTGATGAGTGAAACTTAGACTTGCCCAAAATCTGATTACTTGGCAAAGGGAAAAGCAAATTAAGATGTGAAATTATATTTGTCATGGTGCAGTAGAATGATCCTCCACTTGGAGGCACTGTGTATCTGTTGAACAACTGCACGTTGGCCTCCACAGTTCTCACTTGGTGCACCAAGTATTTTTCAGACTATATATGGCTCTATCTACATTCATACACTGCAGTTCAAAATCAAGCAATAGGCTATCTGAGAGCAAAATAACATTCCCATAATGCACCAGGCTGCTCACTTCCCAAAGCTCTAGAGGTGGTTTAGTCAACATCTTTTTCATACTGACTAAACCTGTAAAATAACACCAGCAGGTACTATTAAAGGCTATATAATTAACTAGACAATTTGTAAACGTGTTTCCCTTAAAAAGAGAAAAAATAATATCTGTAATGTTAATTTATGCATTGGAAACCACATTACTAATAATTATAATTTACTACGTTTATAATGTTTCTGTATTTTTCCAGTGTTCTTTGTTCAAGTTCTCTCTTTTAAAAGTAAAAACATTCCACAAGAAGACGGCTTGGACACAAGACACCCATATTGACTTTTTTCTCTTCATTATTTTATATTTTTGTCTTGTTTTTCTTTTACTTTCCTTGCATAAAGTTTTTTCCATCTTGTTTTGTCTTCTTCTCGATCTGTTGCTTCCTCTCCATTATTTGTTGTTGTTCTGCAGATTCTGTAATCCGTTTCTGTCTCTGAGCTTCTATCCCTTATTTCTTGCATTTGAACTTTAAGGCTTTTATGACACCGGGTGGAGACAGGTCAGTTCATTAGTGTGTAAATGAGTGAGGTACTTAAACCTTTTGTCTGTGGAGTGCTTGGCCACGCTTGAACACGTTGGTGGTTCTCTTTGCTCTTGAATAAATGAGTTCTACACATCAGCAACTTTTGTTTCTGTTGATTTTACATTGAGTGGACCTTAAAGCTGTAAACATACATTTCCCTCATGTTTTTTAGACTTTGAACACGCACGTTATGAGGAACGTCTGAGTCATGTTTTAACTTAGAATCTCACCAGTCAGCAATTGTGGTGCATGATCTGTAATTTACTGTAAAGTTTCCCTTTTGGTATTTAAAGGCATAATATCAGCGTGAGTTGGTCATTGGGATAGCAGCAAGTTGTTAAAATACTCATGCTTCACTGTAAGAAAGTTGTGATTCCATGCTTGGTTCAGCCTCCTCTTACATCTGTAAATGAGGGGTGCCTCTATGACTGCAGCAACGTCATCACATCGTCTTAATTGTCCCAGCACCGCCAAAGAGCCTTAGTTGGTTGCCTGGCAAGTTCAGAATGATATCTCTGTATTTAGAAGAGGGATATTATTCTGGACTTGCAATAGAACAAAATTTAATTTCTCTCACCTCAGATTAACAGTTTAGTGCTTCGCTTATTGATTTTTCAGAAATCTATGTTTTTAGTCCCCTTTTGATATATTTTTCCTTTATTTTTTTCTTCATAAGGCGTTACTTGTTTTGATATGGACTGACCACGTGTGTCACACCCATTTGAACTCAACCGGAGGCATACAGACTCACATCTTCATAAGGATTGGAAATGTGTATTCTGTATCCCAGGCAACTGTTTATTAGAACTTAAAAAAACTGATCACTCAAAGGAATACAGTGGCCTACTGTTAAGTTATCAAATATACACATTCCCCCTGACATCTGTTGTTTTTCTCTGATCTAAAGTCAAAGTTTTATGTGTCTTTACCAAGTGGAAAATGAGCAGCCCGCATTTGGCAGATTCTGTGCCATGAACCTAATTGAAATTCCATCTCTGAAAGCTCCATGTCTGCCAGAGATGTCAGAGACAAACTCTCTTAGAAAGCCACAAGTAGAATTAAGACCACTGTAATGCACTTTTTATTTTCTCTGTGAGTTTGTCAGTCTCATTTAAGTTTGCTGGCTGTAAAGTGTCAATGAACAGCACACCCTCCAACTTTCCCTCTGATTTCTGAAGTTTTAATAATTGTATGATCCAAGCATGTAGGTTTGAAGATTTAGCAGATGTTATGGCTGAAGTCAAGCATGTACTATGAAACACAGTGTACTCTAAGACCTGCCCTTGGCTTTAAGCAGCTCTTATTCTGATCACGATGCAAAGAAGGGATTGATGGAGTCCTTGGGGGAATATATGTGTGTAATAATGTCAGAATCATCTAGTTCACATCTGATAATTGCCTTGCAAAGAAAACTACAGCGCCTGTGTTTTAATTGGCTCAAGGCCATCTTCAATGGAAGATTTCACATGGACACAGCCTGATGGAGTTCATTACAATATTTCAGTTTAATTGTTTAGAATGATCAATATTTATATTGTCAGTTGTACGTGTGCGGCCAATTAGTTGACCATTCCATCCACTGCATCTGTTTGTGTACAGAATCGACTAGAAGCACTATGTTTTCAAACTCCATATAAACTGCTAGTTTTAAACCTGTTGTGTTCATTTTGCTTCTCAAATATTATTTTGAAGCCACAGTTCTTGATTTGAGCACAGATCAATCAAAATATCATCACATGCTCTCCTTTTTCAAACTAACAGAAAAATGAATTTGGGAGATTTTTCGACATTGTCAAATCTCTACAGATTCTTTTGTGAAGCAGAAAACTATCTCTCAGAGTCTTGTGTAATATTCAATATGTTCCACCTGAAATGGGAATCAGAAGATTTATGTACATACATTTTGCATTTGTATTTTTTTTATTTTATTTTTGTATTGTACATGCATTCAATATTTTACTTTTCTTCAAGTACCAGCCATTATCACGTGACACAACTGAAAAATGAGTAATTTAATGCTTGTGTTTTCTAGTCAATGCACTGACAATTTAGGTTTTCTGAGGCACAAAATTGCCTTGAAAAAGAAAGCTTTGAACTATTGATTCATTCCCCTGCTTATGGGCATGCTTTGAATTATTTGGTAGGCAGCGCTTACAGGCAGGCAAATAGATTTGAAGCTCTTTTTTGTTGCCATTTCAAACTGTTTAAAATCTACATTCTGGTGATGATATATTATTGAATAAGGCTGAATTTCACCACTTGTGCTGTTTGAAGTACAGACACTTCTGCATATTTATATTTTCATAAACAAAACATTAAGAACAAGCACACATTGCATGTCGTTATTAAAACAGCTTTTACACCCAGATGTTAGTCTTTTGTAACTGAATTGTAAGACAGGACCATATGGTTTAGTGGAAGACATGATTACTTCTGTAGTAAGTCACAATGCTGCTTTTTTTTTTTTAATACCCGAAGCTCTACAAAATACTTAACTTTAGCTGTGCTGTTGACACAAGGGGTCAGTGGGACATTTACTTACACATAACACCATAGAAAAATTGGTATGCAAAATGTGACATATTAGAAATGACTGTGTTATCAATTTGCCTTGGCACAGCGTGGTTTTGAGGCATGCCCTAAACCTGAGCTAACATGATTGAATGATTATTGTGCTGATAATGTGGTTATAATGGGCCTGTAATGTCTTCTTCTGTCATGTTGTAATGTGATGTCATGTGTTGTTAGGACATCCTGAAGCAACTGGAGCCTTTGGGAGGCACAGAGCTGGAGGATGACAACCTGATGCTGGAGGTGGAGCTGCCTGAGGATGACCTGCACGGTCAGCACTTTAGACATACAACACACTGACACTGGATTACTGCACTGTACTGAATTTAAATGTACTAGGTCATTTGTCGGCCATGACAAATGCTTCCTCTTCATTGACCAGATTTTGCCCATTAGTTTTTGAATAATCACACACCTCCAGCAAAACAATGTTCTGATTGTAATTGTAAATGAATGCATTTGCATCAAGCATTTAGGCATAGTATTTCCAGTTATATTTCTCTGCTTCCTATAACAGTAGAATAAAATGGGGGAATCCAGCTTCTAGGACATTCATTTAAATGGGTAATGTGCACTTTGCCACTTTGCAGTTCTGCTTCAATATTTTGGTGCTGAAAGGTATAACAGCTATAATACAAAAGACAAATGACAGCTAAGCAATAGTTTTGAAGAAGCCTAGCTGCATCTTCAATTCTGTTTGTGTGAGCAGATGCACACAGCTTCCATTAAACATAGTACATTTTATTTCAGGGTTTTATACGTTCTTTCTACTAAAGCGGCATGCTTTCAGTGTAAATGTCTCTTGCAACATTACATCACTTTTTTGTACTCTTCAACTTCAGTATCACATGCTTAATAGTACCATGGCACACTTAGGGTACAGATGTCAAGTTATATGTATTTGATCAGATTTTCAGCTGAATCGTCAAAGGTGTTGGTGTGACAGTAGCTGCTACGTATTTGTTTACAGCACTCTTGTTTGTGCCAGAGGTGCAGGAATGTTCACTGCAGAGGAATGTGAATGGAAGTGGAGGCCAAGCCTCCTCCATTTTGGGAAGCTGCCATATTTATAGCCCGCTACATCATGAGCTGCTGCTAAAGAGAGAGAGTGAAGGGAGTGCGTGGAGGAGTGGAGCAGAGGCCGGATACAGGGTCGTGGTTCCCCCTCCTCTGCCGTCTGTCGCTGCTTCTTAACTTTTCAAATAAACACTGGAGAGAAAAGAGCAGGCCTGGCTGCTTACCCTCACATTTCCCTCCTGGCCCTCAGCTGGGCACTCCTAAAGCCAGCTGCTTTTCTCCTCAACAGTTCAGGCCTCTCTCCACTCCAGATCTTTGGGAGTTCCCAGAAGAAATGTTCCTGACGACACAAGCTGTAGCAGGCAGAGGGGGCGGGTTGTCTCTGGCCCTTTAACCACTCACCAGCTGACCGGACAGAAGTCATTTTGTTCCGCTTTCCAGCCCAAGTTTCCCAGGCTGAATGGATTTCACTTTTTCAGTTGGATTATTTTCCCAATGTGCTAATATATGATTTGTTTGACTTGAGGAGGAGTTTACCAGACAACAATGGAATGTAGAAGGTTCACTCTGGGCCAGACTGTGCTTTGGTGACACCCGGTAAAGTATTTTAACCATGGTCGCTGAATTTCTTGGATTTGTTCTCACAGTCTCACTTACATTTATCTATTTCTCGACCCACAGACTTTCAAACATATACAGTAGGAGGTCAGAGGTCCTTTTGATTTCCTGGGCACTGCGCTCTGTTAGTTGTCAATTTAGTTGCAGTCATGGTTCATTTCACAGCTATATGCTATTCAGTGTTGCCAAATACTGTGTCCTTTTACCTCCTTAAAATAAAATGGTCTGTCAGTGTCTGTGTGCTCGCATTTGATGTTGGAGACAGTAGCAAGAAATGGGGACTGAGTAGGATAAGATCATGATTTATATGTATATATTCTACAGGCTCAGTGGAATACATACAGAACTGTTCATTACCAAAGAACTTCAAGCTGTCGTTTCTCCATATGTGAACCAGAGGGTGGAAAAGGAAGACAGCATAACATGGCAGCTCCTCCATTTAAATGACTGACACATGTGTTCACTGCTTTTAGAACATAATGTTTAAATCTAAAACAGGATCGTTATATATTTCCAGTATACTTGATAGTGGCTTTCTGTTTTGTTTGTAAACTTAGAAATGTCCCATGTGGAGCTATCAGAGCGAGGTCGCCTGGGTCCACGGCGGAGACACCATCGCTGGAGTGCACTGGATCACTTCCACAACAGCAGCAGGTTTGAAATCAAAACATCACAAACTGTACTCATGAATCCAGTGCCGTGACATTTTTGCCATTGTGGTTTTCCCAGAGTGCATGGCTTTCAGAATTATGATGGCTACAAGGCGCCCAGGTTCACCTCACGACCCTTTTATTCTGAGGGAAAGCAGCATGGCCATATCCCAGCACTGGACGAACTCACACTAGAACACATGTCCCAGGACTGCAGTGCCCTCAAGAGTCACCTGCTCAGGCTCAGAAACCTACTGCAAGTAAGGTCTAGAGATGATATGGAGAGAAAGCTCCTCTGTTTCACCCCTTTAAGTCTTGCAATGATTCCTATGTTATAACATGAAGCCAAAAAACAAAAACTGGTTATTATAACTGCCCTACATACTAGTGACCCATGTACGGGCCAAAATAATTCTTTTTTTATCTTGGTAGGGCAAGTTATGAATTTTAAGCAGCATTGTATTAGTGTGGATTTTGACTTTACCTCCAATGTCAGATTCAAATGTTTCAAAATCTGATTGGATAGAGTGCCTCTGGAGGTTTACAGTGGAGGGAAAACTGTGTGTTTACTTTTCATCTTATGGAAACACATAGTGCTCAAGGCATTTGTCACATCCATGGTTTACTGTCTTTCCTGCCTGTGAGTGAACTTTATTTTTATTCTAGCTTGAAGATACAGGCTCTCCAGATGATGCCGAGGTGGAGGCCGAAGATAAGAGTGCAGCACTACAGGTGAGAAGAGTTTAACACTGTTATTGATCGAACATAATGTATGATTTATATACTGCACTACATTCACAGTATATGTGTTTCTATACATCCCAGCTTCAGGGGCTGATTAAAGAAGTGCAAGGTCTCAGGGAGGAGCTGAAGAGTCGAGACAGAACTATAGCTCAGCTCACACTGCAGTGTCAACAGCTACAACAACAACAGCCCCAGCAAACGGTGAGTGGTTCTTCACCGGACCTGGCTTTGAAAACAAGAGCCACTGGACACAAAGTGCTGACTTGTGTTCTTTCCACCAACTTTAAGGCAGAGTTAAACTCTGCCCTGACAAGTCACGAGAAATGTTTGTTGTTAGATGCTGTGATAACAAGCTTTTGGCACAATAAAGAAAACTTGTTAATTATCTGGAGGACCGGCAAGTTCTCCTGCACTCTGCTCTCAAATTTACATGTTAAAAACAAACTAGCTTTCTAACTTCCTAACAAGATGTTTTAGCAATTTTTTACCACAAAGGTCACAGATTGTAATGATCCCACTTTACAACAAGACGAGAAGAAATTACCGGTATATTGGTGTCTCACGATTCGATATGATTGAAAAAGTCATAATTTGATTCAAAAACAATGTTTTGATAAGTTGCTATTCAAAATGTCAGTTTGAAATAAACATCAGGTAACTAAAAATAATATTTAATTAATGTAATAAAAGTATTATGAATAATATTTTAAATTATATATTTTGTGTTGGAAACATGTTCATTCTAGTAATTTTAGATTTAACATTCAGATTAACTATTGGAATCTAATTCTGAATATCTAAAGAAAGTATTTATGCATCTGAAAAACATTTTTACAGCCCTTATTAGTGGAGAGTAGTTAGTGGAGTTTTCTTTTCTTCATGTGATTGTACTAACCCTTCTGATCCAGAAGCCCTGCTCACTTTGCTTTACCTCCTCCATACGCTCTGTGCCTTTCATTAGTGTCTTGACCAGCTCCTTGTTAGTCAAACAGCTGTATGCCTGGCTCACATTATTCAAATCCACACCATATCCACAAATACCAAAATGTCAATAGATGTCCTGTCCAGCAGTGCTACTATTACATGCCTGCTCCAATTAGAATAAGGACTCTCCCATGCCCATTGTTTAGACTTTCACCCCAGACACAAAGAAAAGAGCACATTGGAAAGTCTCAGTGCATGCCCTGCCCCTGTGCAGCAGATATTCCATACTTGTAAATGCAAAAGTTGAGATACATGGCGTATTTTCTGGCCTATAAGTCACACTTTTTTCATAGTTTGGCCGGGGGTGCGACTTATATGTGAAATTATTAAAATATATAATTTCACATCTTCATTATTGTCACACTGACAACTGCGCGAGGACACTCTAAGCTTGTGTACCAGTATAGCAGCCGTGCGAAAACGGAAGTGGTGCTTCATCTACTTCCAGAGCAGGCGGATGATGAAGAATTCAATTTAGTGATTTAGTGATTTGGAGTGAGATCCAGAGTAAGCTTGTTTTTGTATGCTTTAGTTACCTGATTAACTGTTAATATCTTATGTTAACATACCAGACACGTATTCAGTTCTGTCTATGCTTCATGTGGCTGAATAAATATGTGTTATGTAACAGTTGATTATACATGTTATAGTTCAATTGTTTCACCACTAGATGGCGCTGGTGTGTTTGTAATACCTGTAAGAAAATGTACTTGACTCATTTTCTTTTATACATTTCATATTTAATTTCCCCTTATTTATTTCCCCTTCATTTATAAAACCATAGATGATAATTTTTCATTTGGAACAATACTGTAAACATTTAGTGCATCATAAGTTTAGTTTAAAGTTTAGTTTAAGGTCGTGAAAACTACTTCCTGTTTTCTGGTTCAGCCTTTTTTTTTTTTTTTTTTTTTTCTCCACTAATGCGAAGTCTGACCAGACAGAACACTATTTAAGAAACAGCTGAAAAGTAAAATATAAAGTTTTGGGTTCACTGGTTTGTTTACTAGTAGGCCAAAGTAGTATGTCTGTTTTATGCAGTGTGTGTATATAATATGAGCGAGAGCTAATGTTATATTTGATGTGTTTGCTAGTTCTACGGTGTGAACTGTGATGAAGAAGTAAGACCACAGTAAACATCAGTGAAAAGAACCCTCATGTCTCTCATGGTTGTGGACAAGCCAGCATTTGTTACGTTAGCCTAGCATATCTGATTAACTGTTAATATCTTACGTGAACAAACCAGACACGTATTCAGTTCTGTCTATGCTTCATGTGGCTGAATAAATATGTGTTATGTAACAGTTGATTATACATGTTATAGTTCAATTGTTTCACCACTAGATGGCGCTGGTGTGTTTGTAATACCTGTAAGAAAATGTACTTGACTCATTTTCTTTTATACATTTCATATTTAATTTCCCCTTATTTATTTCCCCTTCATTTATAAAACCATAGATGATAATTTTTCATTTGGAACAATACTGTAAACATTTAGTGCATCATAAGTTTAGTTTAAAGTTTAGTTTAAGGTCGTGAAAACTACTTCCTGTTTTCTGGTTCAGCCTTTTTTTTTTTTTTTTTTTTCCACTAATGCGAAGTCTGACCAGACAGAACACTATTTAAGAAACAGCTGAAAAGTAAAATATAAAGTTTTGGGTCCACTGGTTTGTTTACTAGTAGGCCAAAGTAGTATGTCTGTTTTATGCAGTGTGTGTATATAATATGAGCGAGAGCTAATGTTATATTTGATGTGTTTGCTAGTTCTACGGTGTGAACTGTGATGAAGAAGTAAGACCACAGTAAACATCAGTGAAAAGAACCCTCATGTCTCTCATGGTTGTGGACAAGCCAGCATTTGTTACGTTAGCCTAGCATATCTGATTAACTGTTAATATCTTACGTGAACAAACCAGACACTTATCAGTTTGTTTTTTATACTTCATGTAGCTGAATAAATATAACGGTGAATGTGTTACATTAGCATGCTGTACTTCTATCTTCTTCTTCTTCTCTGTTTTATTGTTGTTATAATTTGCCTTTAAAGATAAAATGTCTGTTCTTGGTCTTGGATTTTGTAAAATAAATGTTCCCAAAAAATGCGACTTATAGCCCAGTGCAACATATATATATGTTTTTTTCTTCATTATTACGCATTTTTTTGCTGGTGCAATTTATGTTCCTCACATACTGTTCCCTCACATACTGAAAAAAAATTAACTAATATAAAAACTAATCTTACCTAGTGGTATATCAATCATACGTGCTTGCTGTAAAGAGTAGTGTGAAATAAGAAATGCCAAATGCTCTTTTATCCCATCTGCTGTTTTATGATGATTATTCTTGGTTACCTGATTCATCCTTCTGCTTTATCACTCAAGCCTGCTCAGGGACATCAGGTCAGGTGTCAGTGCCACCACCAGAGGGCACCCCATTCTCTGCGGACCAGTGACCAGCAGATGGACAAACGAAAGCTGCAGCACTATGACAAGGCCACGCAGACTCCTTATAGACCTCCTGCTAACACTGTGAGTAAGACTCAGAACCTCATCTTAAGACCCATACACATTTATAGTTAAGTGCATATAGGAAATATGAATTCAAACTTTATTAGTATTTGTCAATCACAGCTCATTTTACACGGTGAGGATTTTATTTTAAACCTCCGCCTGCTGAGTCACTCTACTTAATGCACCTGCTGCCACTATCTATCCAGCCGTATCTGAGGCGTCTGCTGACTATACTACATCCTCTTTATGGAATACACTTCATTAGCTGGGCACTTGTCTTGTCAGTCTGTCTCTCCCTCTGTACAATTATACACTGAACAGGAAGCGTGTGGCTAATCCTCACAGAAAGGAAAAGGCATTATGGTTGGGAAATAAGAGAAAGAAAAGAGTGGGAGAGAAAGATCTGTGTTGGGTATCTGGCAATAATAGCGCGTTGTCAGCCAAGTATCGATCCCCGAGCAGTGGCGCCACAGGCAGCCAGCGAGTAAACCCAGCTCTAATTGACCACCCTTCAGTGCAACAGAGTGACAGGGGCAACATCCAACATCGCAGAGAAGCAGGTGAAGAAAGCACAGATTTCAGACAAAGAGAATAAAACATATAGATGGGTTTAATATTTGATTATCTTTACAAGACCAAGTCACATCAGATAAGAGACCAAACAAGTATGAGACGCATGATCAAACATAGTGCTGCACATATAGTTTAGTCGTTAGTTACCATGGCAACCATTAATCTAAGGCCCAAGCCCATGAGGCAGAATTGTCTAAATTTTCAATGCTTAGTGTACATTACTAGACCCGTAATAGAACACAGGTTGGATTTGTCATTGTAGGCACACAAAGGACTATATGAGTGGGAAAATAGCACGGCCAAACACAGTAAACAAACAGGGTGAGGAGAGTGTGTTGTCTTCTTTCCTACTTTGAAAAAGCTGAAAGATCTGGGAACACACTGACTAGAATAGCACCTCCAGCGAGCTTGGCTTCAACCGCCTCTGAACAATTCTTTGCTTTTCTCTTTTGTATTTCTCACACACCTCTTTATGGAGACTTGTGAGTTTACCCTTAGACTTGAATCTACCTTTGCTTTTTATTTGCTCAAGTATTTTTCATTTTTCCTCGCACATGGGACACTGTTCATTTTGCCTGATTTATGAAGTCGTCTCATATTGTAGAGCATAGGGGGCAGTCTTCTTCTTGATAGTATCATCAAGGGGTAAGCTATAAGGGGAAGCCAACAATAATATAAAAGTCAAAGGGCATGAGCTCAAACCTGTGTGTAGATTTAATGCTGCTATCGAGGTGCCTTATCGGGAGCCTGGTGCATTTAAGTTGAACACTGCTGACAACGTGAATCGTAGCTCTAGGAGGATCTCTCTACACTTTGAACTGAGATTAAGTGCACAGCAAAGGAAATGTTCTGGCTCCTTGACCCGCAACAATTTTGGACAGAGGATTTTAAGGGTTTTGCTATTGCTGTTTTTTTCCCCACAGCTGTCTTCCAGCCATTTCACCAGGGTTATGTTCTCTTCGTTTATAGAAAAACATATTTTGAATAACAGAATTGTCCTTAAACTTTACCCACTGCTCTTGCCAGTCATGTATTTGATCTCAATCCGCTCAAAGCCAATTGACTTTCCCAGATGTTTATTGAAAACATGTTATGGGTTTGTTTCTGTACAAGACACAACCAGAGTTTACAGCCAAGCACTCATGTAATTTCAGATTTTCAGCGGCTTAAATCCCACTTGTTGAAAAATCAGTCACTCAGATCGCTCTTTGCAATCACCGCTCCACAAATGTTTCCAGTGCATCTGCTGCCTCTCACTGCAAATTCTAAATGATGTTGTGAGTCTGGGCTCAAGGAAGTGGAGAGACTGCTTTACTGTATGAGTTGGGCACTCGTAGGACTACAGAGCCAGCCTGTTTCCTCTAACTGTCATAAACAAACACTGAGGAAACGGCAGCACAATCGGCAGCGTTTTTTTCTGCATCAGGATAATTACAGATCCCCTCCCAGTCTTCACTGCCTTTTAAACCTCCTCTTCATCACCTCCTGTCTCTCTCCAGCCTCACAGTCCTCCTGGTTTCTCTGCTCTTCTCACACTTCACCGATTCTTTCTTTCACCCTGTACGCCTGTCTTTGTTATTCCCCTTCTGACATTACATCTCCAGCCGACACCTCGGTTATAATTAGATCAATTTCCTATTACGCCGGAAGACAGGCTCGAGAAAGACAAAACCAAGCACAGAGCCAGCGCACCCACAAAGGATAAGAGCTGTTTTATAAAGCATGTGCTCGAAACTTTTGCAGCTAATTTGCTGGTGAAAGGAAGGATCGGGCGCACTCTGTGATCTGGGTTAAGCGCCAACAAGGCTTGTGCACCCTCTCCCCTGCTCCTCCATCGCAGAAAGCAATGTTTACGCCCATACAGCCACATTAATGCATGCGCACAGCAGCAGACAGGTGACAGTCTAATTGCCTGAGTCAGTCAAGTGAGAGATTGTGGTGAGACATGAGGTGTTAGCTATAGCCCACCTCTGAAAGTGCAGTGGATTAGAGGAGGGGGGCTGATAAAGGCTGGGTCACACACAGGGCCATGGCTTTGTTGTCGTCTTTGATTATTACATAGTGAAGTGTCAGAGGAGAGCCTGTTCTCCCATCTGTTTCATCTGTCAACTACTTAGACACTTTAACCATTGTGCACACCGAGAGGAACAACTAATCCTCAGAGTGCATTACATTATGCAAGTACAGTATCAATACACAGTGTTCTGTGGATGACTGAGCTAGGACTGACTATATTTTATATACAAATTTGATTTAGAATTTGCCTGATATGCTCACGCCACTCGGATTGAAATAGCTGATTTGCTTTAATGGTGCTGTGCTAACTATGTAAAATAGTGCACTGGTCATTTTTTAACACTACTGCACATTTGTGATTGGTGAACACGAGTTGAGTTCTGACAGACAGAGCCTAATACTGATCACTAGCATAAGGTCTGTGCACTAGTGGATCACAGAAATAAAAGATTTGATTAAATAAAAGTACACTTATTTTTTGTTCAAATGCTTTTTTATTTTCTTCCTGGCTGTTGGCTCCTCCGCCAGTTTTTTTTTTTTTTTTTTTGAATGAACCGTCCCAGTCCCCTCTCACCTGCTCTGGGAAGGTTCCCCTGGGGAACATAGAAAGATGCCCGGGTACACAGCAGTAAAGGTTTAATAAAGCTGCCATACAATGTCAGAATAGTTTGAAACCCCTCCAACACTGCCTCTTGTTCTCAGTGCCTCAGGTTTTTCTCTCCACAAATGAAGGCACGATGGGAGGTTTCTGTGGAGACCGCCTGCTGAAATAGTTGTTGGTTTTCAGAAGAGGACACAGGGCTGTTCCTCCTCACAGCAGTGGCACCAGGAGGCCACGCTGAGAAGTCACTTTTACCTTTCTTTTCTTTGCTTTTTCATTTTCCCCTCTCTTAGACATCGTGTACTCTATACATCTTTGATTTGTGTTGCTTACAGCCTGCCTGGAAAAGCATTTGATAAAGTAGCGCGTTGTCCGCTCAACGTGATATTTCTGCTGCCTCCTCATTTTGCCTCTCCCCATGAGGTCTGGACCATCTTTAGACAGCTTAACCCGCGGCTTTGTTCACTCAATAAGATTTGAAACCTTGAAATACAATGGCTGGCCACTTGTAATGTTTATCCAACAGAACCATATTGTGTTAATCATATTGTGTGAAAAGATATTGTACAAAAGAACAGCTGAAACAACAGTTCATATGGAGGTCTCTTGACAGCATCAGTGCTTTGTATTTCCCCCTAAAACATATTTCAGCACACACACTTCCCTTAATGGCCTCTAAAGCACCACACGACTCAGGTTTCAAAATAGACTTGAAGATGAATGATAGTGATAATGGGTTTCAGTAATAGACAAGGACACAAAGCGACATAAGGACAACAGAAACTCTGCTATTATGTCCCCTCTTTTATTAATGAGATTGTGAGGACTGCTTGTTGCATGTGAACTAACCTAAGGTGAGTGTTGCAAAGGAAATGTATATGTATACCAGGGATAACATTATTCACAGCATTAATCTGGAGTGTCACTGAATGCATGTGTTTGTCAGCATACTGACTGCTAATCAAGGTATTGTGTTTAGTTTGTTCTGTGGTGTGACAGAACAATACTACAGTAAATAAATAATTTGTGTTGAAATGTAAAAACAGCATTTATATTTTAGCCATTTTATTGTAAGATAAACCTTAAATTCCATCCAAATTCCATCATTCTGTATTAAGTTAAATTCTTAACACAGTAACAAACAAACCCACAAGTTACAGTTGCTTTCTATTTGCAGGGTCTAGAATCAGACCATAAAAAGTCACAAACAGCCGTCCTTATTTAGGACGATCCAGTCAGACATTGGTTGTGCATATCTTCGCAATATGTGTGCAGAATCACATATACATATATATATATATACATATATATATATATATATATATATATATATATATATATATATATATATATATATATATATATATATATACATATATATATACATATATATATACATATATATATACATATATATATATATATGTATATATGTATATGTATATATGTATACGTATATGTAAATATGTATATGTGATTCTGCAAAAATCTATGGTATGTCATTTATTATTCAGATGGGTATATTCTAACCTTTTTTTTGACTAAAACACTTAGATGTGAGGTGTGAGCATGTTGTGTTTCCTGTGCGTCATGCCTTTTTCCTGTGTCTTTCTTCTGCATAGGGTGTGCTGCCCACCCCCATGCTGTCCCCATGGCAGGCACAAGCACAAGGCCTGGCCCATACCAGCATGCCCCAGCTCAGACACAGTGAGTCACTAACACACAACTCACAGTGTAGTGACACTTTTTCAACATGTGGAGAATGATTAGCATCTGAAACAAGTTTCAGACATTCACATTTGTAGCAGCGCTTTGTGGTTGAATAATCATTTTCATCTTGTTTGTTTACTAACAGTCTAACAACACTTTACAGCCTTTATTAGTCATATCATGTCCAAATCTCTTTAAAGACTGGTGTCTTCAGCATACACTGAAGTTTATAAACACATTGTCGCGTACAATCACTCCATTTTGTCTTCGACACCATTGTATTGTGATGCTCACAACAGGAACCTGTTTGTCAGTGTCTCTAGATTTGAATAATCTTATTTTAGTGTAAAAGACAGGCACTTGGAAACAATGACACAGACTATCAAAATAACTTTAGCTATGTCAGTGTTGGAGCTTTTATTTTACACTGTACTGAGGAGCTTATCGAGGAAGTGGATAAACAATCACAGTGTGCAAATAGGCCAAGGAAAATGCAGGGAGAGAAAAAGGTGAATGTAGGAAAACAAAGCCAAGAGAATGCAGGTTTTACTGCTTACTGTACACTTAGGTATGTGGACAATGTGTTTCTCGTCTTCTATGGCTGTGGCAAAATACAACTTCTGGCTCTTGAACCAAAAAATAACATTAGTCTTGTGACATAAACCAGCCCATATCTTTCTCCTTAGTGTCAAAGTAAACAAGCTAGCTGCTGGACCCAATCGCTGTCATTTTGTAAAAATGAAAAGATTGATTTCGTGTGCAAATTTTTGATTCAAAGGTCCTTACTAACGCCTGATCTAAAATGTGAAAGAAGCTGACTGTTTGTCTTGTCTTTTTGCGCCTAACCTGAGAAGTGGAAAGTCTAGTGCAGTTCTTCACTGACAAAGCGTGGTACAGTAACCTTTCTTTTGACATGCGGCCGACAGGCGGCCTCTCTCCATCTGCACGCTGTGTTGTGCCTGAGCCTGATGTGTTGTGACACGAGCACGTCCTCTTCCATTTGCATGAGTGCTTCTTATTTTTTATTCTTTTAAGTTTTACACATTGTATTCAGACTCAAAAGTCTTCTTCTGTTCAAACGTTTGACAGTTTTAGGCCACATCCCTGCTCTTTTAATTAGGATTCTACTCATTATTACTATTTCTAGCATAAATTCCATTTACTTGTTTTATGAAAGTGAGAAGTGAATTATGCTCATTACATTTTTTGTATTTTTTACAATAATGCATGCACTGATTGATTCCCTGTGTGTGTTTTTTTTTCTCCATCCACCAATGGACAAAGTTCCTACACCACAGAATAAATGCCTGTACTTTCAGTGTTAAAGGGACATTGGACCTTCTTGAACCATGGGGAAACCATAACAACTTTTCATTGCTAATGCCACCAAGCTTACTGATGCTTGATTTAATTTGCAAATGTGCTTTGGCATCATAACCCATCACTCTTCAAGCAGAACAAAGCTGTTATTTTAGGAGAGTCAGGAAATTGCTTACTCACTCACAGAATAAATCAGTAAAGAGAAAGGATACCAAATGTCAAAGCCAAACAAATTTATCAAATAACTAATTACTCAAACAGAAACCAGTTACTTTTGTGACAAAACATGCCAGAAAGACACTGGATATTGGAGAGTATTTGTGTCAGTTGGTGCAAGGCAAAATTTAAACAGGAGGGGGAGCTGTGGTCTCAAACATCTTGGTTATTAAGACAGAAACGGGTACAAGGGTGAGTTTGTTCAGTCTCCTACAGAGAAGCATCCAAAGATAAATATGATGTTTTAACTGCACTTAGAAATACATAAAATAGTTTTGCTACTTAATCTAATTTGGCACAGTGTATTATAGTTAAACACATATAACATATGTGTTTACTCAGTTTTACTCTGAGCCTTTATTTTGGTAGTCTGTATTCCTCTAAATGACAATCAGAGTGGAGGGGTTGATTGTCGAGCATCTGCAGACGATTCAGTAACTCCAAATAAACAAATGGAGCAGATGCTGCAATGGGGAGAATATAAGATGAGCTCTTATCCAATCGAATCCAATCCAGTCCAGTGTAGAGTGTCTAGTGAGTCTGAGGTGTGTTGTTATCAGAGTGGTCAGAGTGTGATGTTTGGATGTTCTGGATAATGAGAAGTGTTCAGCTCCACATATATTTAATAATGGACTAACACTTGAATGTGAGCTGAGTGCAGAACTGTTGGTGTGCATAGAATTGAACTGGTCCACTCATAACACCTAATACTTACATGGGTATGTGCTGCTGTCATCCTACACCTAGCATGTATCTATATCTTAACAGGTCCAGGAGTAGTTAGGACATCCGCGTATTAAAGACACAGAGTTTTCTCACTTTTTCACAGCATAGACCTCACAGATTAGACCTCACGGGTATAAAATATCCCAAAAGTTATATTAGCAACATTTATTTCTTGAACATGAAGGACCATTCAGTCTGTGTTGTGCTTCATAATGCTCGGACTTATCATGTCTGCTTGTAAAAAAAATCACTTTATTTCTTACAGCCTCAAATACTACAGCATTTCAAGTTCAACCTCAGAGAGCCGCAGCACCAGGGAAGACTAACAAGAGCAGCTTGCACCGCGGGCCGCAGTGAGCAGACGTGTGCTCCACCACAGCCCCACAGTCTCACAGCTGACCCTGACCAGCCGAGTCATGTGCTCAGCGCTCAGCTGCAGTGGCCCGGCTCTCCACATGGGGTGTCTGCTGGTGGAGGCATAAGATCAGAACCTCAGTGTGAGCCTCATGCCTCCTCTGTCTCTGTAGGACCCAGTGCTCTGATGGGCCCTCTGGTGCTGCAGCCCCCTCGCCTCCACAAGCGGGTGTCCCTCCCTGCGCTAAAGCCAGGAGGCGCTGGTGGACATCCTGTGCAGAGTAGACAGCTGCTGCCCCCTCCATCCAGAGGCCTGCCCTGCTTCAATACTGGAGCCCAGGTGCACACCCCCAGTGAGTGTCGCACTCCAGTGCTCCGGCCTTACAGGGATTTACCCAGGACACAGTCCGGTCCTGAGGCGCTCAGCCACAGCAAGCAAAAAGACCCTGCCACGGCCAAGATCCCAATCCCTACTACTCGCTCAGGCCTCCCCAAGCCAAAGACGTCCTGAGCTCAATACTCTCCCAACAACACTTCCACTCCACTGACTCTCTGACATTGTCATTTTATTCATCCCACATCACCTTGTAGTGAGGACTAATCTAACCTCACCCATAAAATGTGTTTGTCCCTTTAATTTAACAGCATTAAGCAGGCTTTTCAATCTGTTCACCCAACAGACACCAGGGTAATCTTATATCTATGTGCTATTCATATTTTTTATCCAAGAGCCACTGCAGCACCTGTGTGGTGCTCTTCATGTGTGAAGAGTCTTATAGAATGAGGTGACATGGATTTGTGTGTTAAAGCAATGGCCAGAGAGAGGGAAAAGAGAAAGGGAGAGAGAAAGAGAGAGAGAATGAGGGAACATTAAGAAAGTGTATGGAATGACAAAATCTCATAGGAACTGAGATGCGATGTTGTTAAACAGTGTTTGCTGTTTTACCCCTGAAATAATTAAAGCAGCGACAGGGCTGGAATCAAAACTGAAGGAGATTGCAATGTTAACTGTTGTTTAAATAATCAACACATACAGAACTACAGTCACCCTAACATTGTGAGAATAGATAATTTCCCTGCAAATGTTAGCTCACATGCTCACAGTGTCATTTTTAAAACAGTTTCCACAACATATCAAGTCTAGTAAGTAAGTAAAGAAAGGCTACAGTTATCTCAGGTAAAATGTGTAACTCTCAAAGTCTGACTTAATGAATGAACCCTGAATTAAGTAAACTACAGACACTGCACCTTTGACCCATTTGTGTCAATGACAGCAGAAAGAGGAATTCATTAGCTGTGAGAGTGCACTTTAGAGTCAGGGCTGTGTCATTTTCCCTGTCTCCGAGCTGTCCCGCTGCTGCACATCGCTGTGGGAACATCAAAGGTATTCGCTGGGTATTTTCAGGTGGGGAGCCTGCAGGGCTTTAGGTGGTTCAGTGGGAGTTTGGAAGAATTGTGTTTATCTCTCCTTTACTTGAGACCCTTTTGCAGTCAGTGGCTCCCAAAATGTCCCTGACTGGAGAGCATCAGTGTGTTAAAAAGGCCTTCTGACAGCGGCGCTGCTCTCTTCTCTGTCACGCCGTGTGCCCGCTCGCCTGTACGCCTCTGGCACTGTCCGGTCTACTGCGTCCAATAATGCACCCTACATAGAGCCAGGAAAACACTACAGGACACAGCACGCACTTCCTATAGCACACAGAGCACCACACTGCCAAACATAGCCACTTACTAAGCATGCTCCAATACTGCGCAAGTTTAATAACCAAGTGCATTAAAAATGAAGACTTCCATTTTGAGCTCTGCTAGTGTCTGTCACAAAATGAGCTCACAAATACACAGCCATTCACGTGTTTGTAGTTACCAAAGATGGCCACCTCCAGATATCCAAATTGCTCTGCCTCTTGTATTTGTGCTTGTGTATATGAGCAGATCCATCCTCTGATAAATCATGTTTACCTATTTGGCACTTCAACAATGTGCCAAACCAACCAAGCAGTTAACAGTGCTTTTCAGTGCCAGGAGAAGCCCATTGCTTCAAATGGAAATGAAAATGAGAGCAGATGGAGAGATATATGGAGGATGAGAAAGATCGCAGCGTGAGATAATGGGAGGAGCAGTGGCGGAAAAACAAGTGATGAAATCAGGTCCGTGCTATGATCAAGATAAGTCGTATTTGGCACTACAGGTAAAGGTGTTCCAAATAGTATGACTACACACTGTGTGCTGCTGTTCACAAAACAACCCAATCCTCATTGCTTAGCAGAGCCAAACAGGAAATCAATGTTGCCCCAATGTTGCCACTCTCTGAATCCTGTGCGAGTGTGTATGCATGAAAGAGATGCCCACTAGCCAGAGGTAATGTCAAGCCATTTTTTTTTTCTAATCCAGCTCCAGGCTTCCTATCTGCAAATCAATGTTGCCACTCCCTCTTAGCTCTCAAGCCAATCCATCTAGTGAGCTATAGCGTAGCAAAACAGGTCAGAAAACACAACAGCCTGGATCAAACCAAATGAAAAATCACTTTATTTCACTAATTGTAACATTGTACTCCAGAACAAGAAAGATGTCAGAGGATGACAGACTATGTTATACAATTTGTATTTGACAAGAGCTGGCACATAAGTGAAAATAATCAAATTATAATGTCTAAAATATACCAACATTTTCTGGTTATGAATTCTCAACCACTACTGCCTGCAGTTGCACTTTGTCAGCAGCACTGCATCTCCCATGAATGTTTTCAAATGTTCACATATGCTTAGATATTATCCAAGGTCACTGTTTATAACCATAATGGAATGATAGCCACATCTGCACTCAGCCGTGTAAAACCACAAAGATCCACTACGATGTCATTTCTATTATGCAAATGAACAAAAGCAATTGAAAGCTTTTGACAAACTCCGATCTGAAGCACTTTAAACGATACATCTCTTAAGAGTAGCATTGTTGTATGTGACTTACCACGTTTGTTTATATTTATGTGCAACTGCAATACGAAAATGTGTTTTCTTAGTATTTTTAATTGTAGCTGCTTTGTCAGAGGCTGTGGTTTACAAGTACAGCGCTGCAGGGGAAGGCTAATTTGAAGGTGTGAGAGAATAGGCCTGCAGTGACAGGTCATTGATCTGCACTGGAGTGAATCATGCACCTCTATAACATTTGAGCTGTACACAAATACATCTTGAAATAAATGAAGATTGTGACAATAATGTGTTTTTATTGTGTTTAATTTTCCATAGACAGAGGTACTTAAAAGTAACTTTTTGAAGAAACACTACTTTTCTGACATCATACTTTTATCCTAGTTACATTTAGTTTGTAATGACGCTATTTTTTTCCTTGATTAAAAATGTTGGTAGTATTGATTCCCCAAATACTTTTTACTCTCACTTGAGTCATTATTGTGATCTACTTTTTACTTTTACTTACCAGTAATTGTAACATTTTACGTTACTCCAACTTGATGACAAATGTTGGTTACTCTACCCACCTGAGGCCATATAAGTAACCAACCCAAAGATTTCTATGAAGAACATAAGACATAAAAAGCACTTGGTTAACTACAGGGGCGAAGAGGAGCTCTTTTTTGTCTTGGTGACCTTAAGCGAACCAAAGGGCTTTGTTCCTATCTTTCCATGGCTGGCGATGTGCACCTCACATTAAGCCCACAGACTAATGAGGTGATGCGCTCCAGGGACGTGGGCTGAATGAAGCCGGACCATGTGCCAGAGAGAGGCTTTACACTGTCATTAAGCACACACACTAGACATGCTCAAAGTTTGACTCAACAATGAGAGGTTTCATCTTAGGCCTTCACAGTCTGTGCAGGTAGAATAATACTAGAGCAGGATCTGGAACACGTCAGCTCTATTCAAATTATGATTAAATATTGAGCCTCAGAGATTGTGTTATCAACCCAAATCGCACACAATGGCCTCTTATAAATTGCAGTGAGAAGTATACCGATACATTTTACTTTAATTGTATATGACAAGGTACACAACATATTGCACTAAAATATAATTACCATCATTATATTTAACATTTCACAAAACTAATACAGGTTTCTTTCAATGTTTTTATTACTTTCCACATTTTATATACAGTACATACGGAAGACATCAACTATATGATGTACTGTACGATATGTGCACTGTAGCAAAGAAAAAACATTATATAATTCTGTATATCTTGCTTCATATTATTTGATGTCTTGAAAATGCAGAAAGTAGTAAAAAACAAAAAGAAAACACTGGATGAGAGAGTGTGTCCAAACGTTTGACAGAAAAGTTTGTACACATCATCTCATTCAATGTATATGGAATTAGTAAAGGGAAAAAAAGTTGAATAATCCTTCTAAATATTTTTCAGCAAAACAAACGTTGGCTGCTTTGGGGATTTAAATATAAAATATTCTTTTAAATATCCATCCTGGAGAACCCACTTATGAGTTACTGAACTTTTTTCTTTGCTACATAATTCCATATATCTTAGTAATTCATATATTTTATGTCTTCTGCGTGTAAATAAAATGTAGTCAAAATAAAGAAAAAATACTGAATGAAATGATATGTCTAAACCTTGACTGGTAGTGTGTATATCTTTTTTATTATTATTTTCTTGTTTTTTTGGTGATGCTCACTTGTTACTGGTTGGACATGGGCAGCAAATATGACAAAGACAGTCCCATAACTGTTGCCCGGCAACCATAATGTAAACAAGGGCAGAAGTAGTTTGTCCCTCATGATGTATGGAATGTTCAGTGATGACATGGGAGGTACTTTATAACTCACATCTACTTCCTGTAGGCCTGTTTATTTATGTATTTTTCTTTTTCTCTTTTAAAGATTCTGTCTTGTACTTGAGTTTTAAGTGATGAGTGGCAGTGCTGTGGGACCTGCTCTTCTTAGCTACACTTACATGGAGCTAATAGACTGCGTGTGTTTACCCTGGGAGTGAGAATAAAGCCTGCGGTACTTCAGAGCATTCACTACCTATTATTTATTGTGTAAAAAAATATTCTTAATGAGTAATTTAGTTATTTAAATCTTGTGTTTTATGGGAAAATAGTCCATGCTAATTAGCCTAAATAATTTGTTAAATATAGGATATTTTATATAAATAAGAAGTAAATAAATAAAGTAAATTGTCTGTAATGGGAATAAAATGTAGGTAAATATATTCTGTACAATCATTCATTGTTTTCACCTCAGGTTTCAACAAAATATCACAACACATAACACATTTTAATGCATCTTAGAAAGATTTTAATCATTATTTGAACACAACAAATCCTGGGACTCCTGTTGCCCAATCTGTACATGCTGCCGTTAGACCAGTTAATACAAAGCAATAATGTGTCTTACCACAACTCTGCAGATGACACTCAGATCTATGTCTCACTGCAGCAGGTGAATATGGACCAGTGGATTCACTCACTGCATCCAACAGATCAGTGTGTGGATGCAAAATACTTTCTCCAGCTAAACTCAGACAAGACTGAACTCGTAGTTTTTGGCCACAAAAACATACAGAAAGTGTCAACACTCACCTCCAGTTTCTCTCTCTAAAACCTTCAAATCAGGCTAGAAATGTTGGGGTAATGATGGACTCAGACTTGAACTTTAACAGCCACATCAAATCAAGAACATCTGTGGCTTTAAAAAAAAAAAAAGCTGCAGATGCAGCATCTAAAAACATTGCAAAAATCAAAGGTATACTGTCATAACCAGACTTGGAGAGACTTATCCATGAGGCATTCAGGAGTCTGCACTGGCTTCCTGTGGCTCAGAGAAGTAAAGCAGCTCTGCTTGTGAACAAGTGGCTCAGCACCAAAGTACATCTCCCACATGTCACAGCCATATGAACCATCTCACACTCTGAGGACTTTAGGGACCCGCCTCCCGATGTAGTCCTGGTTTAGTCCTGGTTTAGTCCTGGTTTAGTCCTGTTTTAGTCCTGGCCTCCTGCTGGTGCCCACAGTCAGGACTAAACATGGGGAATCAGTGTTTCAGTTTTGTGCAGCTAAAACCTGGAACAATCTTCCTGAAGATGTGAGACAGGCCTCTACTTTGACAATGTTTAAATCCAGGCTCAAACTGTTCTGTTTAGCTGTGCATATGACTGAAAGGTTTTTATTCTGCACTCTTCTCTTTTAATGTTCATTTTATGATTATTTATGTTTTGATTTGTTTGTATTATGATTTCATATTCTGTGAAGCACTTTCAACTACTTTGTGGACTAATTGTAATAAACTTGCCTTGCTAAAAAAGTTTCAAATTCCATTCATCTATATAATCTAAACAACTTTGCATGTGTGTTGTGAATCTGAAAACTGTTTAGGTCACCATTGTACGATTGTTTCTATATTTTGTTGTTAGGATGTGGTTAAGGGGCCTGCTTTAACAAATATGTGCTGGAAGACTGTAAGGATAATCAGCTTGTAACTGTCTACATTAAAGTCATACTGAGAGCACATACACTACACACAGCAGTGCCTTTAACCCTGCAACAACATCTCAGAGACAAGCAGCTGGTTGCCCACCTCCAGGCCAAGTTACAAGTCAGGTCCATGGAGAGGCAGGCTCACTTAAAGAATGCATTTTTTCAAAGTATATTTAAGCAATAAACAGACAAATACAGGCTACATTTTTTTCTTCTTAATTTAAAATGTACAGTGGGTTTCCTGTGGTTATGTGACTTTTGGCTCCTTTGTGGGATTCAAATCTTTTGAATCCCACAGAGGATCTTTGAGGGGGAAAATCACAGAGAGAAATGACCAGGGCTAAGATTAGTTTAAAATGGTTCAAAGTGAGAGTGGGAGTGTGTTTACTCATTGAAATTATGCAGAATCTAAAGAAAACGGTTCACTACAGTTATAATAATTAAACAAACTGTTATTATGATGCTAAATATGTTTTTTGTGCTCAAAGCTCTCACTCATGTTGCCTACTCTGCTTCTGTGCTGAGTCTTGTGTTTTTTTTAATGTTAATCACTGTAAAAATGCATAAAATTCGACAGAAAAAGATTTGTTTCTTTTAAAAAACGAGATCCGTTCCAACCATTCACATTAAGGAACCGTTCACAGTAGTCTCAGTAGTTTCCTAAGAGTGTAACCGATATGGCGGCTTCATGTCTCCTGGTTGCTTTTAGGCACAGGCTTTTATATGTATTAACCCCGGCTTATGTGATAGTTGCAGACAAAGGACAGCATGTCAATATAGCCCTAATCAGAGTGTGTCAGGCTGATTATGTCCCCGAGGAGCGCTGCATCTTGAATCAAATCTCTCTAAATAAATAGGGCAGAGTTAACTTGCTTGTACAGTGCTTTGCCTTATTCCCGGGTGTGTTGTAGCGAGGTTAATGATCAGTGCTCTCCAAATGAGCTCTTTCATAATGTACTTGATTGTGAAGCAGGGCGTCTCGCTAAGGTCAGAGCTGACACTGGCTACTTTGCATCCGGGGGAGTTCACGTGGGGTTATGTGAGAATAATACGCCCTATTGTCAGTTGATATTATAGCTTTGTGTGTTTCCCATTAACTCGTCTTGTCGGATGCGAGGCCCCTCATGACCCGATGTGTCTGTTATAACAAGATTACAAGGGGGAGGAGCTTTTGAGACCTTTTTGAGCATAGGCAAATGCTCCAAATTATATGGTAGATTATTCTGTTAATTTTCTTTCAAAAACAACAATAAAAAAAAACTAAACAATTATACTGTTTGAATTTTTTGACTGTCAATCTGCAGAGTGTCAGTTTAGGATCATCTAATAGATTTATCGTGTTCCTGTTGTGGGGACATATTTGTATTAAGAAGTATTTTAAAGGGCCAGTATGACTCTATTTTCTGATCTATGTTCTAATGTTGTTTCCTCATCACAAACATACCTGGAGTTGTGTTTTGTTTCACACACCCTACATATTTAGGTTGAGTTCTTTTCTCAAATGGCAACCACTGTCCACCTGATGTCATGTGGTAATACAGAAAGTGCTCCATATACCTTCACTAGAATCATTTGAATGATTTCAGCCCTGGAATTGCTGTTCCAAGGTAAAAAAAACAAACAAACACACATTTTGGGCTTTGGAGATGTACACAGACTAATAATAAAGAAACAGGTATGTTTTTGATGAGATTATAACACAAATTAAAGCTCACAAGAATCCATTTTGTGTAATATAGAACCTTTAAAGGTCCACTAATTAAAGATGTTTTTATTGTTGTAAAGCAATATACAGTCTTACTCAGAGTGGGCTCAAGTCTTTACAGATCTGAACTGTAACTTGTAGCAGGTTATGCCTGGTGGCTTGTCTCCTTGGAGATTGACATGTTTAATGCCATACTAAGGAATATTCTAGGTTTGGGCAAAGCCAAAACATCACTATGGAGACAACTCTCCCCAACATCCTCTCAAACGCAGCATTGTCCCTCACCCCTTCTGTATAACTGTAGGAGTATTATACTCGACACCACATTTTCAAAGCTGGTACATGTGACCCAGACACAGCAGGGGTGACATGGGCAGGTCACATGTAACCAACCCTGCATGATGTCCAACACTTTTGTCCATACAGGAAAAAACAGCACCTATCAAAGTACCTGTGACATTTCCAAACATGAGCGTTTGTGGTATAAGCCTTTTTAATGCTTGGTACTAGTTTGCTGACTTGTTGAAAAACAGTTGCACAACTTTAGCAACCTATTCACCCAACCATTCCTTACGAAAGACTCACAAAATGTGTGCTTTAGCTACGATAATGATAATTGGAAGATTAGTTGAGTAAATGTGCCGCTCTCTGATGTTTTGGCCTGTCTGATTTTGTAAGTAATGATCTGTTTGTGTTTCTTCGTTAATTGCAGTCATTCACTTTTCTGTCCGGGTTTCTTCTAATCTATTCTGAGCAGCTGTGTCACTCTGTGCTCCACTTTTCTAAACGCCAAGTCGCTGAGGGCAGATTTTAGTCTTTGTGCCCTGTTTTGGAGACCTCTTGTCCCCATGCGCTTCCGCTCTTGAAGGAGAGATGCCCGGGATTGTCCGCCTCCTCTGGCGTTTTGCTTTCAGAGATTCAGAATGGCTGTAGGCAAGATGGCTGAAGTGCAGTACAGAGAGAGAGAGAGAGAACTTTTTTTTTTTAGGTAGATACAAAAACATTCGAGAGTAATGGTACAGAAACATGAGCATAATTGGGTCCCCTGACAGCTTTTTGACTTCCATCTCATGCGCATTTTCTCAAACTATCCACCACCGACTGTGCAAGATTACCTGACGTACTTCCAAAAGTGATTACCATACAAATTCCTCTGCAGTTCTGGTTAGTTTAAAGTGCCAGTATAACTTTTCTAGTGTAGGGTCCATCACCTGCTTCTCTCTGTGGCTTGCTCTACCTGGAATGTTACACAGTATAGCATTAAAGCTGCCTCTCATGTCATGTTTTTCCCCACCATGTCTGCTTGGGTTTCCTACAGGCACCTCAGTTTCCCCCGTTAACCCTAAACATGCACAATAGGTAAAACTGTCCAGCTAAGGTAGTCCTCCTGACCATGCCTAGCTAAAGATCTGGAAATGGGTCCAGACGTCCCACTGCTCCTGCCCCAGCGCCACTGAGGGATGGGTCAAATGCAGAGGACTATTCCCAGTGGGGAATTTCCATACTGTACAGTGTATCTTAACTATATACATTTTCTTTCCATAACATGATTTGAGTCTCTCAAATGTGTTTATTTATAGTGTATATTTACCAATACATATTATCATATCACTAATTATAAAGACACTGTGGTACATTCCTATCTGGTTTGAGTTCAGATAAATTCATTTTGACTTTTGTAAACTTGTTTGTTACCAACCTATTCCTCAGATAAGGCAATGTTTTGGGTGTCTGCATATCCCACTTCATTTCAAGGTTGATCTGTTTTCATGTGGTAAATAAATAGCTTCAAAGCCAATGCGAGTAGCTTAGCATGAAGGCAATGGAAAGAGAAAAACAACGTAAAATCCTGAGTTGACATGAATTTTTATTTACCAGAGCAGACATATTGTGGGATAATATAAGAGGCATATCATGGAAAATTATATGGAGCCTGGCAGATGATGGAAAGGAAAATAATATTCATTCAAAATAAAAGATTAAAAAAAAAAAGAAAAAGAGAGAGAATAACTTAATGATCTTGTGGGAATGAGATATTATCTTGAAGGAACGAGATGTTGTCTTGAGGGACCAAGACATTATATTGAGGGAAAGATATATTATCTTGAAGAAACAAGATTTTATCTTAAGGGAACGAGATGTTATCTTGAGGAAACAACTTAATTATTTTGAGAGAACTTCATAAAGGCATGCGCAGTTAGCACACAGCAGAAGCGTGATCAAATGAGCACAGCAGAGAGCACCGATCCACTTGGAGTTGTGTTAAATGAAGGTAATAACAACTATTACAAAACTGAATGCATTCATGAAAATAGTACATGTTTAGATTAAAGCTAACCTTATGGGAATTACAAGGAGTTTATTTGTTGCAGCTGCTAGGGCGGCTTGACCGATATGTGCATATATGGAGCTAATTGCTAGGTTAGCTAGAACATTAGCCTATCCAACACTATCCAACTAGAAATAAACAACAGGCTATTGGTAAACCATGGAAAGCTTGAATGAAGCTGCTTGGTTAATCAATATTGTTAACATTTTAAGTTGTTAGCACGCATGCTAATGTGTAATCCCTAATCATATAGTAATACGGAAACTATCTCAACTACTGTATACAGTCAATCTATGAATCTTTATACAATCTATGATCCCAACAGAACTGGGTCTAAGGAGATGAGAGGTGTTTATTACAACTTCAGTAACAATAATAACGCTTCATCACAAGAGGGTTCTCCAGGATGAACTAAACCCCTGCCAAAACCATGTGTGTACATGAAGTGTGGCTTATTAAAATGAATATGCCTTTTTAATGTAGACAATGGTTTTAACTCTGTGCTGCTGTGTTACATGTGTTTTGTAATGGAGAGTGAAGAGGAGGACCTGCTTGCCTTTCTGTGTAACTGAAATGTGGAGGAGGAGATCGTTTTGAAGCTCCACAACAATAAGGTAGCCTATTTTCTAATAAGTGCAGCAGTTTTGTGGGAGTATATTTTAATTAGCTCAAATAAAAGAGTAATTGAAAAAGTATACCCATTTGATAATTGTTTTTTCTACTGCAAATTAAGACGACACTCAAACTATTTAATGTCATGCTTATTTTCAGATTGATTCTTCAGTCATTCCCCTCATGTCTGATGCAGACCTGGCAAAGTATAGTCCTCAGTTTGGGCACAGAGTTGCAGTTGTGGCTTTTTGCCATCAAAGTCAACCACGAATCAAGGAGTGAGCTGCTGAACTTGGATGGATGAACTTTAGCAAAGAAGATAATCAATATAAACAGGTGTACACACCAAAAGGTGGTGATACCAGACACTAAGGGAAGGGAGATTAAAGAAATAGCAGAATCTCTCTTTTTCCCCAGTGGAAAGTGCAGATCATTGAAGTAAGAAGAGTATGACTGCAACATTTGTGATTGATCTTGAGAGCACAGTTGAGGAGTTATATGAAATAAACAAGGTAAAAATGCTCACATTGTACCTTTACACTAAACATTTAATTCAAGCAACAAGAACAAGATGGAAATAATTCATCTGGATCTAAGTGAGGAGACTGAAATTGTATTCACTGATGAAACAGTTGACCAATCAAATGCACTGGCAATGGAGCTACATGAAAATATGTGTGAAAAAAGCTCAGAGGCTGAAATATGTGCTGAGAAGGACCAAAAGGCAGTAGTGTCACATGACAACTCAACTGAGTGTGGAGGGATTTTGGTGGCATCTTTGAATAACTCAGTCAATGCGGATGGCACTTTGCCTTAGGATGGACCATAGACAAAAATAGTGCTTGTCATAAGTAAAAGAAGCTGCCTTTTTGAAGTCTTTGCTGTCCCGGAAATAATAAACAAAGATGTGAAAGAAGTCTCCCCAATAGACTGATGGAGGACGTGAGGGTTCAGGTGTATTCCAGGATTGTCTTTCTGAGTTCTGGGGTGAGTTTTATAGCAAATTCACTCTTGGGAGGAATATGAAAGTACCATATGTCAGACATGAATGCCAAGCCCAGGAATGGCAGGCAGTGGCAAGGATTCTTTTAGTTGGCTTCAAAAGTGTGCGATATTTCCCTCTTTTTCTCTCCCTTCCATTTCAGGAAGAAATCTTGTACAGCACAACCTATACCAGTTCAACGGAAAGCTTCCTCTAGTATGTGACTAAAGAAGAACAGAGACTCTCTCAAAAGCACTGGAGTCATTTGACTCTGTCATCAAAGAGTAACTAATTCATGTGTAAGATGATCATGAGTGCCACTACCTTCCCAGAAAGAACTCAATGAAGGAAATAGTGTCAGAGTTTGCACATAAAACACTTATTCAAACTCCGGTGTATGTAATTGAGTTATTGATATTGATTGTGTTTAAATGTGTGCACTCTATGGTTCCTCTTTATTTGAGAGAGGTACTGCAGCCCTATACTCCACCCAGAGCCCTGAGGTCAGAGGTCAGCTCATCAGGTCCTGCTGGCTGTGCCCAAAGTCAGGCTCAAGACCAGAGGTAACAGAGCCTTTTCTGTGGGAGTGCCCAGACTATGGAACAGTGGCCCCTGTCTGTCAGATCCTCATTGTCTTCAACACCATTTAAGGGACTGAAAAGCCACCTCTTCTCCCTGGCATTTAATACTAGTTAAACAGGATATCTTGGTGTTTTATTGTACTTTTCCTATGTAGAGTGAGATCTGCATATATGTTTTATTTATTTATTTTTATTTTGTGAAGCAGGTTGGTCAGCTGTAGTTGTTTTAAATGTGCTAAATAAACTTGGTTTGAAGTGAGTGCTGGAAACCAGTCTTGAACAGTTATATCATGAAAGGCTTGTTGAAATAACAAATATAACAACAACATAACATAGGAGCATGTACCCACAACAAGACATGTTCATAAACCTCTGAAATTTCGAGAAAATATTAGCGTTCACTTTAGATTGCTGTGGTCAGACACTTAAAGGAATACATAGGGGAATTTGATAATACCATGCTTAAATGCTTCCTCCACTTCAGTACAGGTGCAGAGATCTTATTTGACTATGACTGTTCACTTCACTGTGACGTCCCTGTTTCAGTGTAGGCTTCAGGTACACACGTGGGTCTCATTTGAAGCTACATATAAACTATCAAAACTATCCAGATCTTAGAGGACATTTTGAGACATATATTTTCACGAGTGCATGTGATATGAACAAAACATAAATACATTTAAAAATAACTTTAATAACTCTTTCCCTCAAGGTTATGAAGTCGTTCCCTCAAGATAATTATCTCGTTCCCTCAAGTTAATATCACATGGGAACGTAATATTATTAATGGCCACGCATTAATAATATATTTTGTAAATGTCCTGTGCCAGGCTCCGTAAAATCATGATTTTCAACCATGGTTTTCTTTCATCTTTAGCTCACCCACAGTTGTGTTTTGATTCATGCAGGATTGAGTGCACAGAGCATTTCTGTTTTACCTACCCCCACCTACCCTCTATCCTCATCGCCCACCTGTTTATGTGCAATTATTTTAAAACATTGGATTCAGAAATGTAAATACAAAATGTTGTGTAGCCATTAGTTAAACATAAGAACACCATACATCAAAATCTGCTGCTAGCTATTTAAATGCCACTGTGGAGAGGACGAGCCAGCAGCAGAGAATCTCTTTTGAAGAGGAAGTAAGTGGATACGTTTCAATTATTATACCTTAAACACACTAAATATTCAGTTTTACAATGAACAAAATATAAAAGAAGATAAGATTTACTGTACTTTCTTGTGAAGGGCACTTAAAGGTGCTGTATCTGAGTTTTTATTCTTAAAACGTGAAAAACAGAAGTAGTTTTAAAACAGCTTGTAGTGGCCCAAAGTTATTCCTCACTTACTTCATGCGTTCTTAGTCACCATGATTAGATTATAAGTGCTTTTCCCAAGAGACCAAATCAGAGTTTTGCAGTCACAGCAAAGCTAACAAAAACTAACATGTTAACAGCGCACGTCATGATTATTGGACAATAAAATGCTTTCTAATAAGATGCAGAGAGCACACAATGGACATATTTGACCTCAAGAGCTGCTTATAGAATATATATGCACTTGAAAAAAAAAAAAAAAAAAAAAAAAAAAAAAAAACCAACTCAAATGCATTTTTCCTTTTAATGACAGGATACAATTTCCACACATCAAATAAGGCACAATGTGTGTTTATTCGTTTCACAAGGGTGAAGCAAACTGTAAACACATGTAGGCTTTGGTTTTGAAAAGCAACAGGGTGTCTTTCAAAAGAGCCATTTGAGTGCCACATACCAGCCAGGTGTAGTACAGGCATTATGTTGTCAGCATCTGCACTTGTCATATCCATATGTACTGAAAATAAAGTGGCTATATTTTCAAATGTTAAAATTGGCACAGAATTACAGTAAATCTACATAACTAGCCATTTGAAGTCATCCCATGTGTCTCATTGTATTGTGCCACTATTTCTACTTCATCATAATATACTTTTTATGTGTCATTTAACTACCCTTTTATATGCCCTTTATAACTTTAACTCCACTTGCATAAAAGGTGGTAGTTCTCTATAAAGCATTGGGAAGTATACTAGTATGTAAAAGTATTTCGTTATAGAATACTGAAAACTCCCATTGAAATGTACTCCGCTACACGGTCCAGTCGGAGGAGTCTTATTCTGAATACTTTCACATTGAGTTGAAATGCGAGATGGGATTAAAACAGCTTTATGTTTGTTAAAGTATTTGTCATACATTTATTTATTGCTGATTAGAAAACACATTTTCATCACTATTTCCATACAGTTTGAAGCCTACATTGCATTTTCAAGTACTGCCATGTATACCTTTCATTTAGGAAAGTAACTGTACTGTACTGTATTATCCAAGCGTGTCGTTATGGCTGGCCAGGAAACAAAGAATCCTGAATATTTTCACTGCATTTACAACTTTCCAATTTTATCTAAGTTGAACCACTGTAGTTCAGCCTGATCTATCATTTTCAGAATACTCACCAACCCTCTGTAATCTCGTAAATTAAAGCCTCTCTCCACTGCTCTGCCGCTTGGGGACTTTTGAGTTTTTATGGACCTTTTATACGAGCAAAAAGGTATGTAACGGCTAACAAAACTGGACATTCTTCATAAACTGACCGTAAAAGCGAGCCGAGCACTCACTGGACGCATCATTTGAGTGAATAAGAACAGGCAGACCATTTTGAAAAGCAGCCACATAAAGAGATACTGGCCGCTGATGTAGACTCTACCCGGCGTGGTTAAAGCGTCTGAGCTGATCCCTCGGCTGGCTTATTATTCTGAAATATAATGGTGCTTTTCTTGTGTTAGCCTTGTTCTTTTGTAAATCACCAGCAAATCAGGATTATTTCTAAATAATGTATCAAGCTGGACAGCGAGTGTGGAGGGGTACTTGGTGTTCTCATAATGGGGACATGGAAAGTAGCTTGTTTGTTGCCTATTTTCGAGTGCATTAGACTTTGCCTTTTAGGAAGGACAGAGACAGAGAGGGAGAGGCAAAAAGAGAGAAGGACAGAGCGAGAGTGTGGGGGCGTGGTGTGGGGAGCTGGGGCAAACCGATGGCTAGAGGACTGTGTGCACAATATCTACTCTGGTAGCCAAATCCTCCTGTCTATCTCTCCATACTCGAGAGAAAGTGGGATTCATAGGGTGCTGAACTTCATAAAAGATGACTCAGATATTGATATGGACAAAATAAAGTAGGCTTATTCATTGTTCAGTCTTGTGCGAACGAGAAAGAGGCGCATTAACTGAAAAAAGCTCCGGATACTTGGGTTTTTGGGTTGTAAAAAGTAACACATTTTAGAGAAAGTATATTAATTTGAGACTTATTTGGTGGATTTACTTTCTCGGATCTGGTTTAGTACCAGTGTAAAGACAAAGGTGTTATCCGTCCTTGTCTTGTATACTCAGACCAATATTTCAAATAGGAATTCTCATATAAGGACCATGACAGCAGAAAAGCTTTGATATTTTTTATTTCTAATAGTGAAATAATGCAGTTACATGTGCACAGGCCAGGTAGGGCAAGGTAAAGACTAAATAACATTCTTTGTCAACCATGTCCACCAACCCACAGTTTGGATGATGGATTCCCGTTTGGACTAGTACTGTTGCTGTTGTTGTGTCCTTTGGCAAGCCACGTCACCCACTTAGTATGAATATGGTGTGTGTGTGTGTGTGTGTGTGGGCGGACTGACAGTCTTACATCCAGCAGTCTACCCCAGGGCACCTGTGGTTACATTAGTAACTTGGAGTGAATGAATAATGCATGGTGAAGGGCCTTTCAGTGTCAAATCTGGACAGAATATTTAGAATCACTCATTTGAATAACTTGATTGAATTAGAACTTAAAAATAGATTGTAGGCTTCATTATGTGTGGTAGTATTGATTGACAAGAGCCAGCTATTTACATTCATT
Organism: Periophthalmus magnuspinnatus; assembly: GCF_009829125.3. Taxonomy (NCBI): domain Eukaryota; kingdom Metazoa; phylum Chordata; class Actinopteri; order Gobiiformes; family Gobiidae; genus Periophthalmus; species Periophthalmus magnuspinnatus. The sequence goes on along the minus strand of NC_047140.1, from coordinate 1,196,940 downwards.
AGCTGTCCAATAGAGACAATTGAGTAAGCTGCAGAGATGTATTTTTAAAGCTGTCTTTACCCAGCGGTAATAATATTGACAGAACATGGACAGGTTATCACTAGATCTACAGTGCTCAACCAAGCAATCAATAACGGAGACAAATGCAGTATTGCTCCATAAACCTCTTCCTATTGACATTATCAGTCAGTAATGTCACTTATCAGCCATAATACAATTCGTTCATTTCATTAACTGGCATGAGTTTGAGGAAAACGTGCTTCCCCCAGGACAGATATATTGTATAAGCAGCTCTTGAGGTCAAAATAAGTCTGCTGTGTGCTTTCTGCATCACAAATGCATTACAAAGCATTTTATTGTCCGATAATGAAAATAATATAGTGCACTGTTAGCATGCATTAAAGTAATGAAAAAACTCTCTTGTCTCTAACAGTTGCGAAAGTGCCTATAAACTCATTATGGTGAATAATTACTGTTTAGCACATTTTATGTTTCTATTGGATCTTTGCAAGGTCAACTCAAATTCACGTTACCAATTAGATTTTTTGTTTTACCATTTATTTACCCTTTAGACTGGCACAAAGGGTACACTCCCTAATAATGTCTCTCTGAAATGACTTTGAATTTGATTCGAAAATGACTCCCATAACATTATTGGCAGACGTTCAATCATAATTTCTCACATTAGCATGTCTTTCATATCTTAACAAATGCTAATTCCCGGCTCGTTCTCGTTATCACATTCATAATCCATCTTGCGTCTGCCCAATTTGTTTGAAAATGTGCGCCGATCATTCACACAGACGGGGTATTGCTCCCGATAATATATTGTGCTATGATGCCTTCATGGACGGCCTGCAATCTGCTTGTGACCTGCTAATCTTCTATTTCCAGAGCACACGCCTCCACATCGCCACCTATGGACACCCAATGAAACAAACACTCAGACAGACCACACAAGGACTAGGACATGAAGATAAAAAAAAATAAATACAAAAAATAGACTGAATGCAGTGCTGGTAAAAGAGTCATCGATCAATTTAGGGTTCTAATAGGATTTATTGTGTTGTGATGCATTTTGAGGGGATATTCTAAATCTTTTTTTGTTGCCGCACAGATTTTGGTTCATTCTGAATGCAGAGCACAGACGGTGGGGATTGCGATGTTAAGAGCCTGCAGCGAACAATTAACACTAATATAGAAAATAGGAAGAGGAGGGAGAGATTCATATTTTGGGGATATTAACCAATGTTTGCATCATATTTTTGACTTGAAACCTCTCTATCCACACTCAGGCCAGTGGCAAAGGCAAACAGTGAGCTTTAGGGCACAGTCACGAGCATACAGCCGACACCAGCATACCTTAAAACCACATTTATTTTTTCATTTGAGGTGAATACTTGTCTAAGTAGACATGTTCTAACAGTCTGAGGAACTTAAAAACATTGTACTCAAGTAATATTATTCAAAGTACAAAGTACAGTGGATCAAGAAATTACTCTTAATTTGAAGATAATGTAATTATAAGGACGCAACATTAAATAATACACAAAATCTGGAAAAGGATAGGCCATAACAATGAGAAAAAAAAACAAAATCATATCTGAAGAAACGATGCAAAACATTCAAAACCAAATATTAAAATGCATCAAGAGTAAAAAATGCTCAAAGACTACAATTTGACTAAGAATTTATAAAAGAGTAAATATAACTCAATACTGCGCCTGCTTTTTCAATTTTGTGTTCTGACAAAAGTAAAAGGTAGATGTTTTGTAACTATCTCCTGGACGGGGTATTGATTTGTGCAACATTCTTTATATTACTGTCAACAGCCTGGTGCCATCTGATGTATCTCCACTATAGGTCTTAGAAAAGTGCTTGTTTCTCAGAAGTGCTGGCACTTTAACAGCAAAATGTCACCCTAAATTGTCAATACCCACAGCATTGTTTGGACCTGTTATGATGGATGTGTTACAGTGAGAAATGTGAACAGACCTCACAGGCTTGGGGCAGTGGCATTGTAGCCTCAGGCCTCCTCTCTTGTGCCTTTGACCACATGGCTGCTCCACTCAGGGTGAGGCTGGGTGACACTGGGTGACTCCCTCTGAGGAGAGCAGCGAGCAAACAGGCGAACATGCATTATGCATGTGAACAAGGTCACTGCCACAGCCCCAGGTGCAGCCACTCTAAAGGACTTGGCTGAGAGTTTACGCCTGTGTGATGTGACAAAACAAGAATATTTGATCATTCAAGTTCACACATTGAAACAAAAATGTAAAGCACTTAAAACAAATAGTTAAACAGTCATAGTTATAGCATTTTATAACTTTCAAAGCTCTCTTCATCAAGGAACTAATCACACATTTCTTGTATATCATGCTGAAGGACACAGCTGTTAAGTGTTTGTTTGGGTCCAATCGTTTTCAGTTCCACTGGGACTTTGTCTGAGCCTCCTGATGAATTAAAGACATATCACAAGACAGGAACAGTTTTACACTAATAAACTGATAACTAGAGATGGGACAAGATCTCGCTCCATAAGATCTCGCAAGATCATATTGGCACAAGATTATGCACATATCAGCAAGAGACAAAATTATGAACTGAACTACAAAATGTGTTTATTTTAAGTTGATTCGTCTTGTGGGAATTCTCTCCCAACCCTACTGATTACTGACAAAATATCAGCAGGTGTACCTATTTTTTTTAACAACAAAATGAATTGTTTTAGCGTTTAAGAATTAAAATGTTAGAAAATATTGAATAGGTTATATATGACAAAACAGTTGTTTTTATCCTATCTAATATTTTAGTTACAAAACCAGGTCAAGCTGGTCAAAATCTGCCCAAATGCTATTACAGTAAATGAGCCTGGATTTCCACTGGACCAGAAGTGAAAAAAGTACAGCAATGACATAATTACTTAACAGCTCCTTATGCATTGCTAGCCAGAACTGAACCGCCAACCCTTAGTTCTGCTGTGCACAAAAGGCACAAACACAACCACCCATGTCCTCACAACACTCTCCACACCATACTGTTGCATATAGATTGGCAATCTCATTTTATCCCTTTTTGAATCTGCAGCTGAAATATTTGGCCTTCATTCATCTGGATACAACAAGATAATGAACTAGGGAGTAAACAGGCGGAGAAAAGGCGACTATAAAAGAAGCAACTATTTTTCACAACACTTCAAAAGGGCAACCAGGGTGATTGAGCAGAAAACATCACTAAACACGGCCAAAATAGACTTTTTTATTTTGATTTTTTTTTCCTCTGTTGTGTTTCTGTCACAGCTCCTGCGTTGCTCACCAAATCGGCAGTGGCAGAAATAGTATATAAAGAAAAGGGAAAATGCATTACTTGGTCAATTTAGCCTCCAATGAACAGGATAAATTGTGGGGCAAATGTTGTATTGACATTTCAAGCTACATCACCACTTTCTTTGAGCATACTGTATAAACACTGGACGACATGACAGCGTGGCTAGTATGGCTGGGTGTTGCCAAGTACCTCCCAATAGAAGAGCCACATTATGATACATGAATATCCCTAAAAAGGTGGTGGTGTTCAAAGGTGTTCAATTTGTACCAAATTCATGTTTTTTTCTATACCACTGTGTTTTAATATTTTTGCAGAATAACAAAATACATCGGATTTCATGTTCACAATGCAACCGATAATATACCAACAGCCAATAACGTGATCATTTTGGCCAGGTTTAAATGCAGTAACCCACTCATGTAATAATACTGGTGACCCAATAACGTAAAAACATCTTGACAATAATTACTACATTACTGGCTACAGTTATTACACTATCAGAGAAAATTGTCTTTGTCAGGCCAAAGACAACCAGCCAATAATGTAATAAGTTATTGCAGTGTTACTATGTTTCTCTGCTGGTACTCGGAGAGCTCTTCAGTTTGTGAGTTTGCAAGTTCATTTTATCCACTTTTTTGCCCTCCTTTGGATAATTTCTTGTTTACAACTACAGTGGAAATGATGTAGTCCACTTTTAGGCTTGGTCTAGACCTAGATTAGACCTGGAATAGTCCTGTAATAGATCTGTTTTACATGTGCTGGTACTCAGAAAGCCAAACCTTTTCTTTGGTGGTACTTGGTCTGAAATGTTTGAGAGCCAGTGACATATTCAATTATTGGCAAGATGGCTCACAATATTTATTATACTATTGGCCTGTTCTTAGATTATTGGCTTATTACATTTAAAATTTGAGTTATTACATGATTTTATCGCTTGCTACAACCCTTAATATCAAAATGCAATTGTTTTTTGAATAATTGAATTTCTGCACAGCAGTTTCAGCTTTAACGCATAGGCCAACCTGATTTCTTAAAACTGTGATAAACATATCTATTTATTTTATTTATACACTATTGCTCACTTACCTAATACATTCCAAGAATCACAATTATTCAGTGTGATGAGTTTATTATCCCTCTTCACAACCATCACAGGTCAGATTGGAGTTTCCCATCACAGCTAACTCTTTTTTTTTCTTTTTCATGGGAAATCTAAACACAACTAGCATGCTAAGATGCACTTCCTGATTCATGGAACAATAAAACTTGTTTTCCACAGCAGACATCAGTCTTATTTTCACTAGAGCTGCTTTTACAATATATCTGTACTGAGCCAAAACAGATTTTATTTAATAGCATTAAACAAATAAATAAATAAATAAAAACATTTTAAAAATCGGGTACAAGTTTATAATGACACATTTCTGTACTTTATGTATCAGTTCATAAACATAGTGGAGTAGAAATTGCAGATACCTCCTCTCAAATGTAGTGAAATAAAAGTAAAAAGTATCCACTGTAAAGAGTACAGATACCTACTTAAGTACAGTACTTTGATATTTTTACTTAGTTACCTTTCACCAAAGCTATTGACCAGTACTCCTCCCTCTGAGCTAGCATGTCGGGGTGTTTTTGAACAAATTAACTGAGGTAAAATCAGCACACTGTGGGATGTTATGTGAACTAGTAAAAACTAAAACTAAAATGATGGTATTCAGTGGATTTTCAAAACTAAAACAAAGTATTTTCACTTTTTTCCCTTGTAGACATTGTCCCGGAAACTTGTTGATCTTAAATTCTGAATATTACACTGCTGTGGCTCTTTAATATCTCACTGACAGGATTAAACCTATTTACTCACATAATCTGCTCTTGGACGGCTTCCATGCACCGCTGTGACTTTGAAACTTCCCTCGCAACCTCACACATCAACTTTTATGCCTGTTATAACCTGTACTTTCTTGTCTCCTCTCTCGCTTTGGTCTGGCTCTGCTCAGTTGGAGAAATCGGGAGGAGATTCATATCCCGGGGAGTGTATTTGTCAGTAACAGATCAGCTAGTGCCTCTCTGATGGCAGGTAGCTTCATCACCTCCATGGGGCCTTCTCCTCCCCTGCTCGGAGCTGGATAAGAAGGGTCTTCCAACACATCTAGAGACCCTTCTAACAACTTAACAACGGGGTCGCTCAAAGCCAAGATGGAGCGTTTCATCTGTGGCTTTAAAGCAGGATCGCACTGAGGGGTGTATTGAAGTCTATAGTGCAGCCCTGAGGTAGCCCCCTAGCAATGTCGTCGAGCAAGACTTTAGTGTCTGGAACAGCTATTGGATTTATTAAGTTTCTGTTTACACTGGTAAAGGAGATTGCTACCGTGGTAGTCATGTTTGCCTGCAGTATTTGTAAAAAAAAAAAAAAAAGATAGTAGCTGATTTGGTCCAAAATATATGTAAGCAAAATTAGGATCCAGTTTTGCAATTTAATTTGTGTGATTTAAGTTAGACAACATGTTTTGACTGATTATACTATGTCATTTTTTCCAATTTAAAAACTTTAAAGGTCCTACCTTACACAAAACTATTTCTTGTGTGCTTTAAACCATGTTATAATGCTGCTGCCTCCTCATAAACAGACCTGGAGTTGTATTTTGTTTCATTCACACATGTTTGAGTAACACGTTATTATTAGTCTGTAATATCTCCAAAGCTCAAAATGTTCTGTTCCACCTTGTGATGTCATGAAGTGGTAGTTTTCAAGTTAAAAGCTCCTTTTACCTTTAGTTCAGTAGAAATTGGCAATTCCAGGGCTGAAATGATTGGAATGATTCTAGTGAAAGTGTATGGAGTTTAAAAACACAGTGGAGCACTTCCTGTATTACCACATAATGACATCACAAGGTGGATCAGAGTGTTTTCTATTTGAGACAAGAACTCAGCCTAAATATGCAGGATTTCTGTGTTAAACATGTGTGAATGAAACAAAACACAACTCCAGTTCTGTTTATGATGATGAAACAACCTTAGAACAGATGAGAAAATAGAGTAATATGGGCCCTTTAATCAATTGAGTGAAACCAGTTTATTTGCTATGGGGCAACATAAAATAAGTAAAGAGAAAAAGATCATTTAAAGCAAACATTTCCCTTTTTCACTTTTAAAAATCTTTTGTTTTTCAGTGGCACAGTGTCTTCAACTTTTTAAATTCTCTCTACCGTAGGGGCTGTACCTGACCCCATATCTGTCTGGATCACCTGCACTTTATCCTGGATGAGCCCCTCTCTCGCCCTTATAGTCTTGAGTGGGCTCTGGTCCTACAGATTTGAACTTTATCTGCAAATGGATGTGCATCTTTTTTAGAGTTTCTCCTTGCTGAGAAGGACAGGGGTTCTGGGACAGTTATCCATATGTTTGTTTTTTTTAAATGAATGTTGGTTTATCCGTGTGTCTGTTATTGACCAATGTCTGTTTCACTGTTGGATTTTCTAACTTTCTGTTGGTTAAATCAATGATCTTGTTATTCCTAAGAGGCGACTGCTGTTGTGATTCTGGGCTTTACAAAAATAAATTGAATTCTACCTGTAAAAATGGTTGGACTTTCCAGGACTAAGGAGCCTCGAACAAGAAACATAATTGCTCATGTAGCAACTGACACTACTGTAAAAGTTTTTGTCATAATTCCAAAACATCCACTTTTTTATTCGAAACCCCATCTTCTCACTGACACAACTGGGAATGTGTTAAAACCAGTTTCTTGTAAGATTGAGTGTTTTATCCGTAGCCTACCTCTAGAGCTGCCTCTCAGTGGGGTGCATATTGGAAAACTATTGTGCTGCCCGGAGGAAAATTGTACCATATACACCTTTCTCCCGAGATGTGGAGATGTCATTGAGCAATCCCTTTCTGTCGGGGAACATCTAATAGACTTGTCCGATATTCCGACGCCAGCATGTCTCGGTTAACACACTTGGACAGCTTGTTTGGAACGTCACATATTCTTCCAGAGTGTGCGGGAAAAACGAGATGCCGTGTGACGGACAGGTACAATCACAGCATGTTTACTCGGACCGGGCACGTCTGTCAGGGCCCACGCGTGACTTTGGTGTGTGACATGGGAGAGGTGCCACTGACTGTCGGGTGCACATGTGAAAAGTGGTAAGTTACGGTGGAGTGTTATTTCTGAAGTGACAAGGTGCTAACTTGTCCGTAGGGATGGGAGTGCGGCGGTACTGTGGCTGCAGCCTTGGTCTATGTTCTAACAAAGAGCGAATGACATAATATTGAACTGTGTAATATGTGTGTGCACTAGCCTATCTAACATAATGGAAGACAAGATGAATGTTACCAAAATAAGTGTGTTTTTGAACCTAGATGGCAAGGTTGCAATGGTGTTAGTAATACGCCTAATGAAAGGCACTGCACCAGATTTTTACTTCCATAAAAATGTGAATAACAAAACTCATTAATTTTAAACAGTTTGCAGTGGTCCAAAGTTGTTCCTCACTTACCTTATGCATTCAGAGCATCATAATTATTCACTGCAATGAGTTTATAAGTGAAAGTGACAGCTTTCAGAGGCCAGAGTGGAGTTTGCTTTTATGGTAATGCTATGAAACAACTACTGTGCAAACTGTGCACTTCCTGATTCTCAGACAATAAAACGCCTTATATAGGCTGTTTCCTATGGGCCTAATACTAAATAGGCCTATTCAATGTTAGATTTATGCTTGACTCCAAGTAATGTTTTTAGGACCTTCATTTGCCTGCAACATTTCTGTAGTGGTTTAACTTAAACTTATTTGTTAAATGAGTGTACATTTAAAAATCAGTCAATGCTGCATCTTCTTTTTCCTCTGAATGTTATGCCAAAACTTAAATTGGTCCCTTTGCAGATAATTTTCATAGAAACTGGAATCTAAAACTAAAACTGTTCTTTTCCAATAATTGTCAGGTCTGAGCATTAAACATCCTCTTTCATATGTCCATTACGTCTCACTGTGGATGAGCCTCTGCCACCTTGAATGCGTCTCACGAGAGAGATTTTGAAAGGCGTTTGAGGGTGGCCTAGCACGGCTATGTTCTCATTGCAGTCTCAGTTCATTTGCATTGAACACTTTCTAACCTTTCTTTCTTTCTTCATTTGGAACATTGGTAGAAAAGCTGTATGCTGCTGTGTGGCTTGATACTGTCAGCCTATAATAACAAAGAACATATGATTAAACCATTGTGAGACTATAGTATGAGTTGATTACAGATATGGCTGATTATATGTAATTATACATGTATATGTATTGTAATTTAAAGAAGATAGCTATGCTTTTGTCTGCTCTATAGTTACAATGAATGATCCACCCATGGATCAGTAGTTTATATTTTCACTTTCCTGGCCTTTTCCAGCTCTTCTTTCAGCCCCTGGTATTTCTCTAGTTCTCATGTTCCTTTTTCCTGCTGTTCACTTCTTGTTATGTTCCGGTGGTACATCCCATGTAGGAGCTTGTGCACACATTGGTCTGAAGGGTTCTGCTCTGGTTTGCGATGCAGACCTTGTTTGGGGAGAAGAAGCATCTCTCAGTTTGACTCACATTCATCAATGTATGAGTCAAACAGCAACGCAAAGGGTCTTGTTGGTAACTGCTCATTACGCCCTAAATGAGCGCTCCCCTTAGGGCGTAATGAGTGAACCCGGGTCTCCCGTGTGAAAGTCAGATGACTTACCAGTTGAGCTAGCCGCATTTGATGGTGTTATTGAGCGTACACTTTTTACGTTTATTCGTCTGGCTTCATTGTGTCATGTGTACCTCTTTAGGCAGCTGGCCAAGGCTTGGAGCCTTTGTTTGGCACTTGATCTTCAGGTATGGGCATCTGGCTGTACCTGTTAGATTACTGGAGTTGTAGCATCCCAGCATATTTACATCCAACATATTGGTTTGTTACTGAAAAAGTTGGATCAGTGCATCAGTAATTCAAACATGTATGACTAACTACAATTTCTAACATGGTAAAAGCTCTTAACAGCCCTTTTTGCATAATATTTCCCCTTTAAATAAAATGAATGTAGCTATATTTCATGTTTTGCTAGCATGCATTGCGTGGGCATTCTAACATTAATGCACACAACACCATATTGTTGACACATTTCAATGGCATATCTGCTGATTGCCTTGGAAACAACATGCTTGTCTCACAGCAGTACAGCTCCTGCTCTTCTCCAAAATACATTTAGATAAAACTTTCATTTCATCTTAGAAAACTTTGTGTGCTTCTGTTCTGTTTTGGCTTCAGCGTTTCGAAATATGATTAAGGAAGACCTTGCTGCTACAAACTCCAATGTTTTCTTATACCGTCTATCCTGCAGAGAAATAAAGTAGATATTTCTGAGGTCAGTGTGAGCGCTCCCAGATACGGCGCTATTATTGAGGGTTAAGCTCATCAGCCTCATTACTCCCTTGGTTCCTGGCTCAAACCAAACCTTATAATGTACAGTAATGGGGTCGGATACAGCTATGACAAACAATTCAATATGATTTGGAAGTGAGTTTTGGCCTGTAATGAAAGTGTGCCTCCCTGTAGGCTAGCAAAATGCACAGGAGCAAACAAACTCTCCAACATGACCAATAAAAAATAGAAAAAAATCTCTTTCACTCCAATGCTCCCGATATTGAGATTCAGCCAGTTGGCATATCCTTGAATAAAAAACCCTGCAAAACTTATTTCTTTGAGCCATGTATGGCCTTGTCCATTCTGATCAATGCCAGTCTCCTCTCTGTTTTGAATAATTGGATAAAAGCAGAGCGCTGAACACCAAAATAAGTTTTTCTCTTTTTTTTCTTTGATACCTGCGAATTAAGAGCCAAAAAATATATTCACTTAGTTTAATGCGAAATAACAAAGACAATGGCCCAGCAAAATCAATAAACTCAATCAGTTTTTGGGGACATAGAGAAAAAGTGTGTGCTTCAAAAGGAGAGACAACAAAAAGAAAAACTATTTTGTTCAGAGTTTGAACGTCTAATAGACAAAAAAGCAATCTCAACCAAGCCGGGAAATGGACAAAATACTGTGCTGCACTGAATGACTCATTACCCACTGATTACATTGTCAAAAACAGCGTATATCAATTATGATGGGATGTTTCAAACTGCATGGTTGAATATTGGACATCTGGACACTGCAAAAATCCATGTTTTGTACAGATTACAACATTACAGACATATTTACTAAAACTAAAAGAACTTGAAATAGGTTTGATGATCAGTTTACACTCTAAAATATGTAATGTTGACCTTAGATGATAAATAGTAATATTTATATATAGCACTTTTCTACTTTCAAGGTACTCACAGTGCTTTAGACACACATTCATACACACATTTACACACACACATTCACACACCGACACACAGACACTGGGGGTGAGGTGGGTTAAGTGTCTTTCCCAAGGACACAACAACACCATTCATCTGTGGGAGCTGGAATCGTACCACCAACCTGTGATTCAGTGGATCTGACTGCTCAACCAATAATGTATATGTCAAGAGTGGGATTTGAACTGCCAACCTTCGGATCAGAGGACAAACATTGTCTGCTGTTGCTCAAAACATATGGTATCACTTTTTCCATTAAAAGGTTTAATGTTTATTTTTCATTATTAAATAAAAATAATAAAATAACTTCATTCAACATGTATCTTTATTAAAAGGCAATAATAAATTTTTTGAGTAATACCCGAGGGATCAAGAAAGGGCGAGAGAGAGCTGCAGTACATTGCACGCACACACACACACACACCCACACACTGTAATAGGCTTACAAAACACATGGAGGATGGTAGGAAAAAATGCCTAGTCGTCTTTCCACTAACTTATGCTTTATATATTAATGACAATATAGTTGAACATATTCTTTACTTATAAGATCCACTATTTTTAGAAGATTATGATGAGGGGCTTTTGTGGTTTAATGGCAAGAGCATTTACCACTGAATTTTAAGTTTGAACCCTTCACTAGGCACCGTTGCTTAAGCCTACTCTATACCTTGGCAGATGTTTTACCCCTAAAGATTCTCAAATTAGTATTTTCTACATTTTGAAATATCTTTGGCACATAGTAACTCCTTCTTTTCTAGGTTTTCTTTAAGACCTGCTGCACAGATCAGTATATTTTTCCACTGCCTTTCAACCCCTCTAAGGGCTTGCACTTTACTATATAGACAAGTTCAGTTCAGGTAGAATTGGTTCTGAGGAAATTGCTGTAATTCCTAATATCCATTACTGTTTCACCTCAGATCGCCTAGCTATTGCCTTGGACTAACCCATTTTGTCAATTACCTAAGCAGTGGCCGAAGACACATTGAAAACTTCGAGATTTTGGTTTAAGAAAAGATCTAAAATCAAACTGATGTAGAGCGACGTTTGGCAGAAAATGCCAGGACAGAAGTGGCGTGGAGGTGGTGACATGTCTGACATAGAAGGAGCACCCCTTTCAAGTCAGTTTAGGGGAAGTTGTATTTTTGCATCTGGAGTGACAGAGGCTGCCATTTTATGTCATGACCTCTGCCACTCTCCTCTCTCCTTTCTCACATGGTTTGGAGTTTATTTCATGTGAGGTTGGTGTGTTGTGTGTGGCTGTATGAATGAATTATGATTACAGTGATGTACTTTGACTGATTGGTCCCATACAATAAAGCAAGCTACAGCACCTGCTTTAATTCTGTTTTATAATTTTCTGTTCACTATGATGCTTAATACTTCAGGCTTATGTATTTGAATGTGCATTTGTTTATAACTCTATATTATGTGTCTAACATAATGGAAGACAAGTTGCCTGGGATCCTGAAAACACTCTTCTCCAATACTTCACGAAGATGTGTGTCTGATTTCCCTGTTTTCAAATGGGTGTGATTGACAGGTGGATTAGCCAGTTGGGCCAATCCCTATTGGAAATAATAAAGGAAAAAAAAATATCACAGGGGCTGAAAAACATGGCAGATTTTTGCAGAAGTGATGGGCGAAGCACTAAACTCTGTTAATCTGAGGTGAGATAACTTTGATTCTATCTGTAAATCATAGATGACAGTGAACTCCTTAGTTTCACATGTGTCACCTAAAAAATGAATCTGAGAGGCAACAGAGGACGTGGGGACCAGACTGATGTCAATCTGTATATAAAAAAAAAAAATAAAAAAAGAGATGTGTCTGGATTTGCTAGTACATTTTTCAAGTGTGTTATTATACCTAGATGGCAAAGTGTTTGTAACAATGAAAAAAGGTATTTTTAAGGTATTTTTACTGCCATAAAAACATGAATAACAAAACTAGTTCATTTTAAACAGTTTGCAGTGGTTCCAAGTTATTCCTCACTTACCTTATGCATTCAGAACATCCTGATTATTCACTGTGATGAGTGAAAGTGACAGCTTTCAGAGGCCAAACTGGAGTTTTGCCATCACAGTAATGCTATAAAACAACTAGCGTGCTAACTGTGCACTTCCTGACTCTCAGATAATAAAACGCTTTATAAGATGCAGATGGTACACAGAATTATTTTGACCTCAAAAGTTTTTACAATATATAAGGCAAGGCAGGTTTATTTGAATAGCGCAATTCGTACACAAAGTAATTCAAAGTGCTTTACAGAATAAGACATAAAAATGACACAAATCAAAACATAAATAATCACAAATAATCATCATAAAATTAACATTAAAACAGAAGAGTGCAGAATAAAACCCTTTCAGTCATATGCACAGCTACACAGAACTGTTTGAGCTTGGATTTACACATTGTCAAAGTAGAGGCCTGTCTCACATCTTCAAGGAGACTGTTCCAGGTTTTAGTTGCATAAAACATTTTAACCTTCATCAGGGCAATGGTGTCCAGAACATTCAAAACATGCAAAGTCACAGAGTTCAACAAATCATCAACATTAGAACATGAGCAAACAACAAAGTTAAATCTGTCAACTGGACAAATCTTGTAGGAGTGAAGACGTTTCGCTGCTCATCCAAGCCACTTCTTCAGTTCTGGTCAGAATGCTGGTGGCCACTGCCTTTAAATCTATCTGAGGGGAGGGGCTAACCACACTGAAACTGTAAACAGCTGTTGTCTCCAGTTTCAGCTGAGACTACCCTATTCAGCCCTTAACGACCTTGATATTGTTCTCATTGTTCTGGGTCTGAGGATGGAGTTATAGATGGGGAGAGATTATGTCTCAGGCCCCCATTTCTGTTTGAGGAAGGATTCTCTTTCGTAACAAAAATAGCTTCCTTAACTCCTCTCTCAAACCATTTCTTTTCTCTGGCTAAGATCTGAACTTCACTATCTTCAAAGGAGTGGTTAGTGGCTTTAAGATGGAGATGCACGGCGGACTGGGGTCCAGAGGAACTCTCCCGCGGGTGTTGGTACATCCTCTTATGGAGCAGCTGTTTAGTTTCTCCAATGTAACGCTCACTGCACTCTTCACTACACTGAATGGAGTAGACTACATTACTTTGTTTATGGCTCAGGGTTTTGTCCTTTGGGTGAACCAACTTTTGCCTTAAAGTGTTTGTGGGTTTGAAAAAGACAGGAATCTCATACTGTCTGAAGATCCTCTGAAGTTTTTCAGACACACCCGCGGTGTAAGCGGGTGTGTCTGTGTGGCTGTTTACAGTTTCAGTGTAGTTAGCCCCTTCCCTCAGATAGATTTAAAGACAGTGGCCACCAGCATTCTGACCAGAACTGAAGAAGCGGCTTGGATGAGCAGCGAAACGTCTTTAAAGATTTGTCCTACACGTCCTACAAGATTTGTCCAGTTGACAGATTTAACTTCGTTGTTTGCTATGGATCAGACCTGGACGACTGAGGGTCTACACATACATTAGAACATGAGGCATTTTCAAAGTGTATCATTTCCATGAACAGTGCACCTGTGTTATCATTTATGTGTCTCCTTCTAACAACTGCAGGACCAGCCACTGGTTTGGGAATAACAGACAGGTCAAAAAAGACACAGAAATGATCAGACAGAGCAACATCCAGACTCTGCAGCTCTTAATACTTTGGGCTTGTGTCTTTATACATATAGTTACTAGTTACTCTGGCCTCTATTGTTCTTTGCTCCCTCTGACTCTCACAGGCTGTGTCTATTCACATCACTAAGAGTAGTGTAACTGTTTAGTGAAAGAAAAAGGTTACCTGTCCAGCACAGCTCCCTAAAAGCCCTCCTCCCTCATCTGTGTATGCGAATAGTGGTACTGTGACTTAATGCGGAGAGATAGGCCAAACGTTTGCCTTTTAAAATATTCATAGTCCTGAGCGCCGGATGTGACATGTCCCTGACTTTCTCACTCCCCCTCTCCTGCAGGCCAAAGGGGAGAGGTACTTAAAGTCCTCCATTGTAGCAGACTTTTGTTCTAGCATCTTCAAGCTATTTTGTTATTGGTCATGACAGACATAGTGCATTAAAAACAAAGAGCGGAAATGAGATTTATTTAAGATTCATTTAAATGGAGTGTGGGGCGGCATCTTCGCACAAGTTATTTTATACTTATTCAGAAACAAGCACTTCCCTAGAGAAACTTTACAACAATGCTGTCATTTTGTTTTTTAACAGCTAGTTCTGCACCCGAAATATAAACAAATGAGAGAACGACACATTTCTGAATACATAATTTATTACTATTGCAGCTTTAGTGTCTTTAGTTTGGCAAAATCTGCATCTTTACTCCATCTGGTGTGTAATTCTAAATTGTTAAAGTGAAAAAGGCAGTTAAAACATGCACAATTGCCTTAGAGATATCATAAGAAGGCACGGAACAAAATGGGATTGCTCTTGGGGTGTGTGATATGCCAAAAGTGCAAAAAAGGTGTTGTTTGTTCATGTACTGACCCCTTGTGGCCAAGTAAATATTTAATTTAGATATCACTCATTCTATTACAATAACAGTCCCTTTTTAAGTTTAGTTCCAGTTGGTCTTAGTTGTAGGATCTGGCAACTAAATTAGAGACTCTCGAGGCTCATTCTGCCTTCTGCTTAGATAATCGTCTTGAGAACCAAAACACCAAATGACAATATAAACAACTTGGCCTTGTATGTTGTTTTGTTTTGGAATTAAGAATAAGCTAATATTACATTTGCTAGCAGTAAAACCAGAATTAGATTAAACATGTCTATCTCATATAAATGTATGAAATTTCAAATAAAAGTTCTACACACCCTTTCTAAAAGTTACAGCACTTATTTTGAAATTCCTATCTTCTTCCTAGAGATTGGCAATTCCAGGGGGGGACTTATCCAAATGATTCTAGTGAAGGTGTATGGAGTTTAAAAACACCAAGAAACACTTCCTGTATAACCACATGATGACATCACAAAGTGGAACAGAGTGTTTTCCGTTAGAGAGAAGAGCTCAACTCAAAAATGCAGGGTTTGTGTGTTAAACATGTATGAATGAAAGAAAACACAACTCCAGATCTGTTTGTGATGAGGAACAACATTATAATAGATCAGAAAATAGCCTAATACTAGCCCTTTAAAGTGTGTAACTTTATAATAATCTAATCATTAATATTTAGTGTTTACATTTCTATTACATTTACCCTCAGACCTTCAGATGTAAATATGACTATATATTTAAGGATGCGACCTTCCCTCGGTTTCAGTTAGACAAGAAAACCATTTGAGCTTGTTAATTAAACTGACACTAGTCAAATTAGCAGGCCGTGACAAGATATAGGAAGTTATCTATTAATTAATCTGTGCTAAGAAATCACCATAATTGGATACACTGCCAACATACTGGTATGACATCCAGGTATGGCCCTCTCTTTATGTCTTTAGCCCAACGACCGCTTTTGCTTTTTAATGAAATAAAATGCTAAAACATCAAACGGCGGCCTTCTATTTTAATTACCTCCCAGTGAAAGTCATCTCCTTCCTGTTTCTACGGCTTCATGTCCTGATAAGTAATTGCTTTGTAACTGAATGCTTTGCCTTTCTTCTCTGTTTGTTGTAAGAATGAGTGAACAAAAGGTTCAAGTATAATTATGTAAAGACTTTGGGACAATGCGTAAGGGGTAAAAAATAAAATAAATAAAAAAAAAAAACAGGTGGCTAAAAATGTACTCAAAGAAGATTAATTGTGCATGTGTCTATATAGCTTCAATCTCTGACACCTGTGGGTCATTATGTTATCATTTTTTAATGCATTATTCATCTAAAAAGACTTAATAAAAGAAAAAAGTCTGCTGACGTGATGACGTTTACTAAGCTAACGGCTCAGTAAACGTCACCACAACAAAAAGTCGGCACCTCTGATAGCTGCACATAGCCATAAGAGCCTAATTTTGGAAGGGGGTGCTGAGATATCTTTATTTATTTATTTTCCAAAGAATGCAGATACAATTTTGCATCTATGCTGTTGGCCTTAGCCACCAACACACACAGCTTCTAGACCCCTGTGATCATGCGTACAAAGTAAATCAGACCATAAAAAATCATATCATGCTACAGTTTATACTTTACTCTTTATATGTGCCATAGACATACACACACGCACTGAAGCCTTTACACATGTGTCCAGAGCATAAGTGTGAGCGGTGCACTGTAACTTCATCAGTTTTCTCACCATGATGCTGTCCTGCTCAGATGAAGACAAATCTACCACTGTGGGACAGGGGACATGTGGTGAACATCTGAAAATTTAGTCATTAATTTAGTTAATAAGGCCATTTCCACACTGACACAAGGCAGGTAAGCGCTCTGAAGAAGCTGAACTGATGATGAGCTTGGATGAGCAAATGTCTTCACTTCTACAACGTTTTGTCCAGTCAACAGATTTAACTTTGGCTTTTACAATGGTCTTGAAGATAGAGAAGACCGCCCTGCTCACCTTCTGTTCCTGTGTATATATATATATATTCTGTTCCTGTGTATATATATATATATATATATATATATATATATATATATATATATATATATATATATATATATATATATGTGTATATATATATATATATATATATATATATATATATATATATATATATATATATATATATATATATATATATATATATATATATATATATCAATTTCCCAAGTCATTAGTAGTAGCAGTAGCATTAGTAGTATTATAGAGAAAAAGATGGGGTCAGACAGATTCTCACTCAGGTCAGGAGAAGAGGGGGGCCTTCAAGATGAGGGTTGAGTGGTAGTATTAGCGACAGTGGTAGGATTAGCATTAGCGGTAGCATTTGTAGTAGTAAGAGTAATATAGGGCAAGGGGAGCTTCAAAATGGATTAGGGATGTATAATAGAACTAGTAGTAATTGTAATAGTAAAAGTAAAAGTAGTAGTTGTAGGAGTAGTATTATTTCAGGGTAAGACGTAGGGTCAGACAGGCTCTTCAAGATGGTCAAGGGTTGTATGGTAGGAGTAGTAGTAGTAGCTATAGTAGAAGCATTAGTAGCAGTAGCATTCATAATAGTAGTTTTAGTAGCATCAGCAGTAGGAGTAGAACTAGTAGTAGTTACCATAGAGCATTAGTAGTGTTATAGAATAAGAGTTAGGCTCAAATATGTTCTCGCTCTGGTCAGGGTCTTCAAGATGGACGATGGCTGAGTGGTAGTATTGGTGATAGTGGTAGCAGTAGCATTAGTAGTAGTATTGGTAGTAGTAATAGTAATATAGGGCAAATGGGGGCTTCAAGATGGACGAGTGTGTATGGTAGGAGTAGTAGTAATGCAGCTGTAATAGTAGTAGTAGCAGCAACAGCCATAATAGGTCAACTATTAAGATCAGACAGGCTCACATGTCAACTATCAAATGTCTAAGATGGATGACGGCCAGGAACATGGAGAAGACAGCCCTGCTCACCTTCTGTTCCTGTTTGTAGGTAAAATGCAACTCTTATTGTAGCTGCTTTTCTAGGTTTTGAGAGTGTGATTTGTTTTTTTTTCCCCAGGGCACCTGGATAGAATTTGAGAGATTATTCAAACTCCACACAGAAAGGCCCCATCCAGCTCGGGAACAGGATCCTGGTTCTATTGTTGGGTGGTGACAGGGCTAACTGCTGCGCCACTGTGCTGCCAAAAATGTCTTTTATCCCAGTGTTTGAGTTTTTACAGTGTCGCTAAGCTTGACTAACCTTTTGACTTTGCAGGTTGTGTGTGTGTAATGTATTTCAGTGTACAGCTGATCTTAATATTGCTCTTATAAGTGATTTACCCTTACCCTGCTAAACTATTTAGCAACTCTCATATGTGAGTAACCCTTTGATTTCACAGATTTTGCAACTTTTAATTTGTATTTGAGAGTACAGCTGAGCTTATTGAAAGTCATATGTGAATATTGTTTGCAGATTTTGTGTATTATATTATGACTAACAGCCCCTTTCTCATTGCAGTTTTTCTGTGCATATTCCAGCTAACTACTAACACTACTAATACCACTCACTAACCTTGCACAAGTACTGGGTAGGTTTAATCCAGCCATAAAGGGGCACTGTGGGGCCCCTTTGTGGCCGTTCCCAGCCTGGATGAATGGAGAAGGTTGCTTCAGTGTAAAACCTACTTCTCTCAGTCTTTGTGCAAGATTCATGTGATTCTGTGTAAAATATCAAAGTAGATGGGCCACTGTGTCTGCTCTTGTCTTTGCCAACCTCCGCAGTTTCCAGTTTGTGTTCTCCCAGGTCACCAGGTCTTTCTGTGTGACTGCATGTTTCTCCATTAACTCAAAACATGTACAGTAGGTCAAAGCCTCCAACTACAGATGTGAGACTCTACTCTGACAATGTACCAACAGTTTTGTTTAGCTGTGCATGTGACTGAAAGGCTTTTATTCTGCACTGTCAAATAAATATATATTTTATGATCATGATTTAAGTTCCTCGAATTGTGCTATATTCAAGTGCTAATGTGCCACTCCTCTCTCCAGTAGAACATCCATGTGATTTCCTGTAAAGTTGGGATACTGTGTCCAGAGGTTCCACTGGTAATACACCAGCCAAGAAGTTTGTGATGGATAAATGTCTGGACCTATGCAAATGCTGCAGGGACTGCTGATGTCTGTGCACTGCTGTGTTAGGGTCACAGGGCACAGGAGACCAGAAGAAACTTAAAATTTTACTTTTTTTTTTGTTAAAGTTAAGTTATTCATGTGATCTACTGTAAAAGTTGCCTCTTCTATTCTCTCAAACATTTATTTTGAACCAAACCTCGCTTCATTCTTGAATTTATTTGTAGTATCTGCAGATGCAGATGTATAGCAGCATTTGGGGTTACTTTACAAGGGGAAATATAAAAGATCATATTCTTTCAGTACATTCATAAGTTTAGCCTTAAATAGACCCATAATAATAATACGTAATTTCTGTGTGTGTGTGTACATGTATGTGATCAATCACACACTCAAGAGCATTCATCATAAGGCTAAACAGTAACTATCAAAACAACTTAACAGTGGTTATTTTTACACTTAAACTGTTCTGTAACCCACTTCTGGTCCCCGGTCCATTGAGATGCATTGTTATGGAGCATCCTCACCCAGTGATATCTCCAGCTCTTTTCATTCAGAGTAGAGGTGAAGCTGCTGTGATTTGAGACAAGTCTCCTGTCTTCAGGAGGTGACACTGGACAGGATGAGCCCGTGCTTTTCACAGATAAATATGTTTTACCATGTTTATGAGCCCATCATGCACTTTGAGGAGGGAAAATAGAGTCACAAAGCACACATTTTCTGCCGAAATGTACAGAAGATTACATTTTTATCAAGAGGTTGCCATATTCATCTCAAATTCATCTCAAAACATACTGTCCTGAGAATCGTCTATTAAACGGCATGCTCTAAAATGTAACATTTAATAACAAAGAGCCCATTCATTTCCTGATTTGTGCTTAAAGATTTCCATTCTACTTTGTCTGTTATATATACTTCTAATCTGTGATACCTGAGGATCAGTATATTATATTTTGGATGTTTTAAAATGTAATACTGATCTAAAATCAACTGATAAAAGAAAGAAGTCTGCCAACTTCTGGGTTGGAAAATAAACCACCGCATGTTGTCAGCCTTTTCTGTTGATAGCTTCGGATTGCACTAGTGAGCAGCAGATTAAAAAAAGTCCTAAAATGTCTACATGACACCAAAAATAGGCCTGTCCCAGTGTCAAGGCTTTCTGAATAGGCTGAGCAGTTTCTTGTGCATTAAGAATTCTTCATTTGCCTGTGATTGTCAGCTGTATAATGTTCTAACACTGTATGAAAAAAGTGCTTCAAATGAGAGTTGAGAGCTAAGTGTCCTCCCTGAGCTGGACTTGGTGTGAGCTCCCTGGGTGCAGCCAATGTCAGATTGCATGTTCACAACACTAGTGCCATGAGACAGAGGGAGGCTGCAGACCGAGCCCCAGTCCCACTCAAACACCTGCTGCAGCTGCGCCTGTGGCCCCTGAAGAGTCTGGGTCCCCTGCATAAAGTGACGGCTGCTGAGCCACACCCGCTGTGTTCACAAAGTAGTCCTCAGAAGAGTTGCATGTCCATGCGAGAAAACACACAAGTTACAGCTGAAGTCGAATCAGTCAACTGGACAAAAAGTTGTAGGAGTGAAGGCATTTCTATCTGTCTACATCTCCAAAACTCAAAATGCTTTATTCCACCTTGTGATGTCATGAAGTGGATGGAGCAACCAAAGGGCCTTCTTGCGGATCCCTGGGAATCTAGCTGGGTTCTTGCACACACAGCACCCTTACTTCCCGCGGTTATGGCTGCACATCACGCTAGTGAGCAGCGGGTTTTGTTTTCATTTGTACCAAAATAACTAGGCAGTGCCGTCGAATTCTATACCTCACTGATTATGAAAATAATAGTGGAGAATGAAGTAAGTACAGCACAGTACAGACAGTGGGGAGTATGCCGTTGGTAGTGAAAATGGACTGACTGGCAATATGTGTCTTGAAAATAGGTGATTAAAGATTGCTCATACTGGCATGAATCACTCCAAATAAAACTTTGGTGAGTAAATGTTGAGGAGAAACAGCAATAACTAAAAGATTATTTTGTATAATATGTCTGCTTTAAGTAAGAATCATGTTACTTAAAAAATGATATAACTAACAGAAGTTTAAAAGTGACTTGAGTGATTACTGTATTACTGTGTTTAAGTAAATAGTGTGAATATACTCAAGCTCTTTGGATGTGACATTTGATTTATGATTTACAGTTAACGTAACTGAACAAACAAAACATTAAACAATGCACAGATTCTTGCAATGCCGTCTAATACGATTGGAAAAATAAAAACATATTTGAATTTATAGGTAAAATGCAAATATTCAGATCTACACTGTCATTAGAAAGGTTTTGTTACTTAGCAGTGAGAAGAGTAACCGAAACTTTAAGAAGTAAAATGTCTTCGGACTGAATAAAAGTATTTTATGATTACCCACAAATGCTGCAGAGCTGTCTTTTGCCAATCGTAATAATTGGGCTGTGAAATTACCAAAAAGAGAGAGAAAAAGAAATAAATAAATAAAGAGAGAAGAAATTCACAACCCAATTCCAAAAATGTGATAACTCTGATGCTCAAATAATTTTAGCTGACCAAATTCTCTGCATGCATGTTCTGACTAGAGGTTTGGTGCTTCAAATGAAACTTTTCAGAAATGTGCAAAAACACAAATGTCCTGGCCTGTAAAATGAACCACATAAGTGCAGATATAGTACTACAGTGGAATATTCCCAGAATATTACAGGAGCAGTCCAGACAGACCGTGAAACAAAATGTGTGGCTTGTTTTGATATAGGAGAGCAGCAGCTATACTCTGAGGTCCTCTCAGGTGACCACAGATCTCTCTATCTTGCCCTTAAAAGTACAACAAAAGGACCATAGATCCAACCATTCCAAAATATACTTGCATTTTCCTCTTCTTTCACTCTCCCTGAGTTAGTTTTATCAGCACAAGCTACTACGCATCGCCAGGGGAGGAGGCTATTGTCGGCCACCCCAAAACTCTTGTAAAGGGACAGATGCTGAATGCAGGGCTGGTGAGCAATAACTCTAACATAATGATGTGTGAAAAGGAGCAGACACACAATAAGAGCGCAGGGGATTGTCAGAGGAGGCGCGCACATGGCTCCACAAAACACTTCAAAGGAATCATTTGGGCGTCAGTGTTACGCACAATACAACTCCCTGGCATATTATTGATACCCCATTCACCGATTATGGAGCAGTGAGGAAGAAATGTGCGCCTGCATTTTGTTGTTTTTGCAAGGCCCGAGCAAAGGGTTTTTAACTCAAGGCTGCAGACGTGTAACACTGGCTTTGGATAATGCTCTCTGCAACAGTAATTATGACTATGACATTGCTTTTAAATGAACAGTAGGTAATGAGTGTGTGTGAGGAAATCAAGGCTGACGTACTTCCAGCCTGCACAATGGGAAACGTGCACTTGACATGAACAAAAGGCCTGCATTAGGACAAAACTGTCAGTATAATGTATGGAATAGAATTCAGATCATGTAAAGTCTCTTTATGAAGGGTTTAAAGATTCCTTTGAAATACATTTGATTACACACTCAACTATGAGGGTCTGCCACCTGGATCTTCAAGATGTTATTGCTTTGCCTAGAATGTTTCACAGTGTTACATTAAACTTATGGAACACTAACTTTATGTAAAGTGTTTTATAGCAGACAGAGCTTTTGGTCCATCTTTTCTCTTTAACAACTTGACTTGTTCAGGAGCTCCTTAAAGCTACAGAATTTTACTGTCCACAAGTGTTTTCTGTTTTACTGCTCAGTCAAAGGGTGTTTCCTCCAGAGCTGGAGCTGTGCAGTCACTCACTCTGGACACGGGTATACTTCTGAGAGGACAAAGGAAACTAACAGAAACATAACAGAAACAATTTACCCAATATACAAGTATGTTTCTTCAGAAGTACTCACACTAAAATATCGGTGGTTTGATTCCCTCTTTGACCCACTTTACCCGTAGAGATACTTCCTAACATAAACATAACATAACATAAAAATAAATAAATGAAGATCATGGTTAATAGATCACCAAAAAAAGAAAAAAAAAAAGCTTTCAATTAAATTCATTTTATTTTTGTAATGCCCAAAATCACAACAACAGTTGTCTCAAAGGGCATTCATGTTTTGGTTGATGGGGGAAACCGGAGTACCCGGAGGAAACCCATCCAGACATGGGGAGAAACATGAAAAAGAGTTTTGCATGCTTTTAGCTTTCAAATATCACATCTAATAGATAAACTGTTGCCATTTACTTATATCGAGTGAAATTAAAAGGGGTAATGAATGAATGAATTATTAATGAATTAAACAATGCTCTAAACGTTTATATATTTTTGTACCATCAAATAGTGGTTTATGAATATTTATTGATCAAGTTAAACAGACAGCATTTGAATATGAAATATGCAGATGAGTGTGACAACAGACTGGGGTCTAAAGATTCAAGATTAAACTGATAAGAGTCATACCAGGTTACAGTTGAAACTGTATAAAAATATAAAAACAGAGGGAAATAGGCAAATTACGATTACTAAAATTAATTAGCAACACTGGTTCATCCTTGCAATTTCCAGATGCCTGAAGGTGCCACTTTCATCTGTTCAAACAATTATACACAAGAATAAACACCATGGGAATGTCCAGCCATTATACCACTCACTAGAAGGAGACAGGTTCTATGTCCCAGAGATTAACATGCTTTGGTCCGAAATGTGCAGATCAGCTCAAGAACAAAAGCAAAAAACCTTGTGAAGATGCAGCTGAAGCTGGTAAGAGTGTGTCATTATCCACAGTGAAACGAGGACTGTACCGACATGGGCTGAAAGGACACTCTGCTTGAAGAAGACATTACTCCAGACAACACTAAAATTGAAGTGTTTGGCTCTAATGAGCATCATCACATTTGGAGGAAAAGGGGGAAGCTTGCAACCCTGAGAACACCATCCCAACTGTGAAATATGAGTGTGGCAGCATCATGTTGTGGGGTTGTTTTGCTGCTGGAGGGACTGGTGCACTTCACAAAATAGATGGCATCATGAGGAAAGAACATTATGTGGAAATACTGAAGCAACATCTCAAGACACCAGGAAGAGGTTGGGGCCAAATGGGTCTTCTAAATGTACAATGACCCGAAGCATACTGACAAACTGGTTACAAAGTGGCTTAAGGATAACAAAGTCAATGGTTTGGAGTGACTATCACAAAGCCCTGATCTCAATCCTCGTGAAACTGTATGAACAGACCTGAAAAGGCGTATGTGAGCAAGGCAGCCTACAAACTTGGCTCAGGTACAGCAGTTCTTTCAGAGAGAATGGGCCAGAATTCCTGCCAACTATTGTGAGACGCTTGTGCAGGGAAATCCAAAACAAGTCATACAGTTCAAAGGCAATGGTTCCAAATAATGATGATATGTATATAAACATCTGACTTTGAATAAAATAATAAAAAAATTATCTTATTATTCTGGCATTTAGCAAATAGAAATAATGTTGGTAATCCTAACTGACTGAAAACAGAAAGGTTTAGTCTGATTTCATGTCAGACAGTAGTAAAAAAGCATGTGTATTTTTACATAGTGTATGTGAACGTCTGGCTTCAACTGTGTGAGTTAAGCCCATTTGTGATGTGCATATGACCAGGAGCAGGATGCCTTTAGCTGGAGTAGGTCCTGATATCTTAGTCTCTCGTGTTGATGCCTTCAGAAGGTTCATTCTGGACTCCTCAGTTTGGTCAGAAGATGGACAGTGTATTTCCTGTTGAAACCACCCAATTAAGTTTGAGCAGGGTGGCTAAACCAATGAGATGACGTCACGAGTGCTGACTTAGATAAAGTTGAGTGAGTTTTTTTTTTTGAGAATGAGGAGAGTTCTGTTTCCACTCACATTTGCATTATGAACCATTACCACAGTTTTACACAAATAAAAAATATTCACATGACATTTACAGCTCAATGTGCAAACAATATTGATAATATTCACAGCATGAACAGTTTCTTTCTGTGGAGAAAGTCATTAGCAGAGATCGTTTCATCAAACAGCCTTGTCTTTTATTTGTATTGTTGTCATGGCATGTTTATCTGATTTTACTTCTGTCAATGGCTTCTTTCTTTCCTGAAAGATTGTCAGATGTTCCGTTTTTGTAGAAACTTTGTGGTTCTTTTAAGAAAAGGTCTAATCCAAAGTTGTGACTGTGAGCATCCATAAATCTTACAATGGAGTGTAGTTCTGATGTGACGGAGGCTGGGAAGTGCATCTTCCTTAGACAGTACTTAAGTCTGTTACCATGGCAATGATGAAGAGGTGCTTCTCACACTTTCATAGGTCAATCTGTAATATTACACCTACACCATTTGGATTCTTCATAAGTTGGAATATTTTTTGGTTCAACTGTTGGATAACTGCAGGTCTGCTTTGCTGATACATAACCTTCTCGTGCACTTTGTGTTCAAATTTCAGCACAGGTCTGGCTGCACCAGGGTCATTGATTAAAATTCAGACATCAAATCCAGTCTGCATGAGACCTTGGTGCTTTTACTTTGTGCCCTGCTTAGCCTTTCAGTGCATCATGGCTTTTTTTCAGTATTTTTTAAATGTGATCATATAACATATTGGTCACGTTCTCTTCTTTTTGTGGTAAATAAACCACTTCAGATGTCTGAGGTAAAACCTTTTTTTTGAAGGACGGTCAAATGTAAAATGGTGATTTAAACATAAACTATTTTGCTTAAAATGAGAAGAAATAAAACATGAGGCTTTCATTTCTGTGCATTTTATGACTTTCTATGTGAATGCAGAACTTTATCAGGATCATTATATTTACTGTATTTTTGATTTTTCTCCTAGAATTTCAAGGCTTACAACTTGATCAACTATAGGTTCCAATCTAGCTTGGACCAGTGCAAATTATTGCTGTGTCCGTAGGCAAGACTCTTCACCATGATGTATGCCTGTTTCTGAATTATTTTTTTACTTTTGTGGATCAAATGTATTCTTCTGTGATTTAAAGATATATTTAGATTACAAATCCAGATTTGTAAAGCCAAAGATCTTTTAAAGATCTTTAAAGATTTTTTTACTTCTAGCTTTAAAGGGTTTATCAAACTCTAAAATAACATATTGGTAACAATTGAAATGATACAGTTGCATATATACAGTTAAGATTGTTGACGTTTTTGCTGTGCTACAGTTCCTGTCAGCTTTTCCCGGAGGCACACCGCAAACAAAAATCCAGTAGGCTCAAGTAGATCCATAAACCAGTTTCTTTTATTTCGGCACAGGCATCATTCATACTGATTCGACACGATCTCCTCAAAATCACCTCTCCTCAGTGAGCTCTTATACTGGCATATCACGTAACATCGTCTTAATGATTAACTCAGTATGTCTCGACATAAACAGGTCCCTTTGGTTTACATCAGGACAGCGCAAACATAGCATGTGTACTTAGCTGGTTCTCTGAGTTCGGACATACACATAACAGTTCAAAGTTC